>NC_057414.1:31824491-32433692 GCF_019320065.1 Cervus canadensis | reverse complement strand
GGAGTCAGGCATCGTCTCCTTTGGAGGCACTTATCTCCACGTACCTCTAGAATTTTCAATGGATGTGAGGCCTCCGGTGGCGATGAGGTGGGGAACTAGGTCTTTCTCTGTGGTCTCCACAGGGGATTCAGACATCCTTTCGTCTTGGGAGATGCAAGACGAGCCTGCATTGAAGTCACTGCGGGGATATCTGGCCTTATTTCGAGTCACGGCATCCCCGTGTCCATTCCACTTTAGGCCGCACACTCAGGTTCCCTCTCACATACCTAGAGCTGAGAGAAGCCTCCTCTTGAGGTGCTTGTTGTAAGTTGGTATTCCCTGGAGTCGAAGCCAGGGACTAACCTCTCATCTCCGGTTGATTTTTGGTCCACGCCCTAGAACACTTGAGCGGAGGATCCTCACTCGGTCCTCCTCTGTCAGCCAGTCCCAGGCCTGGGCTCCAAGTCAATTAACTGAACCGTTTCAACAGGCTTGAATTCTCTCAGCAGCTCAACCATCCCCTTATTTACTGTTGAAATAATTACTACTTTCCCATAATATTAGCTCTGAACCGTGACTCCATTACGATTATCACTGGATTATTACCCATTTATTATCTCCCAGCAACCCTGGAAGATGAATACTGGGCTTCGGAGACCCATCGCTGTTGGGCAGACAGGATCTGGTTGTGCATTGCTTAACGAGGTAAACTGCACCACGGCCAGCTCTGACTTGGCTGCGGTGCTTCCACGCCATCACTGTTAACCTGTAAATCCGCCACAGTTTTTGATATGAATCGGCGAGGAGGGGCAGCACCATTTGAGGAGGGGACACAGCCTGGGGGAGATGAGGGGGAAGGTACGAGAGAGCTGTGTCCTGTTCCTGGGTGTGTTCGGGGCTGGCCAGGGGGCCTGAGGGGCGTGATTGTACCCCCGGAAACAGGAGGAGGAAGCGGGCAGTGTTCACACAGCCTCTGATCCTTGGGGCACAAGTCCTAAGAAGATTCTATGATGATGTGATGGTTTCAACATAATCAGAACACCTCCCCTCTCCCCAGCTCAGGAGACGTGGGTCCACAGGAAGCATTTTCTCATCATTCTTGGTGTTTCGTTGCTTCTGTTCTGAATCCTTGACATGACCACCGCCTCTCACCCCTGGCAGATCAGGAGAAGCAGAAGATAGAGCTGGAAGTCAAGAGTGTCTTTTTTCCTGAGGGTGGGAGAGGCTCCCGGAAACAGACAGCCCTCCCTGCTTTGTTGAGCACATGGGAGCCCTGCGTGTGGGAGCACAGAGCTCTTTGCAGGGAGAAAACACAGCTGGAGATGTTCCGGGGGACCAGGGGGCTGGGCAGCAGATGAAAGAAGAGTCTGCAGCCCTCTCCTGTCAATGCCTCCCCTGCTTCTCAGACTTTTAAGGTGCACAGAGACCACCTGGGGATCTTGTGAAAATGCATCCTCAGGTTCAGGAGGTCAGGTGGGGCTGGAAATTCAGCATTGCTAACCAGCGGGGCTGAGGCTGCGGGGTCCACAGATGCACCGCAGGGGAAGTGAGGCCCACAGGGGAGGGGAGCGGCTCCTGGCGTAGGGGGAGCCATGTCTCAGGAATGACCGCGCTGGCTCAGCCCAATTCAAACCTGGGTAGATGGGGTTGTGTGGCTTTTGCTCCATCACATGCTGGTGGCTTCCATACAGGCCGGGGGTGAGCAAGGCCTGGAAACTTCTCAGAAATAATATTCCAGGAGCAAAGGAGAGCAGGAAGCCTGCCAGAAATTAGTGTCTTCGTTTTTTTCTAGGATATTTTGATGTAGACCATTTTTCAAAGTCTGTATTGAATTTGTGACAGCATCGCTTCTGTTTTATATTTTGGTTTTTGGTCTGGGAGGCATGTGGGATCTTAGTTCCCTGACCAGGAATCGAACCTGCACCTCCTGCATTGGAAGGCGAAGTCTTAACCCCTGGACCCCTAGGGAAGTCCCCTCTTTCAGTTTTTCAGGTTGAGAACATTGTATTCCTGAAGTGTCCTAAGATTGCTTTTATAGTATAAATTGTCAAAGAAGCAAAAGGACTTGAATATAACTTCAGACTCTTGAACTCTCGATGCAATCCTGTTCTTCAAAGAGAATTACACTTTCTGCCACATCACTTGTGAGTTTCCCAAAATAACCTCTTTTCTTGATCTTGAAAACCTTCTCTCCACACAAGCTAAATAAACTTCAGACTTCAATGATTCCATTTATCAAGCCCAGGTAATTAGGGTTGAACTTAACAAAATTGTTCCAGAAAGTTCTGCAGTATTAAAGAGTGGAGCTAATGTGCTTCTCTAAAACCTGTCTCAGTTTACCTCCTGTCTGTCTTTGGGTAATGCTGAGTTTTAGTGAGAGAGGAGAGGGAGAGGGAGAAATCTTTGTGATTTAGTAAGTAATTTCAGGAACAACAGGGACTGGCAGACAGGATAAATTGGGAATATATCTTACTGTGTACCAAAGCTTTTCATTGTATTCATCAGAAAACTTATTATTTTTATCTCAGGATATACATCAGAAGTATAATTTCAGGGTGTGCATGTGTGTGTGTGTTTCATTCTTATTCTTTATAAGACTAGAATAACAACAATAATTTTCCTTTTAAATGTAATTATAATTAAAGAAAAGGAACAGATAATTTTCTATTGTCTCCAAAACTGTTCCAGCAGTGGTTCGATAACATGTGTATGGTTTGAGAGCGTAAGTCCTTCCTTGGTTCATTTGCCTGCCCATTCACTCATTCAAATATCCATACATTTGTCCATCCATCCATCAAGATGATTGTTTAGCATCTACTAGGTTCCCCTAACTGATTCTAGTATTCTTGCCTGGAGAATCTCATGGACAGAAGAACCTGGCTGGCTATAGTCCATGGGATGCAAAGTTGGACACAACTGAAGTAACTCAGCATGCATGCAGGTTCCCCTAAAGCTGGGAAAAAAAATAGAGTGGAAAAATAAAAATAAATGAGACATGATCACTATCCTCAGGGGTTTCACAGTTTAGCAGGAGAAGCAGATACATAAATTGTTGGTTGGGACACCATTTGCTTCCAATCATTTCTCCTTCCCCCAGTCTTGAAAACAGTTTACTTTATTGAGATTACCTATTCTCTTTTTGGTGAAACACAGCCAAATGGTTATGTAGAATGTAGAAGAATGATATTGAAATAGTGACTATCACAACCTTATTGGGAGTGGGGTTTCCAACACAGTTGCATCACTAGCTCTTTGTCTTGACTTCCCCAGCCTCAGAATTGGGCTAACTGTCATGATGATTCCATCTCAAGAGCATTTTTCTAGACTCCAGTGGAGGGTTGCCTCATTCCAAACCTGGCTGGGGCCTTCAGCTCACCTTTGTAGAGCAGCTGTTCCTGTCTACTACGTGTTTGAGAGAAAATGCCATCCCGCTGAAAATGCTTGGCCACTGGCCATATTCAACCGGGGGAGGCACTGCTGAAGAAAAGCTGTTCAAAAGAACTTGAGAGACAGTGGATGACATTTGACAGAGAAAAATCCAAACTCTGAGAGATCTATCATGGTAAAAGATACTTTGGCCTGCGTACCAAGCTGGTGAACTGAAGTAGTTAATCAAGAATGCTGGGGAAGCGGAGACCCTAATTGTTTCTGTTAGATGTGCTAGGACATTGTCCTTATCAAAAATCCAACTATAAATCAAGTGCATATATTCATATATATTGTTGTTTTGTTGTTCAGTTGATAAGTCAAGTCCAATTCTTTGTGACCCCATGGACTGCAACACGTCTGGCTTCCCTGTCCTTTACTATCTTCCATGCATGCTAAGTTGCTTCAGTTGTGTCTGGCTGTTTGTGACCCTGTAGACCATAGCCCACCAGGCTCCTCTGTCCATGGGATTCTCCAAGCAAGAACACTGGAGTGGGTTGCCATGCCCTCCTCCAGGGGATCTTTTCAACCCAGGGATTGAGCCCAAGTCTCTGGCATCTCCAGCATTGGCAGATGGGTTCTTTACCACTAGAACCACCTGGGATGCCCTCTGTCTCCCAGTTTGCTCAAATTCATGTCCATTGAGTCAGTGATGCTATCTAACCATCCCATCCTCTGCCACCCTCTTCTTCTTTTGCTTTCAATTTATATAAGTAGATGTACTTTGGGCAATAACGCACATACACATAATAATGTTATATATTATATACACATACACTATATATGTGTGTATACATATACAATTATGTTTTTATTTTTGATACATGAACATATATCTTACCTGGTTTCTAATGAATCATGTGGTTAGTGTTTTGGTACATATTTAACCATATTTATTGAGCAGCTAACACATGCTAGACACAGTACTATGTAATTAAGTTTAATCTTATTTACTCTTCATCCCCTCCTAGCAATATAATTTGGTGGTGTCTAGTTACATGAGCCAAATTAACTAAGGGACTGTTTTTGGCTGTTGATTGAGCAGGGACATGAAGTCAGAGTGATTCAAACTGGTAAATCTAGTGTCCTTATAGTTACCTCTGTTCTGGAGCCTTCACCTCTTACCATGACCTATCCCATTTTTCTCTATAAAATGAAGCAAATATTCAAAAAAAAAAAAAAAAAAAGAATGAAGCAAATGATGAGTCATCTATTTTCTCAATACTTGAAATATCTGTGGCATAGATAAACATTTGGGGGGGCCTGCCTTAAAAGAGATCATGAAAGGCAGCATTCTTTGGCTCATATTTGTCTGTAAGTCTCTTATTCATCAGCATGCCCTCCTGTCCTATGCTCTGATTTCAAGTGCATCCATCAAGCCCAATTGCCCATAAACAGCAGAAATGCTCTGTTACGAAGCCGTGTTTGGGAGGGAAGATGTAAACTACCCTTTGTTGTGATGGTCTAAGTGTGTGTGCTCTGTTCCCTCACTTAGAGGAAATTGCTGTGGGTAAAACATGTATTTTGCGGTCAGATACCATCCCAGTCTTTGTTCAAGTGCACTCTGCCGAGGCACAGTACAGGGTGGTAGTTTGAAACCATCTCCTTGGTTTCTCTCATCATATTTGTTTGTCTCTCCACTGATGGTCAGAATTCAGAAGCCCTCGGTGGGTCTCTCTGTCCTTCAGCCCCACCTCAACCAACCAAGCCTTCAGCATCCTGGGGACCCTGTGGAAGTCATGCCTTCTCTGTTTGCTTCATCACCTTTACTGATCCACTCTCAAGGGAGGCAGGAACCACATTAACAATTAAAGTACCTACACGACGGCAGCCAGAGCTTCCTTTTGGCTTCCCTGGAAATAGGGGATCATCCTGGGTAAATTCATTAAGCTTCTAAATTTGTAAAGGCAAACGGCAAAATTTAAAAGGGCTTCCCACGTTTCACAGTCATAAAGAATCTGCCTGCCGATGCAGGAGACGTGGGTTTGATCCCTGGGTCAGGAAGATCCCCCGGAGAAGGAAATGGCAACCCACTCCAGTATTCTTGTCTGGAGAATCCCGTGGGCAGAGGTGCCTGGCAACGCTAAATAGTTCATGACATCACAAAGAATTGGAGGACTTAGTGACTGAACAACAACAGAATTTTAACAAGTTCTGCTTAGCTAAAAAAAAGAAAAGAAAAGAAAAGATGAGTTGGTCAGTGGGAGAAAGAAAGAATGGCAAAGAAAGAAGAGGAAGGTGTCAGGCATCTCACTTGCCTTTCCTCTACCCTGGTTATCAAAAGAGCAAAGAAACCCCCGCCCCACTTTCTCCACTCAGATTCACAGGTCTGAGGTTTTCACATGGCCCAACCAGGTACCCTGCTTGAAAGGAAGGCAGGAACAGCCGCGGAGTAACTGAGATTCCTGAGATCACTCCACAGATTGAAACCTTTTATCAGCCTCTAATAGCTGTGCAAACTAATTATATTTTGGCCAAACCTTGCCAAAGACTCCCCCGAGGTATTATTATAAAATTTTGAGCTTGGAAATGCGTCCCCATTCTGTCAACATCAGGATGTTTCAGCTATGGGAATGGAGCTCCAGATCATTTTAGCTTCCATGATGTGCTTTGCGTACACGTGGCATTTGCAGGCTGGTGGGGCGGGAGGACGGCAGAGAGGGTACAGCTGTATTTGAAAGCACACAGGGGTGTGTTGCCTGCCTGCCATCACATTTCAGATGCAGGGGCTGAGGTTTGAGAAGGATCCGTTTTTTTTCTCTCCCAAATTTTAAGGAGCTGCTGTAGGGAATCTTAGCTCACTCAACATCTCTGTTGAAACAGCTTCTAACTTAGCAGGGAGGGTATGTTATCTACCGTCTCAGGGCCCCAGTTCTTCACATGTAGTCCCCAGAATGACACTGTTCAAATCCTTGGCTAGGACTCAGAGCAAAGTCTGGAGGGACAGGGGGAGCTTTCTCCAAGGGCTTGATAAGAAGTTGTTAGAGTCTCGGAGGATTTAGGTTTACAGATAATAAAGGTTCACACCCCATGTGGTTGAGATGAAGTTTTCAGCTACAAGTGTTTGCTTACCAAACACAAAGGGACAGTGTAACATTGTTAGAGGTACATGGAGGCATTCCTTATGCCCGTGAGGGCTGGCAGGTCCCTCCCCCATCCTTCTGGATAATTCTCCGCAGCACATGTTCCCATCCTCAAGCACAGAGTCCCATGAAACAGTCAGCGTCAAAGGTGACTGGAGAAGCCAGCTTCTTTGTTCAGGAGCTGGTGTTCATTTCAGATGACCTTCCAGTGTACTTGGGCAACATAGGACTATGTGTACTGACCACTGCCAGAACTGACCATCTGCCTAACTTTTTGACCAGCCGTGGGCCACTGGTGCAGCCAGGGAGCCTGGAGCGTGCTGCCCGGCAGTCAGGGGGAGAGTTTGGGGGGCTGGCACTTCAGCTGAAGCCCCTCCAGCCATGCAGTGTGGCCCAGAGCCCTGCCAGGCCCAGACCAGAGGCAGGGGATTGGGGTTCAAGGAGGCTGCCAGGGTCTAGACCCTCCCCCACCAAAGGGTCCCGAGTTCCTTTTTGTCTCTGCCATCTGCCATCCCATCTCCAGGGCTCCCAGGATGGGTTCATCCGATTCTTGAATTCTTTCCAGTTGTCTCTAATTACACTGCAGGTCCGTAAATCATCCCAGGCTGGGGCTGACAGGGGGTGACACGGGCGCCCTGCCACTCGAAGCCAAGGGGCTCCCAGCCCCACCTGCCACAGGTGCCTCCCAGGCAGCCACCCGTCACTGCTTGGGGCAGACTGGAAGGACAACCCATCACGTGTGCCCCGGGGACCTCCCTGTTCCTGGATCAGCCCTGAATATGGGTTCTTACCCTGAAGCTGCCTCCAGCAATGCAGTCAAGGCCGGAAGAGCTTAGGCTTTGTGTGTGGGGTGGAGGTGGTGATCCCTGTGTCCCTACTGAAGACAGCTGAGCAGAAAGGTGACGTTATTTCACCTGGAATTTTACCAAGGTGGGACAGTGCTTCTCAAATTTCACTAAATACTGCAATAGATTGATTCCTCAGTTACACACCAGGTGCCTCATGGCACTCCACCTGAAGGTCTGCTGGGCATCGGTTCCACCCTCCCTCTCTCTGGCGGTGGGGCTAAATGACCCTCTGGGTCTGTGGGGTGCTGAGGTTCTCATTCCAACCTCGCCATTCCAGTAAGGACTCAGATCCCTCTGATGAGAGCCACACTCAGCATCTCTGGCACAAGCGCCTCAAGCCCAGCCCAGGTGCCATGTCGCTCCGAGTGCTGCAAGCTGCAATGCTCAGGCCCTGGAGGGAGCCCGGCACCCCCAGCCCCGGCTTCTAGGGCACAGATTGCTGGCTAATGGGGCAGAGCTAGCCGGAGTGCCTTCTCTTAATGGAGCAGAATATAAACAGAATAAAGCCTTCATTTCCCAGGCTGTGGTTTCATTATTAATATACTTTACAGTTCACGGGTTGTAGTCCGCGCCCGTGTTTTCTCAGCTGGTATAATCTGCGGCTCCGAGTGAGAACAGTCATAAAATTTTCATTTCCAGTTGAATGTGCGTCCAATTCGCCATGAAATGTTCTATCTGTCGTGAATATTAAGTGCACTGAAGCAGTGGCTGCCAGATTAGGTGGGGAGGCTCCTGGGCCCCTCCCAGGCCAGGCAGAGGACGAGGCTCCCTGGGCTGGGCAGGGACTGTCCCCGGGAAGCCCCTGGAAGAGAGGAAATGGACACTGAGGCGGCTGAGGGTCAAGGGAACAGAGCTGGATAGCTGGGGGCCAGGGAAAAGCCAGCCATCGGGCAGGAGGTCAAAGGGGTTGCAGTTCAAGTGCAGGGAAACGGGGGCAGGGTTGTGCAGGCAGGGAGGCCGGTGGGCAGGTGGGATGGTGGAAAGCAGCTGCCTTGAGAGGGGCAGGTGGGATAGGGGCAGGACAGACGGGGTTGGCAGTTAGGGAAGCATTGCTGTTGCCTGCATGGCCTTCAGACCTGGGGCAGGCGACAGTGGCAGGGGCTTGGTCCTGGGAATCGATCGGTGTCACCAGCTGCCCGCTGCCCAGAGGGGAATTATTTGCCTCCTGGCACTAACCTCATCCTTCTTTCTCTCTCACTGCCTATGCTTGGCCACCTGCCAGTTCTGGCTTCCAGGTGCCTCCCTCCTCCCCTGATGCCTGGGGAGCCTGCAGTCAGGGTGGAGAGTCCTCACCCTTCCCTCTGGGAGCAGCAGTCGCCCGCCACAGGGCAGCTGAGATGGGACCGGAGGCCTCCTGGGCTCTGCTCCTCTTAGTCCTCTAGCCACCCGCCTCCCAGGTTCTTTCCTCCCCAGGGCCGGCACCTGTCTTGGAGGGTTTTCTGTGCTCCCCGTTGCCCTAGGCTGGAGGACGGAGCTGGAGCAAGTGGACGTTGTGGCCTCAGGCCCACAGCTTCATTAGCGGTGGCAGGAGAGTGGCGGGCTGTGCCCTCAGGAGAACCCGGGAAGCATCTCCTGGCGCTGCCGGTGCTGGAGGCTGGTCCAGGCCTGGGGCCCAGCCTGTACCGCCCCCTAGACAGGCAGGAGAGTCCCAGCCAGCCAGCAGGGAGAGAAACAGAGGTGTGCATGTGTGAGTGTGCATGTCTGTGTATATACACAGTGTGTGCATGTGTGCGTGCATGTCTGTGTATATACACAGTCAGACATCCAGAGCCAGGAGGCGAGCGCACCCTTGGCTGTTTACATGGAGAGCTCCCACCCGCCCAGGGTTGAGCACTGCCCTCCCTGCCCGTGCAGGACCACAGCGCAGCTGCGGGCGTCCCGGATGTCCTCTTGGCTCCAGAGCAGAACCCGAGGTGGAGCCAGAAGAAAACGCCCATGTTCTGTTGGGGAGGTGTCCCCCAGCCCCCCAGTGCAGTGTTCTGCCCCCTCGCTTAGTTTCCAATCGTTTCTCTTCAGATAGTATTCAAATCATCTCGTTTCTCCAATACATGCCAACTAGGAGACAGAAGGGCTTCCCTGGTAGCTCAGCTGTAAAGACTGCCTGCAATACATGAGACCCCAGTTCGATTCCTGGGTCAGAAAGATCCCCTGGAGAAGGGATGGGCTACCCACTCCAGTATTCTTGGGCTTCACTGGTGGCTCAGATGGTAAAGACTCTGCCTGCAGTTCGGGAGACCTGGGTTTGATCCCTGGGCTGGGAAGATTCCCTGAGGGACGTCATGGCAACCCACTCTAATATTCTTGCCTGGAGAATCCCCATGGAGAAAGAAGCCTGCTAGGTTACAGTCCATGGGGTTGCAAAGAGTCAGACACAACTGAGCGACTAAGCACAGCATAGGAGATATAAGTTGGGGAGAAAAACTTGAAAACAACCTGAGCAAGGAAGGTAAAGCAATCAAAGATGAGTAGCACACCATCAAAATCCTAAATGTACCCAGTCTCAAACCTGGGACCGAGAGCCTGTCCTTTCTCACACTGACCGCACACCTATGCCTCTTAATTGCCAACAAGCACCTTGGGAACAAACTCAGAATTGCTTACAGTGGGGCGTACACAATCTAAGTGAGTAATGTGATCAAAGATGATGAAAACACCCAGAAAACCTTGCCCGAGCCTCACTGGGCCCTTGTCCTCCAGGGCCCTGCAGGGATTTCAGGCCAGACCTGCCACAGCCAAGTCTCTGCAGATGCCCCTCCGTCTACCCAGGATACCACTTCATCACCCCATGCCCAGCCGACCCCCAAACCTCTCACTCACTCTGCCGTCCTTCCAGAGTCAGTTTACACTGGGCCCCTTGGGGACCCCCTTGGCACCTCCAAAGCACAGTTCCTCTCCTGGGTGTCACCTGGACATGCACCCCCTCCCTTCCAGGGCTCATTGCACCCTCTCTCTTCCAGGGCTCATCGCATAGGGCTCATTGTCTGCATGTCCAGCTCTCTGGAGAGACAGTGAGGTTTTCAAGCAGGGACTGTGGAACCTCCACCCTTTAAAAGACATCGAATCCAGAGCCTGGGAGCCTGGGCTTTGAAATTAGACAAACATGGATTTTTAACCCAAGAGCAGCCCCTTTTCTGTGCTGTGAAACTCTGACTGAATACTACAATGTACTTGTGCATGGAACAATTTCCTCTTCTCTAAAATGGGGCTAAGTAGCTTCCTTAGGGGCTTCCCAGGTGTTACTAGTCACCTGCCAATGCAGGAGACATAAAAGACCCAAGTTTGATCCCTGGGTCGGGAGGATCCCCTGGAGGAGGATATGGAAACCCACTCCAGTGTTCTTGCCTGAAGAGTCCCATGGACAGAGGAGCCTGGCAGGCTATGGTCCAGGGGGTCGCAAAGACTTGGACGCGACTGAAGTGACTGACCAGAGTACAGTTTCCTTAAAGGCAGGTGGTAACATATCTGTGGGATAATAGATGTCACAGGAAACTTAGAACAGTATTGAACGTAAAATAGTGCTTTAGTGAAGGCTGGTTTCCTTTCCTTTAAGAAATATCTTTTCTTTCCAAAAACTGTTTGTTGATTAAGGGAGATTCATGCAGTAAAATGCAAAATGAATGAATGTTTTAGACTCAAATTCTATGAGGGATTCAGAAGGAAAAGATCATCAAGATCAAGTGGTGGGGAAGGTCTGCCAAGAAGAGTTGACCCTCCAACTCACCCTTGATTTAGACAGAGTGTGTTTTTCTTCCGAATCTAAGAAGTTGGCTCTCTGCACATTTGTACGTTTCTTTCTCTCTCTCTCCCTCTTTCTCTCCCTTCGATTCTCTGACCCTTTCCCTTTATTGGAGCTGAAAATTTAGCTCATGCTTTCTACCTCGTGGAGTTTTATCCCAAGTACTTCTTTAACCTTAAATTAAAATCGTTAACCTCTCAGAAAGGTCTTAATTCCTGGGATCTTCTGAGAGCATCGTCTTCTCCCCGTCAGCCCTGGAGAGACGGGCCTGAGACGACACTGAATGGTCACAGTCCAGAGCGTCTACACACGGCAGAAAATGGAGAAATTAGCAGGAACTGCTCTTCGACTAAGCATGCCTTCCGTATCCTTAATTCTGCCCCTTGTTGCTCAGAACCCCGCCCTTCAAATGCATTCAAAATGAATCCCCCAGAGGCCCTTTCTCAGGGAAGGACAGGGGGAAAAAACTGTACATCCTTCTCCTGGCTTGTCACTGCAGAGTTGAGATAATAATAGTCTTTTTCTGATCCCCTGAACTTTCCCATCTGCTTCATAAAACAATGGCAATTTTTCCCTGGCTCTGTCTTCCCCTCTCTCTCTTTTATTTTTATCCTCCTACACTATAATTTAAAACTGTGGCAGTGCTATAGCCCTTGAGTTTTTTTTCCCCTTTCTTCTCCCCTTGCTTTAATACATGACTGTTATTTAAAATGGCCTTTCATCCGAGCATGGGAAGCTGCCTGGCCTCGACTCTGGCCTTGTGCTTTTGTGGAGGGAGGGTAGGGCCAGCCTGGCCCCTGGCTTAGCCCAGGACCTGCTTCCGTGAAAGTCAGGAGAGTTGTTTGTGTGTTTGTTCCATTCCCTTCTCCCAAGGCATTTTTTTAGGAAGATGTCAGAAACCTAGGTCCCAGAAATGCCCCCACCTCTGAAATGGCCATCCTAGGAAGCTGGTGACCCTCAGCAGTCCACAGGACACCAGGTCCAAACAAAGCAATTCCAGCTGCATGCAGCAAGTGCGGCATGCCCACGGACACCAGGAGAGACATGTGTCAGCCGCCAAGCGCAGGGACTTTCAGCTGTTGCTATGCAAGCTTCTCCATGGGTCTTCTGCCAATCACACCCCTCCATGCCCCCTGCCTTAGCTGGATGGACACGCACAGGAAAGGGTGATGCCAGGGCTTGCTTTCCCAGGGGAAATGTCATCTATTTTAGGTGTCTCCAAGGAGGGTGTCTCACCCCAGTATTTCCCAGCCAGAGCTACAGCACCCCTGCTTCTGGGTTTGGGCCTCCGAGCAGGAGTCACTCTGCTGTAAAATTCCTCACACGCGGCCTAGCTCTGTGTCAGTTCATTACGCCGATGCACCTGTACCTCGAAAAGTGATTTTGGCCTTGTCGTTTCTCTCCAGAGTCTCCTCTGAGCTGGCATGGGCAAAGCAATCATATTGTAAATGATCTTCATGAGGGAAGATGCCATTGCGATAAAACACGGGGACAGAACAAGGCTGAAGGCTAGAATATAGAGCGTGTGTAGGGGGGTTAGAGGGAGGCCTGTCCCAGGCTCGTGGAGATGATCGCTTGGCTCTTTGGAACATGCAGCCATGTCGCCAGCTGGAGACGAAATCTCCGGGGAGGACAGGGAGTGCCTGGCCCCAGCTGGTCTGCTGGGGAGGCCGCAGAGCCACTGGAAACGGACGCGGTCTGCATCCTAGCCTGTGGGCTCTCTCCTTAGCTGTGGTATCCAGACCGATGGGTGGTAGGAGGAGGTTTCCGGACATCTGGTCTCTTGGTTCAGGTTTGGGGGCTTGTTCTTTTGGATTAGGTGTCATGGCTTCTGTCCCTTCCTCTCCTCTGGAAAACTCCCTTCTCTTAAACACTGGGGATCATCTTTAAAGCCACAGACATATAAAGTTGAGAGGGAGGCTGGCATCCAGGGGCCTGGATTCTTGGTGAAGGAGATTTCCAGCCCTGAAGTAGTGACACAGGTCAAGGCCAGAGCCACCTGCCCTCCTCCTTTAACTTGAAGAGTAACTATAATCAGTATCTTTACCTTCCTCTGATGGGCTTCCCTGGTGGTGCAGATGGTAAAGACTCTGCCTGCAATGTAGGAGATCCGGGTTTGATCCCTGGGTTGGGAAGATCCCCTGAAGAAGGGAATGGCTACCCACCCCAGTATTCTTGCCTAGAGAATTGCATGGACAGAGGAGTCTGGTGGACTATAGTCCATGGGGTCATAAAGAGTCAGACATGACTGAGAGATTAACATTTTACACTTATCTACCTCTGACAGTCTCCAGGGATGTCAGAATATTTTAAATTTGTCTGCCACCATTCCAATTTCATAGCCATAGCTGACCTACAGTGTGATTAAGAATATAGTGTTTTTATTGAAGTACAGTTGATTTACCATGTTGTGTTAACTTCTGTTGTACAACAAAATGATGCAGTTATACATATATATGCATTCTTTTTTGCAGTTTTATGGATAGTTAATATAGTTTCGTGTGCTATACAGTAAGACCTTGTTGTCTATCCATCTTAGATGTAACGGCTTACGTCTGCTCCTGTCTGCCTCCCACTCCATTCCTCTCTGCACCTTGGCCCCCCTGGTCTGTTCCCTGTATCCCTGAGTCTGTTTCTATTTTTGTAGGTAGGTTCATCTGTGTCATATTTCAGATTTCACATGTAAGTGATGTTGTGATTCTTTTCTTTCTCTCTTTGACTTATTTTACTAGGTCTGACCATCTCCAGTTGCATCCATGTTGCTGCAAATGGCATCATTTCTTTTTTATGGCTGAGTAGTATTCCATTCTATAGATGTACCTTGCTGACCTACAGTATAATTATAAGTATAGTTTTGAGTTAAGGTTTCCTAAAACTTTCATTTATCACATTTTTATCACATTCTTTGCTCCTCATCCCTTCCTGCACCTCCATCTAGGATTGATTATTTATTTAAATGTATTTATTTTTTTCCTGCTCCAAAATCACTGCATGTGGTGATTGCAGCCATGAAATTAAAAGACGCTTACTCCTTGGAAGGAAAGTTATGGCCAACCTAGATAGCATATGAAAAAGCAGAGACATTACTTTGCCAACAAAGGTCCATCTAGTCAAGGCTATGGTTTTTCCAGTGGTCATATATGGATGTGAGAGTTGGACTGTGAAGAATGCTGAATGCCAAAAAATTGATGCTTTGGAACTGTGGTGTTGGAGAAGACTCTTGAGAGTCCCTTGGACTGTAAGGAGATCCAACCAGTCCATCCTGAAGGAGATCAGTCCTGGGTGTTCATTAGAAGGACTGATGCTGAAGCTGGAACTCCAGTACTTTGGCCACCTCATGCGAAGTGTTGACTTATAGGAAAAGACCCTGATGCTAGGAGGTATTGGGGGTAGTAGGTGGAGGGGACAACAGAGGATGAGATGGCTGGATGGCATCACCAACTCGATGGACATGAGTCTGAGTAAACTCCGAGAGTTGGTGATGGACAGGGAGGCCTGGCGTGCTGCAATTCATGGGGTCGCCAAGAGTTGAACACGACTGAGCAGCTGAACTGAACTGAACTGATTTTTTTTTTCCTGCTTAAAGTACTGTGTTTAGGGTTTCTTCTAGTGTGATCTGTTTGTGACTTTTTTTGTTGTTGTTAGTTTTGTTTCGTAAAAATGACCTATTTTGCCCTGATTCCTGAACGGAACTCTTTTGGGTTATGAAAGTTTGAGTTGAGAGGTGTTTCTCTTCAGCCTCGTTAGATCTTGAATTCCAACATCATTGTTGGGGGTCAGTCTTCCGTCTTACTTTTGCTTCCATGGGTGTGATCTATCTTGCTCCCCCATCTCCAACAATCCTCAGTTCTTTCAAGGCTTTTTCTTTGTTTTTGTTCCCTTTTCTGTCTGCTGTGTCTAGGCATAGATGTCTATTTTTATGTGGCTTGGGATTTGTTGGTATTCTTGAATTTGTGGATAATATTTCTGCTAGTTAGTTCATGGAAAATTCTCACCCATGACCTCTTTTCTCCTGTCCCTTTCTCCCTTTCTCTTCTCCCCTGGAATTCCTTCCTGAATGTGCCAGAGTGTTCCTTCAATCTGTGATCCTTACTTATCTTTTATATTTCTCTGGCTTTGTGTCTCTCTGTTCTATTTACTAGTAATTTCTTCTGACTTATCCTACAGTTAATTGATTCTCTCTTTAGCTAAGTCACATCGTTCCATTTTTTATTTTGAGAAGTCTTACTGTGTTTTCCTCAAATATGCTATGTACTCTTCACAGTTTCATTTTCCATGAAGACTTTTCAAGTTTGTCATCTATAGTTTTATAAAAGTAAACACAGCTATTTTACCAGTCTCTGTTTCATAATTTTTTATCTACTGTATCTGCGAGCCTTTGTTTTGTCATGTAGCTTATGCTTCTCTTGTTCTTAATATCTTATTTCTTCTGTGCTTACTTATGTTTTGCTGCATGATGGACATTGTGTTTAAAAAAAAAAGCTTGAAACAATTTAAGCACTAGAATTAAAATAGTTAACTTCAGAGATGCTTTGGGTTTGTGTCTGCAAGATGGTTAGGGGACTCTGTTCAGAATCACTTTAAGCTAAGGTCTTCTTATTCTCTGGGTCGCCAGGTAATTCAAACCATGATGCACTTTCTTGTAAAGATGTTCGGCTTTCAGGTCACCCTCATCTTGGAGAGGAGACCTCCTGAAGCCTCAACTTACAGTAGGAGTGTTTTCCTACTAGACACCCCCACTTCAGAAGTGTCTGGAATTTTAATTTCTATTCCCCTGGCCTCTAGAGGTTGTCAGACATAGCAAATGCCTTCAGATTCAGGCCCCAGTGTTTCTTACTACCTGTTTTCCTTTTAATTTAAGGTCTGAATTCCCTGCCAGGAAGGAATCTCTTTCGTGTCTTTAAGAACGATGTAAAATGTGTCTTACTTATCTCTTTTAGTGATTTTCAATAGGAGGACTGGCTGAATAACCCAATCTGACCTTTCCAGAAATAAAAGGGTCAGTATTTTCTTAACCCACCACCCGTATCACCCTTCCATCACATACTGAAACTTGTTCACATGATGATGACTGATGATGACTGACGTCGTAGATTCCTCTCCAACATTCAAGCACTGTTTGACTCTATATGAAATTGTTATCTTTCGGGGTCTCAGTATCTTCAGGCATGAAATGGGGGTTTCACTGCCTCCCTCACGGGGTTGTTGCAAAGCTAAGGATGATCAGAATACCTGGTTTTCATTGACTTGATGGTGTCTATGAAGTGCTATGCAATATGGCGAGTCTGCTATGTATTTACTAGGCTTGGAATTTGCTTGCTTCTCAAACAGTCAAATGAGGAGAGTGTTTAATCGGTTGTGGGGTGGGGGGCTGCTGCCGCTGGCCCATCCTCCCTGGAGAACAGAGTCTTCCTGAGGGAAGGGAAGAAGCCCAGCATCAGTTCTGGCCAGTGCAGAGGGAACTCCAGGGGCTCGAGGCTTCGTGCTCCTCCCAGCGGACGGTCTTGGCAGGTGTGTTCCTCCTGGACCCTCACCCCTCCCACGAAGCCCCCCAGCATCCCTCCTCCACCTGCCCTGTCCCCCCAGCTTGGCTGGGGCTGGTCAGACAATGCAGTGCTACTTGGCAGACCTTCTTTTCCTCATCTTTATTTTAACATTTGTTTCCCTGTCTTATGAAAAATTGAAAATTTATCTACAGTCAGTCCTTTGCCTGCCTCCTTACCGGCTCCCGCCCTGCTCCTCACTTCTTCCCATTTATTTCTGAAAGGCATCATGTAACAGGTGTGTAATTTGATGAGCTAGATGCAGCTGGAGGCAGAACAGAAGCTGGGCCAGGGCTGCCTGGTAGTGGTCCTGGGGGACCCAGACCGTCCACTGCCGACACCTAAGAGCACAGTGCCCGGAAAGGGGGTGGCATGGATGCATGAGAAATGTGGGGGGACTGGGCAGTAGTAAAAGAAACCCTCTGCAAAGATCAATGGTGTTGTGTGAGGAAGCTGGAAGGGGGGCCCTGATGGTAGCACCTGGAGCCCGGATGTGGGTGGGTGGATATGGCTGTGAGCAAGTTCCCTGCTGGGTGAAAGAAAGAGGGAAGATGCTTTCCAGCACCTGTGGATGCTCTGATAATGATGGATGAGAGTCATGTTTGGATACACGGATACCTGGGTCTTTTCGTGACTGGCATATTGCTGGGTAAGCAAGGGATGTGTGTGTGTACACCCCTCTTTCTGAAATTGTGTTCAGACTTATACTGATGGCCTCCATGAGACTAACAGATATTTCTGTAGGGAGGAAAAATGTACTGTGTTCAAATCAGTTTAAGAAACTGTGTGTGTTCTAGTTCCCATTTGGAGATCCGTGGTGTGTAAGAACTGATCAAAGATTCTGAAGAGCCCTGCATTTTACCATTAAAATCCATTTTAACCCAAAGTTTCTCCAAACTTGTTCAAAACAGAAGTCTTTCTTTTTAAACAGTGATTATAGTAACATCTTGCAGGGCACTTAGAACTGGGGCGGGGGGGGAGTGTGGAAATATTAATCCAAAAGCAATAGCCCTCTCTGTTTTTCCCTCTGTGGTTTGAAGGTTTTCTATCCAACAGCAGCTTGTTTCTAGAAGAATACCTGTGACCTAAATTCTCCTCCTGGAAACCCCGTGTGCTAGGAGCTTCCTGTCTGGCCATGCATCGAGGGTCTGCTCTGTGTCCCGTGTAGCATGTCTAACCCTAACAACGAGCCTGCTGGGTTGAAAGATAGCACTGTTCCCATTTCAAGGATGAGAAAACTGAGCCATTCTTGTGTCTGAGGCCAGTGTCTAAGCCAGGATTTGACTTAAGGTCAGGCCACCTCTAACACAATGGCTTTCTATTATTAATCCAGCCACACCAATTCTGAAAATACAGCCCATGGACTAAACAAAACCATTTATAAAGCAAATCCACGTATTTATCTTTCTCAAGTTCCATACAAAACAACACTGGGTGTTAGCTTCAGAGAAAAATCCTGAAAACTGTCTAGCCCTATTTTTCTCATCCATTTGCAAACAAGTATTTTTTGTGTGCTGTACTTGTTATTTCTATGTTTTCTCTTCCACTCGTGTCTAGAACCGTGGTCCTGTTTTCTCACCTGTCCCCTCATCCCTTAGAACAGTACCTCATGTCAGTATCAATTTAACACACTCCTTGTGAACAGGCTTCATCTCCACTCTCCTAAGCTCCCCACATATCCTGTTGCGTTTCTTTGCAGCCCTGCCCCTGGCAAGCTCCCGAGGAGCTTCTAGCATCCACCTTCCCTTAGCCAGTCCTTCATTGCGCTGACTTTCACTTTTCCTCTCCATGTAGTTTTCATCTCCTGCCTTGGCTTTTCTTATAGAGAGCATCCTTTTCTTTTCTTTTCTTTCTCCGACTTACTCCTCATCCCTCTGCCCTTTTGGGCGGCATCCTCTGTCTGTCTCCTGACCTCTGCCTGGGGAGACAGAGCAGCTAGGTTCCTGGAGACGCCAGTGCTGGTGGGTAGGAGGGAGCCGGGGTTCTACAGGTGTGTCAGCATCTTCTGTCCTGCTTGGATCCTCCAAGTCTGGGGCTTCCAACCTCAGGGCCGTTGACATTCGGGCTGGGCCGTCCTCCATGGTGGGGGTGTCCTGTGGGCTGCGGGCTGTCCAGCAGCATCCCTGACTTCTGGTCACTAGACACCCACAGCTCCCACCTCCCAGCTCTGACAACAACAATGAACAGACGTCCGACGGGGTGAACTTGAGCTTGTCTTTGTTGGTGTTGTTTTGGTCCCTTTGGCTCTGCCCTGACTTCCTTTCCTCCTCCCTTCCTTCATCTTTTTATCCATGTTCTCTTTAGCCTGACTTCACTATAAGCCAGGCTTCTCTCTCACGTGACCACGTGGCGCTCTTGAGCCCCGTCTGTTGAACGCAGCCTTGACCACAGCCCCTCAGCGCTCCTTGCTTTAGGGCTCTGCCGGGGCCCCGGCCGCTCCTACAAAGGTCACGGCGTTGCCCAGCTGGCTGCTCCAGGAAACGCAGCTTCCTGGTTCCCAGGTGGTTAAGGCCTGTTTGATTAGCTGTAAAACAGAATCCAGCAAATGCCAAGAGGCAAATCTTAATTCACCTTTCAGAAGGGAGCTGGCTGCCCAGTCAAAGACGGGAGTGAGGTGGGGTGAGGAGTACCCCAGTTTATTAAAGCAGCAACTGGTGAGCAGCCAGAGAATGGGTTCTGAAGACACATCTGCTGAGTCACCTTCAGCTTTTGGCTGTGGTTCTGGCGGGAAGAGGATCCGGGCACAGGCCGCCCTCCCAGCTCAGCTCTGCCTTCCTGGGCTGGTGCCTCCTCCACCCTGAGCAGCAGCTCCTGTCCTATCTTAATGCCACTTTGTGACTTTCATTCCAGGCTCACCTCCTCGACCAACAAGCAGGTCTCTACCATGTTTCTCTCGCAAACACATCTCACTCCCAAATCTGCTAGGGGAAAAAAAAAAAAGTAAAGAAAATCAAAGAATTAAAAAAAAAAAAAAAAAACAGACATAGCCAATGAACCCTTTGGTAGATGGGGGAAAAAAAAAGACACCCATCTTCTCATCTTTCCTCCTGCATTGCTTGTGCACAGCCTCCAGCCCCTCTGGAAGGGAACGTGGACTATTCAGTTGCGATCATGTGTGAGGCTGGTTTCAGATTATCACTCCTTGTACCATGTTCTCCTGCCGTGAAGCACTAAGGTTTCACTCTGGCTGTTGTCTTGATGGCCGAATATCTTATGTGCAGCCAGACCCCATGGTCATTATTATGACAGCATCAGGACCAGATAGGGCTCATGGTCTGCTGGTCACAGCAGAGGCACTGTAAAGGACAATTGACCAGATGTAGAATAGCACACTTGGCTCAGGCCGCCGCATAGCTGGGCCTCAGGAACACACATGCTTCTTACCCGAGGGGGTCAGTTCTACCTTTGAGTTCCTTTCCACCTTGGCTTTGGTGCATCTCTTTCCCTTTCTGCACAATCATGACTCCCTGGATTGTTTTTACCCCTGGTGGTTCTTCTGTTTTATTTTCCTTCCTGCTGCACCGCTTGTGGGATCATAGTTCCTCGACCAAGGATCGAACCCACACCTCCTGCATTGGAAGCACAGATCTTAACCACTGGGCCATCAGGGAAGTCCCCCCCCCCGCCAGGTCAAATAAGGATGCTTTCTGAATCCAGCCTGGCTCCCTCCCACTGTGCTGGTTTTTCTCCTGGGCCTGTGGGGACAGGCATAGCGTGATCTCAGACAAGTGGTATAACTGGGACCTGTGTGCGTCCACACAAAGCCCCCCAGGAGGCCTTCTGTGACTACAGGAGAGGCTGAGGTAGGCTCACCAGCCACCAACTCTGAAGCCCACAGCTCACCTGTGACGCCTGCTGATTCCCACCCGGTGATAACGGGTGAGCATCCCGGGGCCTCAGCTCCCACAAACAGGATGTGTGTGTCTGTCTGGCTGACTTTCTGCAAAAGCATCTGTCACTCCCCAGCGTCTCCTTTCTCATTGCAGCAAAGTATTTAAACACTACCCACTGAACCCCATCTGTCGCTGAGCCCCATCGCTGTCAGGGCCCGGCCTCCCCAGGTCTGTGAAGAAACTCTCTGCAAAGGCTCCGTGCCAAACAACAGGGCAAATTAAATCAAAGCTCGTGCTGCACCCAGGGGGACCATGCACATCACCTTTGACTTACTGCACAGAGCACGCTTTCAAGAGAGAAAGCAGCGGCTTTTGTCACTGCGAGGGGCCATGAAAAATGAATTAGGGCCTCTGCTGAGAGAGGGCATGGGGGAGAATCTTTCATTCCGAGACGCTGTCCTCTCTCTCCTTGCAAGAAGGAAATAATGAAAGAAGAACTTGTGGTGGGTCTGAGTCTCCCCCAGGTTTGACCGTGCCCTTAAACACTGCCGGTGCAGAGAGGAAGTGAGAGGCTGGAGAGAAGGACCTGGTGGGGACCATGGCAATAGCTGAGGTTGCGCAAGGCTCCCCGAGGGCAAGAACCTGAGCAGATGCAACAGATCGCAGGTGGTACCCTTCGGGGGAGGGGGTCCAGAACACAGGGTGTGGTGCTCAGTCTAGATCAGCCCAGACCACGGACCCTGGGGAATGGGCCAGGGCATCTCCAGCCCCTCACAACGGGTCACTTACTGTGCTAACTCTTCTTCACGCTGATCTCTCTTAATCCGCACATTCCCACGGGACAGAGATCACTTTTGGCCCATTTTACAGATGAGGAACCTCCAGAAATTTAAAGCCGTTGCTTGCAGCCATCTAGTTGGTGTGCAGCAGGGCTGAGAGTCCAGCCTACATCTGCCTGACTTCAAAGTCCATTGCCTTCCCTTATAAAGGAATCTGTCCTCTGTCTCCAGGCTGCCTGTGAGACACAGCTCATTTATTTCCCTATAATGAAGGAGGGGCCTTCCATTTCCTAACAGATTGCTCACCTGCCATACTAATGGAGCTGGCACTCACTGTGGGTTTGGCTGCAGCGTTTTACCCACCAGCCACATTTGTACTTGGTGACCGGGTAGTACGCATGGACAAGTGCTCAGGGTTTTCTGATGCAGCCTTTCACAGGCAGAGACCTGAGCTTGGACAGCATCTTCCAGGAGAGGAGGAACCCAGGGACCAGCTCTGGTTAGATCCCGGGCCGGACGGCTAGCTTTATGTGCCCGGGGTGGGGTTGCATGTGTGTGTTAGCTGAGCTGGCAGAGGGGATGTTGGACAGAGTCACAAATTCTTACTGTTCTGACCTCACCTCAGTTGCTCACCATCTTTTGTCCCTGTGTATCCACCTGTGGGTTCTCACACTCCACCATCGGGCATTTTCCTCAAGTTAAGGGTTGGACTTGCGTAAAACCCACTGGGCTTGGGCTTAGATGGCCATAGGTTTTATGATTTTCCTCTGGAGGAGGGCTGGGTGTCGCCAAATGTTTGGGCAGGGCTTGGACTGCTGACCCATTTCGAACAGACTTTCCACCTGAGTAGTATGGTTTCAAAAGTCTTGAGTAGAATCAGTTAATGAAAGGATTTGTCAGGGGGAGCATAGGAGAAGTTCCCCAAGGAAATGTGGGGTATTTTGTGTCTGAGCCACTGGGGAAGGGAGGACCACAGTTTGGGGAATTCGGTGATTCTGCTTACATGGAACTCATCTCAACCCTTAACTTAAAGTAAAACTGGGTTTATACAGTCTTTCTTTCCTCAGTTACCAGGGGCCTCTACAGATGAATCAAATCTTCAGTCTGCAAGGGATTTTAAAATCACACAACCTAATCTCTTACTCCTTTATTTATTTATTTAAAAAAGAGAAAGCCAAGTTCAGAAAAGTTTCAGTGAATTTCTCAAACTCACACAGTTAATTAGTAGCAGAAGCAAGACTGTATTCTAGGAAGCTGGACTTTATAGTAATACTTTTCCTGAACCATCATGCTGTCTCTTTGTATCCCCATGCAGATCTTTAATTTTGTTTCTTCCTTTTTAAGAAAATTCTCCAGTTTTACTTTGGATAAAGATGCTTCAAAATGCAGGTGACATAATTAGAGGCCAGAGAAGCTAGAAGACGAATAAAAGGTAGTCATACAAATCTTTAAGATGGCGATCAATTGTGCGGAGCAGAAAATTTGATACAAATCTGTGTCCTCCGACTTGACTTGTCTAGTTTGTACAGCGAGATTATAAAGTATTTTAAAAGCAGTTTTATTCACAGTCTGCCCAAATTGACTTGTTTTGGCTGAAGAGCTGCAGCAGAAGAGGGTCACCAGATGGGACAGGCCTTCGTCCCCAGAGCGTGGCCTGAAGCACAGCTGAGTTTTTAGGGGCTGGCAGTGGAACACAGAGGACCTTCTGTTCAAATGTGCCCCATACCCTGCAGTCGTCAGCCACAGTCTGCTCTGGAAAGAGGTTCATAAGACCTGGCCTTTTTCTCCTGCGCATCACCAGTAGATCCATGTTCTTCAGGAGAGGCAGGTAAGGGCCATAGCAGCTCACTTGGGCAAGTGTCACAGGTACTTTATGCTTAGGAGTCAGGATTTGGGTTCATTCGCTCCATCTCCTCATTTTACTTGCTTGGCCTTGTGCTGTGCTGAATCACTTCAGTTCTGTCTGACTTCTTGCGACCCCACTGCCTGTAGCCTGCCAGACTCCTCTGTCCATGGGCTTCTCCAGGCAAGAATACGAGAGTGGGTTGCCATTTCCTCCTCCAGGGGATCTTCCTGGTCCAGGGATCAAACCTGCATCTCTCAGGTCTCCTGCATTGGCAGGAGGGTTCTTTATTACGAGTGCCACCTGGGAAGCTTGGTCTTAGGCATGTCTGTTCGCTGGATGTGAAGGTGAGACATTTTGCTCATGTCATTAGTTGGTCTGCACTAAACCAGGTCACAGCTTCCCAGGTGACACTAGTGATGAAGGACCCAGCTGCCAATGCAGGAGACATAAGAGCTATGGGTTTGATCCCTGAATCGGAAAGATACTCTAGAGGAGGAAATTTCAACTCACTCCAGTATTCTTCCCTGGAGAATCCCATGAACAGAGGAGCCTGGGGGGGCTACAGTCTATGGGGTCACAAACAGTTGGATACAACTGAAGTGACTTAGCCCAGCATAGCGCAAGATAGGTCGCTTGCCTTACCTGAAGACAAAAGGGGACATTCCATAGAGAGAACTATCTTTTTTAGAATATGTATTTATCTGTTTTGTTTGACCAGGTCTTAGCTGTGGTACGCAGCATCTTTGATCTTGATTTGTGGCGTGTGAACTCTTAGTTGCAGCATGTGGGATCTAGTCCCCTGACCAAGACTTGAACCCTGGGCCCCCTGCATTGGGAGCGGGGAGTCTTAGCCATTGGATGGCCAGGGAAGTCCCGAGAGAACTGTTCTTTAACCAAGGGTGTCTGGGTAGCTTCACTGACCTGTCAGAACTTCCAAACAAGCGGTCGAGAACTGTCCAGTTCATCATATATCTCTGAGCCTCTCTCACTTTCCTAAAGTCGAGCTGGTGATGGTACCCAGCCCCCCGTGGGTGGGGAGGCTGCAGAAGGATGAAGCGGGAGGCACCGGCTGAGACACGTGTTGGAATCCGGGTGTCAGTGCTCCTGCACACACAAACGCACCACTCTGCGTCGCAGCTGGGGGAAAGCAGCTGCTCCCCCCTTCCGTGCAGTTATAATACTTCAACAAGTGGGGAAGATGAGCAGGGCAGATGCCAGGCCAGAGGGGAGGCTGGGACCTTTTCTGTGTTTGGGCAGAGCTGGTTAAAGGCAGAACTGGTAGCTCGACTGCCCACGTTCGCGATCTCGTTTAGACGAGGCATCTCTGAAATGCCGTTTAGATGGAAGATCTGATCCGCAGAGGCCACACAGGCACGATAGGAGACGGAAGGCTTGCGCTTCGTTGTCTGGAGAATAGATGGGTTGCAGGCTTCCGGAGAATAGGAGCTGCCAGTCAAGCAGTTTTAACAGAGCAGGGAGGATAGATTTCAATAAAAGAAATGAGTATAAATATTGTGAGTGGAGGAAGGGAGACAGCAGCGTGATCATGTTTGACTAGTCACAGTGGGGAAACTTCAGGAACTCGAAACGGAAGGCTCTGACTGAGAGCTGAGACAAGTGACTGGGCTGATTCCGGGAATCCAGGGCTGCTCCGGGAACACTTTAATGAGGCTCCAACTGGATAGAGGGACCCCAAATCAGTGGGTCTCAGCCCAAATTGAGCCCTCCCAGGCATGTGGAGTGGGCACTCAGGAGTACACAGCATCGAGGGAGCCCCACCTGCAGACTGTCTGCGGATGGAACCTCATGGGCCAGGGGATTCAGAAATCATGTCCTCCAGGGGTGCCTGCGGGCAGCATCTCCCCCACCCCCATAGCACCAGAGCTTTCTTCCTTAGCAGTGTCCTGCTTTGCCCCAAATGTGCAAAGCTGCCCAGGCCCCCGCCCCCTTCTTCTGTGTGTGCCAGTTCTGAAGCCCCAGGAGATTTGGGATCGGTTTGGCTGTGCCGAGGTGCCGGTGCCTCTTGTCTGACTTCACCTCGCCTCTGGCCGATGCCCAGGTGGCCGACGCCCAGCCTGCACTGCGCCTGCCTCTCCCATCTGGAGCCAGCGCCACACCATCCTTGCCCTGCCTCCGTCTGGACATCTCCTAGTGGCCACCCTCCTTGGGGGCTTAACCTCTAATCACAGTCTCCCTGGAGGTGTCCCGTCTGTCCTAGCCTTGTCTGTCACATTTCTCTGCCCCTCCTATATCCAGCAGGTCATATCCAGGTTCATGCAAATTTTGTGGGCACCAAAGCTAATTCAAAGAATGTGGTTTTTTGTATTTTTTTAAATTATTTACTTTAATTGGAAGACAATTACTCTACCATATTATGATGTTTTTGCCATACGTTGACATGAATTGACCACAAGCGCGCATGTGTCCCCTCTCTCCTGAACTGCCCCTCCCACCTCGCTCCCAACCCAGGTTGTCATAGAGCACCAACTTTGGGTGCCCTGCCTCATACATCAGACTCCCACTGGCTATCTATTTTATATATGTGGAAGCGCAGAGTCTTAACCACTGTACTTAACCACTGTCTGTTAACTGTGCAATAGCATTATATCTCAAGCACAATGTACAAATCTTAATTAAAAATACTTTATGGCTAAAAAATGCTAACCATGATGCAAGCCTTCCACAGATTGTAGTAATGACCTCAAAGATCACTGATTGCTGTAGCACATATAATAATAATAATAATAATAATAAAATTTGAAATATCATGAGATAATGGGAAACAGATACACAAAGTGAGCAAATGCTGTTGGAAAAACAGTGTTAATAGACTTCCAGGGTGGTCACAAACCTTCAGTTTGCAAAATGACAAGGTGCATGAAGGGCAAGAAAGTGAAGCACGATAAAAACAAGGTGTGCCTATGTGATCACGTGGTAATTTCATTAAGCTTTTGGATACATAGTCACTCCTAGTCCTTCCCTTGAATAGACTTGGATGTATAGATATTTATACGCATATATGAATATTTCCATAGGCTGGGTTCCTGCAATAGAATTGCTTGGTCATGAGACAGGTTTATTTAAAAGCGTTATGTTGCCAGCTCTATTACTCCCAAAAAGGCTGTGTCAATTAGCAATCTCACGAGCTCCCCGAAGCGCCCGTGTTCATAACCCTTGGCTGTTCATACAGACATTCTCAATAGTTTACATTCTGCCAAAGTGATGGGCAAGGAAATGGCACCTCGTTCCAATTTGCATATCCCTGTTACTGGAGAAGTTACAGCATATTTATTTCCATATTTCATATGTTTGTTGGGTATTTATATTTCTTCAGTGAATTGCTTGTCCACGTTTTTCATCCATTTTTGTATTGCATTATCATTTTTAAAATGGATGTGTGGAAGTATATGTATGTTATATAGGTTAACCCTTAGTTATAAATGTCACAGATAGCCCTCCCTGTCTGTCTCTTGCCTTTTTTCTTCATTTGATAGTGTCATTTGTCATTCAACAGTTTCAGATACGCTAGGAATAAAATCTGTCAATCTTTCCCTAAGGTTTATCAATCCCTGCTTTGCTTATGTGGCTTTCACACACACAAATTCTGTTGTGTATTTGGTAAGCTATCCTAAATCCCTTAAAAAAATAGAGGCAAGACATAAAGAAATGAATGAATTAAAGGGAGAAGAGTTCTTCCCAGGCACGTGGAAGGTAGCCGCATCTTATGTTTCCGTAGCACTGTCACTTCCCAAGTGTTTTCGGCTTTAGGATCTCCTTAATCAGGCCCACAGTGCCTCCAACAGACAGAGCTGCGTCCGCAAGTGGCGCTCACTGGATTTACCACTGTTTGCTCTGCTATCACCCCAGGAGGGATGTGCAAACCAAAACTCCTTTAGGTGGGTAACCTGGAACCACAGCTTTGCCCCACAGTACTAGACTGACCTCAGGAACCCCTGGCAGGTCACGAGGAAGTGGCTGCCATTGTCGGAGACAAGACGACCTGAGAGGTACTTCAAAGTGCCCACTAACTGGGAAGTCGGGGACCCCTCCTGGCATGACTTGCCCGGGCATTCACGCTTCCCCACTGTTTCACTCCAGAGACAGCAGGCGAGGTGGCAGGAGGCTTACAGATGCTCCTCTGAGCCAGCAACTATGAGGTGGGAGAGACTTCCCTTCCTTGCTTCAGTCCTAGCAGCCCTGCACTGATAACCTGAGTAAAATCATAGGATGGAAAGATAAGGAGGCCGCAAGGAGGGGAGGAGTTAGGCCCCGGGCGTGGAAGACTTGAGGCTAGGGTGGGCACACCAGTTCCGCCCAGACCAGCCCTGGAGACAAATGCATGCATGATAAGTAGCTTCAGTCATGTCCGACTCTGTGACATTATGGACTATAGCCCACCAGGCTCCTCTGTCCATGGGATTCTCCAGACAAAGATACTGCAGTGGGTTGCCATGCCCTCCTCCAGGAGATCTTCCCAACCCAGGGAATGGACCCACATCCCTTATGACTCTGGCACTGGCAGGCAGGTTCTTTACCACTAACGCCATCTGGGAAACATGGAGACAGGGGCCTGATTATAACTTCCATGATCATGTTTGCAGTGTCATCTCTAGGACACTGGAATGTACTCTCATCTCCTGGGACTGTCCTGAGGATTAAATAAAAGTATACATCTGAGGCATTTTAAGAATAGTAAGTGCTCAAGAAAAGTCAGATATTTTAAATAAAAAGTTCCATCCTCTGGTGCGGTTGAAAGGGCACGGCTTTTGTAGACAAACTTAGGTTTGGACCTGAGCTCTGATGTGGGATCATGGGTGAATGACCTGACTCCTCTGAGAGGCTGACGTCCCTCCCCGGCCTGGTTCTGATGTGGCTCCAGAATGACTCAGACTCTCAGCTGCCTCCTGAACTCTAACTGGTGGCATGGGTGTATTCATTACCAGTTAGGATTCTTTGTAGGAAACCTGCACTAATTCTGAGTATCACAAGCTAAAGAGAATAGAGTGTCAAACATATGGGCCCACAGAATTAATAGGAAACTTAGCATGAAGCAAAAAGTAAGAGAGCTGAGAAAGAGAGAAAGAAAAAGCATGTGGATGATTATTGTGATGATGGCGACCACGGACACAGTCTGTGTATCAGACACAATGCATTTAACATAATCGCTTATTCAGTTCTAACAATTGGAATCAGGTACATAGTAATAATGTCCCCATTTCACAAATGAGGAGACTGAGGCAAGGGTGCAGCAGAAAGCCTAAAGGAACACTCCCAGCAAAGTGGCAGAACTGTACTCCCATCAGGGTCGGGGCTTTGGCTATAGCTCTTCACTTCCCCCACCCCAGAACACTGTCTCTACCTACCCTGGCTTCAAGTTCCTGGAAAACAGAATCTTATACCGTAAACATGCAAAGTCAATAGTGTCTTCACTTTTCAAATGAGGAATTCTGACTCTATGAATAGTTTAATAAAAAATTAGCAACACACATGTAATAACCAAACAGCTTCTGTATCGTGTTTCATTGTTGTTTTAGAAGATTGGCAGAGGATTTTGTCATGAAAGCAGAGCCTGCCCATATGCTCAGGGTTGGATGATGGTGGTGATTCCTAATTCAAGTGTCCACGTGCATGTTTGGGATGGAGGAGACTAATTTAGGATAAACATGCACCATTTTTAAAGGTGGTCTGGGCTAATCCTAGTTTAAAAGAATATGTCCAGTTTGCTGAGAGGACAGTAATATTGATAATGACATCTCTAGCAGAAAAGAAATAGTAGTGAATCTGGGCCAGGGTCTGAGGAAGGTCAGAGAAAGTTGACTGTCTATCACCCTGAGTGACCTGACGTGATTATCCAGACCTGGTCACTCATGACAGCTCAGCCTCAGACATAATCAAAGGATCACCCGAATCTCCATCGTCCTAATACCTTTATCCCTTGCATTCCAGAGCCAAAGCTGCATGAAAGAGAGAGGGGAAAATAAAATTGAATCTGAAGGCAGAGTCCATCTGTCCAGTTTAATTGAATGTAGGAAGGGCGTCTATGTGAGGCAAAGAGAGAAAATGCAGGAGAACAGACGGGATACTGTTCCGAAGCAGGGACGCTGAACAAGAAATAAAATGAGGAAAAACTACTATTTCGTGTGCTTGAGAACTTGTCTTGCATTTAGACTTAACTCCACTGCAGACCTAGGGATTGGGAGGAAAGAAGAGAGAAGACAGTGCTGGGGATTTGTTTTGTTTTTAAATTAATGACCAAAGATAACTAAATTTTCCCTTTGTGTGGTTCAGATGGTAAAGAATCTGCCTGCAATGCAGGAGACCCGGGTTCGATCCCTGGGTCAGGAAAATCCTCTGGAGAAGGGAATGGAAACCCAGTCCAGTATTCTTGCCTGGGGAGTTCCAAGGACAGAGGAGCTTGGTGGTCTACAGTCCATGGGGTCGCAAAAAGTTGGACATGATGCAGTGACAAACTTTCACTTTCACTTTGTGTTTCAGTGGACACAGGGTGAGACCAGCTCTGAGGACAGGCTGGCCTGTTTCCTGGGCTCGGGCATGGTTGCATCATCTGTTCCCATGAAAATCCTGCAGATATTTCAGCAGAGTGCAGCACTTCCCTGTGTAGATGTGTGTTAATAAAATACTTAGTGGCAGCAAGCCCATCTAATATGGCAGATGGCTAGATAGGTCTTATATAGTTCAATCTGTGCAACGATCCCACAGAATAGGGATGTTACGGGCCTGGATTTATACCCCAAATTGCACAGCTCATAAATGATATAGCCTGATTTGGAATCACGATTCCTGACTTTCAATTTAGCCTTCTCTGCGTTACACGATGCTGTACTGAAATTACCAGGATACGGATGCCGAGCCAGGAAGGTGAGAAAGCACGGTCTTGTGATTTGGGGGTCCTTGCAAGTCAACAATTTACACCTGTTCCTGAAATCCCATCGCTCGGGAGCTAACCCTGCAAACACATCTGAGAGATGTGTGATTTACTTCTTCAAATGACTTGTTGGTTTTGTTTTGTTTTTTTTAAATCAACTTGGCTGAACTATAATTGCATACAATGAAATTCAAACATTTTAAGGTTGATGGCTTTCGACAAATTGTATACAGTCATGTTAACTACCACCTTAATCAAGGTATGAAGACTTCTTGTTGACTAAGAAGGTCCCCTCACGCCCCTGTGCCATCATTCTCCCTCCCTAGCACCCAGCCCCGGGCAACCGCTGATGTGATCACTGTACCTATGGATGGATGTCGTATTTATGAAATCATGCACTATGCAGTCATCGGGATGATGCTTCCTTCACTTAGCATAATGCCTGTGAGATGTGTCTGAGGAGTTGCACATAGTACTCTGTGTGGAAGGACACTGCGATCATTCTAGTTTTAGGTTATTAGGAATAAAACTATTCAGAGCTTGTGTACACATACTTCCCCCAGTAAACATACTTGGAAATGTTTTCCAAGAGAGACAGCATGGTAGTCCATAAAGGAAGCCTCAGTACATTTAAAGTAATTGAAAAATAAAAAAACAATTGAAATCATACAAAGTATATTGACTGACCACAATGAACTGAAATCAGGAATCGATAACAGAAATAAATTTGAGCAAGTCACATGTATGTAACATTAAACTACACACTCCTAAACAACCAGTGGGTCAAAGAGAAATTAAAATATATACCAAGGATTGGAATGACTGTGTCTCATGTTAAGCGTATATTATTAATAAATTTTACATGATATAATGACAGTTTACAGAAGTTGTTGAGCCATTTTGCCATTGAAAATATGAGCCTTCGATTTATTCACAGACTAGTCCTTTGGCAGTAGGTATTTATTTTGGTGTTACAATTAGTTAATCCATTGATTAAATAAAAGAACATAAAATATAGTAAAAATTTCAGTTGTCAGCATTATTGAGATATAACTAATGTAGCTTACAATCCACTCGTTTAGACATGTACAAATTAATATTTCCATATGTTCACAGAGTTGTACAAGTGTCAATTTTTTGATATGCAACACAATTGTAGAAAAATTTCATCACCCTCCAAAAGAAACTTGTATCTTTCAAATGTCATCTTCATCTCCCCTCCATCTGGTACTTGCCCTCAGCCCTACGTAAACACTAATCTGTTTTCTGTTTCTATAGAATTGCCTATTTGTTTTGTTTTTTTTCCTAATGTTATTTTTGACTGTGCTGGGTCTACATTGCTGCACACGGGCTTTCTCTAGTTGCAGGTAGGAGGGCCTGCTCTCCAGTCGTGGCGGACGGGCTTCTCATTACAGTGGTTTCTCTCTCTTGCTGGGGAGCACAGACTCTAGGGCAGTTGTGGGCACAGGTTTAATTACCCCACGACATGTGGGATCCACTCAGACTAGGGATCGAACCCATGTCTCCTGCATTGGCAGGCAGATTCTTACCCACTGGACCACCGAGGAACTCCTTGTTTGGTATACTTAAAATAAATGGCATCTTTTGTCATTGCCTTCATTGGCTTAGCAGGATGTTCTCAAAGGTTCATTTATGCTGTAATGTTTATCAGTACTACATCCCTTTTTGTGATCAAAGCATTCCATTGTATAGGTATTAACGGATATGCCAAATTTTGTTTCTTCACTTATCAGTTTGTGTGCACTTGGATTATTTCTGAAAAGTGAAAGTGTTAGTCATGCACTCATGTCCGACTCTTTGCGACCCCGTGGACGGTAGCCTGCCAGGCTCCTCTGTCCATGGGATTCTTCAGGCAAGAATACTAGAGTGGGTTGTCATTCCCTTCTCTAAAGGATCTTCCCGACTCAGGGATCGAACCTGGATCTCCTGTATTGCAGGTGGATTCTTCACTGTCTGAGCCACTAGGGAAGCCCAATTTATTTTTAGGTGTCTCAAATAGCCTCTTTATACAGAAAGTGAACTTGAAAGCATTAGTCACTCAGTCTTATCTGAATGCGACCCCATGGACTAGCCTGTCAGGTTCATCTGACTGCTTTGGGACTATTGTAAATAACACTGCCATAAACATTCACGTGCCAGTTTCTATGTGGATATATTCATTTCTGCTGGATGTGTACTTAGGAGTGGGATTTCTGAATCATGTGGTAGCTCTGTTTCACCTTTAGAGACACTTCTAGACTATTTCCCAAAGTGCTGTACCATTTTATATCCTCACCACAGTGTATGAAGTTTCCAATTTTTCTGTATCCACACCAACACTTATTATCCATCTCTAATCACAGCCATCCTAGTATGTGTGAAGTCTTGTCTCATTGTGGTTATGATTTACATTTTTCTAATGGCTAATGATGTGACTATCTTTTGATGTGCTCCTTGGCCACTTATATACCTAATCTGGAGAAATAGCTGTTCAGAACCTTTGTCCATTTCTAATTGAGTTGTATATTTTTAGTGAGTCATAAGAGTTTTTTATTTTCTATTTATATATATATATATCAGTATCTTATCAAATTTATGATTTGCAGACATGGTCTCCCTGAGGGTTCACTTTTCACTTTCTTGATGGTATTCTTTGATACAAGGTCTTTAAATTTTTATGGAGTTTAGTTTTTATATTCTTCTCCCTTTTATTGTTTGTGCCTTTGGTGTCCTATCTAGGAAACCATTGGGCTTCCAAGGCGGCACTAATGGTAAAGAACCCACCTGCTAATGCAGGAGATGTAAGAGACGAGGGTTCGATCCCTGGGTCAGGAAGATCCCCTGGAGGCGGGCACAGCAACCCACTCCAGTATTCTTGCCTGGAGAATCCCATGGACAGAGGAGCCTGGCGGGCCACAGCCCATGGGGTCACAAAGAGTCAGACATGGCTGAAGCAACTGAGCATGCATGCATGCTGGGAAACCATTGCCTAATCCAGGATCATGAAAATTTACTCCTATGTTTTTTATAAAAGTTTCAGTTCTGACATTGTTCATTTTGAGTTCATTTTTGCATGTGGTCTGTGGTAGAGTACAACTTTATCCTTTGCATGTTGATATCCAGTCTTCCCTGCACTGTTTGTTGAAAACAAAATCTATTCTTTTGGTCAGTGACTTGGTTTTGGTACTATAGTAAAAGATAAACTTATCATGAACTCGGGGGTTTGCTTCTGGACTCTGAATTTTATTCCATTGATCTATCTAGTTATCCTTATGGCAGTATCACACTGCCTTGATCATTGTGACTTTGCAGTACGTTTTGAAGTTTGGAAATATAAATCCACCAAATTTGATTTCCTTTTTTCCAGATTGTTTTGGCTCTTCTAAGACCCCAGAATGACCATATGAACTTTATTATCAGCTTGTTAATTTTAGCAAAAATTTAAACTTGGATTTTGGTAGCAATTATACTGAATCTGAAGGTCAATTTGGGGGTCAATTTGAATGTTAACATACTGAATCTGAAGGTCAATTTGAATGTTAACATTAAGCCTTCAAGTTCACACACACGAAAAGACTTCTCAATGATTTAGATTTCCTTTAATAACTTTTAACAATGTTTTGTTGAAATGTATTACCAAGTATTTTATTCTTTTTAGTACTGTTACAAATGGAATTCATTTTTTGTAATTTCATTTTCAAATTGTTCATGAAAATGTACAGACTTAGAGTTATTTGTTATATATTGATCTTGTATTCTTAATATTGCTGAATTCATTTATTAGCTCTAATAATTTTGAATGGATTCCTTAGGCTTTTTCTGTATCTAAGATCATGTCATCTGTGAACAGAGTTTTACATCTTCCTTCACAAAAGGTCTTTTATTTCATTTTCTTGACTAATAGTCCGGCTAAAGCTGGCAGTACAATGTGAATAGAGCTAGTTGATAATAGACATTCTTCTCTTGTTCCTGATATTGGGGACGAAGGGAAGCATTCAATTTTCCACCATTAAGTGTGATGCTAGCTGTGGGTTTTTGTCAATCCACATTATCAAGTGGAGGAATTTTTTTTTTTTTTCTATTCCTAGTTTGTTGAGCACTTTTTATCAGGAAAGAGCATTGAATTCTGGCAAACACTATTTTGATCTATTGAAATGACCATGTGTTTTGTACTTTACTCTGTAGACGCAGTACATTACCTTAATTGAATCAATCTTGCATTCCTGGTATAAGTTCTATTTGGTCATAGTGTGTCATCATTTTCGCCTGCTCCTGGATTTTGTTTGCTAGTATTTTTGTTGAGGATTTCTACGTCTATATTCATAAGAGATGCTGGTGTATGATTTTATTTTATTGTGAAATCCTTGTATGATTTTGAAATCAGGGTAATACTGGCCTCATGCAATGAGTTGTGTATTTTCTTCTATTTTTTTTTTTTCTTTTTAGAGAATTTTTGAGGAATTTATTAGTTCTTCTTAAAATGCTTGGTGCAATTCACAGTGAAGCCATATGGACCTGAGCTTCCTTTGTGAATAAATCTTAGCTACTAATTTAATAGATGTATTTGCTGTAGGTCTATTCAGAATTTTTAACTCTTCCTTGAGTTGGCTTTAATAGTTTATATCTTTCTATAAATTTGCCCATTTCACCTCAGTTACCTGGTTTACTGCGTATACTTATTCATACTATTGCTTTATATTTTGTTTTCGGGAAGGTTGGCTGGTATCTCCTCTTTCATTCCTGATTTTAATAACTTGAATTCTTTATTTTTATTAGTTACTCTTTCTAAAGTCTTGTCAAAGAACCAACTTTTGGCTTGGTTGATTTTCTCTATTGCTTTCTGTGGTCTGTTTCATTCATTTACTCTTTACCCTTCTTTTCATCCTTGTGCTTGCTTCAGGCTTAGTTTCCTCTTGTTTTTCCAGTGTCTAAAGGTGGCAGTTTAGGTTACTGATTTCAGATCTTTCTTTCTAATCTTAATGTAGACATTTCCAACTATAAATGTCTAAGTACTGTTACCTGTATCCCATAAGTTTTGATATATTTGAATTCATTTTAATTTATCTCAAAGTATTTTCTAATTTCCCTGTGACCCACTGGTTTTTTAGAAGTGAGTTGTTTGTTGTTTACCTATGTGTGAATTTCCCAAATTTCTTCCTGTTACTGATTTCTGATTTCAATTCATTGTGTTCAGAACAGCATACTTTGTATAGTTTCAATCATCTTAAGTTTACTGAGGCTTGGTTTATGGACTAGCATGTGGTCTCTCAGAAAACATTTCATGTGCCAAGGATGTTTATTGGTTAGGACATTCAATGCCACTCTTTTAAAAAATGTGTTCTGCTCTAGTGAGTATTGTTATTTCATTGTGGTTTTAATTTATGTTTTTCTGCTGAATAATGATATTGAATATCTGTTCATGTGTTTATGGGCCATTTGTATATCCTCTTTTATAAAATGTCTTTTCAAGTTTTTGCCAATTTTAAGTAAAGAGATGTGTTACTATTATCAAATTATATGAATATTTTGTATTTTGGATGTAATTCCTTTGCTGAATATATATGTATTGCAAAGTTTTATTTTCCCCATTCTTTAGCTTACATTTTCATTTTCTTCAGATGTCTTTTGAAGAGCTAAAGGTTTTACTTTGATGTCACTGAAATTACCAACTTTTACTAACATGGTTAGCTTTTTCTTACTTATGCAGACTTTGTGACCAGCCAAAGATCTTTGTCCTACCTCAAGGTCATGAAGATGTCTTCCTATGTTTTCTTCAAGACATTGTATCATATTACCGTTTGTGTTTAGGTGTACTGTCCGTTTATTTTTTCTTACATGATGTAATGGAAGGATTGAGATTATTTTTCTGATTCAGATATCCAGTTTTCCAGAACATTTGTTAAAGAGGCAATCCTTTCATGCATTGAATCACATTGGTGACTTTTCCAAAATTATATGGTCATATATGTATGGGTATTTTTGAACTAACTATTCTCATCCCATCGATCTAGATGTCATGCTTATGTTTATACCACAATACCTTATAACTTTATAGTAAGCCCTACATAAGATAATGTAAGTCCTCTAAGTTCAGTCCTCTTTTTAAAATGTTTTTGTCTATTTTTCTTTTTCATGTATTTTGCTTTTTCTTATATATTTTAGTTTTTCAATTTCTTTTAAAAAATTCCTGATATTTTTGTTGCTGTTGTTATTGTTTTATTGGTAGGTATTTGTTCTGAAAGAATTAATATAGCAGACCCAAGACAGTTACCTTTAAAGAGAACTGCCTGCAAGATTGACTCCTAGGGGTGGTGTCTGGGAACATTCCCTATAAAATGTGAAAAGTGAAGTGAAAGTGTTAGTTGTTCAGTCACATCTGACTCTTTGTGATCCCATGGACCGTAGCCCACCAGGCTCCTCTGTCCATGGTATTCTCCAGGCAAGAATACTGGAGTGGGTGGCCATTCCCTTCTCCAGGAGATCTTGCCGATCCAGGGATCACACCTGGGTCTCCTGCATTGCAAGAAGATTCTTTTACCATCTGAGCCACCAGTTATATAGAACTTTCCCTAACTGATGATAAGAGAGGCCCACTGTGCCTAGACTGTACAGTGTGGTTTATGTTGCACGCCTGGTTTCTTCCTGAAAGTCTGGAATTTGGGTCCACACTAGGCACATGAACAGCGCCCAGTTAAAACCTTGGGCACTGAGTCTATCTTGAGCTTCCTTAGGCAGAAACATCACCCATGTTGCTGCATACTCGTTGCTGAAGGCAGCCTGTGCTCTGTGAGACCCCTCACAGAAGGGAGAGAGCACTCCGAAGCCCCGTGTGGACTCCTTCTGACTCCACCTGTGTCTTCATAAGGATGATTCAGTGGTTTCTCTGCATTGTGCCTCTGTAATCAATACCAGCCATGAGCGCAACTCATGCTGAATCCTGTGAGTTCTTTCAGGGAATCATTCAGAGCAAGAGTGGTCTTAGAGACCTCGGACTAATTATTCTGTTCCAATCTGTTGGTGCTAGTATATAGAAATACACTTTATTTTTTCATGTTGACCTTTTGGTGTGTAACCTTGATAAATTCACCTAAATTCTAGCAGGTTTTTTGTAGATTCCTCATATTTCTGTGGGCAGTTGCTATCTGTGAGTAAAGCTAGTTTTCTTTTCTTATCTGCAACTGATTTTAATTTGTTTCCTTTTTTGTTGTTGTTGTTTTTGCTCTGGTTAGATCTTATATTGAACGGAGGTGGTAAGGGTTTGCATTCTTGCCTGATTTCTTATTGATGGCAGAAGACATTAATTCTCTCATTATCATCAGTTACACTTTCAACTGATTTATGACTTAACTTTACAATGGTTTGGTACTTTTCTAAGAGAATATTTCTCCCAAACAGGAGATAGGACCACAACATATACTGTGTAGGTACCAGGTGACCAGAAATTGAAGGAAAAGACCTTTATGAATGAGGGTAAAAATAATTGAAAGCTATGCTTGTCATATCTAAAGAACTCAGTTCAGTTCAGTTGCTCAGTCATGTCCAACTCTGTGACCCCATGAACCGCAGCACGCCAGGCCTCCCTGTCCATCACCAACTCCCGGAGTTTACCCAGACTCATGTCCATTGAGTCGGTGATGCCATCCAACCATCTCATTCTCTGTCATCCCCTTCTCCTGCCTTCAATCTTTCCCAGCATCAGGGTCTTTTCAAATGAGTCAGTTCTCCGCATCAGGTGGCCAAAGTATTGGAGTTTCAGCTTCAACATCAGTCCTTCCAATGAACACCCAGGAATGATCTCCTTTAGGATGGACTGGTTGGATCTCCTTGCGGTCCAAGGGACTCTCAAGAGTCTTCTCCAACACCACAGTTCAAAAGCAATTCAATTGAAGAAGTTCAAAAGAAGTTCAATTCTTCGGTGCTCAGCTTTCTTTATAGTCCATCTCTCACATCCGTGCATGACTACCAGAAAAACCATAGACTTGACTAGACAGACCTTTGTAGACAAAGTAATGTCTCTGCTTTTTAATATGCTGTCTAGGTTGGTCATAACTTTCCTTCCGAGGAGTAAGCGTCTTTTAATTTCATGGCTGCAGTCACCATCTGCAGTGATTTTGGAGCCCAGAAAAATAAAGTCATTCACTGTTTCCACTGTTTGCCCATCTATTTGCCATGAAGTGATGGGACTGGATGCCATGATCTTAGTTTTCTGAATGTTGAGCTTTAAGCCAACTTTTTAAGTTTCCTCTTTCACTTTCATCAAGAGGCTCTTTAGTTCTTCTTTGCTTTCTGCCATAAGAGTGGTGTCATCTGCATATCTTAACATCTTTTGTGATTTTTTTTCCTCTAGCTTGCCTTTCTTCTTCACCTTTATATCTCAGTTCCTGAACTAATGCCTCACATGGTAGATTCTCAGAAACCTAAAGCTTATAGAATACTTGAATCAAAAGTTAATCACTACAAGTGATTATTAATAATTTTGTTAGATGCCTTAATTGTATTTGGCAATATAATATCAAAAGTACTGCTTTTTAAGGATGTATTCTGAAGAATTTCCAAGGGAAATAATTTTAAAATATCTGGGATTATTTTAAAATACTCCAACAAGCAAGAGCAGTAACTAAAATGATATTATATTGGTAATTATAAAAGCTGAGTGCTGCATGTATCATACTAAAAAGTCTTGTAAAGAGATCAGTCGTGTTAAAGCTTTGTGACCGACAGGTAAATTCTGGTCTGGGGAATTTTATTTTCTGAGTTCCAAGACATGACAAGTATTTTTGCCAATTAATTTTTTTGTAACACATTATTGAGAACTGAGGGCTTCCATGGTGACTCAGCTGGTAAAGAATCTGTCTGCAATGCGGGAGACCTGAGTTTGACCCCTGGACTGGGAAGATTCCCTTGGAGGAGGACATGGCAACCCACTCCAGTGGGAATCCCATGGACAGAGCAGCCTGTGGTCTACAGTCCATGAGGTTGCAAAGAGTCAGACATGACTGAGTGACTAAGCAGAGCACACAGCATTGAGAACTGTAAAAAATATCGGCACTCATCAATCATCAAGCTGTCCCTGAAAGAAAAGAGAAAGCCTGGTAGAAAGAGCAGTCTCCTTTCCAGTGCTTCCCTCACTAGCCTACTAGAGTCTGGGCTCTAATCCCATCACTGCACTGAGCTACTCAGGCCACCGTGGGCCTTCTGCTTGCCGAATCTAATAGACTCCTCCTCCTCTCACTCCAGATGTCTGCTTCCTTGTCTACTGTGTCTTTCAGATTTCTGTCCTTGGGCTTGGCCCCAGTGCCATTTAGCTCCTGGAACCAGCTAAATGGTTAGTGGTGGAAGCTAACAGTGGTATCCCCACTCACAGATGCTTGAGTCAGGGATTTGGGAGGGGAGTGGGGGCAGCCTGTGTCTGTCCTATGACACATGGGGCCTCACCTGGCAAGGCCTGAAGGCTGGGTGAATGCTTGGGGCATGGAAGCATCTCCAGGCACCCTCACCCACCTGTGTAGCTGCTTATGTTGATGGTTGGCTGAGATCTCAGCTAGGCCATCAGCCAGGCATAGGCACACAGTCTCTCTGGGGCTCATTTGGCTCCTTCACAGTGGGGTGACCAGGTTCCTAGAGAGCAAGTGAAGGTAGGATATATCCGACGCAAGTGAGGCTGGGACACAGGCCCCCCCCCCCCGCCCCCAACACGAGGAGAAGGCATCACAGACCCCACTTCCCAGCGAGAGGTTGTCCATGTCAGCGTGCCCGGGAGACACTGTCAAGAGATCTTTGGGAACATGGTCTCCTTGGTCCCATCACCCTCCTCCATGCTTCTCCCCCATCTTTGAAATTTCCTTCTAAACCTCTCTCTACTCTCAGCTTAAGGACAGTAATCTCCTGGATGGGTCTGGCCTGGATCCTTTCCTCTTTTCACTTTGAACTTTCTCCTTTCATCTTGGTCTAGGCCACAGCCACAACTACCTCCACTTTGTATCAATAGCTGCAGTAAACAACACAGCAAGCAGGTCTGTAGAGCGCAGACTCCACTCCTGAGCCTTAAATCCAAAGCGCTGTTTACAGACAACCCCATTTTAATGCCCTGTAGACACCTTAAACTCATTTTATACGGATGGAATTCATTATGTGTGTCCTGTGTTATTACAGGGAATGGCACCCCTGTCCCGTTGCCCCAGATAGAAAATTGTTATCTTAGATTCCTTCTTTTTACTGCACGTATCTTTTCGATCAATTTCCAAGTCTTTTAGAAGGATTCTGCATCCTTCTAAATATCTTTTCAAAACCTAATTTCTCTCCATTCCCACTGCCCCTGCCTGGTTGAGCCACATATGACCTCTTACCAGGATCACTGCACTGTTTCTCCTAGTCTTTTATCCTTAACGTCCACACAGAATGTTCCTCGTTCTTTCCACTGGTACACTTTAAACTCCAAGATCAGCACACTTCTTATGAAAATCTCTTAAAGTGCCACACTCTTTTCTGCCTCTGAGCCTTTACTGTTGTTCCACTTGCCTAGAACCCTTTTTCCTTTTGTCTCCCAGCCTCTTTGTTCGTGGTTGGCCTTTAAAATCTCAGTGTCACCTCTTCCAGGAAGCTCTCCCTGATAAGCAGCCCCCTTCACTGGCACACATACACTTTCCAAGCAAATCAACAACTGCAAGAACTCGGTACGCTTGTGGATGGATGCAGTGCTCTGCAATGATTCCTCTGTGGCCCTCCAATTTAAAATAACTCCACATGTGGTCATGGCTGTATTGCATAACTCTCTGCAGACTGTAAGCCTCTTCCCATGAGAACTCTCCTCTCCTAATCTCTTATTTATTAATTCTGTCCACAAACAATGATAGCATCTCTTGCTGCTGTTGTAGGGGCCAGATGCCATGGTAAACAGGACTCCATTCATAGCTTGGCTGTAGCTCATGGTAGGTTTTCAGAAAATCTGTGTTTACTGTTTGAATAAATGATGAACAGTTGTGGGTGCTCACCAGCATTTTGCAACGGCTGATGAGAAGGAAGGCACCTCCCTGAATCTCCACTGGGGTCGTTACGGAAATCCTCCTGTGCACATAGGGTCAGGACTGTGATTTGCCAGTTTACGTAAAGCAAGTCAGTAAACCTCAAGTATGCTGTGGAAGCTCCCTTGGTTTAAAGGCTGTTGACATCCATGTCCCAGAGGAAAAACAGCAACATCACATCACAGAAGCCCTCACCTCACTGACAGACACGTGCTGTCTGCATCAACATTCCCAGCTCTTTTCCTTTCCAGGCTGCACCTGCCGGCCTGCCCGATAGAACATCTCCAGGCCTGTTCTCCCAGGTCTCCTTTGGTGAATTCTCTTGGGAACTGTCTCCTCTTGAGTCAGGTCATGTAATCCACTCCCAGATTTGAAAGCCACAAATACTTGTTCTTTACCATTCTATTCCCAGGTGGTGCAGTGGATAAAGAACCCACCTGCCAATGCAGGAGATGTAAGAGACTCGGTTCGATCCCTGGGTTGGAAAGATCCCCTGGAGGAGGGCCTGACAACCCACTCCAGTATCCTTGCCTGCAGAATCCCATGGACAGAGGAGCCTGGTGGGCTGCAGTCCATGGGGTCAGAAGGAGTCAGACATGACTGAGCACACCACGCACAGTACACCAGTCTATGGAATCAGCTACCATTGCCCTCTGGGCGGCAGGGACTCTGGGGGAAATCATGCTCTAGGCGAACATCATTTATTTCACTTTTAGCAGCTTTTATCTTTTGGCGGGGGGCTCGATCGCATTGTAGACATTTTTATAATCGGCGTAAACCTTCATTTACTTTTATTTGACCTGTGCTGCTTTAAAAGCACCGCATCGCCACTGAGTTTCCCTTGCTTAGTGACTGAGCTCTGTTTGTAGTTACGAAGGATCGACTTTGGGTGTGATGGCCCAGAGCCACAGAATGGCCACTTTTGCGTGGTTAAACGTGCTGTCAGGCCAGTCAATCCACACACATTTACCACGGCATCATCACAGGTCCGAAGGGTGCAGGGGCTTCCTTATGGGGAGGAACACTGCCACTTTCTCAGTAGGTTATCCGTTCTAACTAAATGCCTGACAGTGTCGGGTGAATAGATTCTGTGCATGCCGAAGCACACTGCACTGCCTCCAAGAGAAAATAGTAAAATATACTTGTTATATTATTTTCACACTTCTAACTATTCTGTATTTTCAAAATTCTCCTTATGTGAGTAATGTGCATGTGTGTGTGCGTGCATGTGTGTGTGTGTGTGTGTGTGTGTGTGTGTGTGTGCGCACGCCTGCCTACTCAGTTGCTAAGCTGTGTCTGACTCTTTTGTGACCCCATGGACTATAGCCCACCAGGCTCCTCTGTCCACGGGACTTCCCAGGCAAGAATAATGACGTGGGTTGCCATTTCCTTCTCCAGAGAATCTTCTCAACCCAGGGACTGAACCCGCATCTCCTGCGTCTCCTGCATTGGCAGGCGGATCCTTTGTCACTAATGCCCCCTGGAAGCCCTATGCAAGTAATACTGAACCATCTGTCCAATTTCAACTGGGGCTGTTCATTGTGCCCTAATGGATGACTGGGATCCTTCCCCACCTGTGAGCATGGGCCGTGGGGGAGAACGAGAACCTTCTTTTAATCACAGAACACCAATCTGTTCCTTGTAGACAAATAGAAACACAGGGGGCCTGATGCCCAGAAATAGCCTGTGAGGCCTGATTCTGAAGCAGGAACCATGAGACCCGAAACACAGCTAGACAGCACCTGCTCACCCACATAAAGGTCAAGCTTGGACACTTTTTCCTTTTCAGTTTGGAATAAGGGTTAATCACATAATTTAGGAAGCACTTGGGAACAAAGTCCTGTGAATTCTCACAGTTACAGTTAAATTAAAAATTAACCTCACATGTGGTGAAAAGAACAGGAGAACTGAGAATGCTTTCAAGTTAAAAAAAAAACTGTGATATTAATAACACAGAAGAAATATGGCTGCTATCCAAAAGTCTACAAGCAATAAATGCTGCAGAGGGTGTGGAGAAAAGGGAACCCTCTTACACTGTTGGTGGGAATGCAAACTAGTACAGCCGCTATGGAAAACAGTGTGGAGATTTCTTAAAAAACTGGAAATAGAACTGCCATATGACCCAGCAATCCCACTTCTGGGCATACACACTGAGGAAACCAGATCTGAAAGAGACACGTGCACCCCAATGTTCATCGCAGCACTGTTTATAATAGCCAGGACATGGAAGCAACCTAGATGCCCATCAGCAGATGAATGGATAAGGAAGCTGTGGTACATATACACCATGGAATATTACTCAGCCATTAAAAAAGAATTCATTTGAACCAGTCCTAATGAGATGGATGAAGCTGGAGCCCATTATACAGAGTGAAGTAAGCCAGAAAGATAAAGAACATTACAGCATACTAACACATATATATGGAATTTAGAAAGGTGATAACGATAACCCTATATGCAAAACAGAAAAAGAGACACAGAAATACAGAACAGACTTTTGAACTTTGTGGGAGAATGTGAGGGTGGGATATTTCAAAAGAACAGCATGTATACTATCTATGGTGAAACAGATCACCAGCCCAGGTGGGATGCATGAGACAAGTGCTCCGACCTGGTGCGCTGGGAAGACCCAGAGGAATCGGGTGGAGAGGGAGGTGGGAGGGGGGATCGAGATTGGGAATACATGTAAATCCATGGCTGATTCATATCAATGTATGACAAAACCCACTGGAAAAAAAGAAAAAGAAAAAAAAAAAAAAAGAAAGGAAAATGAAAGATGCTTTAAAAAAAAATAAATAAAAAAATAAAATAAAATTTCAACCAGTGTGATTCAGGCTCCCATCTTATCATACTGTGATGTTGTTCTGCCAAAAGTAACTCCGTATCGATATTTTAGAAATGCCACAGGGCTTTTATGTAACTAGTTGCCATTTTACCTCAAAAAAAAAATAAATAATGCTTCCTGTTTTTACCTTTACTTATCTGGAATAAGTAGCTATTGACATCGGCTGAAGTCAGTATAAAGGTTTATTTACCCCAATGCAAATATTGACCAATAGGGAGCCTGGCTTGGTGTTTATATTGAAGGACAATAAATTGTGATATTGACTGGGCTGGGGCATCAATATTTGCATTGTTGTAAACATTTAAAAAATCTCCATGAAATATTCTTCAGAAATCCTCTTGTCATCAGAGGAGCTGAGCTAGGGCTGTTTGGGGACGAGCTGTGTCTAGAAGCAAGCAGGTAACTTGAATGAGCTATAAATTGTTCTGGTTTCCATGTTTACACAAAGACACATTTTTTATGGTGAGGGATAGTGGTGATTATTAGGAGCTTTCAGGTGACAACACCCACCCCCACCCCAAATAAAAGATTTTTGTCTAAAACACCTCCCTGTGCAGAAATAGTCTCCATGATCAGCTTATGTCTTAAAAAATCTCATGTCTTCCAAAGAATATCTGCTTCTAATAGAGTGAAACATTAATTCCAACTAGACTAATTCATACCTGGGGATATTTAGACTCCACTGGGGTGAAGTTTTCCTTTGTGTTTACAGTGGAAAGAAGATGATTTAAAACAAATTTGTAGGTAGGGGAGGTAAGATGATTAATTGACTACTTAGTCAGTTGAGCAAAATCTATACAAAATCTTATCAGTGCCTATGAATACCTGTGTGCTCCTGTGAGTTCTTAAATACAAGTGGGGTGTGTGTGTGTGTGTGTGTTAGAGTATGTGTAACTTTTACCTAATTGCATACACATGTGGTTGCATACTTTTGACAACATGCCTTGACATTCTGGTATGGAATTGGAAGAAATGAGATATGGGCAGTTCCTACTAGATAGGATACAAATACACTTTCTAGTTAATCCATGCTACCGCATGTGTGCTCAGTCATGTCCAACTCTTTGCAACTCCACAGATGGAATTTCCCAAGCAAGAATACTAGGGTTGCCATTTCCTCCTCCAGGGGATCTTCCCAACTCAGGGATAGAACCCACTTCTCCTGCATTGGCAGGCAGATCTTTACCACTGAGCCACCTGGAAAGCCCAGTTAATCCATAACTCCTAATTATTTCCAAGTTGGCAAAGCTGTAACCTCCCTTGGCTAGCCCAGTAATCCTAGGTGAGTGACTCCAGGTAATGAGCCCCCTGTTGGAGAAGCAGGGATTGAATGTCCCATCACAGGGTTTGAGGTCCAGTGTCTTTGTAAAGAAAGGCAGCTCCTACAGCACCCTGATCGGAGAAGATCAAAGAGCTTGGGAAGATGTGCCAAGTAGGATGCCTGTTAATGTGTGAGCATGAATTTGGATGGAAAATTTGGAATTTCAAGATACATGCACCATGGTTACATTCCTAGAGGATGTGAGATACAAAACAGAAAAAAAAAAAAAAATGCTGTATATGCCTTGTGATGCCTAACTTTCTCCTCTAGGCAGCTCTCTCTGGTTACAGAGCCCTATTCTCAGTCTCTCAGCTGTAACCCCAGTCCCTCCCTGCCCTCTGCCTCCCCAGCTCCAGGACTGCACCCCTCCCCACGCTGACTCCTTCCCTGCTGCCCATCAGGGGAAGGCAAGGTGTGTAGGGGCTGCGGGCTTTCCTCCAAGGCCCCAAGAGCCTGCCTTGAATGCCCAGCCACACAAATGCCACAGTCATCTGGCTCAGAGACACCAGGACCCAAGTACTCAGGAGTCTGAGCTCCTGGTTTTGCCACCTGGACATGATGATGAAGCACAGCTCAAAGATGCATGCAGGCTGGCTCCCCTGGGCAGCCGGAGGGGAGGGCAGAGTTTGGAGTGGGGCTACCCGCCACCCAGGACAGCAGGAGAAGCAAGTGAAGGATCAAGGTTCCCATCTGTGCTGTCCCCTCCAGCCTGCCTGCATCTTGGTCTTCCATCCTACCCCTCACAGGACTGGACCCTGACTTCCATCTGCTTCGTGGCTTCCCCTGGGCATGAGCTGGGTGCCATCCTGGGTGGTCACGCCCCACAGTCCCCACCCTCCACCCTGTGATCACAGGAACATCAGAAGGCACTGCTCTGGGACCCTCCTCCTATCTCTCTCTTCTCATCCTTTTGAGCCTTTTTATAAATTGCCATGTGAAAGTGAAGTTGCTTACTTGTGTCCAGCTCTTTGCGACCCCATGAACTGTAGCCTACGAGGTTCCTCCATCCATGGAATTTTCCAGGCAAGAGTGCTGGAGTGGGTTGCCATTTCCTACATGTAAATTGCCATGTACATTTAAAAAAAGTGGAGCAAAATCCCTCAGCTGGCTGAGTCTGTCCCTCTCCATCACAGCCCTGAGCCAGCTGGCACCTCCCTGGCCCTGTCTCTCCTTCCTCGTCTCCAGGCTGTGACCTCACTTCCTGCTGCCAGATGCAGCCAGGTGTGGCCACCGCATGACCTGGCTGGCCTTGCTCTGTGATACAACATCACCCACCCTGCTCAGCTCTGCTGCTCCTTGAGCAGCATCCCCAGGGCTCCCCTGGGACCAAATTCACAAAACAAGTTTCGCTCTCGGGTCCAGTGGCCGCTCAGAAATGATTTATTCTTCGCAGCACACTCCTTTCTCAGGAAGAAATGAATCTTCCCGTCTCTGCTCCGGCCCTGTTTGCTGCCAGTCCTCGAGCTGTCGGCCCCTGGCCCGGCCTTGACAGATGAGTCTCACAGCACTAGGGTCTTTGCAATTCCAGGCACAGCCTACCCTCTTGCAGATGGTCCTTTTATGAATGCCCCTCCTCCAGCTTACCCTGCTGCATCCTGAGACCGGTGGAGCTGAACACAGCATGGGCCCCAGGTAGGCGGCGCTGGCGGACACCTGCAATCTCAGCATCGTCCCCTGCGAGGAGGACCCATCACCCCAACAGCTGACCCCAGAGGCTTGGCCACTGGCTAGCAATGGACCACTAATCAGTGCCTTCACTGTGAGTGTCTGGGTTCTGTGAATTAATAGCTTCTCGTAGCTCTGCAGCATTCTACGCTGTACAGAATATGTCCATATATTTAAAACATTTAAGCACATCTATAGAATGCAGAGTAGATATTCACACCCTCCCCTCTTGTTTCAGAGGGAACATAAGGGACTCTGCCCAGATAGCCCAGTGACAGTTCAGCTAAAGCAGCCAGGGAACTGACAGTGGGACACCCCTGTCTGTTGCAGCTGCTGCTCCAGAATCCATCTCAGGAGAAGCAGTTTAAATGCCTGGTTGTTCTTTTCAAAAGGGGTTGTGTTTCTGGTCCTTTCTTGGATGAGGGTATTGTCTGAAGGGCTGGAAGAAGATCAGAAGGAAGGAGGCATAGGAGTAACCCAGAAGTGCCTCCAAGGACGCCAAAGAGGGAGAACACAGAATCACGAACCAACCCCCCTCCCCCGCCCCCGCCGCCATCCTGGCCGCTACCCCTGCCCCCTCAGTGGGCAGCTTGGTCCCATGTCCTCTTGTCTCTCTGCTATGTTACTACAGCTGGAACTTCTCCTGCTTCATCACCACGCCTGAAGAAACTCTGCACTCAAGGCTCTCTGCTGGGGGCACTGTCCCTGGGGTGTGTTTGAGTATGTGAGGGCATGTTTGGTCCTCAGAATGACCGGAGGGTCTGATGGCACCGAGAGGAAGGGAGAGCCTGAAACACTACACATCGGCACTGTGGTGGGGCGGTCCAGCCACCACCCCCCAGCCCCCCGGACAGTGTCACCACCTGTGGACACAGCACATTTAGGAGGCCCTGCTGTTGGTCCCTGGACTCGCTGAGAACCTGGAGGACCATGCTTCTCTGCTTCTTCTTGCGTCTGCCTGCTCATCCTTCCTTCGAGATGTTTTTCTTCTTGGGTGCTGTGAAGAATCACGCACCTTTTGAAATGACCCCACCATAGGAAACCTCTCCCTGATTCGTGAACAAAGACTTCCTCCTTTAAATTCTTCTTCGTGTGTGGGCGCAGTCGCTCAGTCATGTCCGACTCTTTGCGACCCCAGGGACTATAGCCTGCCAGGTTCCTCTGTCCATGGGATTCTCCAAGCAAGAATACTGGAGTGGGTTGCCATTTCCTTCTCCAGGGGATCTTCCCAACCAGGGATCAAACCCGTGTCTACTGCATTGCAGGCAGATTCTTTACCACTGAGCCACCCAGTGGGAAACCCAAGTTCCACTTTAGTGTGTATTTATTCTTCAAAATATTCTCTGGACCCCTCAGGCACTTGACGACAGAGACGATCCTATCTAAGCCTCTTGGATTGTTCTTTGGAGTCAGATCTGTCTCCCCAGTTTTAAGCCCTGGAGGCAAGGCCAGTCTCCGTTCTGCGAGGTGTAGGGCCAAGTGTTGTTCTCATGCACAGATAACATACAGTCACAGTGGTCATCATCAGAGTCATGAGTTTTGGTAAGTGGAATATCCTAGGCTTTCTGAACACTTCGTTTTCATAACAAATTGAATAATGCAAGAGACATGGAGCTCTCAGTTCAGAAGTTCTGTTTGGGGACATTTCTCCCGATGACTGGGAGGAGCCTTCTTTGATGTAGTGCTAGATGGCGTGTCAGGCCAGGTGTGCGTGCCACCCAGCAGAGGGAACCTCAGCCCGTGTATATGTCACACTGGGAGTGCATGTGAGGTTGAAGTTCTCTAAGTTCCGGGGCGGGTGGGGGGGATCTGGTTTGTAAGGAAAAATGAAACACCAGAAAGGATTGAAAACAGGATCTGAGAGACTGAATGACCCCTAGAGAATATCATTATAGAAAGTCAAGTGCTAATGAATCAGGATCTTGGGATTCCATGAATGTTCCCCAACATGGAACATCTGAGAAATAGATTTACAGGGAAATAAATGGCAAGTTAAGTATTCTGCTAAATAAAGAAAGAAAATGTGCTAACATATATGCATGTGTGGGCATGCAGGTGAGTTTGTCTTAAGAACTGACAAATGTATGAGCTTACTATCTGGGGTCTGTGTGTGCCCAGGAGCGTCGACATGAATAAAAAGAAAATGACAATGTTCTGGGGATGTCTTTGGAGTCTTATACATCTATTTTGAGAAATATTGAAGAAAAATGTGGGCAGTTTATCCAATAAACATTTCTGTGGTTGATGGGGACAATGTATGTCATCCCTGGAGACTAGACTGTTGAAAAGTAAAATTTCAGTTACTTTATATGCTTTGTGGAGTATAATCTCTTTTTTTCAGAAAACTGTTAGCACTGTGTGTATGCACAGAGTCTAGAATCAGTATTTCTCTGGGAACTGAAGCAGACAGTTTCCCAACCAGTGGAGAGGGAGCTACCTGGGGAAGGACCCAAGATAGGGGTGGAGAATGTGACCTTCAGTGGAATCCAGAAGCAAGACTCCTAAGGTCAAGAGGGGTGTGAGCGTCTTAAGAATCCACAAGCTGTTTGAAGGAATGTCAAGTTTCTCAGCGCACAGACCATCCAGATTTACTTAAAGGACAAGTCAATTTTAAGAAGCTGCAAAACTTGAGGACAGCCAAGATTCTGACATGCGATGAAGTTTGTTTGGCACCTGTGTTATTCCACACACTTTGTGAGCTACTAAAGTTATCTGCACTTTGTAGTGTGCATGTCTGTGAGTTTTAACATATGCTCAGATTCAAGCACCCGCCACCCCCAGAACTGGACACAGTACGTGACGTAAATCATCTTGCCCTTTTGTAATCAAGCTCTTACCCTTCTCCCAACCTCTGCTGTTCAGATGACATGAATTCTGCTCATCTGTTTTCAAGTTCACTGACTCTTGACTCTTGTTGTTTTCATTCCACTGTTGAGCTTATCCAGTGAATATCTGAAATTCAGTTCTAAATATTTTCAATTTTTTATTGTTTATGGCTTCTGGGTCTCTGTGGAAATTCTCTATTTTCATATTCCTTTTGAGAGTGCTACCTTTTACTTCTTGGGACATAGTTATACTAGCTGCTTTAAAGTCTTTGATCATTGTAACATCTAGGTCTTCTCTGGGTGGGCTTCTGTTAATGGTCTTTTCCCTAGTGAATTGTTTAGCTTTTCCTTGTTCTTTGTGTGATTATTAACGGATTGTATCCTGCCCATTTTGAATATTATGTTAGTAGACTCGCAATCTGGTTAAAATCCTTTGAGAATACACTGGGAGGTAGAATCAACCCAGTCTTGGCAGCCAAATAGACCAGTTAGGCTCACACCACAGTCCTGGCCCTCCCGCTCCTGTGGCTCCAATGTTAGTTCTGATTCCAAAGTGTTGGCAGTGTCAGAAGATTGTTGTGCATTGGCCAGCCAGGATCCTGAGTGGAGGCATGAACCATAGTTTAGTTCTCGAAGCCCTTGGTATACTGTCCTGGGTGAGTCCCACACACGGTCAGTGGTGAGCCTGAGATTGCTCACATGCTTCATGTGAGCTCCCTTTTCTCTGAGATTTCCCCCCACAGGCTGGCTCCGTGGGTCCCCCTTCCTTGCCTGCAGCCTGGAAAGCAGAAGTCTTAGCTCCTGTGAATGTCTCTCACTTCTTGTGACGGCAAGTCAAACTGCAGGGCAAAGCGGGGAAAGAGAGGAGAAAACTATAACTGCGATTCCTTCTGTTCTTCTGAACACAGTTCCCTTAGTACCCCAGGTCACAGAGAAGATCTTGGTTGTTTTGCTGTTTTGTCTTCCGTTTTAGGTGGCCTCTGAGCCTACTACCATTGCTCCTGGACTTTAGCCTCAGGACCAAGGTTTATCACAGGGCAAGGAGAGGGGGAAAAAGAACAAAACCAATAACAAAACTAAAAAGTAATATCTCTCCATCTTGAAAGTTTTCCCTTTCCTTTTCTCAGACCAGAAAGTGAGGGTTTTTCATGATGTTTTTTCTGTTAGCATCCTCTACACAGTTTTAGATTCTGGCTGCTCTGAGTCAAGCCAAGAAAGAGGAAGAAAAATACCAAGAAATTTACCACCGTGGTGTTCTTCATACAAGTTTCAATTCTCCCTTTCATCTACCTTCTATTCTTTACTTTTCAGAGTCCTCGGGTTTTTGTTTTTTTTTTTTGTTTGTTTTTTTTTTTTTTTATATGTTTCTTGTCTAGTTGTAATGAGCAGGGGAGATCAGGTAAAGTGTGTTTGTGTGCGTGTATGCTAAGTCACTTCAGTCATGTCTGATTCTCTGTGACCCCATGGACTGTAGCCCACCAGGCTCCTCTGTCCATAGGATTCTCAAGGCAAGAATACTGGAGTGGGTTGCCATGCCCTACTCCAGATCCAGGGGATCTTCCCAATCCAGGAAACTTATCCAGTTTGATGTGATTCGAGTCTCTTAAGTCTCCTGCAATGGCAGGCTGATTCTTTACCTCTAGTACCACCTGGGAAGTCCCAGGTAAAGTATGTTTACTCCATCTTAACTGGAACTATGAATGCTGTCATCAGAATTGATGATACTGACAATAACTAATTAAATCAGTTTGGCTTTTTATTATCACCGTGCTTGTGTGACTTTAAACGATACCGATGAACAGACATTCCCACCGCCCTGCCTTTGATAAACCAGCGATGTAGGAAAATGGAAACTGGGAGTCATAGGAAATGGGGCTGCAGAGTCAGGTATTATGTCATACCCCTTAAATTATAGGGGAGGCACCAGGTTTAAAAAGACGGAGTCTAGAATTTCCATGGCAGAGCAAGGATACGAAAAAAGAATCAAATACACCTGTAGCCTCCAGTGGACAGGACTGGTCTGTAGGGGCATCCACTCCCCCAGACCCAGGATGTCAGCGGTGGGAGGTGAATCTCCAAAAAAGCAGAAGATGACAGAGATTGTGCAGAGCAGGTCCAGCGTGCAGATGGAAGGGTCTGAAAGAGAGTGGAGGTGAGGTGGAGGGAGTAGTCTAGGGAATGATGTGGCATGGGAAAAATGGGGAACAGGAGGCTACTGGAGAGGTCAGACACGTCCATCAGGAGACATGCCCGTCAGGGGCCAGGGGACTGCAGCTCACAGCCAAGTCCCATCTACCAAGTCCCATCATGGCCAAGTCTCATTTTCTGTGTGCCCCTCAAGAATGTCTTATTATGTTTTTAAATAGCTGAATGTCCATCAAAAGAAGAGGAATAGTTTGTGACGCAATAAGATGCTGTGACATGAAAATGTTGCTGTGCATAATCCACTTTGCTGGGACCCACTCCTTCTGGCTCTTTCTTGTGGCTGCATTGGACTGGCAGTGCCTGAGTTCAGAAGTCCCTGCACAGGCAGCATGACCTCAAATATTTGGGAGGTCTCAAATATTTGCCACGTGGTCAAAAAAAGTGTGCTGACCCTGTTCTAGAGGCTCGGTGATGAGGGCCTCACAGAGAAGGGAGGTTCCTAGGGCTGATGCTGGGGTCTTAAAGGCATCACAGGACACTCAGGTGAGGTCTGGGAGTCAGCTGTAGCTACAGGCTTCATACAAGCCTGGCTATGGCCAAGTCCTCCCACGGGGCTGACAGTGGCTTTGAGCTTTGATGAGAACAGAGTAGTTGTGGGAGCGAGCTTCTGATTTACCTGAACTACTGAGTGACTGTCTTCAACAGACACCCTTCGTTCTCCCTGCTTTCTCTGTTTAACATGTTATTTTATCATCTGCTTACGCTCCGTCTCTGTCTCTCTCTGCCCGCTTTCTTCACCAGTTGCTGACTTCACTGGTTGATCCACGAGCTCCCGTCCACCCCTCCCCTGCACCATGGAAGGTGCCAGCAGTCGGGTCTCAGATGTGGTAGTTAGTCTGCTGAAGAAGAGAATTAGAACAGAAACAAAGAATAACTTGTTTTCCCTCAGTTACTGTTGTTAGATTTTTCACTTCAAGGACCAATGTCATCAAACAAAAGTATTCCTCTATCCCATGTCATGGGGTTGTGGGAAAGGAAAAGAGTGACTAGGTTGGAAGGAAACCAGGGGGCTGGGAGTTAACGCCATCTAAGCAGAGCAGCTGAAGAGAGGCAGAGAGGGAAAGAACTCAACGCCCTCAGGGCAAGCAGAGCTCAGGGCTCCAGAGAAGGAAGGGGCCAGGGAGGTCACATGCATCTCTGTGCACTATAGGTGTCAACCCCCTTGAAGCAGGTGCTGAGGTTTTTCAGGGAGGTTTTGATGCTCCAGCATGGTTTTGCCCTATTAGGTCAAGTTCAAATTCAAGTCCTTGCTTGTGTCCACATCCCTGTTGCCAGCTTCCATTCCTTGCCTAGAGCTCTTATCACAGCGCCTGTTAGTGTTTCTGCTGCGGAGGCTGCCAGTGGCTCTGCAGAGGCCTGTTTTGTGTGGACGGCAGCACTTTTTCCCTGCCTGCCCATTCCAGGAAGGTAGAGAGCCTAATCACGTTCCCTGCAATCATTCCACTGCTAATTGCATATAGACAGAGCTGAATCACCAAGCTGATTCCACTCGGGAAAAAATGCAACCCAATTGATGATGCCATAAGAAGACTCTCTGAGACACTTCTGGTTAGACACTTCTGAAACCTGCTGCATCCTAACTCATTCGGAGGAAGCAGGGGCCTGAGCTACAAGAGCTTTTAATGAGGGGTATTTGTGGAGATGGACAACCAAGCTCTTTTCTTATTCACTCCAGGTCTCGCTTGATGAAGGCTTTTTAGTTCCCCCTTAGGAAATGTGCAATAAAATTATTTAACCTTAGGAGATTAGGACACATCAAGGACACTCTTTATGTGTCCAGTTCTGTATCAAAAGAAATATTAAACTTAAAAGATATCTGCTGGTTTCTTAAAAGTCACCAAAGAAGGTTTGAATAGTTCATTACAAGAGCCAGACTAGCCACCAGAATTATAGTCAGTTACTTCATTCATTCAGTCTTGACCATATGATCATTCGGCGACTTCTATGTGTTCAATGCTGCCATACATATTGGGGCTAAAGATAAATAAAACCCCCTTCTGTCTTATAAATTCGAGTGGGGTAAACACAGGCAATTGTATAACAATGCACTGTGATTGGTGCAACACTAGAGGCAAATAAATAAATAAATAAACTGTAGAGAGGAGGTAAGGAATTTTGATTGCAAGAAAGGGTTCCCAAATGAGTGATATTTAAGATGGTTTTGAAGGCAAAAAGGAAGAGGATGCAAAGCACAGGTAAACAGCTCAGTCTGTAGGAACTTCATGGTGCATCTAGTGGGTGGGGGGAGAAAGGAGCTGGGAACAGAACCGAAAGACATGGATGAGAGCCAGCTCAGAAAGAGGAGCGGAGCAGGACAAGGTGCTAAGGATGGGGGAGGGGAGGTTTGTTTTGTTTTGGTTTTGCGATCATTTGGGGATCAATACTAAATATAATAACCTGGAGGAAGGGGTAACAGTGGAGAAGGGATTGTAATAATCCAGAGTAGGTAACTGGCATTGAGTTAACACAGGTAACAGGATGAGAGAAAGAAGAAAATAGATTTGAAAACTATAAAGGGGGTAAAAACAACTAGATTTGTTGATGGAAGGGAGGGAATGAGTGAAAAAGTAGAAATTAAATGTGACTCTCTTTTATCCTGGGAGAATGGGGAAGAAGCCCCACCACCAGCAGAGATTAGCAGACGCAGGGTAAGTGCAGGTTTGAGGGGTGAATGATGGTTCAGCCTGGGGTGTCTGGGAGACACATGAGGGTGTTATCCTGGCAGTTCCAGGAACAAAGGTCAGCAGATCGTCCTGGGATGCTGACATGGACCTGGAAATTGGGAGTAGAACTGGTCATTTAAACTGTAGACACGGGATTCAGAGTATGGATTGACCAAGGGGAGGAGATAGAGGAGAGCTGAGGAGGGGACTTTATAAGATGCCATCAAATTGCCAAATTGCTTCTAGAATCTGTTCTTTCTGACTCTTTTAGATCCTTCTGTGAAGGATCTAAAAAGAATTTGCTCAATTTCTCTCATACAATTCTCAGACCCAACCTAGGAAGGAGGAATAAAAGCATTTCCACGTGTCACTAACAAGGGAACTGGGGCTCAGCAGTTTACTCAAGGCTGCGTAATTCCTAAAAGAAAGAGCCATAATTAGGGCTCAGAAGCACTGAGTTTGTCCTGACAAATCATAGTTGTCTTGTTTTCTTACATTGTGCTCCATCAGCAAGCAGGTGTGCATGCCTATGTTTAGATTTTGTGTGAGATGAAGAGAGATGGAAGGAAACCTTAGCAGTGGAACCGATGAAAGAGTAAATAAGCTCCTCTTTTTCCTCCACCTCTCTTCACTTCTACGTGACGGGGTTGAAGGCCCACCTGTGTGTGGAGTTCCACTCGGAGCCGAGGAGGGAGGCGGTCCCAGACAGCCAGGCAAGGTTGTGCACACATCTCAGCCAGTGATTCAGTAGCAGGTAGATTTGGTGGTGGGTAGATTTTGAGAACTACTTGCAAAGATGATTATGTTATGTTAAATATATTCAAAAGTGATAGTGAAATTCGCTCAGTCGTGTCCAACTCTTTGCGACCCCATGGGCCACATAGTCTGTGGAATTCTTCAGGCCAGAATACTGGAGTGGGTAGCCGATCCCTTTTCCAGGGGATCTTCCCAACCCAGGGATCAAACCCAGGTCTTCCTCATTGCAGGCAGCTTCTTTACCAGCTGAGGCACCAGGGAAGCCCAAGAATACTGGAGTGGGTAGCCTACCCCTTCTCCAGTGGATCTTCCTGACCCAGGAATTGAATTGGGGTCTCCTGCATTACAGGCGGATTCTTTACCAGCTGAGGCACCAGGGAAGCCTGAGAATACTGGAGTGGGTAGCCTACCCCTTCTCCAGTGGGTCTTCCCGACCCAGGAATTGAATTGGGGTCTCCTGCATTGCAGGCGGATTCTTTACCAGCTGAGCTACAAAGTGAAAGTGAAAGTGAAGTCACTTAGTTGTGTCCAACTCTTTGCGACCCCGTGGACTGTAGCCTACCAAGCTCCTCTGTCCATGGGATTCTCCAGGCAAGAATACTGGAGTGGGTTGCCATTTCCTTCTCCAGGGGATCTTCCTGACCCAGGGATCAAACCCGGGTTTCCCGCATTGGAGGCAGACGCTTTATCCTCTGAGCCCCCAGGGAAGCCCCAGGGAAGCCCCAGGGAAGCCCTAAATATGTTCAAAGCCTATAATCAAATCTAGTGTAAACAAAGATTTTCACCATGCCTCCCTTTCTCACTGGACCCAAATAATCCTACATCCTCAGGCTTTCTCTTACCCTTGTGGGTAGCCTGTGTCCCCATCTCCTCTCCGGGTCAACCGGAAGTGCAGGCTGGCTTTTCCAGCTCCAGCATTGATGACACTTGCAGCTTCCTCTCAGGATCTGGTCTGAATTTATTCACTGGATTGTTTTAACTATAAATCTGATCCCATCCTGGGCTTTCTTCTCTCTCCCTTCCCCCAGGCGGGATGTTTTCACAGCCTGTTTGCTTGGTACATCACCAGTGCTCCCTCCGTGTCCAGCAGGCCTCTCATTGGCCTCCAGTGGTCGTGGGTCTCGGGGAAGGAACAGAACCCTGCCCACTACACTTCTTTCCTCCTAAGTCTGGGTGGGAGGAGAATTCCTCTTGTTTAGTGAACAAAGCACTGCTCAGATCTGCATGCCTGTTCTTCAAAAGGATGACTTATAAGTTACTTCACTTTCCATCCTCTACAAAATATTTAACATATACACAAGGCTGTGCTTTACTCCTAGAGTTATTCCTTCTTCCGATCATTGGTTATATTTTAAGAAGTTTTTTCATTTTTCTTTGTAAGACTGGAGGTTGATAGAGACTTGGTTCCATGCAGTCACTGTTAGATGAACCACAGGACCATAGAGGGGTCAATATGAATCTTTCTGGGTTCGGTACTCCTTTTAGACCTCTTTTCAGAAAGAAATAGGATCTTTTGTTAAAAACACACATGCACACACACAGAAGCATACGTGCATGATGTCATTTCCGTAGCTTCAGAAACCCCTAGGGTTGGAGCTCTAGTTTTCAGATAAAAATCCTGCTCTTAGTGTGGAAATCATCTTCATGGCTAAAGCACAGACAGCCCTGCTTTCCCAAGGCAACTCAGGGCGAGGTGGCTGCAGTGACCCCCTGCAAGTGGACTTCTGACCATTTGTGTGCATAATAGAGCCTGGGACCTTAACCCATTAAGAATCTTTTTTAAAAAATCCATTAAATTAATCTGGACAAGGATTTTCAAAGCAACTTCAAATCCCACAGCCCTGATTCCTGGCTTATATCTCTAGGGATTTAGAAAAAGAGAAAGCAAACAGCCGACGTTCGAGGTAATATGACACTACGGAGTTCTATATTTATCCCCTATCAATGTCTTTCAGACCAAATTGGCTGAGTTTACAAATCAAAAGCTGATTCCTTCACTTATTTTTTTAATTTTTTTTTTTTTTTTAGCAGCCATCAGCTGCACCATTGCAAACATCCAGGTTCCAGACATCAAGCTGCAAACTCCAAACCTCCAGCTGTGCATTTTCTGACTTTGAAACCATCCCCCGTAATAGACGGTTTGCATGCAAACCTGAGCTGGGGTTCCTCGTGAAAAGGCAGGCAGCAGAGGGGCACACAACTCCAAGAGCCCAACCAGTTGCTGGAGCTGGGTCTCCAAAAACAGCTTGTTGTTAAAGGAAGGGATGGGTCTCAGAGATATATGGGACCTGGTGCGGTGGAGTGCAAAGGGGTCACTTTCATATAATTGTGTTTTGTTTGCAGCTCCTTCTCAACACAAATGTAAAGATGATTCCCAGAAAGTGTCCCACTTTAAAAATTAAGGGAATTCCCTTTTCTTTTTATATATCCATAAAATATATTTCATGTATGCATATTCATATGTTTTCACAAACATACACTTGGTTTCAACTGTCACAAGAGTTCTTAATATATGTTTTGCTGTTACCTTTATATCTAGATAGGTAGGTATGCAGATAGATTGATAGGTATATAGATGATAGATATGTAGTTAGATGGATGGTACATAGATAAGTAGATAGATCAATAGGTTGAGAGATAGTCGTGCAATTTACAGTTGAATCAGTTTATGTAAATTTAATTGGATTTATGATTACTGCTTTATGATGGAATCAGTTTAAGAGGTTAATTTGAAGGTTTGGGAGACTCCGTCATCTGAGTGGGGATGCTGTGGGAAATGAGATGTTTCCAGGTCTAAGAAGTCCACCGGCAGTAGTGATGACTCTAGCCTGGCAGGCAGGCATGGGCGGGGACTGCAGCTCCTCCCCAGCAACCAATGCGGGTGTGTTTAGGGAGGGTTCCTCTCCTGTAATGGGAACCAGAGACTCTGGAAAACTCATCCCACCCCACTCCCCAGCACTGGCCCCTGTGTTTGATGCATAACGTTCTGTGTTTGATGCATAACGTTTGATGCATAATGTTCTGTGTTTGAAGCTGTACCTCAGCGCAAGAGCAGGAAAAATTCAGAACTTTTCCCTGAAGAGATCTTTGACATTCACGCATTCTTAGAGAGATTGTTAGACTCTCCTTTCTACCAGCCAAGCTATCTGCATCCAAAGGAAAGGTCAAGAAAAATACATACGTGTGTATATGTGTGTGTGTGTGTGTGTGTGCGTGCGCACATGCGCATGCTCAGTCATGTCTGACTCTTTGTGACCCCAAGGACTGAGCCCCACCAGGTGCCTCTGTCCATGGGATTTTCCAGGCAAGAGTACTGAAGTGGGTTGCCATTTCCTCCTCCAGGGGATCTTTCCAACCCAGGAAGACTGAACCCATGTCTCCTGGGTCTCCTGTATTAGCAGGCAGGTTCTTTACCACTGAGCCACCTGGGAAGCCTCTAATGTGTGCATATGTGTGTGTATGTATGTATGAATATATATATATACACACACACACACACACATATGTTGGTGGGGTGGGGGCGCTTCCCATGTGGCTATGTTAGTAATCTCCAACATGGTAATTGCCAGTGCAAGAGATGTAAGGGGTGGGGATTTGGTCCCTAGGTTGGGAAAATGCCCTGGAGAAGGAAATGGCAACCTACTCCAGTATTCTTGCCTGGAGAATCCCATGGACAGAGGAGCCTGGCAGGCTACAGTCCATAGGGTGGAAAAGAGTAAGACACGCCTGAAGCAACTTAGCATGCATCTACATATATATATGTATGTTCTTGTGTTCTTAGCTGTGAAATTAGAGATACTTCTCAAGCCCCCAGTTGGTCTCACATGGGCTATACAGCTGCACCTGCCTTCTTAGAAGAAAGGATCCCCAGGAATTGTAACCCTTGTAAATCAATCAATCAAGACTTTGATTTTCTAAATCAAAATCTCCTAATTTAAGAGAACAGAGTAGAACTTTCTAGTCCCAGGATCTGTGGTAAATCGTTTGTAAAGTTATTATGATTCAGTCCCCCTGGAAAAGCAGAGATCTGATTATTCTTTCATTTTCACATCGAGATGCTCCTGTATCAAGGATCTGGAGTACTATAGTATGCTCATATCAGTTGTGGGTCAGTAAGGGTAATCATGAGAGCTGCCGGTTGTTCAGAGGTTACCATATGCTGAGTACTTTACTATACTTATTGAATACTCACAACCACCCTGTACGTTGGTGTCATTTTCCCATTTTAAAGAAGAGGAATCAGAAGAATGCAGAGTGAGTCATCAGCTAGGATGACTGCGGGGGCCAATGTGCAGACATGGGAACTCACCCCTGCCCACAGTGCGGCTGAAGGCCAGTGGGGCTAAGAGCTGAGATCAACACTTCAACCATTTTGCTCCAGCTGAATACCAGTTCTTCGGAAGCTCTCCTGTGTCAGTTGCTCAGCAGGAACAAACATTGTATTAATATTTAGAAATGACTTTTGACACTGGTCATCTCGCCCTGTCACAGCAGATGTGGCTTTTGTCTGGAGCCCACGAGCCCCCAGCCTGATCCCACAGCCCCAGGATTCCTCCAGCACCAGGTTAAGATCGCCCTGAGGGCCCATCTCCATGCCGAGAAACCCCAGCTTTACCTCTTGTTAGTTCTCGGAGGACCCCTCCAATGCAGCCCCCCCACCACTGCCTCTTCAGGCTGAGGTAGAGTGAGGGTCTGCTATAAGGGTTTTTGGCTGAGGCCTGGGAGCCCCAGGCTGCTCTGAGTTCTCAGCAGGAGTGGTGGAAGGGGATGAGGAGGGCTTCCTTGCTCCATCGGCAGCTGCTGACTCTGGATCTCACAACACCCTCACCCACCTCTAATGTCTTCCCTGAACACATCTTCTCTAGTTCCGCCCTCACCACTTCCTCCCTCAAACCTCAAACGAGTCCTCTGGCTTTCGAGGGCTGCTGTTGAAGATACTAACCATGCTTCTATCACCATGTGTTTGTGGGCCAGACCTCCCAGCACCTGAGCAAAACCATGGCTTCCTCCATCAAAGCACAAAACTTCCAGCACTGCTCAGCTCAAAATCAAGACACCTTGGAGGGACACCCTCTTACCTGTCCCCAGCTCTCCCCAAAGCCCAGTCTGCATTGAACAGGAACTTCCTGATGCAAATCAAAAGGGAGGAGGGAACCAGAGTCTAGAGGACTAGTTTAGGACTAGACGAATCTTCCCTGGTGGGTTTTCCCTGGTGGCTCAGCCGGTGAAGAATCTGCCTGCAGGAGACCTGGGATCAATCCCTGGGTTGGGAAGATCCCCTTGAGAAGGGAACCGCTACCTACTCCAGTATTCTGGCCTGGAGAATTCCAGGTACTGTGTAGTCCATGGGGTTGCAAACAGTCAGACACGACTGAGTGACTTTCACTTTCAGACAAACCTAGAAGATGAATCTAGGACTAGACAAGTCTAAGACTAGGCTAGTCACAGAATTTGAAATAATTTTTTAAACGATTCCAAATTTGGAATTCTAGAATTCTGTGCTCTTTTTTTCTCTTAGTTTCTGAGGTCCAGTGATTTTTTTATTTCAACTCATATTTATGCCATAAAAATATTAAGCAAGGAGACAGCTGTGCCTTCTCCTCTCCAATAGCTACAGCTGTTCTCCTTGACAAGTGTTTCTCGGGTGAGATAAAAATGATAACCGTGGCTATTATTATTTTCAGTTATACAGATTTCAAAGCCCAATCTATGAACTCAGAAACTTGGGGTTTCTTTTCCAAAGGAGTGTTACTTACACAGGGCAGTTTTCATCCTTCCATGGCTTATAAACTTCTGAGCTTAAGTCCTCCGAAGAGTATGAAGCTTCTTTGGAGCTTCAGGAAATGAAATTATCATGTTTCCAATTTGCTTCCTTCCCCTGCTTAGATTGTCAGAGTCTGCTTAATGAAATAGTTCTGTTCCTGAAAAGTTGGTTGCAAAACGAATTCTGTTAGATAAATCACAATTCCTCATTGATCTCCATTTTTAAATTAAGGATGCATCGCCCAAGGAAATAATCAGCCCCAAGATTAAATATAAATTATACTAAACACTCGATAAAACTTTTAAAATCACATATTTAAAGAAAGACTATTGTTAGAACACTAGTGGTGATGATATTTTTTAAAGTCGGGAAATACAAATATTTTGCCAGGAATAATGACCAAAGGTGGTGCTGTTTGGGAACAGAGTGAATGGATAAGGATGATATGATCCATATATACATTGGAATATTGTTCAGCCATAAAAAAGGAGCAAACTTGAGTCATTTGTAGAGATGTGGATGGACCCAGATCCTGCTGTACAGAGTGAAGTCAGTCAGAAAGAAAAAAGCAGGTATATATATTAATGCATAAAAATGGAGACTAGAAAAATGGTTTGGATGAACCTACTTTTAGGACAGAAATAGAAATGCGAATGTTGAGGACAGACTTATAGACAGTGGGGGGAGGGGAGGGTGGGATGAGCTGGGAAAGTAGTGTTGACACATACACACTGCCATGTGTAAAATAAATAGCTAGTGGAAGGCTGCCGTACAGATCAGGGAACTGAGCACGCGGCTCTGTGATGACCTCGAGGGGTGGGGTAGGAGAAGGGTGGGAGGGAGGCTCCAGAGGGAGGGGATATATGTATACTTAAAGCTGACTCCTGGGTCAGGAAGATACCCTGGTGAAGGGACAGGCTATCCATTCCAGTATTCTTGGGCTTCACTGGTGGCTCAGATGGTAAAGAATCCACCACCTGTGATGTGGGAGACCCAGGTTCAATCCCTGGGTTGGGAAGGTCCCCTGAAGGAGCATATGGCAACCCGCTCTAGTATTCTTGCCTGGAGAATCCCCATGGACAGAGGAGCCTGGTGGGCTACAGTCCATGGGGTCACAAAGAGTCGGACAGGACTGCGCGATGAGGCACAGCACAGCATAGCTGATTCACGTTGTGTACAGTGGAAACTGATGCAACATTATAAAACAATTATTCTCCAATTAAAATAAAATTAATAACATAGAAGCAATAAATAAAAAGAAAAAAGAGGTTGACAAACTTCCAATTATGTAAACTACATCCTGAGTGCCTTGAAAGCCAGAAATGCCCAAGACATGGCCCCTGCTGTTAAAGAACTTCAATTACATGGGAAATAAAACCAGTGAACAAGACATAAACCCACCCTTAGAAAACACTCATCGCTGCGGGATTAACAGGTGTGGGGGCATCCTGTGACCTAGTGTGCTGCCTCTGTCCACACATGTGATCCTGGACTCCTTTAAGCTTCAGTTTCCCACATAACAAAATACAGGATTGACCTAAATCCCTAATTCCCAACGTTGAGTATACATGAGAATTTTTAAGACTCCTCATCCCAGGAGATTCTGATTTCGTAGGTATGACTGGCAACTAAACTTCTCTATTCAAACCATGATTCTATACAGTTCTACTGACCTCAGCTTCTGTCCTGCCTCTGTGGGTCTGTTTTCTTTTTGTCTTTCTTCCAATATTTTTATAAGTTATCCATTCGAGCAACAAAGCACTGATCATTTCATAGCCAGAGCACAGATGCTACTAAAAGAAAACTTTCCTTGAATCATTAACTCTATAAATCCAGATTTCAGTTAAGTGTTTTTTTTTTTTTTTTTTTTTTCTTTTCTGTTTGCTTGTTTAAGTAATACTGATAGTTACCTCATTTCTGGTGATTCAGAGTTTTATTTGTTTTGTATGTATATGTATATATGTTTAGTCACTAAGTCGTCTCTGAGTCTTTTCGACCCCATGGACTGTAGCCTGTCAGGCTCCTCTGTCCATTGGATTTCCAGGTAAAAATACCAGAGTGGGTTTGTCATTTCCTTCTCCAGGGGATCTTCCTGGACCAGGGATCGAATCTGTGTCCTCTTCATCGGCAGATAGGTTCTTTACCACTGAGCCACCTCGGAAACCCATATATGTATATATACTAGCTTTCTCTCTGGTTTTGATATTTTTGCTTCTAATTGAGAAAAAGTATTTGGGGAGAAAGATGAAAAATATGACAATGAAAGCTAAAATGTATAAAGCATTTTAATCTATGCATATTAATTTTCATATGCCTTACCCAATTTAATCAGGAAGTGTAGGGACTTCTGCTTTATTGATTACGCCAAAGCCTTTGACTGTGTAGATCACAAAAAACTGTGGACAATTCTTCAAGAGATGGGAATACCAGACCACCTGACCTGCCTCCTGAGAAATCTGTATGTAGGTCAAGAAGCAACAGTTAGAACTGGACATAGAACAACAGACTGGTTCCAAATTGGGTAAGGAGTACATCAAGGCTGTTTATTGTCACCCTATTTATTTAACTTACATGCAGAGTGCATCATGCAAAATGCCGAGTTGGATGAAGCACAATCTGGAATCAAGATTGCTGGGAGAAATATCAATAACTTCAGATACACAGATGACACCACCCTTATGGCAGAAATTGAAGAGGAATTGAAGAGACTCTTGATGAAAGTGAAAGAGGAGAGTGAAAAACTGGTTTAAAACACAACATTAAAAAAAAAAAATAATATCATGGCATCCAGTCCTGTCACTTCATGGCAAATAGATGGGGAAACAATGGAAATAGTGACAGATTTTATTTTCTTAGGCTCTAAAATCACTGCAAATGGTGACTTCAGCCATGAAATTAAAGGACACTTGCTCCTTGAAAGAAAAGCTATGGCTAACCTGGACAGCATATTAAAAAGCAGAGATATTACTTTGCAAACAAAGGTCTGTCTAGTCAAGGCTATATTTATTCCAGTAGTCATGTGTGGATGTGAGAGTTGGACTATAAAGAAAGCTGAGCACCAAAGGACTGATGCTTTCAAACTGTGGTGTTGGAGAAGACTCTTGAGAGTCCCTTGGACTGTGAGGAGATCCAACCAGTCCATCCTAAAGGAAATCAGTCCTGCATATTCATTGGAAGGATTGATGCTGAAGACAAAACTCCAATACTTTGGCCACCTGATGCGAAGAAGTGACTCATTGGAAAAAACCCTGATGCTGGGAAAGATTGAAGGCAGGAAGAGAAGGGAAACAACAGAAGATGAGATGGTTGGATGGCATCACTGACTCGATGGACATGAGTTTGAGCAAGCTTCAGGAGTTGGTAATGGACAGGGAAGCCTGGCGTGCTGCAGTACTTGGGGTCGCAAAGAGTCGGACACAACTGAGCAACTGAACTAAACTGAACTGTAGGGACTTCGCTGACAATCCAGTGGTTAAGACTTTGCCTTCCAGTGCAGAGTCGTCCAATGCATGGGGTGTGGGCTCAGTCACTGGTCAGGGAGTTAAGATCCCGCGTGCCTCGAGGCCAAAAAACCAAAACATGCAAGGGAAGCAATATTGTAACAAATTCAGTGACTGTACTTTTTCTCTAATTCTACATTTGTTCTGGAGAACACAGGTTAGTAAAATTAAGCTTCCTTGGTTTTTGAAGGATGACATTAGTGTAATTCTCTTCCTCTAGTAGTACAGATGTAGATCAGTAGGAAATGCACACTTTGCCCAAATCTTAAACTATCAAACTTCCTTCCCTACATAAAATTGCCTGATATTAATATTGTAAATTTCACATACAGTAGCGCAATGTTCTCACAAAAAACATGAGAATTTTTTTTTTTTTTTTTACTATGATTGCCCTTTTATTTACATCCTTGCATTTCACCCTGTGGCAATATCCCCCTCTCTGCCTCAACTTCTCCGTTTGGATGTTCCTATAACAAGTTCATTGGAGTTTGGTTCCTGTAAGTCTTACTGTGGTCACACAAGAACCTGTTTGATTGGTAGCATTAAACCAGAAGCATGCTTTGTGGTTGGACAGAACAAGGGACCTGGGAACCCTGCGCCGTTTTGTTTCCTTGCTTTGATGGTGTCATCACAGCCTCCCAGGAGATCTGAGGTCCTACCAGCCACTGTCCTGACGCTGGAACTCAGTCCAGAAACAGCTGTCCAAAGCTAATTTATCTCCTAATGCTATGGCACTGTTAATTTATAAATTACACTGGTAATTTGAGCTATTATTAATTTCAGATGGTGTAGGGCAAGCCTAATTAAAATATGACACCAATTGCCACACATATGTACCAAGGACCACCATTTAAAATTAATGGGAATATCAAGTGTGACACTAGTGTCCGCGATGCTCTGCACAGTAATTACAGCATCTAGCGGGGAAGATCTGACAAATGTAGGCTCACGGTGGGTACAAATAAACAACGACAATGTAAAAGGAAGCACAAGCTCTTCATTTAAGCCTCTCCTCCACGTTTCCTCCACCCTTCATCAGTTCAAGGTTAGTGCTCTTTCCCCTAAAGATGCTTAGGGAGCAGTGAGACAATTAAGGCCACTGCGCTTACTGGTGGGGACCATGTGTCTCTATGGGCTAATGTTGACTGTCTTCTCAGATTCTGGACTTTGGGGCCCTGCTTGCTACTTTCAGCATGTTCTTGACTCTTCCTGTGAATTGATTGACTCTTGCTTGCCTGCTGTGACAGATGCTATCTGCAGGTAGTACAGGCAGGGGAGCTCCTGTCCGTGTATACTACAGCTTCCATAGGCAGAAAGACAGCTGGGGGATGCTCAGGTTGGACTAGGTCTGGATGATGACAGACTTATCAAGACCCAGGAGTGCCGGCCACTCTGGGCAGGCAGTGGTCCTTCTGTGTACGAGAGCTATTGTCTTCTGTGTCATTGTCATCACCCCTACTATTACCGTTATAAAAATGGTGATCTTAGCAACGTCACAGAACAAATATAAGCATTGTTTACATGTCGTTATTGTTGTTCAGGCGCCCAGTCGTGTCTGACTTTTTGCGACCCCATGGACTGCAGCGCGCCAGGCCTCCCCGTCCATCACCAACTCCCGGAGTTTGCCCAAGTTCATGTCAATTGCATCGGTGATGCCATCCAGCCATCTCATCCTCTGATGCCCTCTTCTCCTTATTTACATACCACACACATAATTCTTTGTATGACATCAGTTTCTTTTAATTGTCATATTTATTTTCTGCATCACAGATACAGGCAGCATTATGGAGAGGTTTTATGCCCTGGGGGAAGGACTGTGCCTCTTCCCTTCCCCTCAGAATGGGCCCCCCACACTGTGTTAACAGAGCCCTGATCCTCTGAGTCTGGACCTCCAGGCAAATCATAGGGTAACTGTATAGTGCTTTCAAAGAGGGTTTGAAAAGCCACAAGTGTGTAGTGCTTTCAAAGTGGGCTTCAAAGCACTTTCTTGTAATCGGTTTATCATTTGTTCCTCCAGACATCCCGGTGTGCTCTGTGGTGACCTAGAGGGGTGGGATGGGGGTCCCTATCTCAGACCCAGAGCCTGACTGCTTGGTGAGATTCGGGGAGGGTGAACATTGACATTATTCATCACTTATTGAGGACCAGTAATTCTCCAGACTCTGTGCTTGGTCCAGGTAGGAGCACAAACATTGTACCTGGTCCACTGGGGAACCGAGGACAAGCTAGTGATGTAAGAGGTAGAAGGGAGGCAGGCAGGAGAGCTGGAGTCCATCCTGAGAATCTGGACTGAGCCTAAGCACGATGCTCTGCAGACACAACCACTCCACACTTGGTTTGCTAAGTTTGTGCCTTTGTTGTTTTTCTTCCTATTTCCTCACCCCTTCTCCTGCAGCTGTGGGCTTTGTGAGTGAAGACGAATATTTGGAAATCCAGGGCATCACCCGGGAGCAGTCGGGGGACTACGAGTGCAGTGCCTCCAACGACGTGGCGGCCCCAGTGGTGCGGAGAGTCAAGGTCACCGTGAACTGTAAGTGGTCTCAGGCGCCCCCACCCAGCACCTTCAGGAGGTGCTGCCCTCCTGGCCAAAGAGAGAGCTGGACCACACTGTCAGCCCTGACACGGGGCGGGAAATGGTGCAGCCTCGCTGGCCATTTTCTGCTTTCAAGAGCAACGATTCTAAGCTCTTAAAGAAAATAAATGGGAGCTGAAAATAATTTTATATAATCCAAAACTTGACTTAGAGTCCCTAAAAGATCATTACATCGCATCCAATGCATAATTTATACAAGCTTGTCTTTGAATCCCAATTTTTACTCATAATGTCACCAAGCTTCTCATTCTCTGGACAGTCATCTCCTTAATAGGGAGCAAAAATGAAAAGCATGTGTATGGAAGAAGTGTTATAATTTATGTTTATATATACTTATGTTATCTCATCCTCTTCTAATTATGTTGATGGACATGGTATACATTCACAATTGAATTATAAATAGATAAACATACACATATCTGATGTGAGAGGGTATATCTCATACCTGATTTTTGCTAATAGAGGTACTGAACCCCAAAAGCTGGAGGCCACTTCTCTGGACCCCTCCTCTTCCTTCACCATCCAAATTCTCTCTGACATCGATGCTGCTCAATGTCCCCGCTCCCTCATGCATTCTCTCTAGGTTCCTCATTAGGTACCCTGACTCGGGTCTCTAGGACATTCGGAAAGTTTTCCCAGATGTGCTACTTTCAGATGCTCTTAGGACAGAATAGAACCCAAGAGTTAAACCAGCAGACAAGAAGAGTTTCTCCTTCCAAACTTGGGTGGGGTTGGACACAGAGGAAGAATACCTTGGTTTGATATTTACTCCTTCACTTTAATATGTTGGTTTCTGTTACAATTTGAGCCTAATTAACACAAAGCACTTGACGAATCAAGGAAACAGGTGAAGCAATCATGCCATTTTTGTACCCTACCACAATTTCCTTTTAAAGTGACATAACCTAAAGAGTAAGGAGATGTAAGAGAAGGGGAAAACCTATGTAGAGAAATAAGAGAAATCTATTTGTAAATCAGCACATGAAGTTTATAGCCTGAGGTGGTCAGATGCGGGTCCAGGATTTGGCTTCAAAGTGCTAAACCAAAGATAGGAAACATCATTTGGTTTGAGGTTCATGTCCATAAGATAAAAGTGAATTTGTTGCTTCAGAGAAGCACTGCTTTTTTCTGGTGCTGAGACTTGAAAAATAATTTCACCTTAAGGTCCCTATAAATAGAGCACAACAAGCATCACTTGCAACGGTCATGCAATGGTTGGCTGTGGCTCTTTTTCATAATGCATTTCAGTGCAACTGTCGGCATTGACAAGGGTGGTTTGGCAGAGACTTGGAGTGAAAGCAGGCTGAATACTTAGGTAAAGTTGTTCTGGCTGGATTCAAGCGTCCAGGGTAGAACACCTCCAAGAATGACGGATCTGTATATCCCCCAGGCAATTCTCTGTGACTATTATTTCTTGCAACTGAGTTTTTGATGGGAATTGAATAGTTCAAGCTTATATACTCTGGCAAAAACCTGGTGTGCAGAAAACCTATAGGGCTAGATTAAAGGTACTGTCAAGCCATGGGGCATATGGTGGATGGGGTTGGCTATATCGTAGGAAAGTGGAAAAGTTTAAACAGGAAATAGGCCTCAATGCCTGCTCATTCCACTGGTGTCCAGAGGGAAGCAGAGACAGTGCATGCGAGCCTTTCCTTGGTGATACAGGATGGCTTCCTTCTCCAGCACTTCGTGGAGACCAGAGTTAGAGTGGGGCCTGGAAAACAGATCGAGGGAGGCATTTGAGATGCTGTTGAATGTCCTCTCTTTGTAGATCCTCCATACATTTCAGAAGCTAAGGGGACCGGCATGCCTGTGGGACAGAAGGGGACCCTGCAGTGCGAAGCCTCCGCGGTTCCCTCGGCAGAATTCCAGTGGTACAAGGATGACAAAAGGTAAGACTCCCTCCCCCTCTCCCTCCCCCAAAAAGAAGGAAGCTCTTCCAGGTCCCTGGTTCCACATGGACACAAATGGATTCCTACAAAGTCCTCTCTTGAATGCCTCCTGCCTGTGAAGGAGAAACAGTACCCAGACCAGTCTCTTCTTGATGTGAATGAACTTCAGCTGTGTTTGTAATGCCGCCATGCAGAACTATCACTCGCCAGTCAAGGAGCCTAAGAAAAACTATTTCTTTAGGAAAATGGACTGTCCAAGGAAAGACCACCAGGAGCCCTGGAAAGCCTGTGAATTTTTTATAGGCCTGGGAAATAATGTGTTCTGCCCGCAGCTATTTTTAACGCATTCTCAGGCTTGCATGAAGGCGTCAGGAGTGCTCCCGGTGCTGAGTTAGCTGTGGCCGAGGACTGTGGTTCCATTGCAGACACACTCAGTGGTGCAGGAACGTGTCCGTGACCCGACTTGGCCTCGCTGTGAGTAGAGCCTGTACTCTCACGGCGGGAGAAAAGACAAGGGCCTCCCCGTCCCCTCCTATTGTCGCAGCCGCCGTCCGGATGTTTGCCCTGATTCACTGAAGTTTGTCACCGCGAGGAGTTATCACATGGCGCGTTAGCAAAGGGTTCAGCAGCTCCGAAAGCCAGGCAATTACTGCCATCAAAGAGCTATTTTAAGGTGGATGATCAGCAATTGATGGGCAAGAGCTGTCCACGGTCAGAACACAACTTGGTGAGAACAGGGAGGGGGCAATGCAGAGTCCTGAGGTGTATGTGGGGTGTAGCTGGGGGAAGGAGTCGGAGAGCCTGAGAAGCTGAGGAAAAAGCAAAAAAAAAGGGCAACTTTGGGAAGGAGAGAGGGTGAGCAGCTCCAGGCCAAGACGCAGATTGAGAGCAACCCAGCTGCTGCCCACAGGAGTCAACATCCCCAGCGCCTGAAGTCCTTTACTTAAGAGGCCAGTGTTCAAGGCAATGCTTGGTGCAATAGCCAAGATGTGGAAGCAACCTGTGTGCCCACTGACAGATGAATGGATAAAGAAGATACGGTGCGTATATACAATGGAATATTACTCAGTCATAAAACAGAATGAAATAATGCCGTTTACAGCAACTTGGATGGACCTGGAGATTATCATAGTGAGTGAGGTGAAACAAAAAGACAAATACCATATACCATCACTTATATATGGAATCTAAAATATGGCAAATGAACTTATTTACAAGATAGAAACAAACTCATAGACATAGAAATCAAACGTGCTTACCACAGCGGGCAGGGAGGTAGAGAGATACATTAGGAGTTTGGGATTCACAGATACACACTACTGTTATATATATATATGTATATATATATATATATAAAAGAGATAATCAACAAGGGGAGGACCTGCTGTATAATAGTACAGGGGACTATATTCAACATTTGAATAACCTATAAGGGGAGAGAATCTGCAAAAGAATATACACACACACACACACATATATATATGAATGTATAACTAACTCACTTTGCAGTACACTTGAAGTTAACGTGACACTGTAAATCAACTATTCTTCAATAAAATACAAAGTTAGGGATTTCCCTGGTGGTCCAGTGGTTAGGACTCTGCTTCCCTTGCAGGGCATGCAGAGTTGACCCCTAGTCTGGGAATTAAGATCCCACATGCCACACAGGGCAGCCAAGAATTTTTTAAATTAATTTTTTAAAAAAAGGCCAGTCAGCACCAAGAGCCCCTCTAGTCTCTGCATTATCCTCTGAACTTGGTTTACAACCAAATCACTTAGTCAGAGGCTCGTTATAATCCTTCCAAGTGAGAAGCACTACTTTTTTGTTCTGAAGCACCAATTCTGGCAGCAACTTGGGTGCACTGTATTCATCTAGCCCATTTTGTAGATGCGTGCACTGAGAAAGAATGAGTAAAAGCAGACTCAGAAAGAGATTAGAAGAAACAACTGGCTTTTCTCCTTTTGCCCAAGAATTCATAATCAAGCAGAAAGGAATAGTATTTTCCCAATAAATAAATGTGGGTTTCTTTCTTCAAAATCCTGCTTGCTTTCTCCATCTATTTTATCTTTTCTTTTATACTAAGAAGAAAACTGAAGCATGAAAGTCCAATATCAGAAAACATAGCAAAAAGCCAAAAATCTGTTGAGCTCCAGGGTAAATTCCTGAACTTTCAGTGGGTTAGATCTTCAAGGAAGTTAATCAGCTACATCCTGTCTTTCTAATCTTTGATGGGATGAAAAATGCAAGCTAAATGTGGAGGAAACAAAATCTTAAAAGATGTGGAGGAAAGATTAGCCCTCAGGCAGAAGTGGCCAATGGTGGGCACACAGAGGGCGAGCTCAGCTCTGCACGGCCACTGTGCCCCAGGGACGGGGCTGCGGGCTTCACCCAGGACGACAGAGCCCGACTGGCAGCATCTCCGTGGGCAGGGGGCTTTCGGAGCCCTGGGCTCAGGCGGCTGTGAGTCCTCTGTCTGAGCCCTTCTTGAGGCAGCTCCTTTTCTCTCCTTTCGTTCATTCCACTCAGTTTTTCTATTGGTTCTTCATTTATTTATCCGCCCCCCCCGCCCCGCCATGTTCTCCCATTGAATGGAGGTGTCTGTCCTCCGGGCACCAGGCTCTTGAAGAGCATCTCTGCTCTGAAGTCTTGTCGCTGCCTGTCCTTCCTGGACCACTGGCAGGTCACTCCTCCAGGGAGGTCTCCCAGGGAAGATGGCCCCCACTAGGGGGAAGGCCAGCTCTAACCTAACTGACATTCCTGGGGAGATGAGTAGATTTCTGAGACCAATCAAAGGAGTCCTTGTGATGGGGACAAGCGGTTTTCTCAGAATTTAGGGTAGCAGTCTCTCTTGACTGCGTTCTAGCCACTCAGCGCCCACCACCACCATATGTGCCATGGATCTAAAGGGAGAGGAAAGGGAACCCTGTCCTTAATAAGGACCACTCATCTGTAGGGACTCGAGTTGTTGAAAAGCATGAAGAAGCTGAAGCCTGGTAGTGATACTGAACTGGCCTCTGTACCCCGGCACCGAATTGAATCTCAGAGGCAGAGTTTTCGGTGAAGAAGAAGAGAATAGCTTTACTGCTTTGGCAGGAAAGGGGGACCACAGTGGGTTCATGCCCTCAAAACTTTGTGTCCCGACTTGGAGGGGATAATGGGGAGTTTTATAGTAATGGTTCAGAGAGGAGGGTGGGGTCAGCTAGTGGACATTCTTCTGATTGGCTGATGGTGAGATAATCAGGGGTCAGCATCATTAACCTTTTGTACTTGTGGGCAGTTTATAGTTAACTTTTCCCACATGGTGGTGGTTTCAACATCTGCTATACAACTCAAAGATAATATATGTATCCCTTAAAAGGGAGAGGAGGGCATGGCAACCCACTCCAGTATTCTTGCCTGGAGAATCCCGAGGCCAGAGGAGCCTGGCAGGCTACAGTTCACGGGGTCATGGAGTTGGACACAACTGAAGCAACTTAGCACGCATTGTATCCTTTATCAGCCTCCCCAGTGGCCTTGAAGGGGAACCAAGACCCTGTCCCAAGGCTGTTCCATTGCTTCTTGGCTGCTTCTCCCCATCTGGCATGCCCTCCCTTCCCTAATTAGCAAGTGTTTGAACCCGCCCTTTGCAACTCAGGGAAGGTCTAGGAGGCTGAATGAAACCTATTTCCTACAAACTAGAAAACTGGGGATACAGAAAAGCTTTATGCACCAGAGCTCCACAGGGTCCTGCTCCGTTTCAGCACACCTGTCTCAGCACAGCTGTCTCAGTTTCAGACACCTCCATTCTCCCATTGCACGGAGGCGTCTGTCCTCTGTGGCATGGGGTAGTGTGTGACCACACACAGCCTCACCCCAGAAGCTGCAAAATGCTGCCGAATACCACTGGCCGCCCTGCTCTGCTTTTAGCTAAAGACATTTCAGAGCTGTCAGCAGAGCCTGCTTTCTGGGCAAGTGTCTCTCCCCACTGCAGAGCTGAAATCTAATTCACAGCTTGGTCCCCATGTGACGACTTCCTCCCCAGCCCAGGGATGGCGTCAGAATGGCAAGAGGGATCAATAAGCTTGAGGAACTCAGAGAAGCCTCCGGCAGGTGGGCTGCAGAGCCTCCTACGGACAGCATCCCCTGCAGGACAGCAACAGAACAAGCCGGAGATAGAACAGTGGCTTCTGGCTGCACAGCCAGACACCTCATTCCTTTCGGACTGTGCTCACATTATAACCAAGTACGTGGACCCGGGCTGGTTCGCCGTCCCTCGCGTGGGAGAGAGAAAAGCCCCCAGATGAACATCTACAGGATGGAAAGCAATACATGTTTCCCCAGCCCTGCTCTGACTTCCCTGGAGACAGACGCTGGGTTGCGACAGAGGCCCGAATCCTGCTCTTCTCATCACAGCGGTCACACGTCTTGGCGATGGAGAGAACCGTCCATTCGTCCTGCAGAGTGGACACTTCAGATAGTGATACAGCAGCTGATGTCGCTGCCAAAGCTGTCCTGTGGCCCAGGGACAGGAAGGAGTTTGCAGTGTCTCACTCCACAGAAATATATTATTTTGCATAACATTTTATGGTTTACAAAGCATTTTCTTATCATTATCCTGCTGGGCTTTATTTTCTATTTCTGCCCGGAATATTGTCTTTCTCGATTGGATGACTCCAGTACCAGCCATTTGCCTCAGTTTCTGCCCTGCGAACCCATTCCAACATGTGTCCACCTTGACTTATTGTCCTGTCCACATGTCCTGTTCCAGCCATACCCTACACAGGCAGCTGAGCTTTGGGGATCAATCCCTGAGATCCTCCATTTAGAAGGATGGTTGTCCCCACTGGTGGTTATCTTTCCTGTAGCATAGACAGCCTCTGGGCAAGGAAGACAAATTATTTCAGGGAAACGAACAGTTTGGCTTAAAGCCTGTTCTCCGAAATAGGATATCCCAGCGGTTTTTACAGAGAAGAGCGCTGGTCTCATGATTTCCATGCAGACATGCAGGTTCAATAGGAATTGCTCCTAACAGCCTCCAAAGGAGAATGTGGCCCCACCAACCACCGAAGCAGTTTTTCCTTTCCCTCTCTGTCTGCCCTGTAATAGTGTCCGCACTTCTAACAAGTGTACCTGGCTGTCCTCCCCACCTCTCTCCCTGGCTTTCATCAGTGGCCCCCAGCTATTGTTCTGAGCCCTTGAGACACGTTGAACTCCAAGTCTGGGTAAGACAGCCAGGGAGGTGGTCCTGGCCACCTGAGGCCACACTCTCGGGCTCCTGTAATCCCTCCCAGGATGAGATGCTCTAATCCAATGGACAGATCGCCCCTCCCAGGCCCATCAGGGTCCCCTAGTGTAAAAACAGCCCCTGATTCTTTTATCCTGATCACGGCCAAAGATAAATTACTATCTGTAAAATGTCTCAAGTCCTTAAGGGACAGTTTTACTACCAGGTGCATGAAAAGCTTTGCTCTTTCAAACCCATCGGCTTTTTCTCCTGTTTGAAGACTAGGTTCTTCATTTTCATGGTTGCCATCATCATCTTCGTCAATAACATCAATTCTCCAGCACCTACTGCTCGGATCCTGTGGGGCTGAATGGCACACAGGTGGCGCATTGTATTTGTTGAAGGCACCTGCCTTCAGAGAACTTCAATAACTGCATAGAGAGATGAAGATCTGCATTGTGCCAAGCATGTCTCCAGGCACACACAGAGATAAAACAGAGAAATGTAACTACGTGCGTCATGGTGATGAACTTGTTGTGTAGTTGAGTGGAAAGAAAAGGGGGGATTATAGTGATGCCAGAAAGGGGGAAGAGGGAAGATCACTAATTCCAGAGTGTTTCTTCTTCCTTGTAAGGAAAAATACTTATAACCATCCCCTTTTTCCTCTCTTTTTGGTCTCTTGTTTGTCTCAGGCTGGTTGAAGGAAAGAAGGGGGTCAAAGTGGAAAACAGACCTTTCCTCTCAAAACTCATCTTCTTCAACGTCTCTGAACATGACTATGGGAACTGCACGTGTGTGGCCTCCAACAAGCTGGGTCACACCAATGCCAGCATCACACTGTTCGGTGAGACTGAGCCCCAAGCTAGACAGCAAGGAGCACAGTGGGGGGGGGGGGACGGGGAGTAGGGAAAGATGGGGTCAAGGAAGAGAGTCAGGAGTAGTTAGGCGGGGGTGGGAGAGAAGGACAGGGATGAGGAGGGAGGGGGAGAGAGCGAAACAGCACGGGTGTGAAAGTGAACACCGGGTTTCATTCTGTACTAGAAGTCCTGACACTGCAGGAAAGGGTTTGGGGGATACTGAAGTGACATTGAACTTTCCCCCGAGTATCTCCTTAACTGACTGTGGGGATGGCAATCGGATCTAGTCGTTAAGAACCCAGAGAGGAACATACACTACTTCCATACTTCTTCCCTGGATGAGTGTGAAATGTTACCATTTCTGAAATGTTTTCTGAACCTCAGGATATAAGAGAAACTTCATTGTATTAATAAAAGTAGACTCATGGGCCTTGGGATCCTGAGTAATGTTAGTGTCAGATGGAGAATTAACATAGCCAATGGGTGTGTCCCTGGTTCTCCATCTGTGTCCCAGGGCGTTGGGCTGCATTGAGATATTATCTGTCCAACTGAGCCACCATCTCGACAGAAGTCGCATAGTCATTCATGCATTAATTCATCCAGTCACTATTCATTGAAGGACTAATGTGGGCAAGGCAAGATGTGGTGCCTTCATGGCACCCCCGGCAACTGGAAGGGTGCCAGAATCAAGGGAAGGAGGCAAGGAAACAAACTTAGATCCCCAGGTCTCATGCTTCTGTGGGGAGAACAGTCACACAGACCTGAGCCTGGATGCCCGAGAGCCATTCTGCGTCTCTGACGGGCTCCCTCCCCAGGAAGAAGCAGACTGTCCACACAGCCCATGGGGCTCATTTCTGGTTGCTTTGTGGGGCGTTGGGGGTGGGGGGAGGCACATCCCTCCAGGCCCCAGCAAGTACCTTAGCTTGGAATCCTTCGATTTGTTCCCCCATCTCCCATGTTAACAAGCACTCTCGAGTGTCCTGGGGAGGGAAAGGTAAGGAAGCTAGCAGATCATTGGCAGAAGCCTAAACCCCTTTATTCTGAGAATTCCCAGATAATCTCAGAGCTCCATAAAGCACCCCTCATCCCCTGCCCACCCTGCCACATCTCCTCCATGGCACCACGGACCCCGATCAGATCCAGACAGCCCACCTGTGCTCTTCCCCTGTTCCATTCAGATTTCCAGATTGCATTCCATCCCCCCTTTTACCCAACACATAAAATAAACCCCAGCTTTATCCTCCAGGGCTGGGAGGGGGTAGGCTGCCCTTGATCCCAGGACTGGCAGACCGGAATGGGCAGAGCTGTGATTAGACTGATGGATGTGTCTGACGCCTCCCACCCAGGGACAGTCATCAGGGCCGCTCACGTTTGTCAGCCTTTTGGCTTTTTGGCAGGTGTCTGTCTGCATGAACAGAAGGACCATGATTAGGAAGGGGCAGCCCCACCTCCCCTTGCCTCCCAGATCCAAGGCTCTCCCCGCCCTCCTCCCACAGCCTTCCTCTTCCCTGTAAACAGTCTCCCTCCTCCTTTGACCCCTTTGCTCCTCCGAATCAGATGCATGAAATGGTTTTGCAACTGACTTTATCACTGCTGTCTAATTCCCTGGCCTCGTCCCCTGAAGCCATCTAAGATGAGAAGAGAGAGAAAAAGCAAACTTTAAGAGTGAAATACCGGCATTTGTGACAAGCAATGCAGTGAAGCATGCGCCATAAATCTGCTCCTTTCCACAGACCCGTGTTTGGCAATTAAGACCTCTGCCCGCATCCCCGGCAGTCTGTCAACATCCCCTGCACCCCGTGTGTCATGTGGGACGGCCCTACAGTTGCCAGCTTTCTGGAGTCCAGGGGACTCTCTAAAAGCATGTATGGAAAAGTGATAGTATGGACTCAAGTAAGTTTAGAAAGACTCAGATCAAACAAAGATGAACTGGGTCCATGTGGGGATGTTCTTTAACACAGGAGGGCTCAGAGCCCTTGCATGCTAAATCTCTAAGAGGGAGAAACAGTTTGGAACATTTCCAAATTTAATCAATGAGCAACCAGGTTTTTAGCCTCATTTAAGAGAGCATTTCTGAGAAGCCCGTCACAGCATCACCACCTGGGTGATGCCTAGATCCATGGGGCTACGGAATCCCATTAACGTGCCACGCCTGCATTTCCACCCCCTTGGCTCACACTGCAGCTGGTCCACACAGCCCAGCCCCTCAACTCTTTATCAACACCCACTATCAATAAGGCCTCTTGACAAATATAAACATGTTAGCGAGTTTTCTATGCCCTTTCCCGTGATCAGACCAATCAAGCCGACTTGCGCAAGTTAGAAAGCAGCCTTTGCTTTATGCAAATACACAACCTTTGTGATGAAACTCCTTCTCCTGTAGCATGCGAGAGCTAGCTAAATTAGCATCATTTTGCCACCAACCTGCTCGGAAGCTGCACGCATGACCTGACGTTGAAAAGTGAGGGATGCTGGTGCTGGTTAGATTCCTTCAGGGTCAATACCTTTGAGGTACTACAGCCAAATGGGGTAGGGGTGGTCCTTCCTAGCAGGAACCCTACCAGTAGGATTCTGAGAACCTGGTCCCTGAGGCTCCAGAGGCGTCAGGGGACCAGGAGAATTCAGCCCCTGGGATCCTGAATCACAGAGATTCCTGGGGGGGCGGGGGGGCCTAGCTCCTGCCGTGGTGCTGGGAGGCCAGAAATCTCTGCACTTGGTCTCCCCAAGTGAACCAGTGGAGCTGTGGATGAGACAGAGATCTCATCTGGAAAGAGGCTTTGGTCCTCTGCTACTAAGTCAGCACCCCAGCTCAGCACACGCCCAGAGTCCGTGCTCCTGCGGGGGCTGAGAACGCATGGCCAGCCCCTCGCCTTCCAACCTCAGCATCCTGTGTGCACGCACCCAGCCCTTCACCGTTCCTCATCTGCATCTTGCCCCACCACCTCTGGTTTTTGTGTGTTCCTTTATTTCTCCATCCCTCCAGAAATGTTTGTGAAAAGCGGTATACAAACTATATATGATGGATATATAGCTACTGTATATATAATATGTGTGTTTGTTTTCATTTTTCTCTCCTGTGTGTCCCTCACCCGACATAGAGCTAAGTGAGCCTACAAGCTCATCTTTGTTGCAAGGTCAGTATCCCCCCCCGTCCCCCTGCTTTATGGGTTCTCCCCTCCCCGCTTTCTCCCAGAGCCCCTCCCCCTGCCCTCCTGTGTGTTCCCCGAGGCTCCTGTCTGTCCAGCAGCTAGTGGATGGCGGCAGGCGCGAAGTGGGTTACTGGGAGCTGATGAAACTCCAAGGACCCCCTTACTCTCTGCTCACATTGCCCACCTCCCCTGAAGGGCTGGGAAGGGAGAGGAAAAGAAATAACCCTATCCTCTCAAAGCCTGGGGGTCTGCATGGAGACAAAAGGCTCAGAGAGCGAGCAACAGGCAGAGAAGTCCACCCACTGAATTCTTCTCATAGGAGCGTCAGTGACAGCCCCCCCCCACCAGCCACAGAAGCAAACCCCCAGGGCACGGAGTTTCGGAGGGTCCCTAAGCTGTCACAGAGCATTCGTGGGGAGTGTCTTCCGGGAGGAAGGTGGGCAGGTGCCCCTGCAAGGTCCTTGGAGTGGACGCCGCTGAGCTCCTGTCCAGAACCCGACTTCCACGGGTGCTGTGCTCTTGGGCAGGTCAGGAAGTATCATTCAGACTCAACTTCCTCTTCTGGACCATAGAATTGACCACCCGCCTTACAATCTGAGAGTTGTTCTAGCCTTCACCTGAGAACACATAGTAAAAAGGCTTTGAAAACCACCAGGTGCATCTTGAACCATTGGAGCCCAGTCTCTGGTTACAGGGACCCCCTCTCCCCATATGACGATCCAGGGGTTCATGAACTCATTTCTCAAGCCCTCTCCCTACCTTCTTCCCACCTCTTCCATGCCAGCCCTCCTCAGCCTGTGATACCTGCATCTCTCGCCTCTTTTTACTCAGCCCCTCAAATTGTCTCAAGGTCCCTAGCCTAGTTAAAGTGATTCATTTAGGCCATGACTAAATGCTCAGAAGTGGGCCCAGGCTGAGTGGTGGAATTGGACGAATTCCATGTGTGCTAACTTTTCCTGCGGAGGACAGTGCCGACCCTCAGAGAGCCCCGCAGGAAAGCGGCTGTGACCACAGTCAAGAGAGTGTCTTTCCCCACTTCCCACCATCCTTCTCATCCCACCTAGCACCCCCCTCATCTTGTTCATCCATTCACATCTGGCCATGCAAGCAATCATCAGAGGATGGCGTTAGACTTGGGGAGGGGGAGATGGAAGAAATGAATTATATGGAAAATTATTTGACAGAAGAGGAGAAAGCTTTTATGGTGAGAAGATTCAGGGATGCAGTATTCACCTTAGTGATATAGAGTGCCATGGTGATGAACCACAAACAGGAAAATGAAACAGAAATAGAAAGAAAGGGAAGTCAATGGAAGGCTCCAGGTTCAATTAGTAATTCAACGTATGCTTATTGAACCCCTGGCCAAGGCATATGCACAGATCTCGAAGAACATTGGAAAAGTAGCAAAGGACATATGGTGAAAAGGACGTGTGAGAGGCTGGAGGTAGGGCAGAGGACAACTTGCAAGGGACTTTGAGTGACTTAGAGTGACTCAGCTCATTGTGATCACTGATATCTGTATTCTCAGCTGGAAAGGGAGCTTTTAAAACAGGGATTGGTTGCCAAGGAGTTAGAACTCCACTACAGGTGCATCCCAGGGATGGAGGGAGCAGGTCCCACACTGAAGCCAACAGTAACAAAACTGACCAGAAGCAAACAAATCCCTGCCTAGTTCTGAGCAGGGGTCTAGGAGCAGAGGCTCCACCTGCTGACTCAGAGCTGAGCATCCTCACCCCCGCTCTGTGCTCTGTGATCCGCTGTGAATGTGGGGCAGGGTCTCCATGTCAGCTCTCTTCTCTACGTTGCTCCCACCCCATCACCCTTCTCGTTGGGTGCAGGGCAATGGGTCAAGGCCAGTGTTGTAGATGGTAGAATCCTGGAACATTCCAAGACTTGGATTAGTGTGGTCTTCAGGGTGGCTGTCAGACTCTTGTACACTAAGGGCTGTATTAGAGAAAACAGACCATGCTCTTGGGGCCTTTATCTTATGCACTGCTCTCTGTGTGTGTATGTGTTGCTTTTTCCTCCTCCATGGCTAGCCTACCCAGGAACAGAGCGCTACCTCATTCCTCTGGAATACACCCAGGTTATGCTCCTCTCATTTAGAAGGATTTCCACCCATGAGGAACACTTAGCTTTAAAAGACATTCCAAGCTATTTTGTTACTCAGTTTCCAAATGGTGCAGAAGGATCCAGAAAAGAGAATTTTGTTCCTTCTCAGCATTTTCTGCCACCATGATGTATTTCTCTGCTCCCCCTCTCGCAAACACAATGGCCTGCATGTCCCCCTCTTGTATTAATATGTAGTGCTGCAGGACTCCCGCAGGACTCCCACCAGTCCTTAGAGTGGTGGATCCACCACCGTCCCTCATGCCCTCCCTCATGAGGCAAGTGTGCCGGGGATGCACTCAGCGGCTCGGTGGCTGTTCATTTCCCATCCCTGGTCCGTTGTCTTTTATCTCCTGGGCGAGGAGTCAGATTTGATGGTATCAGTGGTCTGGGGAAGGTCGGCTGATTCATGCCGGCCGAACCTCGCAGTGACCCTCAAATCATCTTAATAGAGAATGGGGGAGCAAGTCAACTCTGTGCTTCAGGAGAAACAGTTGCAGTGGGAGAGAGGATCTATTCTTCCCTGCTGAGGATGAGAGAGAGCTCGTTAAACCCAGTCTCCCAGCAGTTAGCATTTCTATGGCACATGTGTGTAAATGCAGAAGGTACCAAACTAAAATCCCCTCGCCCTATTTCTGGAGTGTTTGTGTATCCTGTGTATCCATTCTGGCATGAATCCAGCCCTCTTCTGCTCACTAGTAAAGACAACAGCCCTGTGGTCACCTAAGAACTTGGATTCAGCTGGGTTTGGTGGCAGAAAGATAGTGTTATGGATTGACCCTTGACTTCTCTGAGTCACCACTTTGATCTTTGATTATTGATCTGCCCACAGCCTTTTCTGGAGTAGATTCTTGGGGCAGCTAATGTCCAGTTGGATCAAGAGTTGTATCATGTCTCAGGTGCCTTTAAAGAGCAGACTGAGAGTTTGAATACATGGGGACGCACTCAGGTGATCTTGGTCAAATTTCTGGTTGAGTCTAGATGGAGTCATCTCTAGGTTATTCTTCCTTCTATATGCAAGGATCTTTGCACGGAGAATCCTATCACTTTGATGCAGACGGCTTTAATGTCATTTTCTTTTTCTCAGTTTTATTTTCCCTTATTTCAAGTATGATGGATGAGAAAAATTGTAAGATATTTATTTATTTATTTTTCATTTATTTTTATTAGTTGGAGGCTAATTACTTTACAATATTGTACTGGTTTCTGTGCATCATGGTGATTAGATACCTATACACACTGTGGAGGCCTTCCCAGGTGATGCTAGCAGTAAAGAACCCGCCTGCCAATACAAGAGACATAAGAGATGAAGGTTCAACCCCTGGGTTGGGAAGATCCCCTGGAGAAGAAAATGGCACCCCACTCCAGTATTCTTGCCTGGGAAATCCCACGGACCGAGGAGCCTGGTGGGATACAGTCTATGGTGTCACAAAGAGTCGGACACGACTGGAGTGACTTAGCACGCACACATACACGTACCCTGTGGAAGGATTTCCCATCCTCTGTATCCAAGGTGAACACATGCAGAGGCCCCCAGCTAACGAGGAAAGATGAGAGATCAGCCTGCTTCTGGTCAGTCAGCAGGATAGGCTCTATGCATTGTCCCAAGAACCTGGACTGGTGAATGGAGGTCTTTCCTGGTCCAGCCAGCAGAGGGGAGCTGATGCCCAGCATTTCCCCAGGCAGGCCCCAGCAGCAGGGATGCAGGTCTTACTGCCTTAGATCACCCCAGAGAGAGGAAGCCCTCGGGGCCAGCTGGTTACAGTCTGACTCATCAAGAGAGGTCAGATATCAAAGGTCTGCCCTCCTCCAGTACACAGAACCTCGCTCACTAATATCTCAAAGATGCATAGATGAATGCCAGTTAACTTTACAGATCAAACAGAACATGGGCACCTGCATTCATATTACTGCAGGAGGGCCTAGGCTTTAGTTTTATAATAAAGCCTGCAGACTTCAGGGCTTCCCTGGTGACTCAGAGGATAAAGAATCCATCTGCAATGCAGGAGACCCAGGTTCAACCCCTGGATTGGGAAGATCCTGGAGGAGGGCACAGCAACCCACTCCAGTATTCTTGCTTGGAAAATCCCATGGACAGAGGAGCCTGGCAGGCTGTAGTCCATGGGATCGCAGAGAGTCAAACACAGCAGAGTGATTAACACTTCCACCTCTACTTCTGCGGACTTCAACTAATTAGAGGATAGTCTGGTGGCTAAAGAAAAAAGGTTGTTCTACGGAGAAATGTTTATTGGCTTGGGGGCTCAGGCTCCAGGGTACCAGCTTCCCCAGCCAAGACATGGCGGGGATGTTGGATCTCTGAGTCAGAGATCCAATGTGAACATCCTGCCCCAAGCCCCATGCAACCTATGCCAACTGACTTCCCAGCATAGAGGAGGGGCACGTGTCCAAGGGCTGGGCTGTGGCCAGGACAGTATGGGGTCTGGGCTGGTTCAGCCTCCTTCCCCCAAACCATCGGAGGGTAAATTAAATGTCTCTGGCTGCTTTCTGCCTTAACAGTGGCTTGTTTTTCATTTCTTTTAGAACTGAAAACCACAACTCTGCCCCCTGGGAAAGGTTGGTATGTTTACTTTCCAGGCAGCTGCTGCCTTGGGCTGGGGGGCGCAAGACTTATCGCCTTCTTGCAAGATGCATTCTCTTCTGCGCTAACCCCAGGAGGCAGCCCGGTGGGGACCGCCTGACCTCAGGCCGGCCCTGTGTCAATTCAGATTAACTATCCCCAAGGACATCGATTCTCCCCGGGTGCCTCCCCTGCAAAGTCTAACTTGTCTTTGCTGGCAGCACTAATGGGGACCTGTCAGTGCCCAGAATAGCTCCACGTCTGGGCCCTTCTGTAGCAGGCCCGCCTCTTTCTTTGCACACGATGCTCTAATGCGATGATCTTCTTGGACCTTGGCCTTGCATGCTGGCCTCTGCTTACCTCATTCTCTCTTTTTCTAACTTGGAGCTGGAAGGGAAGTGGCAGGAGGAAGGGGTCAGGGGAAGGAAGGGGGCGGTTCTTGGGTGAGTCACTTGGCTACGAATAAAAATTCATCCTATTTGGGGGCTTTCATTCTGTCCAGATCTTTCCGATGGATAATTGACACTCGTCACAGCTCTCCGGGACCCTGACGGTCCTGGTAATTAGTCTCTTCAGGCCTCCAGAGCTCACTAATGAGACTGAGGCAATAAGGCCTTCCAGGCTGAGTGGAGGTGCTGCTGGATGGAGCACACAGACCTCCTGTGTGGCCGCATCACTGAGCAGATGGGCTGAGCTGTTACTCTGGCCAGCTTGGGTTCTGAGAGGGCCTCGCAGCCGGAGCCTGAGATCCACACCTGCCTGGACAGCAGGTCCTCCTCTCGTGGGCATCCTCCTGTGCCGATCAGTGTGGGCAGGCCTGGGGTCCCCAGCTTGACTGGTACCCGGGCCGGGCAGGCCCTGCAGCCCCACTCTCTGCTCTCTTCCTCTCTGGAGATGTGAGCGGCCCGCAAAGCCACAGCTCTGAGTCCATGAAAAGAAAACTGTATTTGGAGACAGAAAGCAAGGGACCCTGGGGACATCACTTAAGGTCTCCAAGAGTGAGTTTCCACACATTAGAGCAGGAGATAACAGCCTTCATCTCCTACATGAGGGACTTCAAGGGGCCAGAACCCATTTCCAGGTGCAAACACTCCACCTGGAATCCTAACCAATATGGCCTTACCTCTGGGTATATCTTCCCTCAACCACGTGAATTTTCAGTGACTTGTATTGGGAGTTGTTAGAAAAGTGGGGGAAAGGTGTTTGAAAGACGGCAAAGTAAGAGAAGAATGTTTTGCTTCGTTTTCAGTTTGGTTTGTACTTTTCTTTTTCAAGTAGAACCTTAAGAAAAAGAAAAATACAGACACAAAGTAGGTATAGACATGTCAGCATGGATCACTGTTCTGGCCCCTTCCTTCCTTCAACTAATGTTTGTTAAGTACCTGCCAAGGGCCCAGCTGGGCACAGATCCTGCCTTTATGGAACTCAGAGCATGGAGGAGGAGACATGTGAGACACATGAAGGGAACTGTAGAATGGGTGTGTATTTTAATAGTGGGATGTGTATGGTGTGGTAGAAGGAAACAAAGCAAGTCAAAGAAGGCTGCCTGGAAGAGGTGGCTGAGGCCAGAACAGAACCTGGAACAAGAAGTAGGAGTGAGTCTAGTGAAGAGCATTTCAGGCAGAAGATGTGATATTGGGAAGAAAAGAGAACAGGCTGGAAGTTGCACACGTATGTGTGTTGCTGGTATTGTGTGGAGTAGGAGCAGGGAGGGCCCAAGGCACACGTGTTCCAAGAGTGAGGCTAAGGATTCAGAGGGCAAGCCTCTGAGTGTCCTACAGAGCAGCTGAGAGGTTTCCCAAAGGCCAAAGGTATCTAATCCACTAGTGGTCTGGTCAGCTTAGAGTCACAGAAACATCGGCCTGGGGTTGGCATAAGGAGTCAACCCAGAAAGTCCAGGGTGGGTAGTGGACAGCTGGTGCTTGGACTCTGGGAGGATGTGAGGAGACCCCCGCCTCAGGTTTCTGCAGGAACCGCCGCTGTTTCCTTCTCCAGGGCAGCTGTGTCCAGAGAGATGCTGGGTGGGGAGCAGGAATGGGTAGGGAGGCGAGGTCCTGCTGGACGTGGTGGTGTCCAGGGGAGCGCCAGCCCCACGGACACGCCTGGGAGAGGAGGGCAGCTACGGAACTTCATACTCCGAGTGCCCTCCCCGCCGCCTCACACCCAGCCGGCATTTCCTCTCCTCTCTGGAAGGCGTTCTCTGATTCGGGGGATCAGGGCCCTCCCCACAGGCTTCCTGAGTGCATCCCCGAGGCAGCAGAGCACCCAGGAGCCCCAGGGGGGCAGGAAGAGTCAGAACACAACACGCACCCCAGATACCTGCCACACCGCGGCCGTTGCCAGCTGCCCGGCGTGTTTGCCAGCTCCCAGCTGCCTCCCGTGGGGAGCTGCAGACTCCCTGGCCAGCAAAGGCTTCTGACTTTTCTTGCCTGGCCAGGTCCCTGCTGGGCTGTCTGCCTGGCGTGCGCATCCTCCATCCACCTCCCTGGAGATGTGTGGTCCCTGTAGCCCAGAGGAGTGGAGGGCGGCAGGGACAGAGAGCATCTCCATGCAGGAAGGGGCATCATCCCCTTTCTCCTACCAGGCACTGGAACAGGAGGGCCACGCTGGGGTGAGTGGGAAGTGAGTTTCAAAGCTATGTGAGCCAGTGTTCAGGAGAGAAAGGAGGTGAGAGAGGAAGGGAGCCCTGTGTGAATAGATACCTGTGTGTCCGGATGCATGAGCAAAGTGAGCAGAGCACACTTGGAATCACAGGCAGCGTGCCAGGGGGAGGGGCGTGCAGCCACCAACCCTCCCATCACACCTGGAACCTGGCTCCCAGGGACCCAGAACAAACTCCCCATCTCAGAGCTGGCCTCGGGCAAAGATAGGTCTCCCCTGCCAAGAATCTTGGGGTGTCCCAGAGTGGAAGAGCATCCCCTCTGGAAGCGGCTTCTCTCCTGAGATTCAAAGGACTGCTGTATAGAGTCAGCAGTGATTGAACATAAGAGCTGGGGTTTCTGGTGATGATTTGCATAGAAACAGGAGTTAGATTTTAGAAGATGCAACCAACTTGTGATCAATGGTCAAGGAAAAGCAAATCTGAAATTGAATTACAAGTCATCCAGAGCTTTGGAGGTTCACAGGGGTGCCCCTTTGTCATGGGTATGCTGTGGACTGGGAGAGGGAGGATGATAAGCTTTGTGTCACCAGACATTCACCTCCCTGTGAATGTCATCTCTTGTCCTTCTCCTCAGGAGAACTTGCACTGCCAAGAAGTTCTGGCCTCAAGAGCACTGCGGTTGGGGAGGAAGAAAATTTCCTATATCCTTCTGGGTACTTCTGGATGGCTTAGGAATTAAATTGACATGGAATAGAGTAAGAGGGGACAATAAAATACAAATTTAATAATTACATATATACGTGAACGGAGAAGGAAATGGCAACCCACTCCAGTTTTCTTGCCTGGAGAGTCCCAAGGACAGAGGAGCCTGTTAGGCTGCAGTCCATGGGGTCACGAAGAGTTGGACACAACTGAGCGACTTCACTTTCACTTTTCACTTTCACGCATTGGAGAAGGAAATGGCAACCCACTCCAGTGTTCTTGCCTGGAGAATCCCAGGGATGGCGGAGCCTGGTGGGCTGCCATCTATGAGGTTGCAGAGAGTCGGACACGACTGAAGCGACTTAGCAACAGCAGCAGCAGCATATACATGAAAGGGGTTTCCCTGGTGGCTCAGTGGTAAAGAATCCGCCTGCAATGCAGGAGACACAGGAGATTCAGGTGTGATCCTTGGATCAAGAAGATCCCCTGGAGGAGGACATGGAAACACACTCCAGTATTCATGCCTGGAGAATCCCTGTGGACCGAGGAGCCTGGTGGGCTACTGTCTATGGGGTTGCAAAGAGGCAGACACGACTGAGGGACTGAGCTCACACATACATGGAAGAGACAAGGAAAACTGATGCACTCACCAAAATGTCCCAAACCTTCATCTTAAATGCCGTCTTCAGCTAGAGACAGAAGAGGATGCTGGGGAGAGGGGGTTAGGACTTCAAACAGAGAGGAGGCATTTCACATGGAGATGGAAATGTTGCTGTGTGGTGGCAGTTATTGGTGGGCAGGCAGAGATGGACACAGAGGGAAGTATAACAGACAGATTCTGCAGGCTACTTCCTGTCGCCACAGCCAGTTCACACCGTGTCACCTGTGGTGACAGCTCCCTTCCTGGGACAGGTCCTCCTTCTACATTCTTTACCCAGTCAGATGTTGTTTTTGTTCAGTCGCTCAGTCTTGTCTGACTTTTTGTGACGCCATGGACTGCAGCACACCAGGCTTCTCTGTCCTTCACCACCTCCCAGAGTTTGCTCAAACTCACGTCCGTTGAGTCAATGATGCCATCCGACCATGTCATCCTCTGTCGTCCCCTTCTCCTCCTGTCTTCAGTCTTTCCTACCATCAGGGTCTTTTCCAATGAGTCGGCTCTTCACATGAGGTGGCCAAAGTATTGGAGCTTCAGCTTTAGCCTCAGTCTTTCCAATGAATATTCAGGGTTGATTTCATTTAGGATAGACTGGTTTCATCTCCTTGCAGTCCAAGGGACTCTCAAGAGTCTTCTCCAATACCACAGTTCAAAAGCATCAATTCTTTGACGCTCAGTCTTCTTTATGGTCTAACTCTCTCATCTGTATCAGTTCAGATCAGTTCAGTCACTCAGCCATGTCTGACTGTTTGTGACCTCATGAACTGCAGCACACCAGGCCTCCCTGTCCATTACCAACTCCCGGAGTCCACCCAAACCCATGTCTATCGAGTCGGTGATTCCATCCAACCATCTCATCCTCTGTCGTCCCCTTCTCCTCCTGCCCTCAGTCTTTCCCAGCATCAGGGTCTTTTCCAATGAGTCAGCTCTCCACATCAGGTGGCCAAAGTATTGGAGTTTAAGCTTCAACATCAGTCCTTCCAGTGAACACCCAGGACTGATCTCCTTTAGGATGGACTGGTTGGATCTCCTTGCAGTCCAATGGACTCTCAAGAGTCTTCTCCAACACCACAGTTCAGTTCAAAAGCCATCAATTCTTTGGTGCTCAGCTTTCTTTATAGTCCAACTCTCACATCCATACATGACCACTGGAAAAACCATAGCTTGACTAGATGGATCTTTGTTGGCAAAGTAATGTCTCTGCTTTTTAAGATGCTGTCTAGGTTGGTCATAACTTTCCTTCCAAGGAGTAAGCATCTTTTAATTTCATGGCTGCAGTCACCATCTGCAGTGATTTTGGAGCCCAGAAAAATAAAGTCAGCCACTGTTTCCACTGTTTCCCCATCTATCTGCCATGAAGTGATGGGACCAGATGCCATGATCTTAATTTTCTGAATGTTGAGCTTTAAGCCAACTTTTTCACTCTCCTCTTTCACTTTCATTAAGAGGCTCTTTAGTTCTTCTTCACTTTCTGCCCTAAGGGTGGTGTTATCTGCATATCTGAGGTTATTCATATTTCTCCTGGCAATCTTGATTCCAGCTTGTGCTTCTTCCAGCCCAGCGTTTCTCATGATGTACTCTGCGTTTAAGTTAAATAAGCAGGGTGACATTATACAGCCTTGACGTACTCCTTTTCCTATTTGGAACCAGTCTGTGTTCCACATCCGTATATGACTAATAGAAAAACCATAGCTTACACCATGCAGACCTTTGTCGGCAAAATAATGTCTCTGCTTTCTAATATGCTGTCTAGGTTTGTCATAGCTTTTCTTCCAAGGAAGATCAAAGCTTCTTCCTCAGTCTTGAGCTTTGACCATTCTCAACTCAAAATAATCTGTGTGCCAAAGAGACACTTTGGGGTGGCGACTCACCACCCTTCATTGAGAAGCAGCACCAGAGACCCGGAGGCTGGATGACCTGGTGCATTTCAGACTCATAACTGTTCAGGGGTAGGCTTAGATTAGAACAAGAGCTTTGTTCCAAAGGTCTAAGAAAGAAATCACATGGGCATTGCTTCCAGGCTAGGAGTTCTAAGACTTGAGAACATAATTCCATATGGCATTAGGGAGCCTGGCTTGATGGTAAACTGTAGTAGCCAGAATTGTCTCTGTGTCCAGCATCCGAGTCAGGCAAGCAGGTCTGGCTTTGTCCCTTCAACCTGGTGAGGATGTGGACTTAGCGAGGGCACCAGCTTCAAGTGCCTCTGCTAAGTCCAGTGATAGCATCACCGACTCAATGGACACGAATTTGAGCAAACTCCAGGGAGACAGTGAAGGACAGAGGACACTGATGTGCTGCAGCCCATGGGGTGGCCAAGAGTTGGACACCACTGAGCAACTGAACAGCAACAACACAGTCCCGTGCGACAGAGGCTGCCGGAGCAAGTGCGGTCTGAGAAGATGCCTTGCTTCATTAGGCGCCTAATTCATCCAGGCATCCAAACGTGTATACTGTTCATGAATCTTAACTGCATTTGTCATCGGAGTTCATGGCCATGGGTCTCAGGGAGCCGGAAAGCTTAAATGATAGGGAAGCTGCTGGGGAATGTTATGACCTCATAGTTACCTTGCCTCCCGAATTTGGCTCCATCTCCAAGAGTATCTGTGTGCAGGCCAGGCCTCTGTGTGGCTCTTAGAGAAAGGCGCCATCCATCTCCCCTCGACAGACACATGCCATGGCACGCTCTGCATCCCACTGTCCCTGTAAATCCTCCCATGTGCGCGGCCAGAAGCCATCTGTCTCTTGACTTGATCCCACCTCATGGCAGCTGGGTTTGACCTTCTGAGCCTGTGGAACTTGAAGGAGGTCTGCTCTTAGCTGGTCCAGATTGGGGAGAGGCCAAGAGCACTGCCCTGAAATAGAGTGACTGACAGAAGGAACGCCAAGGCTGCTGAAGCATCTACAGGGGGATGGTCAATGTGTCCACCAAGTCCTTTCCTGTAGGACAGTTGGAGCGGCTGAAGGGCCACGTGGATGTTTGAGGCGGGCAGTGCTCAGAGGGGTTGGACGATGATGCAGGCGATAGAGGGATCTCACTTTACCAATGCTCTGGGTAGGGTGTTCATTAATCCACCACCTTCTTCTTGAGCCTGCCCCCTGAGTCAGGGCCTCCACGTGTTCTGATGGCAGGGGAGTAGCGGCCACCTGCACACCAAAACCCACACCTCTCAGCCCCTCTCTGCGCGGGTGGACTCCCCACCACTTAACCGTGTCCTCGGGATCAGGCTGCGGAAGGTTCATTCCCCACGCAGTCCCAGTGTGTGGACCAGGGGCGCTGGAGGCTCCCAGCCAGAGAGGCACCTCTGCGAAGCAGGGGGCCAGGCTCATGGCAGGTGTGTTCTCTCCGCAGGCCCGGGCGCCGTCAGCGAAGTGAGCAACGGGACGTCGTCGAGGAGGGCGGGCTGCCTCTGGCTGCTACCTCTCCTGGTCTTGCACCTGCTCCTCAAATTTTGATGTGAGAGCCGCATCCCCGACGGGGAGGAGCCGCCGCACCGTCAGCACGTCAGCGATGGCGACCGACAGCATCAAGGCGAGCACCCCTGTTCTAAAGCAGACACGATCCCACCAAATTCAGACAACAGAGCCGAAGGGGACACAGATTTGAGGGAGGGGAACCAAGAATGCTCTGGGAAAACGAATTGAATGAGGACGCTGGAAATCACCGTGCAGATACCTAGGTACAGCCGAGTTTTCTTTCTTTTTCCAAAGTGGGAAGAACACCCGTGGCTCTGGACCCACCCGTAAACTGCATGGCGTGACCTCTGTTACCAGGCAGGCAGGGGCTCAGCCGCTCTGCCCACCACAGTGCCCCCCACCAAGGAAAATTCTGGAGTTCAGCCACCCCAAATTCAATCATTCCATAGAGAAGAACTCAGAGGGAGGCGAGCGGGCCCATTCCTGGAATGTGTCCCTATTTTGTGTGTGTGATGAAATGCAGCATCAAAAAGATAAATAAAAAGGAAAAAACAAGACAGCCTGACAGCTACAACAATCCCACAATCAACAGTCACAAAAGATATTCTTAAACGTTCTTTTTGTTTGTTTGTTTTTCATTGTACTACAAGGACATCATGGATAATAAGGGATTCTGATTCATTATTAATTTTATTAATTATATTTTCTGATATGAGTCTAAAACTTAGTGCAAAAACAAGACAAAACAAAACAAAACAAAACAAAAAAAGAGTACAGAGAGGAAAGGGGTGAAGGGAAGTGTGCTTGTTAAAGGTTAGACATGAATAGTGTACTTCTTACCTAGGTTTACAACTGGTGGACCACACACCAGGCTAATCACCTGGTGAGGATTTGACAAATCCACCAAAAAAAAAAAAAAGAAAGAAAAACCACATACAATTTAACCAACATCTCCACCAGCACTACAGATTTCTTATTCTGTGCATTTAATGCAGACAATACTATGCTTCTACATGCTGTTTAGAAATGGAAGGGTGACCTGCACTGTATCTTGAGTTTGCTGACAATGCTTCTTTTGATGACATATATTACACAGTATATGTATATACATATATTTTTTTTTGTTAGAGTTCTAGCCATTTCCTTTCTCAGCAGGGTCCTTTCTCAAACATTACTGCATGCTGTATATGGCGTTAGCTGTGTGTTGCTCTTCTAAAAGATGATAGAGTTTACTGGTAATTGTGTAATCAACTCCTGCCTTTTTATTTTCTTGGGTTATTCACATGTCAGAGACATTTCTAAAACGCGACAAGAGAAACAAAACACTAACACCAGACGCAGCATCTTTTCCAGGGGCGGCTCTCGGACGTGAGGGCTCATGCGGGAGGCCCGGCTTCTCCAGCAAGAGCCCCGGGTGTGGACAGACAGCAAGCTGCCGAACCAACTCCGCAGTCAGTAACCACTCTCTTGGGAATCTAGGATGCCTTTGTGACCACTGGAGAATCGAATCCTCTTGGTTTATTTTATTTAATTTCCCACCTTTGTGTGCGTGTGTATGAAAGAGAAGAAAAGGCAGTTTTTAGGTAAACTTTTCTTCGTCCCCCGAAGTCTGGGAACCGGAGGGGCCTCGGGGAGGGGTCCTGATGTGGTGAGGAAAGGTGGGATTGGGGGCTGGGAGGGAAGGGTTGTCTCTGACTTGACATTAAAAAGTGTTCCATGTCCCTCTTCACCTGGTGTGGTACCTCATTGTCAAGCAGGGGGTGTGGGGGAGTAGAGCCTGCCTGGCTCAGGCGTGAAGGTGGGGTTGGCCTCCTGACTCAGGCTCTCTGGCCCCCTCTGGGGTGGAGTGGGGTTCCCCGTGGCGTGGGCTCTGACCACAGGCAGGGGTTCAGGAAAACACTCCTCCATTACAAGCGGGGGAGGTGAGGCTCTGGCGACCGCACCTCCAGTGCCTTCAGGAGGACCTGCTGTGTCCACAGCTCCCCTGTAACCCAGATGGCAGGTCCAGGGACAGCTTTCACACATGATTGCTTCTGGGGGCAGAGTGCAGCCATCGCCCCCCAAACCCCTGAAACATTGTGCGTGAGTACTGACACATCCTAAGCCCCATCGGCCAGCGTGTCGGGGACTTTCCGCCCAAGCCTGCCTTCCAAACCTTGCCTCTAGAGACAAATTAAGAGAAAAGGTAGGTGTTAATGCAGAATCGTTTTCAAATAAGTCTAACCTGTTCTGATTCTGAGACTTCAATAAGCAGCTGAAGAGTTGCTGAAAGGCAGAAATGAGGTCAGAGCTGAACCATGCAGGGATTACTGTGCTGTGGTGTCCTTGGGGGCCAGTCCCACCCGAGAGAAGGAGGAAGTGTCGGAAAGCAGTCGTTTCGTTTCCAGCAGCTCCTGGCAGCTTTGAGAAAAGCTTGTTGACTTCATGTTTCTTTTTTAAAAAAAATTTTTTTTTTTCATATTCTTTCCCACTGGTTTATCACAGGATCTTCAGTACAGTTTCGTGTGCTCTGCAGTAGGACCTTGCTTATCCATTCTAAATGTAACATGTTTGCGTCTCTTAACCCCAAACACACAGCCCACCCCTCTCCCACCCACCCTGCTTCATGTTTCTTTGCACCTTTTCTGACCTTCCACCTCCACCACCAGGTGTCAGGTTCTCCAGCTCCCTCCTGGTAGCGTGGCCTGAAAAAGTCTGACCAAGCCTCACAGATCCGGGCTGGCCCTGCAGTCATTCTACCCCATGTCTCGAAACTGCGGAAGGCAAGGGGCTGTCTCCTTACAGTGAGAGTGGGTGAGATATACTAGCTTCTATGTGACCAGAGCTTCTGTAGACACAGAGGATCAGAGGAATTCCATGCAGATTGTGCCTCACAGGAATACAGCAGGAAAAAGGCAGATAACTTCCATACTTCTCAACTTGAGCCCAGAACCGCTTTGAATAAAACGTACCAGGGCACCTTGCAGACAGTCTTCTCAGACCTTGCTGGGATGAGAGCACAGCATGATGGGTAACCTCCACGTGATTCAGAGCTTTCTCATTCAGATTTCCTAAGCTTGATTTACTTCACCCATCACCATCCTCCCAGGAAGGGCTCTATCTGTCACGACCAGCTCTGTAAAGTGACACCAATGAGGAAGGGTTCATTTACCTAGTTGCCATTTCAATAGCCCTTCCTGTCTCAAGGCTCTTTAGAGCTGTGGTCATTCCCGAGCATGTGTCTGGTAGCACCAGCTTTGCTGTGACCTCTAGACTCGGCAGCTGGGAGAACTCCCTGCTCTGCCTCCAGAGGGTTTCTTCTCTTCTTCTGTTTAGTGCAACACACAAGCCATGAGCTGCTGAATTCCAGTCTTTTTTAAAGGGTGCCTACGAGGTAGGGCCTCCAGCCAGGCTCAGAGTTCAGTCCAGGAGGACGTGGTTTTGATAGGAGCTCATGGGGTGATTCCCTGGCTTCTCTTCTCAGGAAAGAAGCTTGGAAAGACAGTGCTCACTAGAGCAAGTAAAGAACCATCCTGAATAGCCTGTGTGGGTGTTTTTCATGGTGCAGGTGCTAATGGACGAACGCCACTGCCTGCCTGGATTTCAGACATACAGGACCTCTTTGGAACTCAAGTCATGGTCATGCTTCAGGATTCAGGCACCACCCCTAACCTTAGGTTGTCCTTTGGGGAAACCATGGTTGTGGTTTTGCAGATTTTATCCTATAATAGTGTGTGTGTGTCGGGGAAGCTGCTAATAGTGGGGTTCAAACCCTAAACGCTCTAACCACACGCTCGCAGAAAATCCCATTCATCTTCTTTCAACAGAATATCTGCTCCTTTCCAATCTCACAAGTGCAGCTGCTCTTGAGTTCCTGCCATGAACTCTCTCCCCATCAGTGCTTCTACACAATCGTTTTAGATGTCTGACGTGTTATAGAACTGGTCCAAGGATGTCTGTCTGCCAAATGGGATGTGCTGAGCTGGAGCTGTCTTTGCCATCAACGAGCCACAAATGTTTGCTTCTGTTGCTATGGATGATGATAGTGATGGTGATGATGAAACACAGTTGTTCTTCAGGCTGGAGAGAAGTTGGAAAGTGAATGGACCCTGGAATCTGATGGAGGTCCAGGACACTTCACTAGACTGACCCTGTCTTAACCTTGTACCTCTGGACCTTGAATTCAGAAAGGAAAACAGTCTCACTAATTAGTCCCAAGAAGGTCCCTCTACTGTGTGGGTTTGTTTAGTAAAAGTGTATCATCTGGGAACAGCAAATCGCCCCCAGCTTTTTTTTTTTTTTTTTTAATTCTTATGAGGGTAAACATTTGAGGAACTTTTCATTAGAGCAGAGAAGTCTCTGCAGGTGGATGGAAGTGACTGAGGGGTGAGGTCTGCCCCATGAGCCTGCAGGCTGCTCTGATTCTGCTCACCAAGTGCGTGAGCACACGACAGTCACCAGACAAACAGCTGAGACTCGAGAGGGTCTGTATCTGTGTGAGGCACCAATACTACCCCTCTCAAGCATTTTTTAATGTTTATTTTTTTTTTATTTTTTTAAATATTTATTTCGTTCCGCTGGGTCTTAGTTGTAGCATGCACTCTCCTTTTACTGCAGCATGTGGAATCTAGTTCCCTGACCAGGGATGGAACCTAGGCACCCTGCATTGGGAGCACAGGGTCTTAGCCACTGGACCACCAGGGAAGTCCCTTAACATTTATCTTAAACCAAACCCCAGAACTAATTTGGTTGAGAGCTTACTCCTTGGGCTTGCTCCATGGAAGCATCTCCTTTGTCATTCCCATTGTGGCTGAGTCAGGCTGTCCAAGAGCATGGGTGCTCACCCCTCTCGGCTCTTAATTCCAGCCATATTTCCATGAGTGCCCAACTCCGTCTTCCTCCAAGACAATACATGCAAGTCAATATCGCTGTGATGTATGAGTAACAGAGATCTGAAATCTCTGCCCCTTAATCCTCATGTGCCTCCCACAACTCCCATCTTCTCGCAGCAGGTCCATCTCATGGGACGAGAACAACCTGGCTTTCTGCAAAAAGACTACTCCTAATTTCTGAGCATTAAGTGAAGGTTATTTCTTACAGTGTGTATTTGATGCATGGGGGCCATGAGCCTTTATGTAGGAAGCATGGTTTGGCTTTAGTTGTTTGCATGTTGATTTTACCTTCATGCAAGCCTGCAAATCACCTAGATACTTGCTTCTAGCATATTACGTGAGTGTGTGAGTTGATTTCCATTCTTTAGGGCTCATTAACATTATTTGAAAATGAGGTATTCCTCTGCCAGAATATCTACTGGATTAGAACTTCCTAGAAGTGTAAGTTGGCTCTAGCTGTCCATTTACCTGGCTTCCAATGAATCTGATTTTTGGAATTTCTGAATATCAGCATAGTATTTTGGGAAGGAACTGAATTGTTAATCAGTAGAACTAGGTTTTAGTTCAGATTCTAGCTAGGCTAGAATCCTTTAGTTAGGCTCCTTTTCTGTTTCTTATGTATGAAGTGTCATGATGGAAGATTGCTATTTTTTTTCTCTCTTTAAAATGAAATAATCAAGTATTTTTGGATTTTAATAAGATTTCTATAAGAAACATTTTTGGAAAGTTGCTTTTTTTATATATAAATGACAATTGAAGGTGTGACTCTGGGCAATTTTATAGCCAGTGCATTGTCTTTGTTCCCAGAATGGCTCATAGGAAGGGAAAACACACCATCAGAGCTGCAAGATTTGCAGACTTTTGAAGTGGTTCCTCGAGGAGAATTTGAGGGATGGACATCATAGCAGTTGGAAGGGAATGTTTTCTAATAAAAGACAGTGGCTTTTTCTGGGACGAGAAATGATTTTAGCCCCAAGCTGTTGTTCAGTTTTGTTTTCTATATGACACAAGGAAAACAAGGAGGAAATAAACTGCCGTATATCTTGAAGTCTGCAGAAGGAAACTATACTGGGACTAGACAAAACTCTCAGAGTTCCCACTAAGTGTGTGTGTGTGCGCGCACGTGCACACATGTGCACATATGTACCCATGCACATGTGTGGTGTTTACTGTAATTACTTAATTCTTCCAAACAGATGACATCTGTTATTCCCAAGATTCATCTTTAAAATAGCAGGAAATAATAATGAAAAGAAGGTCTCCAGATAAGGTTTTTAATGATCACATCACATCCTCCTGACAAGTATTCTCCTCAGGAGAAACATTGCTGCAGATCTCATTTGAAATATTTGTGTATCGTGGGCTCAATTCTCAGCTCACCGTGCTCCCTACACCTTTCTTCTCATACCCTAGACCTTCTGTTTCATCTTTAAATCCTCTGTGAAGAGCAGCAGGATGTAAAGACCGTGGACCGAGCTCGGACCAAGCTTCTTTGGGTTGTAGAGTTGAAGGGAGGACCGAGTGGAGTCACACCTCTTGTGCTCTGTCAAGGGGAGGAGCGCGCAGGCTCACGTGTGGGCGAGGGGTCCTTTCGTTCCCTGGGAAGGATGGCGGAGACAGCGGGGGAAAGCGGAGTAGGTGGTCCGCCCTGTCACCTGTTCCAGCTATTGCCATGTCGTTCCGTTCACTCACACCCGCAGTTCTCGTTTGTCCTGGACCCCTCGGAAAGGGAGGCAGACAGGAACTGAAACATATGGCAGTGGACGTCATCTGGTAAATACAAAATCTTTTCTCTAAATGCCCATATTATAGTTTAAAGAACAAGAATGATGGAAATGAAAAGATGAGAAGAAATCCAAAAGACTAAACTTATTGTTTCTGTACACGGGAAGAAGCCTACCATACAGATGTCAGGAGTGTTCTATGCTGCGGAAATCCTGGGGCTCAGAGGTGAGGCCCTACCTCCTGGCTCCCCCATCACGGTGAGCTCCGCTCCTCGACAGGCCCTTGATGACATACAATCAGGGTTTGCATATTGAAAGTGGCATGTGGATTGCTTGCCAATTTCCCCTCATTTTTTTGAGGAATGGGTATAGGTGGAGTAAATAGAATATGACACAAGCAGACAAAAGATGCCTTCTGGTCCAGACACAGCCTTGGGTTTGCTGTGGGATGCACATCGTACCTTCCAGGGCCTTGATTTTCCAAGCGGGAAAATGAACGTTGGCCGAGCTGCTGTCAGGAGTCATCCCGAGGTCTGAAATCCTCAGCCTCTTTCTGTATCCTCACATAGCTCACATCTGTTTCCACAACTAAGACAAGGCCACGGCAGAAGCCAAGACAGCACCTTTGGACCGCCTTCGGGCAGCCGTCAGCCTCGTGGTGCTGTGTAGGAAACATCTCTTCCCCACTCACCGGGGAAGGACCTCCTTCTGTTGGGATGACATGAGATGGGAAGAAAGCCTGCCATTCTCATACCTTTGGTTGTGAGTCTACTTTCTGAAAGTCAGAAGAGGAAACAAAGACGTGCTCTCAAGAGAAGAAACCCCAAAAAGGTACCAATGCACAAAATGCTCTAGAGAGTTTTGGATGCTGTGTAAGTTATTTCAAACTCACCAGGGAACTCCTTGTTAAAAAAAAAACCCTACTGTGGGGCTTCCTGGTGGTCCAGGGGTTAAGACTTCCCCTTCCAATGCAGGACATGTGGGTTCCATCCCTGGTCAGGGAGCCAGATCCCACTTGCCTCCTGGCCAAAAAACCAAAACAGAAGCAATACTGTAACAAATTCAATGGAGACTTTAAACATGGCCCACATCAAGGAAACCTTTAAAAAAGACAACCTGTTATGAAGTTTCACCCTGGATTTACTTCTAAGGTGCTTAAATTTCTCAAATATACTTGAGAAGAGTTGTGTTCAACATGCTTTGACATGTAACAAAGTAAACAATTAAAAAGACAAAGCAAAAAGCTGAACCCTTCTGGAATCGCCCAGGGAGCTGCCCATAGGTTAGAGCCAGTTCTTTAGGAATGGGGACTCAAACGCATGGGACTCTGACTGCTCCAGCTCTTTGCTTCCAGACTTTCTGCCTCTCCTCAGTGTATGTCTGACCACTGTAGGGAAAGGCAAACCTGCTTGTGCTGTTATTTGTAATAGGGAGTGATTTTGTGATTTTGACTCTTCCGTTAACACCTAACAGTTCATGGCCCACAGTGAGCCAAGGAAATTAAATCAACACTGTTTTGTTGTGGTGGTTGTTTTCTGTTAGGCCTAAGGTAGTCAGAACATTTTACTCAAAAAAGCTTGCTTAATTCACCAAACACTCATGTGTTAGGGTTCCGAAATGTCAGGATAGTTCATCCCTCGCCTTGGCATTTCTTCCCCATGTTCTGGACAGGGGATGCCCGCCTCCAAGGGTAAAACATCATCTGCTAAGCATGCGATTGAGCCAATGTAAGCACAGCACGTGTGTGAGAGGGTCAGGCAAACCATTTGCCCAGCGCTGGCTCTGAACAAGGAAATCAATATTCCGTAGTGTAATTCACTAGTCAGAAGTAATCGCCCTCGATCACAGCGGCGCAAGGGCAGCAAATTCGTTACAACCTGTTTGCTGCCACTTCTCTCATGAACCTCAATACCACTGTTTTACAAATACTTCAGACGCCCTGGCCTCCTGATCATTTTTGCATTAATACATGTCTTTTTTTACAGCCACATATAGAATCATTTTTCCAAAACGTTGGCACACTCAGAGCATCTATATTAATGCCTCATCATTCCTTGTCTTCAAAAGTATAAAAGAATAATCAGTCAGGCAGAGTCCAGGGAATAGGATAACCTGAGCGCCAGGACCCTGGGGATCAGACTGGAATTTGTGAATAGAAGCTCGGACTGTTTCCATTAACAGATACAGCCATGTTGAGGCGCATCCCTGAACCTTTGATGAAAAAGTCTTTCCAACTAAATAACCCACGCCCCTAGATCACCCACAACTCTTTTAGTAGCATTTTTCTATGTATTTCCTTTTATTGCCTTTTCTTTCTCCCATTTGCTTCTTCTGGTGCAGCCCACCTTTGCAGTAAAAACCCAAGAAGTAAGCTATCTGAGGAGGATCAATTTCAAAAATCAGAAAGTGCTCTGTCCACAGCGTTGTCCTAAGACCCCTTTGTTTACACTAGGGGTTCAAAGTATGACTTTGAAGCAAGAAATGTGGTTGGTTTGGGCAACCCCCCAGGAGGGTGCATTGCCCTGAAGTACGTCCACATCAGCCCAGATCATTGTCAAGGGCTTGGATGGCCTCGGAGGCTGTTCTGTGTGGTAAGTTGCACTAGTGGACCCCAGGCAGTAGGTTAGCAGGAAAGTTGTCTGTACTCAGGCACTTTTATTCAGCCTCAGCCACCTAATGAATAACCCAGATTAGCCACATGAACAGAACAAAGAACTCCAAGTTCCATCCTTTCAAAAGTTCCTTGAGGAATGATGTCAGCAACATGGCAGATAAGACATATTTATCTTCTCTCCCCGTCTCCAGGACAATGGCTCAGCATCTATCCATGGAAAAATGTTCCCGCATGAAGTTATATGCCCAGGGGCTTGGAGGAGACTTGCCCACTCATGCATTGTGTGTTAGGCACATAGATCTCAGTCCTGGCCGTGGGCCCTGCAGTGGTCCGTGAATTGGGTCCAGTCCCTCTCATCCGTGTTCCAGAGGAAACTTGAGCTTTAGGGTCACCCATGGGAAAGTCAAAGAGAGGTGTCACAGCTAGACTTTGCAGAATCAAGGGAAAGCATATAAGCTGAGGAATTCTGCCCCATGAGACAGCAAAGAGCATGGGACAGTCATATCTGCAGAAGGTCTTAGCCTCAGTGTGCATAGCAGGGCCAGGCATTTCTCGCCCAGAGTCACTCAGTAAAGACAGGAGGAAGTGACTGCCACTTTAAATGTGAAGTTAGCAATGCAAAGCTTCAAGGGGTGTGAAAAATCAAGCACACATGACCCCACTAAATGATCATGATAATCCTCCAGTGACCCACCCCCAAGACATGGAATCTGCAATCTTCCCAATAATTCAAATAACTGTTTTAAGGAAGCTGCTCACATTGGTTTTGGCAACAATTTTTTGGATATAACACCAAAAACACAAGCAAGAAAAGCAAATGTAAATAAGTGAGATGACGTTCCAAAGCTAAAAATCTGCAAAAAAAATTGTCAGCACTATATATATAAAATAGATAACCAACAGGACCTAGTATATAGCACAGGAAATTATATTCAATATTTTATAATAATCTAGAAGGGAAATCTGAAAAAGAATATATATGTATATATATTTTCATATACATACATATAACTGGATCACACTTGAAACTCACATGACATTTAATCAACTATACTTCAATAGAAGAAAGAAATAATCAACAAAATGAAAATGTAGCTCACAGAATAGGAGAAAAAATTGCAAACCATGTATCTGATAAGGCTTTAAAATGTATTAGGAATATATACAACTCAATCACAGACAAAAATTACCTGATTTTTAAAAATGAGAAGAGGAACCAAATAGACATTTTTACAAAGAAGACATACAAATGGCCAACATGTACATGCAAATATGCTCAGTATAATTAATCATCTGGGAAATGCAAATGAAACCCACACTGAGAATCACCTCACACATGTTAGGATGGGTATTATCAAAAGATAAGAGAACAAGTATGGGCAAGGATGTGGGGAGAGGAAACCCTTATGATCTGTTGGGAGGAATATAAACTGGTGCAGTCACAATGAAGTAACAGTATGGGGGTTCCTCAAAAAATTGGAAATGTAACTACCATACAGTCCTGCAATAGTACTTGTTGGCATACATCCAAAGGAATGAAATCAGAATGCTGAAGACATGTCTGTACCACTGTGTTCATCACAGTATTATTCACAATAGCCAAGACATGGAAACAACCGCAGTGTTCCTCTATGGATGAATGGATAAAAAACGATGTGATATGCATGTTGTATATATATCATATATGTGCTGGGCATAGTCACTCAGTCATGTCTGACTCTCTGCTACCCCATGGATGGACTGTAGTCCACCAGGCTCCTCTGTCCATAGGGATTCTCCCGGCAAGAATACTGGAGCGGGTTGCCATGCCCTCCTCCAGAGGAGCTTCCCAACCCAGGGATCAAACCCAGGTCTCCCGCATTGCAGGAGGATTCTTTACTGTCTGAGCCATCAGGGAAGTCCATATCATATATATGCAATGTATAATATATAGTGTGTTTGCATAAATATGTGTATATATATATAAATTTATATACAATTCACCACTTGAAATAAGAAAATCCAGTCATCTGTGACGCCATGATTGGACCTTGAGAGCATTGTGCTAAGCCAAGGGACTTCGCTGGTGGTCCAGTGGTTAAGACTCTGAGGTCCCAATGCAGGGGACCCAGGTTCAGTCCCTGGTCAGGGAACTAGATCCCACATGCCACAACTAAGGGTTCGCATGCCACATCTAAAGGTCCTGCCTAAGACCCAGCACAGTCAAATGAAGTAAATAAATAAATATGAAAAAATATGCTAAGTGAAATAAGTCAGCAGAGAAAGACAAATGCTGTACAATATCACCTAAATGTGGAATCTAACAAAGCCTAACTCACACAGACGGAGAGTAAAAGGGTGATTTCCAGGTGCCAGTGGACAAGATAAAGGGGATGTTGGTCAAAGGTACAGGCTCCCAGTCTGGGGAAGGATGCATACATAAATATGTATGTCTGAGTCCCTTAGCTGTTCCCTTGAAACTATCACTGCATTGTTAACCAGCTATATCCCAATACAAAATAAAAAGTTTTTTGTGTTTTTTTTAAGTACAAATTTCCAGAGATAATATAATGAGCAAGTTTGGGGAATTTAATGCACAGTGTGGTGACTGTAAGTAACAATACTGTCTTTTATATTCGATTCTTCATCAGAGTCTTATCCTTGAAAGTTGGAAATTGTGTGACATGATGGAGATGCTAACTAACCCTACTGTGTTCCTCATTTGGTAATAGATAAGTGTAACCCATTATCACATTGTAATCCTTAAATTTGCACATGGTTATTTGTCTATTATAGCTCAATAAAGCTGGGGACTGGGACTTCCCTGATGGTCCAGTGGTTAAGATTTCACCTTCTAGTGCAGGGCGTGAAGGCTTAATCCCTGGTCGGGGAGCTAAGGTCAAACGTACCCTGTGGCCAGAAAAACCAAAACATAAACAGAAACAATATTGTAAGAAATTCAATAAAGACTTGTAAAACTGGTCCACATTTTTAAAAAAGGCTGTCCTTGCCTTAGAGCAGGAATCAGCAAACAAACAAACAAACAAAAAATTAAATTAAATTAAAAAAAAAGCTGAGCATGTTCCTTAAGGGAACGAGAAGGTCATACTAAACTCCAGATGGCCAGTCGCTCTGTGGTTCCTGGTGTGAGAGGTAACCAGCACAGGCTCAGTGAAAGTTTTCACTTCAACCCTTACATCACAAGAGAACTTACAAATCCCTTTCAGAATATTAGGTCTCTGCAGAGATTTGAAAAAGGAATTCAGAGGATGTTGGTTTTTCTTACTGAATCTAAGCTTATGTAATGACTTCTTTCAGTCCCATTGTTTTCCTTACATTTCTGAATCATGTTATCTTCTTTCTGGTGCACGTGTTCCTGAAAATAAACAAGCACCTTTCTAGAAATCAATGCACTGCCTCAGTGAAAAGCAGTTACATTGGAACTGGATAAGAAACCCATGTATACACTACCTCATTGTTTATTCAGGACTTAATATGTTCCCGACACCGTGCTAGGTATTGGGGATGGAGTGAAGTGCAGATGAAGCCATTCCTGCTCTGGAGATGTTTCCAGTCTGGTGGGTGAGAGAGTCAATAATAGCATTATTATACACATACACACGCAACACCCAGCATTTCACAACCCATGGTAGCTTTCAATTCATTTTATTTTGTGGATTCGGACAACCCACCCTTGGGACACTTCTCTGACTCTGGTTTTCAGATCCCTGTGTTCAGACATAAGGAGGCACAGGGTCACTAGAGGTGAAGCCAGGATGGTAACCAGGGGGCCTGACGCTGGAACCTGCACCTTCCGTCTCTGAGCTATCTGGGCTTCCGTGAATACCGCTTGAATTCAGTTCTGAGATTCACACTGAACTCTTCGAAGATGTGTCTTGCACTGAGCGGCATGTCATAGCTTAGTTGGCATCTTTTCCTTCCTGCGGCACATAAACTAACAAAGGAACGGATGGGAACTGGAGGACCAGCATCTCTGCTCTCGTCCTTGCCCCCAGGAGAGCAGCGCACATACGCAGCACGCTGAGTACTGAGATCTATAAACTATTTTTATTACCATCAGTTGGATGTCCCAGGTGGGATTAGTGGTAAAGAACCCACCTGCCAATGCAGGAGACGTGAGAGACACAGGTTTGGTCCCTGGGTACGGAAGATCCCCTGGAGGAGGGCATGGCAACTCACTCCAGTATTCTTGCTTGGAGAATCCCATGGACAGACAGAGTCAGGCGGGGTACAGTCCATGAAGTTGCAAAAAGTTGGATACAACTTGGCACGCTAGCACTCACATAATTAATTACATGTTAATGTATTTATCAAAAAAGAACTTACGGGCAAGTTATATTAGAGTACCCCTCTTGGCTTAACATTTCTTGATGACTATTAAGAATTTTTATACTCAAATGTTTCTTCCAAAATGCTATTGTGAGATTTTTTTTAAGGCATTAAACTGATGCCATTTTCCATCTTTCTAGATGGTTTGAACTAGATGGCCTTAATTTAAGCCACCATGGTTATTATTCTCTGTGAGTCACACTTCTAAACACAGCCCGATGTTTTCTTGTGTTAGAAGAAAATGAAATTCCCACCAGGTACAGGTAACACTCTCGTTTCTATTTGTTTGTCTGTATTTTATTCATTATTTTAAGTGGCCGATTTGGACTGGACACTTAGGGGTTTGCAGCATACTAGGAATAACTGCCTGGAAAATCATGCACCAGTCATAGTATTGAAAATAAAAATCATTTATTCTTTGCAGTTTACAAAGTCCTTTCACCTACTCTATCTTCTCAAATCTTATTTAAAGTTCTCCATCACTATGGAAGGGAAGACCGGCCTTTCACACTCTGCACCTTCTTCATTGTTTGCATCTCTCTCATCCTTTGGGCTCTGAAATGCCTACTTTGGACCCAAAGACATGAATTACCCAAAGAGACATCAAAGGTCTCAACAAACGGGGAATTGTCTTCTTAGGTGGGAATGAGCCCTTGATTGCAGACAAGAACCACTAACACGTGTTCCATGACCCTACCTACAAACACCAGTTCAGTCCAGTCACTCAGTCCTGTCTGACTCTTTGCAACCCCATGGACTGTAGCATGCCAGGCCTCCCTGTCCATCGCCAACTCCCAGAGTTTACTCAAACTCATGTCCATTGAGTCAGTGATGCCATCTAACCATCTCATCCTCTGTCATCCTCTTCTCCTCCCACCCTCAATCTTTCCCAGAATCAGGGTCTTTTCAAATGAGTCAGCTCTTTGCATCAGGTGGCCAAAGTATTGGAGTTTCAGGTTCAACATTAGTTTCCTTTAGGATGGACTTGTTGGATCTCCTTGCAGTCCAAGGGACTCTCAAGAGTCTTCTTCAATGCCACAGTTCAAAAGCATCAATTCTTTGTCACTCAGCTTTCTTTATAGTCCAACTCTCACATCCATACATGACCACTGGAAAAACCATAGCCTTGACTAAATGGATCTTTGTTGGCAAAGTAATGTCTCTGCTTTTTAATATGCTGTCTAGGTTGGTCATAACTTTCCTTCCAAGGAGTAAGAGTATTTTAATTTCATGGCTGCAATCACCATCCGCAGTGATTTTGGAGCCCAGGAAAATAAAGTCAACCACTGTTTCCATCTTTCCCCATCTATCTGCCATGAAGTGATAGGACCGGAGGCCATGATCTTAATTTTCTGAATGTTGAGCTTTAAGCCAACTTTTTCACTCTCCTCTTTCACTTTCATCAAGAGGCTCTTTAGTTCTTCTTCACTTTCTGCCCTAAGGGTGGTGTCATCTGCATATCTGAGGTTATTGATATTTTTCCTGGCAATCTTGATTCCAGCTTGTGCTTTATCCAGCCCGGCATTTCTCATAATATACTCTTCATATAAGTTAAATAAGCAGGATGACAATATACAGCCTTGACGTACTCCTTTTCCTATTTGGAACCAGTCTGTTGTTCCATGTCCAGTTCTAACTGTTGCTTCCTGACAAAGACCAGGGGCCTAAAGAAGATCCACAGGGCAGAGCCTGAGTGGCACGGCCCCTGACCCAGGGCCATCTGTGACCAGCTCTCTCCATGTACCCTGGGATGTCATGCACAGACACACACGTGTTCTCTGTGTGCTAGGACACTGAAGCTGGGAACACTGTAGACTTCAGAGCAGATTAGACCATCCATCTGGGCCCTAGAAATCCAGGCCCACTTCCCTGATCCAGTCTGTGGTGTCCTCGCCTCCAGTCTATGCAAGAAATGTGCCATTGAGCTGTGGATGGAGCACACTGCCTGCATGGCTTCTGCTGGGCCCTGTGTTTTTCTGCAACAGGGATGCTAAAACAATCTCACCATTCAAGTCCACATGTGGCCCTGTTCCTGGAGATTCCAGGCCAACCAGGTGCAGTAAAAAGCTTCAGGCTTTGGAAAATTCCTTCAAATAACCTCAGGATCTCTGGGAACTAAAGCTCAGAGCAAGATGATACTGCCAATCCTCATTCTTCCTGCTTCCCATCTTCTAGGGACCCGAGAGGACTTTCTTGGACATCCCCCTCTGCTAAGATGAATTGAGAACTAGCAGTGATATGGCCAGAAAACATTCTCTGTGGTGAAGCAGGCTCTGCTGATTCAGAGCAGGTGGCTAAGCCCCATGGATATGATGTGGGGACCAACCCTTTATGTTAAACAGGATTAGCAGCCCAGCCATTTACAGAGCTATAATGCCAGAGGCTCTAAGACCCTCCAGGAGCCCAGGACCTCTGGGAGATTTTACCTTCGATTCCATTTAAATCCAAGAGGCTTTAACCCTGCTGGCAGCTCCGGAGTTACTGCGGAGGCCTAGGGAGAAGCTGTTATGAAAAGCCAAGGCTGTTGCTAAGCAAAGAGAGTCTGGTGGAGGCAACTGACAGCGTCAAAGCAACACCTGGTTAAACTGAAATTGACAGGAGAGCGCCTCTCTGCTCTGAGCTGCTTTTGTGAGGGTTAGAGTTCCATCCGCCTAATACTAAAAAGGCAGTAAGCACAGAGAAGCTTGGTTCCTCTAGACACGTGTGTTCCCTACAGCATGGACATGGTGAGATATATGACAAACTGGGGGGTCGTCCTTGGGAGTTAGGGTGTGGGAGGCCCGCACCCCATGCTCACCATTCCAGGCTGTCCTGGGTTGAGCCGAGGTGGGCTGCACAGAGAGTCCCTGCACTATAACATCCTCTTCCAGCCTCATCCGGAGAAAGGAAACTGCAGGACAAATGGCTTCTACTTGGTCAGTGAGAGGGCAAGGCTCCAGGCATCTAGGGTGTAGGTGGTTTTGCATCTGGGTAGCCTGGACCAGTTGGTCAGCAGGCTTCACTTTCCCCTAGGAGCCGCACCGCGGTCTCTGGAGATCTGGGAGTCTGCTCACGGGCCTGACCTCAAGGTAGTCTCCTCATTACAGCACTGATGCACAGCAGAGATTTATTTTAAAGATAACGTAGTTCAAAAGGATACATGCACCCCAATGCTCATGGCACCACTACTTACAATAGCCAAGTCATGGAAGCAAACTAGATGTCCATCAATGAATATAGAAGATATGGTACATATATGCAATGGAATACTACTCAGGCATAAAAATAACAAAATAATGTCGTTTACAGCAACATGGATGAACCTAGAGATTATCATACTAAGTGAAGTAGGTCAGACAAAGACAAATAACATATGATATTACTTATATGTGAAATCCAAAAATATTCAAATGAGCTTATTTACAAAGCAAAAACAGAGTCACAGACTTAGAGAAGAAACATACAGTTACCAGGGAGGAACGGTGTGGGGTGAGGGATAGTTGGGAAGTTTGGAATGGACCTGTACGTACGCACTACTATACAGTAAAATAGATAACCAACAGGGACCTACTATATAGCACAGGGAATATGTATAGATGCATATGTATGTAAAACTGAATCACTTTGCTATGCACCTGAAATTCACACAACATTGTAATCAACTATACTCCCATATTAAATAAAGATGAAAAAGAATAAAAGATAGCAGAGTGTCAGGATAGCCCAAATGGTGTTGCACAGATTCTAAGGAGGGCGGGTATTCAAAGGAGACTGGGACAGTAGTGGGGAGAGGATGGTTGGGAGGGCCAGGGCAATTCACTGAGTCGGGGCAGGAAGACAGGATTTGGACAACAAGAGTATAAGGCCTTCCAGCAGGGAACCCACATGTGGGAAACTCCAAGCTGAAAATGAACAGCACAGTTAGATCTTTCTCGAGTGAGAAGAAACAAGAGATGGCTGAGACCCTGCACTATAATGAGACCCGGGCATTGCTCACTTTTTTCCTTCCCCGAATGCACTTCTGCAAAGGCGACAGAGGGCGAGGACACGGAGATGAATGCACTCAGCTCACTGCTGTGAAACTCTGGCTGCAAACACAGGTGTGACCTCTGCCCTGGAGCTGGGCCGGCTGTCCCGTGGGTCACCGTCCAATTGGCTGCTGCTTAAAGGCTCACTACCCTGACTGCTGAAGAAGCTAGTTTCTGCTTTCTTCCTTTGCCAGAACTTGCCTCTCTCCTCCTGATTAGAGTAGTTAGTTCTAATGGGATGAAAATAGAATGGAAACTAATGCAAAACGGCAGAGAAGGCAATGGCACCCCACTCCAGTACTCTTGCCTGGAAAACCCCATCAATGGAGGAATCTGGTGGGCTGCAGTCCACGGGGTCGCTAAGAGTTGGACACGACTGAGTGGCTTTACCTTCAATTTTCACTTTCATGCATTGGAGAAGGAAATGGCAACCCACTCCAGTGTTCTTGCCTGGAGAATCCCAGGGACGGGGGAGCCTGGTGGGCTGCCATCTATGGGGTCGCACAGAGTCGGACACGACTGAAGCGACTTAGCCGCAGCAGCAGCAGCAAAATGGGAAAGAGAGTGTGCCATTCTAAGACATTGTGCTTCAGTCAGAACCTGGTACCCCAGGAAATGAATCCATTCTATTTGCTGTTCAGGGACACAGAAGAGCCTCCAGTCAACAGGACCTGGCCTGGACCACCCTGCTCTGCCAGGCCTTGGATGCTTAGCTTGAGTATCTTCCTTCTGTCCCTCTGAAAGAAGCCCCTTCCTGCTCCCCCATGCTCTGCACCCATAAGGCTGGCCTTTACTGCTCGCCTCAGTGATGACCCCTGCTGCCCAGCTCAGGCTAGAGGTGGCTCCTGGGTCCACCTGGAGGAATCCAGAAAGGAGGGGAGGGAGTGGTTGAGGTTTTCATTCCTGGGCCCCTTCCCACTGGCTGCAGTTGGCACAGACCAAGTGCCTCCATGAATTCAGGCCTCAGTTCCCACCTGGCAGCCGTCTCCATGGTGACAGATCTACCCAAATTCTCATAAGCACTCCACGCCCTTGACCTTTCAGGCTGAAGGATTGCCGGAGCTTCCCACTGTCCCTGGGGCTGTGATGTCTCTCCATCCCCCGAGGCTTTTCCCTAATGCCAAACATCTGACTCTATCTGAGTCCTTCTTTAATCTCTCTTCAGCCTCCCCCTTTCAGGCTTGTCTCCTGCTTCTCCCAAAGCTCCTGGATGATCCATACACAGCCTGACTGTGGAGGGTCCCAGGAAGCTCCACGTGGGGTGGCTGTGGTGTCCAAGAGCAGCAGAAGGGTTCAGGGGCCACGCAGCATCCAACACGGAAATGCTTCCACATTTCAGCAGCCGCAGTCATCACACAGGTGCGTGCTGGCTGCCATCAGCCCTGTCCTGAGCATTAACTGCTCCTGCCTCATTTTTCACATAAAGAGACCAAGACTCAGGAAGGTCAAATGAAATGGCCCATTATAATTTTCCTGTCTGCGATGGTTTGGGGCTACAGCTCACGAATCCTTTCAGGATGGTGAATGCCACATTCTATATATAAAACTATGACATATAAAGGAAACATGTAAGAAATTCTTCCTAAAGGGTCAGAACCCTGAGTGCATTTATGTCCTTTACCTGTGATTTTTTTTTTTTTTTTTATCACCAACTCAATGAATTTAGCTTCTCTGCTCCCCGGGAAGAGACTGTATGATAACAGAGACCTTACCTGATTCTTTGTTTTGGTACAATGTCTAATATGTTTTGGGCATTTAATGAATGTCTATTAATAGCATCTATCCACAGGAGCTCAGTACTTAATGTGATCACTTGCTGCTTCATATGTGGATGTATAATACAACATAAAAGGTTCACTTTCTTCCAGGTGAAATCGTGGGTCAGCCTTCGAGAGGACTCTCAGAGGCCGCGTCGCCCTACTCTCCACCCCAGGCAGTGCTGGGCTATAGCTGTGACCATCAGGGTGGTGATGCTCACAGACACCCCTGCAGAGGTGCCTAGCGGGCCCTTCCCAGGGGCTCCCAGGCTGGCAGCACCTCCTCCTGTCCAGTCTAACCCCTTCCTCTCTCTGGGCACACAGCGGGCAGAGAGAACCAGTCACAGCCGGGCAGGAGGGAGTGGGTGGAAAACGGAAACATACTCAGTGGAGAAAGACGGCCAAGGGCTGAGAGGCAGGGCGCTCACTCCGCTCGAGTGGAAAGCAAAAGGATGAGACCTTTCGAGGGCAGTCCTGTGTGCCTTCGTCCCCAACACAGGAACAGATGCTGAGCCTCTGTTGTGTTTCAGGCTGTGTATTAGGTGCTAAGGATACAGGAATAAGTATAAACATAAAAAGACAACATAGAGATGAATTCTAACCATGAACAGACTTCTGTTTAAAAAGGAAGAAAACTAACAGGACCTGCGTCTCTTCAAGTGCCACTTTCTGTTTGATTTTTGCTTAGGCTTCCCTGGTGCCTCAGATGGTAAAGAATCTGCGTGCAATGCTGGAGACCTGGGTTCTATCTCCGGGTCTCAGAGTTTTCCCCTGGAGGAGGAAACGGCAACCCACTCCAGTATTCTTGCCTAGGAAATCCCATGGACAGAAGAGCCTGGCAGGCTAGAGTCCACGGGGTGGCGAAGAGTCGGACACCACTGAGCAGTTAACACGTTCACTTGGTTTAGTGATGTGCGCAGATAACAACATTTACTGAGCATTTCCAATAGGTCAGGCACCGTGAGAAGTACTTTATACTGATTACCTCACTTAATGTCCACAAAAAAATCTTAGAGACATCTGAGATGAACGTGATTCCCATTTTCCCAGTGAGAGCACCGAGACACCCAGGAGTTGCTTAGCTTACGCAGTCCAGTGGTTAAGACTCCAGCCTCCCACTGCAGGGGCCCCAGGTCCGATCCCTGGTCGGGGAAATTCCCGCATGCCACATGGCATGACCAAAAAAAACGATGAGAACTAGAAAACAGTCCCATGGTGAGCAGTTTATTCCTTCCCATATTCTGAGAGCACCTACTTGTTTCAGGAGCCTGGGATATGAACAAGAGAGCTTCAGATGTTTGTTTTCTGGCAGTGAACTAGAGTTTACCACTAGCTCTAAAAATAAATAAATAAATGATTTTTTAAAAAGTCAGATGGTTATTTAAATACCCTAGTACCCACGGCATCAGGTTCTGATAAGATTAGATGAGTCAATACAGACAGAGCACTTTGAAGAGTGCCTGTGTATAGAAGAAGCAATACATGAGGGTCACAAAGGAGAGGTACAGAGTGAAATGAGAGAAATCTGGGGGCCTAATCTGCTCCTAGGCATCAGAAAAGACCTCCTGGAGGAAATGTCATGTAAGCTTGGGGTGAGGTTAGACTGAGACAGAGCCCCCAGGCAGATAAATCAGCCCCGAGCAGACACCGTGGAGCAAAGGGCTCGGGACAGGCTCGTTGGGGTGCAGGTGAGAAGGGGATGATGAGGGAGGAAGCTGCCTCCATCGTCAGGGAGCAGACCATGCACAGCCCTGCCAGTTGGGCGGGCGGTGGGCTAGAGTCCAGCCCAGACAACAAGGGTCCAGCCAGTCTCCCTGGAGCATTCCCTTCCCTCTGCCTCCTCTATGTGCAACTCATGGAGAACGAGGTCCCAGAGGCCCAGAGAATTGAAAGACCTCACAGTGGAGACTCTAGGACTGTCACTTCTGTGATGCTAGATGGGAGGGATTCATACCCTGGGACTGGCATGACCTCTCCTCTCAGGGACTCACCCAAGCACTTTTTGGGTGTCTAAGGGAGACCACCCAGTATTTCTCAGAATACATTTCTGGACTGACCCCAAGTAGCCGATGCTACCTCAACCAAGAAGGAAAAAGTGAACACATACATTTCGTTTCAATGGTAGACCTCTTCCAAAAGCTTTTAGGATAATCCTGATCCAGGAAACTCGTTTCAGGAGAGTGCAATAGGGAAGGACCTGCACATTTAGCCCTGGTGGAGTAACAGATTTATTCTCCCACCTTATGATCTGGGCCACAAACTGAATACAGGAGCCCAGATTTCACTCCCTGCACGACATAACCAAGGCAGCAGGGAACAGCCGTCCTTAGAGAAAGGAAACAAAAGAATTCGGTCAACAGTTGCCCCAGATCACTGCTCAGAAAGAGTTCCCAGGCTTCAGTGCAGACAGCAGAGACCAGCCTGGGGCTGGCAGTCTCCTGACACAGCTGGAATTCACAGGCAGAGCATCGAGAGAAGAAAGCAGCCCGGGCCCCCTGAGGGGTCTTCAACTGAGCAGGTATGTGCCTGGCACACCCAGAGCCCAGGAAAGGCCTCTGGCATGGATTAGGCAGAGGAAATGAGCACACAGCGCCTAGGGATGGGGAGCCTCCAGGCCTACCGGACAGCGTAGAAAATCCTCCTAACACAGAGCTGCCTTGATAAAAATGTGTCTGCTGCTTAACACCCAAAGCATGTACATCCTGCTTCTGGAACCGCCAACGTGGGTGCTCCTGGTCCAGTTCAGAGGCAGGCAGCGTCCACAGCAGTCCTGAACCCAGAAGGAGGCCGCCTTGGCCATGTCCACCGACGGTGTCCAGATCCACCCTGGACATGGGTGTCCCTCTGAGCTCAGAGAGGACAGACACTGGGGGGACATGCCTTTTCACCACATTGTCCTGGAAGTCACACGTCACATCTGTTCTCATTGTTGGAAGGAAGTTGTCACGTGGGCCACTCAACAGCAGGGACAACTCTGCTTGAAAGGACGTCTCTTCTTGTCTTCAAGGAGACTTGCCTACTAGACAGAGAGGAAGCTCGCATGGGTGTGAGTTGTTTCAGTGACTGAGTCCAGAGAGAAGGCTGAGGGGTAACTGGCGGGAATTGATATGCTTGTCCTCTAAAGCTCAAATCCTGCTGCATGCTTGCTAAGTCGCTTCAGTGATGTCCTACTCTTTGTGACCTTATGGAATGTAGCCCACCAGGCTTCTCTGTCTGTGAGGTTCTCCAGGCAAGAATACTAGAGCAGGTTGCCATTTCCTCCTCCAGGGGACCTTTCCTACCCAGAGATTGAACCCGTGGCTCCTGAAGCTCCTGCATTGGCAGGCAGATTCTTAACCACTAAGCCCCCTGGGAAGCCCCCAAATCACCAAAATCAAAAGCTCAAATCAGGACTCTGTAAAAGGACCTCCCACAAAAAGCGTATCACCTTCCTGGCTGAGTGCCCAGGATCCCATGAAAAACTACCATCTTTGTCATCAGACATAAATCAGGCTCCCGAACTCTGATGAGCTGCTGAGGGGGGTTGATGTCTCAGATCCAGATTTGCTCTTGAGATGGTCACTGTCACTCCATCACTGACCAGTCCTGGAGGAAGTAAGTGACAAATTCGTTTTAAGCAAAGTCCTCAACATTAAAGAAGCAGCGTTTTCCTCTTCTGCCCCTATTCAGGGATGATGTGTCCATGTCTTCAGCACTGAAGAGTCACAGTTTGGGGAAAATGAGTGTCTACCCCTTTTCTGACCCTTCCCCTCCTTGCCTGCATGCTTCTGTCTGGCTGCAGCCTTTTGGGGGTGTCAAGGTGTCAGAACGCCAGGGCTCCTCCTGATAACACATAAACCATGTCAAGACAGCTTCCCTGCTGGGGTCGCCCCTCTAGAACTTTTCTAGGCTATGAATCAAAATCATAGAAATGGTAAAAGAAAAAGCATTTGCAACCTCACAAACATTTTCCCCAATAGTCTTTAATTCTGCTCAAGTAGGTCAAAGTCTGGTTTCAGCCATTAAAAGACAAAAGGCTAAAATAATAGTCTTTCATGTCAAGAGAGAGTGTGAGCATGAACCCTGATCCTGGCTCACCCCATGCGGGCTGCACAGAGAGAGGGGTTCCCTGCCCACCTCCCGGCCTCCAGTGTTTATTTGCATGATAGAAACACTGGTCCTGAATATTCGGTGACAATCTAGATGGGAAAAGAATTTTTAAAAGAATAGATATGTATACATGTCTATCTGAATCGCTTTGCTATGTTTCTGAAACTAACACGACATTGTAAATCAACTATACTCCAACATAAAATAAAAATTTAAAAAACAACAAAACAAAACCGGCCCCCAGAAGGACTCTGTGTCCTCAGTCCTGGGCAGGAGGTGGGATACAGGGCACGGGGCCCTGACCTGTGGGTGAAACATCGAATTCGTCCTGGAACAGGAAGATGCCGTGGGTTCTCGGGGATGTTGTCACTGCCCAGAGAGTCAGCGTTTGAAACAGGACTTGGAGGTCTCACAGTGGGCGGCCGGGAGGTGGTGCGGTGCCCAGCAGGCAGCCTTGGTGAGATATGTGAGCAGAGAGAGAAAAGGGAGCCTCCCAGGAGAGCTGGGTGGTGGAGAGGGTGAGGGAGGTGGGAGTGAGGCCCTGCAGTCACTCAGGGGTGGACGGGCCAGCAGAGTTCCTGCTGACTGCACGTGATGGCGAAGCCTGGGTCAGCTGGGTTATGTTGTTGGTGATCTCAGGCAGGACTTGGAGGAGTCTGGTACAGCGTCTGTTGGCATCCCCACGGACTGCTGTTTTTAGACTTAAGTCAGAAGTACACCTTCGCCACAACCCCTGCACTGCTCAGAGGCTGGACAGAGCACAGGCCAGCAGCCAGGCCCCGGGGTCTCACATGACAGGAGGAGACCTGTGGTTGGGTCCACTCTGGTGTTGGAATCAGTGCCCCGAGGAGAGGCTTCCTGTTAGGAACGGGATACCTCAAACAGGGAACAGGACCTAAGCGATTTTTTATGAACTCTCTAAAGCAGTAACATATTTGAAAATGTCTTGAAAGCATCCAGGGAGGAGAATCCTTGGAGGTGTGTGTAAGGCATTTTCTGTGAGCACCTCATTTCTAAAACCACAAATGGCAGAGCTCCACCAAGAAGGGAGTCTTCTGAGGAAGATTCTGTGTCATGAGCCTGCATCACTGGGCACCTAACCCAATATGAAAGTCATGGTGATTGTTTATAATATCATCCCTCTCAGATAGGGCCTCAGGAAGTGTGTCTCTCCATGAGGCTGGTGTTTGGGAAGGTTTCCGTGGAGGCTGTGTCTGTGAGGTGGACTCAGGATTTAAGTGACCTGCAGAATCAAAATACAATAACCTGACTCTGCAGAATCAAAACACCGGTCAAAAACAGCCATCATCAAAAAATTCACAAACCATAAATGCTGGAGAGGGTGTGGGGGAAAGGGGACCCTCCCACACTATTGGTGGGAATGTAAGTTGGTATAGCCACCAAGGAGAATAGAATGGAGGATACTTTAAAAAAATGAAAATAGAGCTTCTGTATGATCCACCAATCCCAGTTCTGGGCATATATCTGGAGAAAATTATAATTGGAAAATATACATGGACACCTATGTTCATAGCAGGACTATTTATAATTGGCTGGGCATGGAAATAATCTAAATGTCTGTTGACAGATGAATGGATAAAGATGGAACATATTATAGAATATTGCTGCTGCTAAGTCACTTCAGTCGTGGCCGACCCTGTGCGACCCCATAGACGGCAGCCCACCAGGCTCCCCCGTCCCTGGGATTTTCCAGGCAAGAGTACTGGAGTGGGGTGCCATTGCCTTATCCTATGGAATATTACTTAGCTATAAAAAAGAATGAAACAATGCCATTTGCAGTAACATGGATGGACCTGGAGATTATCATGCTAAGTGAAGTAAGTCAGACAGAGACAGACAAATACGATACAATACCACTTACATTTGGAGTCTGAGATAAGTGCACCTATCTACACAACAGAAACAGACTCACAGACATGAAGAATAGATTGTTGGTTGCCAAGGCGCAGGGAGGGGTGGGGGAGGGATGGACTGAGAGTTTGGGGTTAACAAATGCAAACCGTTATGTGTATGGAGTAGATGGACAAGATCCTACTTTATAGCACACGGAACTATATTCAGTGTCCTGTGATAAACCATAATGCAAAGTAACCTAAAAAATTATACATATGTATAACTGAATCACTTTACTGTAAAGTAGAAATTAACATAACATCGTAAATCAATTATACTTCAACTTAAAAAATAGGAGTTTCTACAGGAGAGTTCAGGATGAGGTACCTCACCAGGAAGTGGTTCAGACATGCTGAGAACCCATCACATCCAGGTGAACGCCAATCACACAGGCCCACACTAACAGGGACAGGTGACAGCAAGGCTGCTCTGTCCCCCGGGACCCTGTGTGGCCTGGAGGAGAGGTGAGAGAGGGATGAGCTCTCCACTAGGGGACGTGTCTGGAGTCCCTCTTCTGTGTTGCATGCAAGTGGCTCCCAACAGTCTGTGCTAATTAGCCCTGTCACAGTTGGTTTTGAGGCATGTCACAAGCAATTTGTGGATAATAATAAAGGAGCAAATTTTTCCAATGATTCCTTTCTTTATAAATTAGATTAATGTGTTAAGACTTCTTTGGTTGTAATGGAGAGAGAGCCAAATTGAATTAGTTTGGGCAAGAAGAACTTACTACAAGCTCTGTGTCACAGCAAAGAGCAAGGCTGCAGCTGACTGTGACCAGGAACTCCGTGTCCCCAGGGTGCTCCTCTCACCTTTCACACCTACTTTTCTCTGCACATTGGATTTATTTTCCCAGCAGTACAAACGTCTCAACATGGCAAGAGATGCAGTGCAAACAGTTTACAAGCCTCACATCGCACATGTTACCAGTCCAGCGTCCTAAATCTCTGTTCCAAGTTTCAGTTGGAACATCTCTAAGGGTTGACGCCAACTCACTAGAAAAGACCCTGATGCTGGGAAAGATTGAGGGCAGGAGGAGAAGGGGGCGGCAGAGGAGGAGATAGTTAGATAGCCTCACCAACTCAATGGACAATGAATTTGAGCAAACTCTGGGAGACACTGGAGGACAGGGGAGCCTGGCATGCTGCAGTCCATTGGGGTCTCAAAAAGTCGGACAGGACGAGTGCCTGAACAATAACAACAAAGGGATGAAGAATTCCTGGGTGTGTCTTTGGTCACGCAGCCACTGCCCAAACAAGGCGTGTCACATTCCTGGTGACCTGACTCCAATCCAGGTCCGCACCTCCCAGATAAACCTCTGCCACCCAATCACAACCCCTAAATCCCTTTAATGATCATTACTCTGACCCCATTTTCCATATCTCTCCAACATCCTTTATACTCTGGTCCAGAACTCACAGTCTGCCAGGAGAGATCCCCTGAATCCTAAGTTCCTTCTCTAAGTGACTCTCATGAGCTACTCTGGAAGATACTAGGTCTTGAGTTCATTTCTCAAGTGGAGGCTGAATCTTCTCATTCCCTGTCTTCCCAAAACCTCCACCTCTATGCTCCTTGCTCTCTGTTGCTTCTACAAAACCACTTCTTCCTCAGATTCACCCTCTTCCTCCAAAACATCTACTTTTGCTTTATCGATTATGCCAAAGCCACTGACTATGTAGATAGATCACAACAAACTGTGGAAAATTCTTCAAGACATGGGAATACCAGACCACCTTATCTGCCTCTTGAGAGATCTGTATGCAGGTCAAGAAATAACAGAACCGGACATGAAACAACAGACTGGTTCCAAATTGGGAAAGGAGTACCTCAAGGCTGTATATTGTCACCCTGTTTATTTGACTTATATGCAGAGTACATCATGCAAAGTGCTGGGCTGGATGAAGTACAAGCTGGAATTATGATTGCCAGGAAAAATATCCATAACCTCAGATATGCAGATGACACCACCCTTATTGCAGAAAGCGAAAAACTAAAAAACCTCTTGATGAAAGTGAAAGAGGAGAGCGAAAAAGCTGGCTTAAAACTCAGCATTCAAACAACTAATATGGCAAACAGTCCCATCACATCATGGCTAACAGACGGGGAAACAATGGCAACTGACAGACTTCCTTTTCTTGGGCTCCAAAATCACTGTAGATGGCGACTGCAACCATGAAATTAAAAGACACTCGCTCCTTGGAAGAAAAGCTATGACCAACCTAGATAGCATATTAAAAAGCAGAGACATTACTTTGCCAACAAAGGTCCGACTAGTCAAAGTAGTCAAAGCTATGGTTTTTCCAGTAGTCATGTGTGGATGTGAGAGTTGGACTATAAAGAAAGCTGAGTGCCAAAGAATTGATGCTTTTGAACTGTGGTGTTGGAGAAGACTCTTGAGAGTCCCTTGGCCTGTAAGGAGATCCAACCAGTCAATCCTAAAGGAAATCAGTACTGAATATTCATTGGAAGTACTGAAGCTGAAGCCAAAGCTCCAATACTTTGGCCACCTGATGCAAATAACTGACTCATTTGAAGAAAACCCTGATGCTGGGAAAGATTGAAGGTGGGAAGAGAAGGGGATGACAGAGGATGAGATGGTTGGATGGCATCACTGACTTGATGGACATTAGTTTGAGCAAGCTCCAGGAGCTGATGATGGATAGGGAGACCTGCCTGGCGTGCTGCTGTCCATGGGGTCACAAAGAGTCGGACACAACTAAGCAATTGAACTGAACTGAACTGAATTAGGATTCAGGTGAATAAGTCATATCTACCCCCATCTGCTCTATTCACCTCATCACTGACCTCCCGATCATTTCCCCTTGTTCATTCAGATTTGAGCACTTGTTTTATTACCATCGTCTTCTCTACTATCTTCCCTTTCTGTGAGGACAATTCATCCCAAATCTTGCTGTTATATTTGCATTATATTTGGGCCAGTGGGAACCCAAGGGGCTGCAGAGAACAAGGGTAGAAACATATAATTTTAAAAAGTGGAGCCTCAGCTTTGCCTTGAATTATGCATGATGGAGCTAGATGGTACAGAGAAGGGTGTATCGGGGTAAGAGCAGTGTGGAACCAGAAACAGCCTCATTCATGTCAAAGAGGAGACGTGAATTCTACTGGGCAGGATGGAGGGAAGTGGAAAGTGAGGAGGGCTGAGGGAGCAGACCAGGAGGAAGCTTTGGAGGGCTGTCTCTGCTGACTGGAAGGAGGTCCATTTTCTCCTGTTTTTACAATAGACAAGAGTTGAGTGGTTTGGCACCTGTGCATGTGTTGGTCACAGTATTTTGCACTTTGTTTATGATAATATACTTCTTAGGCTCTCTCTTTCAACTGCAGATTTCTGAGATGCAAACATTCTCTCCATCTTTCCATCTCCTTTATCAAACACACAGTAGGGGCTCTGTGTTCACGGGAAGAAGCAGTAAAGCTTGTGGGATCCCTGAGCATTTCCTGCTCATACAATTATTTACAAAGAATAATAGAATGAAAAGTGTATTCCAAGTTTTGAATAGTAGCCTTAGAGACAAGCTTTTGGAAACCCAGCCAATCCACAGCCCACACTCCACAGAGATAACATTTTTGTGACTTTGACAGTTTCTCAAACTTGCCCTGGAGAAGAAGCGTAATTAGGCAAGTTGTGTCAAGGAGTTTGGGAAGACAACTAATACTTTACATGGCTTTATTGCCTTACAGCCTGCAAGGTGGTTTTTAGGAACATTATTTTATTAAATCCTCTCCATCAAGCGTGAGAGAGTGAGAGGGAGGTCTTATTATCCTTGCAAGAAAGTAAGGCAGAGACTTTAAGCCACTTGGCCAAGGTCATACAACCAGTAAGTGACAGAGCCTGGACTTAAACTGGGGTATTTGAACTTAACTGATTCTTAACTGAAGTTGAACTGGTTCCAAGTACAGGATCTTTCTGTTTCTTAGCACTGACCCTGGATCACAGCAAGAATGCCTGATATTGGAGAGACTGGGTTATCAGGGAGGTTGTCCTATGGCATCTCTTTAAAAAAAAAAAAAAATCCCCAGGTAAAAGCCATCTGTGCTAATAAGTGTGTGAATTGCCTACAAAACCTGGGAATACTTTCATCTTTTCACTGATATGCCATTGGTCAGACCCTGGTATTATGTCTGGCCTGAATCTCAGTCTTTCAAGAAAGATGTACAGAAATGTAAAAGGGTTCAGTCTATTCTATCTGATACATGAAAGAATATTATGGGAGGATTATGGCCACCGTCTGCACACAGGGAAGGCATAGCCTTGCAGGAAATTAGCAACTTGCTGCAACACAAATATAGGTTAGACCCAAGGGGGAAAAAAAATTCCTGATTGTGAGGGCTGTGAGATGCAGAGAATGTCTTCAAAGCAGGATATGAATTCTCTATCACTGCAGATTTTTTAAGAATAGGAGAAATTCTTTTCAGAGTGTGTTGGAAAGCTGGGAGCTGAGGAATATATATATAATCAGCTCTGGTTTTCCTCCTGTGGGGGCGGGGGTGGCGGGATGTGGCAACAGTATCCTTGGGGCTTACCCCGAATTTCTGCTTTGCATTCATCTCCACTCCCAGATTATGTTACTGTGTGTCTTGCTAACTACAAGTAGATGTGTTTTCCTCTGTTTATTGTATTAAACATGGGAAGCATGATCTAGGTATCCATTCCCAAGAAATATCTGCTGTCTGAAAAGTCCAGCCTGCTGGTGATAGCAGAGGTGAAAACGGAAAAGAGAAAGACATGAAACCATCTGTCTTTCTCCTATCTTGTCCTCAGCGACCCCATGTTAGAAGCATCGTGCGACCCTCCTAAAAACGATCCTAGTGATTTCTTTTCACTCTTTATCAATCGCCTTGTTCTGCACGCTTCCCTGGATCCAAAGTAATTATATATGACTGTCTTTTTGTTTAAAATATGTGCTTATATGTTTGAAGGCGTGTATTTTTAGAGGCCTTTAATGATTTTCTTCTTACATCATTGCACACTATTTTTAGGGTGCGTGGGAGAAGCTTCAAAAATAACAGGATTCTGCCCCTCCCTGCATCCACCTCATCTTGAGATACATGGCTCTGAGCGATCCTCCCCATTTACTCTGGGCTTGGCAGATGCCAGCAGTCTGTCCTGTATCGCCAAGCCCCTGGCCAGCTCACCTCTGACCTCAGTCTCGTCGGAGTCCACGGAGATTAACAAAGACTAAGCTTACAGCCAAAGGATCTGCAGAATCCTTACGTATGCAAGTGGTTGGTTGAAAACAATCAGCTTTGGATGGTGTGTTACCCAACTCAAGATAGAGTCCATACACTTAGAAATGGCAGGATTTGTTTCTAGTCACTTCCATTTTAGGTTTGGCTTATTTTTGGGGGAAAAAAATATGAAAACTAAATACACACACAGAGACTAATGCATCAAATATTTTAATACTGTGTTTGTTTCAGGTCATTTATAATACAGAGAGGATTACAAACCCATTCTCCTTTTTACTTTCTTTTGGCAATTATTTTCATCAATTTAGTATGAATTTGTCCAAGCTTTTCCACTTGTATTCTTCATATGTGAGCATGTATTTTATTTATATAAGAAAGTTTTCTTTAGTCAGTGAGGCTAAATATATTTTAAATTATATATAGAATCCCATCATGTATGTAAACCTGAATTAATTTTTCTGTCACCTGCTAATAGACATTTGTGGTTGCTTCCCACATTAGAAACTGTATGTCTGTACTTATTTCCTTGTGCACATATGAGGGTATTAGCTAGAATCAGTTATTATTTAATAACTGTTTAATGTGCATCTTCTCATTTTACGTAAGACTTCCAGCTTTCCAAAATAGTAATGATAATTTAAATTTGTATTAGCAATGCATGAGCTTCAATTTCCTCACCTGAAACAAATACTTAATTTTTTTTTTCAGTCAAGGGTGAGGTTAAGGAGTAAAGCAAACATTTTAAAACATCAGACAATTAAATAAAGGGAACTGTGTACAAAAGGTTTAAATATAATATGTGTTAATATATTTTAATAAGATAGATGAAAACAGTATCTTGTTTTATTTGCATTTTCTTGATTACTGATAAAATATAGCATTTCTTTATGTTTCTTAGTCATGCAGACTCTTTTCCATGAATTTCCTGCTTGAATTGTTTGCACATTTTTCTATTTTGCTTGTCATTTTCTTACTGGTTTTTAAAAAATTCTTTAAATGGATGTTTACTTTTTTTTTTTTTAATAATGTTGCAATTATTTCATCCCATTGGTTTTTGTGTTTTACTTTGTCCTGGTATCTTAGCCATACAGAAAATTCCACTGTGGTGTAAATTAATGTAATCCATCTTTTCATTTATCATGTGGACTTTTTTGTTTCATCCTTTGTTTAAAAAATTACTTCCTCATTGAAGTTCATATATTTACACATATGTTTTTAAAATAATTCTGTAGTTTTGCATTAAATCCATGTGGAACTGAGTTTTGGGGCAATGAGGAAGAGATCATACATTATTAATAGGAAAAGGAAATTTCCTTTAAGGAATTAAGCATTTAAGGAATTATGCATCTTAACCCTTTCTGCTCTCCGTGTTGATTTTAAAAAGTGTCTGAATAAAACTATCAGACTTTTTAAATGCTTGGCTCTGGTTCTGGGTTTTCTATTCCACTCTGATTTTCTCCCCCTCTTTGGTCTATTCTTAAACCCACATTCATTTAATTATTGTAACTTTAAAATGAATGTTGACAAATGGTAATACATGTCTTGCCTCTTTGTTCTTACTTTGTAGAATCATCTTGGCTACTCGTATTCATTCATTATTTTATTTTAGACATGATGTTTTAAATTTCACAAAAAGTCCTTTGAGATTATGATTAGAATTTTGTTGCATTTCAAGACCAAATTGGAATAATTTTATATTTATAATATTGAATTTTCATATCAGAATAATGGGTACCTCTCCATCTATTGAGGTCTTCTTTGATGCTCTTCATGAGTTTTGTATTTCTTTTCATAAGAGTTCAGCACATCTTTGGCCAGAGTATTTCAAAGAGTCTTTTATAGGTTTTGTTATTATTGCAAAAATAAGGATTTTTTTTTCCTGTTACACTTTCTCTCCCATCATTCTTCACAAAGAGGGATATTCTTTAAAATACTCAGATTATATCCTACAACTCTGCTGTACTTTTTATGTCTATAAGCTATTTTAGATTTCTATTCATGCAATTATTACTTCTCAAATAAACCAAAAAGTATAGCTACTCTTCCTTTCCAATTCTAAAACACCTTTTCTTTTCTCTTCCTTGTTTTATTTTTGTTTGGTATTTTTGTTTTTGTTTTTCCAGTAAAAGGCTTAACACTTACTTACACCCCAAGTGTTCACTGAGGACTTACTACATGATGGATCTTGCAGTACACAGTATACAAAATATAAAAACATCATTTTCCTCATGTAGGCCCCATTCTAACAAGAGACAAAAATACATGTGTATCTTATATGTATAGTGTTAAGCAATTATAAGTCCTGTAAGAAAGATATAAGGCAATATTGGGCTTCCCAGGGGGTGTTAGCAGTAAAGAACCTGCCTGCTCATGCATGAGACCTGTGAGAACAGCCTGGAGGTTGATTCCTGAGTCAGGAAGATCCTCTGGAGGAGGGCACAATGAAAGCGACTTACCATGCACTCACGCAAAGCAGGATTACAGAGTGTAGGCTCAGAGGGTTAATGCTGTTGTTTAGTCACTAAGTCATGTCAGACTCTTTTGCAACACCATGGGTTATAACTCACCAGTCTCCTACGTCCATGAGATTTCCCAGGCAAGAATGCTGGAGTCGGTTGGCTTTCCTACTCCAGGGGATCTTCCTGGTCTACGGACAGAACCTGTGTCTTTTGTGTTGACAGGCATGTTCTTTACCACTGAGACAGCACGGAAGCTCAGGCTCACAGGGTACTAGCTATAATTTTAAGTAGGATTCAAGAGATGGGAATACTAGACCACCTGACCTGCCTCCTAAGAAATCTGTATGCAGGTCAAGAAGTAACAGTTAGAACTGGACATGAAACAGCAGATTGGTTCCAAATAGGGAAAGGAGTATGTCAGGGCTGTGTATTGTCACCCTGCTTATTTAACTTATATGCAGAATACATCATGAGAAATGCAGAACTGGATGAAGCACAAGCTGGAATCAAGATTACTTGGAGAAATATCAATAACCTCAGATATGCAGATGACACCACCCTTATGGCAGAAAGTGAAGAATTATAGAGCCTCTTGATGAAAGTGAAAAAGGAGAGTGTAAAAATTGGCTTAAAGCTCAACATTCAGAAAACTAAGATCATGGCATCTGGTCCCATCATCTCATGGCAAATAGGTGGGGAAACAGTGGAAACAGTGACAGACTTTATTTTTGGAAGCTCCAAAATCACTGCAGATGGTGACTGCAGCCATGAAATTAAAAGATGCTTGCTCCTTGCAAGAAAAGCTATGACCAACCTAGATAGCATATTAAAAAGCAGAGATATTACTTTGTCAATAAAGGTATATCTAGTCAAAGCTATGATTTTTGCAATAGTCATGTATGGATGTGAGTTGGACTACAAAGAAAGCTGAGTGCTGAAGAATTGATTCTTTTCAGCTGTGGTATTGGAGAAGACTCTTGAGAGTCCCTTGGACTGCAAGGAGATCCAACCAGTCCATCCTAAAGGAAATCAGCCCTGAATATTCATTGGAAGGACTGATGCTGAAGCTGAAACTCCAATATTTTGGCCACCTGATGTGAAGAACTGACTCATTTGAAAAGACCCTGCTGCTGGGAAAGATTGAGGGTGGGAGAAGGGAATGACAGAGGATGAGATGGTTGGATGACATCACTGACTCAAAGGACATGAGTTTGAGTAAACTCTGGGAGTTGGCGATGGACAGGGAGGCCTGGTGTGCTGCAGTCCATGGGGTCGCAAAGAGTCAGACACGACTGAGTGACTGAACTGAACTGAACTGATTAAGCTGGGCCTTAATGAAGTGATATTTGAGGAAAGATGTGAAAGAGGTGAAATGGTTCACTTTGCAGATATCTGGGTGGATGTTCAGGCCACTTTAGATGACTCTTTGCTTGCTGTCTATCTATCCCACCCCCAACCAATTTCTGCTTCACCCCCCTCACAGACTGACCTTCATCCTTAGGAGTAGAACCCAGTAGTAAATACCTACATCCCCTCCTCCAGCCCCAGCTGGTGATTGTTACAATCTCTAGATCAGGATGACTCTCCTTAGACAGCTTAACAAGCACCTCCTCTTCTTAGCCCAAGGGGCTAGGAGGGTCAGGCTCTTCTACTGGTTTCCCTGTTAACCAATGCTAAGTCACTTCAGTTGTGTTTGACCCTTTGCGACCCCATGGACTGTAGCCCTCCAGGCTACTCTGTCCATGAGATTCTCCAGGCAAGAATACTGCAGTGGGTTGCCACTTCCTCCTTCAGGAGATCTTCCTGATCCAAGGATTGAACCCGTATCTCTTTTGTTTCCTGCATTGGCAGGTGGGTTCTTTACCACTATTACCACCTGGGAAGCCCAGCAGAGTTGCAGGATATAATGATATCAATTCCTCCTATAACTGGTACTTGACCCCTTGCCCCTACCATTTTCCTGGGAGCAAAGATGGCTGCTGTCCTGTTCTGCCCACCATCCATAGTAGGTGTCACTCCAGAACCCTTTTGTTCCAGACATGTAAGATTGTCTACCTATTTATTAAACCATTGCTGTCATCGACCCCTGGCTGTATCTTCTGTCTAAGGTGTGGCTAAGTATAGGGCTTGCAGGGCTGTGGGGAGCAGCCAAACGTTGGGGAACACCAACACTGGAGAATGAACCCTCCAGAAGACAGAAATCCTCAGACAAGGTTCAAGGCAGTGGAGAAGGGGAGAAATGAGAAGTGACCAACTCCCGGGTGTTCTGTGAACTGGACGTGATGCGTGAAAAAAAGGAAGCCCTTACCAAAGATTCCTATGTTTGTGGCCTAAGCAATCAGAAAAAGGCATGTTCTCTCAATGGAAAAGGGAAAGACCAGGGTTAAACAGATAAAGGGGGAGAAGATGAAGCATCTAAATCCAGACTTGGTGCTGGGCTGCACCCCACAGGCAGCTCAGATTCAAGACAGAAGAAACAGCCCAGTGTCAGCAACAGAGACATGGGTGGTTTAATGGATGGGGGGGCTTACAGATCACAAACAAGGTCTTGGAGTAACACCCCACCCAGTGCAGTGGGAGGCAGGCCAGCAGTCCTCCCTGGGGGGTGGTGGGGGAGTTTATCAGTTAGAGGGGAACTGACATCAGGTGGGGCTCATTAGTTACCAGGGGAAGCGGCAGAGGGGCACGCCCCACAGAGCCCCTTTGGTAAGAACAATCCATCAGCTGGGGCTGGGGCGATAGGAAGGTAAGTCAGAGAACTGGGTGGAGGTGAAGCAGGCATAGGTGTACAGAGAGCAAGAGAGCAGCCCCCTGACAGGGCCTGACTACAAACCTGGAAAGCTTGAGATGTGGATGAGAAATCCAAGAAGAGACGCGAAATCGCAAACTGACATTCAAAGTTGGTAAGAGAGGTCTGGCTGGAGATTAAAAAGTTTGAGACACTGGCAAATAGAAAGCATTTAAAGTCAGGATATTAAGTAAAGTCACGAGATGGTTGGATGGTGTCATTGACTCAGTGGACATGAGTTTGAGCAAACTTTGGGAGACAGTGAAGGACAGGGAAGCCTGGCATACTGCAGCCCACGGGGTCTCAGAGAGCAGGACATGACTTAGTGAACAGCAATTAAAGTCATGAGATTAGATGAAAACATTTAGACTGAGAACTAAGCCTGGGGCCACTCTAAAAATAAGAGACCGCAGTGATGAGGAACCAGGAAAGGTGAAGGAGAAAGGCCTGCCAGTCAGGAGGAAAACCAGGATTCTGACATCCTAGGAAGTAAATGCAGGTTGTGGAACCGGAGGAGAGTGATGACGGGTGTCAAAAGCAGTGGAAGGGTCAGCAGAGATGGAGGTCAGAAGTGACTACTGAACATAGACCTAGATGAGTTTCTATGCCATAGAGCATGCGGACAAAACCCTCACTGGGGGATTTGAAGACAGGATGGAGAGGGTCCTCTGACTCAGGGAAAGGAGCTCACTCTTCGGAGTTTTACTGGAAAAGAGCAGAAAACTGAGGCTGCAAGAGAAACAACGGCCGCAGAGCACAGGGCGTGTTTACCGCGCTGATGAGAAGTATCCAGCAGCAAGGGAACAGACGTAGAAGACGCAGTCGGAGGTTTTAGAAGTGCCGTCCTTGAGTGAGGAAAAGTGAACATGAGCTTGAGTATAAAGCAGGAGAGATGGATTCAGATCGAGCCAATAAGGCATTTCTAAACAAGTCATGGACATGCCCTTCATTCCTCTCTGCTCAGAGCTCGTGTGAATCATAACAGAACATTAAGTTGCATCGTATTATTCTCTGGGACCTATTTCAATGATCATAGCACGTTCCCTCTTTTATTAAACTGGTATGTTAGAAGCGTATCTCATGTTGAACATCTTTGTATACATGGGATAAATACTACTTAGTGATGATGTATTTTTATGCAATATGATCCTCACTATTTTATGAATATTGTTTCTGTGTTTGTAAGTCACACAAGATTATGATTTTTTTGTATCATCATTGTTCAGTTTGGGTCAGTTTTATACTAATGCTTGAAATGAATTGAGTAGTTTTTCCTTTTTAAAACAGTTTTGTAAGTCAGGAATTATCTCTTTCTCTTTCCTGAAAATTTGGTGAAATCTATAAAACTGTCTGGAACTGATACTTTTCTAGGGAGAAGATTTAGCCTAATGATTTAATTCCTTCATAATTATTAGAATATTCAGATTTTTCTACTTCTTCTAGAGTCAGTTTTGTGACATATATATATATACATATATATATATATATATACACATGTATATTTTAAATTGTAGGAACAAATTATTCATAATATTGCCTTAAATCTACCTGTAATTATGTTCATTTCCTATCTTCATTGCATAGAATGCTTTAAAAATTAATTTTATCATGATCATTTATTTTTAGTTACAGAGATATATGCAGTAGAAAAATAACTCACTTTTTAAATTCTAAGATAACCTATGCACTTGAGTTTAATTCTAAAGATATCTTTGAAGGCTTACTGAGTGGGCATACATGGCAAGATTTATAAGTAAATTTTACTTCCTAAAACAAATACTAAATGAATAAACACAATTTCCCACAACAATATTGCACCAATCATACATTGCACCAATCATAACCTTGGACCTTAGAGTTATATTTTATAAGACACATATAAACCATTTCAGTTAGAACCTCTTAGGAGAATTTCTTGCACATAAACTAGCTAAGAAAGCAATATTATTTCAAAAGTACAGGTGAAAAATAGATATAATCTTTAAAAAAAAAAACTTTTTGCCATCTGGCTAAAAAGCACTTATATCTACAAACACTCTACTTAAAATTTCTCATTATTTAGAATTAAATGAGTAGCCTAAGATTTATTCTAATTTTAACCAAGACTGAATAAATGTATTAGGGACTTATAATTTTCTATTCCCACTTCTCTCTTTCTTGAAGTTTTGCCATACATTTTCTATTGTGTTATTTTAATTTATAGAATTAGCTTTTGGCTTTGTTAAAAATTCCTAAAGACCCATTTAGTTTATTTCTGTGTCAATCATCTTTACTTTTATTTTTATTATTTCCTTCATTCATTACATAGTTTATTTTTCAAGGTCTAGATTTGTGATTGAATGCATAATTCATTAATGAATAACTCAAGTTTCAGATTTTCTTCTTTTTCACTTTGTGCATTTAATGCTATAAAATTTCCCCCAATTATTACTTTAGACGCAACCTGCAATCTGGATGTATAGAAATTTCTTTGTCGTTCCTCTCTAGATATTTTAGAAGCCTACTGAGATTTTTTTTTACTTCGTGAGTTACTTAGCAGTATGTTTTTAAGTTGCTACGAACATAGGCAGAGGTCACTGAGATTGTGTTTTCGTTGCTAATGTTGCACTGAGATCAAGGAGCTCAGTTTGAATGTTTTCTTCTGAATTTGTGATAAGTGTGCAAACATAGATATAAAGCTTCATGACAATGGGAGCCTGCTGTAACATCATTTTAGCTCTAAAAATGTAGTTGTTGCCCCTGACTTCAACCTAGATGTTTTCTTGCAACTGTCTTATCTTTGAGGTGTGGAGCTGGGAAAGTAGAACTCCAGAGAAAGTCTTCACATATTGTCTGTGGCTAAAGTCAGTTTAGATAGTTTTTGTTGTACTCTTGTTTTGTTTTATTTTAATTTCCAAACATCCACAAACTAATAGTTTTATAAACTACAGAGCCAAAAGCTTAGCTATAGTGGAAGTATCAAAATGATATATGAAAGTGTTCAGTTGCTCCTGCTTTCTATACTTATTAAGTTATCCCTTGTTGTTGCTGATGCTCAGTCACATAGTCATGTCTGACTCTTTGCAACCCCAAGGACTGTAGTCCTCCAGGCTTCTCTGTCCATGGGGTTTCCCAGGGAAGGATAATGGAATGGGTTGCCATCTCCTTCTCCAGGGGATCTAATCTACTCTGCACACAACAACCAGGAATATTACTTTTAAAATACACAAATCAGATCCTGTTAGTCTTAGTTCACAAACCTCCAGTGATTTCTCCAACTCATTTAGGGGAAAAAGATTATTTATTTATCACGGATCAACAGCACTTGGAGTATCAAATTTCGAGTAGCATGGGCTTCCCTGATAGCTCAGCTGGTAAAGAATCCGCCTGCAATACAGGAGATCTGGGTTTGATTCCTGGGTTGGGAAGATTCCCCTGGAGAAGGGAAAAGCTACCCACTCCAGTATTCTGGCCTGGAGAATTCCATGGACAGTCCATGGGGTCGGACATGACTGAGCGACTTTCCCAAACACACTTCAAGACATATATACCTACATGTGTATATGTATAAAATATATATGTGTGTTTTATTTATTTACATCTATATGTGTGTCTATGTATATACATACACAAGCACACATACCAATTGCAGAATGAGAAATGTTTTGTAAAATTATAGAAATTCAAAAGCATGGCACATTTATGCTGCAGTCTAAGATACACTGTACCATTGCAAAGTACAACTGGCCACACTCTGTACCTCCTTCAGGTAAGCTAGAGGCATAGCCCTTGGTTGTCCGCTTAGGATTTCTGAGGTAAAATATGCATCATTTGGGATTATTGCCATCCAGAGACTTCCATACAAGGGTTTTCTGTAGGTTCAGACTGTCCTCCATGCTGCTCAGCCTCCTGGGCCATATAATTCAGGAAACAGAAGCACCTGGGTGGGTGAGGATACAGGTGACACTTTTGTGGAACTCTAATAGAAGTCACAGAGAAGATGTCTATGATTTACCCATCAGGGAACCACTTTCCACTTGAAAAATAGCTTCTAGTGAGAGACTGGGGTGTAGTAGAGACTGAGCTCCTGACCACAGAAAACCAAAGAATTGTAACCTGCAAAACGGCCAAGGAGCAAAAGGGCAGAGCCTAAACACAGAAGGACATCGGAAGCTCTGAGTTACAAGCACCTTCTAAAATTCCACAAATGTAATCTAATGTCAAGGGGCAGGAAGGTGCATTCTGCACACTCTGAGGTCAAAAAAGTTCTGTGACCAAGCCAAACATCAATGGTGGGACTTCCCTGGTGGTCTAGTGGCTAAGACTGCATGCTCCCAATGCAGGGGGCCTGGGTTCAATCCCCAGTCAGGGATTTAGAGCCCACATGCTGCAACTAAGACCCAGCACAACCAAATAAATAAATACTTTAAAAAAATCAATACAAGTGAGACATAAACACTTCCTCTGGAGGGAGGGAGGGGAGTGAATATGTTTGAACAATAACATAATCTACTGTACCTACCAAATTATAAAGTTGGGCAGGCTGATCAGAAGTCCATCAGGTAACAGAAGTGGTACCTTTGAGACCAGGCTCAAACAGACCCAAGAAGCCCAGATTGGTTATATGCACAGGTGTCAGCTGCATTTGATATCCTGTCTCTGTTCCCTCAACCTGTCCTTACCACCTCATTGTCACCTGAGAAGTTTCCTATGACCATCTGTCCCCAGAGGAAAGGAACTTGACCAGATTCCCAGATGTATCAGTACAAAATATTAGCGCTAGCAGGAAATGAAGCACTGCCTCATTGTCTGGAAGGCATGATGGAAGAAGTAAAAGGTTGTTCCGGTGTTCAGATGAAAACAGGAGGCATTCTGGATCCCGTGCTGGCTCTTTATCTGTCATACTCTCCTATCAACACAAATTCCATTAGCAGTCACTTAAAAACAAATCCTACACCCAAACATTTCTCGTGCCCTCCAGAGATAGCACCTGAGAGAAGCCACCTGAACGATCAGCCAGGATAATGGCAAAAGTCTTCCCACAGCCTCCCTGCTGCTTCTTCTAATTTACTCTGCACACAGCAACCAGGAATATTACTTTAAAAATACACAAGTCAGATCCTGTTATTCTTAGTTCACAAACCTCCAGTGATTTCCCCAACTCATTTAGGGGAAAAAGATTATTTATTTATTTATTTATTTATTTATTTATTTATTTATTTATTTATTTATTTAATCAAACTCACAAGGTCCTGCATGACCAGGCTTCTGGGTGCCTCTCTGATTTCATCTGCCAAGTCCCCTTCATCCTTATTCAGATCAAGCCTGATGTCTCTCAACGTCTTCAACATCCAACCACAAGCTGACTCCCGGACCTTTACATCTGCTTCTTCAGCTGTTGGAATGCTCTTCTCTAGACTTTTATAGCTTGTTCCTTCACAGCATTCAAATCTCTGCTGATATCTAAAGGTCTGTCTCCATTAGGCTATTTTATATTTTTTCATATTTTTTTCATTTTTTCATACTTACACCGACTGGCAACTTATTCCATGTTTACTTTACTATTTTCTGCCTTTCCCATGAGAAAACGTGGTCCACAAAGGCTAAAACAATGTTACTCATCTTTGCATCACAGCTTGTCGTTGGTATTTAATGAACATTTGTTGAAGGAATAGATGAGCCAATGAAATGACTTAAGTGCATTTTACCATAACATATATGCTTCTTAGGTGGCACAGTGGTAAAAAAAAAAAAAAAAAATCCACCTGCCAATGCAGTGGGTTAGATTCCTGGGTTGAGAAGATCTTCTGGAGTAGGAAATGGCAACCCACTCCACTATTCTTGCCTGGAAAATCCCATGGACAGAGGAGTCTTGTGGGCTACAGTCCATGGGGTCGCAGAGAGTTGGACACTGTTGCCAGCCAAAATCTTGGCCTTCTCCACCCACCACATGAAAAATACGGAGACAGAGGTTGGAGGAAATAGAAAGGTGGCTTTTATTCTCAGCTGGCGAAGAGGGGAATAATACAGTAGGCTCATGCCTCAAGAACTATGCTCCCGTTCCATGAAGAGTCTAGGGGCTTTTATCGGCAAGGGCTCACAGTCTGGAGTCAGTGATGAGGAACAAAAGGTGATAAGACCTGGATTTCTTCCTCTTTCATTGTTTCAAAGACAGTCATAAACTGGCATCTGTAATCCAGTAATTGAGTCTGGCAGTTCTGTGGCTCTGCAGCCTTCTTTCTGATATGTAACAACAAGGGGGAGGGGGTTTCAAGGGTAAACGCTAGATAGTGGTGGTGGTTTAGTCACTAAAGTCGTGTCCGACTCTTGCGACCCCATGGACAGTAGGATGCCAGCCTCCTCTGTCCGTGGGATTCTCCAGGCAAGAGTAGTGGAGTGGGTTGCTATTTCCTTCTCCAGGAGATCTTCCCAACCCAGGAAGCAAACCCAGGTCTCCTGCATTGCAGGCAGATTCTATACCAACTGAGCTATGAGAGAAGCCCTCGGAACCCCCAAACACTAGCTGGGGGATGCATTTAGCATAGAATCAAAGGGAAATAGGTGTGAAGTGTAGCTCCTGCAGTTAGAGGGCAGAGAAGCAAACTTAGGTTACAGACATTCAGAGTTAGGAGCAGTTAAAGTAAAAAAACTAGGAATACATGTATTCCCCATCCCCAGTGCACCAGCCCTGAGCACTTGTCTCATGCATCCAACCTGGGCTGGTGATCTGTTTCACCCTTGATAATATACATGTTTCGATGCTGTTCTCTCTAAACATCCCACCCTCACCTTCTCCCACAGAGTCCAAAAGTCTGTTCTGTACATCTGTGTCTCTTTTTCTGTTTTGCATATAGGGTTATCATTACCATCCTTCTAAATTCCATATATATGCATTAGTATAATGTATTGGTCTTTATCTTTCTGGCTTACTTCACTCTGTATAGTGGGCTCCAGTTTCATCCATCTCATTAGAACTGATTCAAATGAATTCTTTTTAATGGCTGAGTAATATTCCATGGTGTATATATACCACAGCTTCCTTATCCATTCGTCTGCTGATGGACATCTAGGTTGCTTCCATGTCCTGGCTATTATGTAAATCCATGGCTGATTCATGTCAATGTATGGCGAAAACCACTACAATATTGTAAAGTAATTAGCCTCCAACTAATAAAAATAAATGGAAAAAAAAATACCAAGGGCAAAAAAAAAAAAAACAACAAAAAACAAAACTAGGGATAATCAGACCTGCTTCCTGTTCTCTTTATCTTCTTTGTTCTCAGGAAAGGGAAAGAGAAAAACTCATTCTTCTGTTTACCTTTTCACTGCACCATGACTGAAGGCCTGAGCACACACTCAAACCATAGTATATATAGGTTCATCTTTATTTATTTACTTAAGCCACTTATTCTTTTTTGAGTGTGTTTTTAGCTGCACGCATGCACATTATGTGTTCCTACTTTAGGGATTTCACTTTTCTCACAGTTGTAATTTTTACTTTAAATACTGTGATATTGGATTTCTGTACATATTTTAGCACCTTGGATCATGAACTGTGTTTCCCAGACATGTCTTCTGAGAGTGTTCATGTGTTCTGGGGACCACAGAAGCATCCAGAAAGCTTGGTCTCCTAGTTGCCTCTGTTAAATTGTTACTGATTTTACAGGTTCCTAACCAGTTTTATTCAATACAAAAATTGGGGTCTACATCCATCTGCAGGGCAGAATAGCATCTCTGGGTTCTGTGGTTGAATCCTTTTTGCCCCAGGGGTCCAGCTAGAGTTATTACTTCCTGGCTTCCTTCAGGCCAGAAAGTGAAGATTTTTCTAAGCATGTCTAATGTTTCCCAGGCTCCTGGCTTTTTCAACTGCTCTCCTCCCCCGCCCAAGACTGGCAGCCCTCATTCACCCCAGAGAGGTCTGAGGCCCCTCTGGTGTCCATCCTGCCCATTTTCCTTCAAGTGTCCTGTGGTCTCACAGCCTGCTCTCTTTCACGTGTTACATCTTTCCTCTGGAAACTGGAGTTAGTCCCTTTTTGAATTCCAAGCTTGGCTACATATTTGATTTCTTAAAAAACACATATTTTTGGATGCCCCTGGTGGCCCAAAGTTAAGACCCTGTGCTTCCACTGTAGGGAGCGCTTGCTTCATCCCTGGTTGGGGAACTAAGATCCTGTATGCAACACAGCGTGGCCAAAATAAAATAAAATAATAAGATGGCCTGCAAATCTGCTATATAGCCCTGGGAGCTTGGCTTGGTGCTCTGTAATGACCTAGAGGGCTGAGACGGTGTGTGGGAGTGGGAGGGAGGGAGGCTCCGGAGGGAGGGGATGTATGCATACTTACAGCTGATTCATATTTTTGTACAGCGGGAACTAACACAACATTATAAAGCAATTATCCCTCAATTAAAAACAAATTTAAAAAATAAAAAAATTTAAATTGAAAAAAAAATGAAAGGATGAGTAAGATCTACAGGTACTGATGTCCATGGTCTAATGTAAAATGGAAACAAGAGGAAAGCGGGCTATAGATATGGTGGGGTATGATTCCATTTGCTAAAAATAGATAAATAAGATACATATTTTATGTAACGTTTTATGTGTTTGAGGCAGAAGGTGACTTCCCATCATAGTTCAGCGCTAGACTAGAAATATCTAAGGTTGTCTACACACAACTGGGAAGACATCACGTGCTCAGAAGTTCACAGGGTTGGTAGTGGTGGTGATTGTCCCTGTGACGTATCACATGGGGTTGCAATGAGCCTCTAAAGAGGCAGTCTCAATTCAATATCCTGTCATAAACTAACATAGACAATAAATAAATAAATGAATTAAAAAGCAATTAGTATCTGGAAGCACTTCCAAGTGTCTGAAAAGAGGTCATAGATGCTGGTTTGATTTCCTGTGTTTGCTAGAATAAATTATCACACAACTGACCATTTAAAGAAACACATAGCTGCTCTCTTACAATTAAAGAGGCCAGAAGTCAGGCATCACTATCCCAGGGTGAAATCAAGGTGTTGGCATGACCATGCTCCCTTCCAAATCTGTAAGGGAAGATGCATTCCTGGCTCCTTCCAGCCTCTGGTGGGGGTCAGTGTTCCTTGGCTTGTAGCTGCATCATGTCAATTTTTGAAGCTGAAATCTTTGAATCTCTCTCTGCTCTGTCTTCACATGACCTTCCCTCCATATATCAAATATTCTTCTACCTCTTTCTGGTAAGGATCCATGTCATGGTATTTAGTGTCCACTGGATAATCCAGGATAATCCTCCCATCTAGAGATTTTCAACTGGAAAGACTCACCCTGTTTTTTGTTTTCTGTTTCTATATGAGGATAGATTTGTGGATTTCAAGACAAAGGTCTGGATAGTCAAAGTTATGGTTTTTCCAGTAGTCATGTACGGATGTGAGATTTGGACCATAAAGAAGGCTGAGAGCCAAAGAATTGAGGCTTTCAACTTATGGTGCTGGAGAAGACTCTTGAGAGTCCCTTGGGCAGCAAAGAAAATCAACCCCGAATATTTATTGGAAGGACTGATGCGGAAACTGAAACTCCAATACTTTGGCCACCTGATGTGAAGAGCTGACTCATTAGAAAAGGCCCTGATGCTGGGAAAGATTGAAGGCAGGAGGAGAAGGGGGTGACAGAAGATGGGATGGTTGGATGGCATCACCAACTCAATGCACATGAGTTTGAGCAAACTCGGGGAGATAGTGAAGGACACAGAAGCCTGGCAAGCTGCAGTCTATGGGGTTGCAAAGAGTTGGACATGACTTAGCGACAGAGCAACAACAAATGGATTGCATGAATTGGAGGGTGGGTTCATGACTGAACAACAGCAACAATTATGTGTTTGGTTTAGGGGACCACTTTTCCATCTACTACAGGTGGTGATGATAACTATGAACAAGAAAATTGTCTCTTTTCTCCCAGCATACTAAAGGACACATTTCAGAGAGAGAAGCAGAAACGATAGACAGCATGTTAGCTAAGACCAGGGGAACTGATTTGCAGAGAGGAAGTGGGAAATGAGATGAACCTAGTCACAGCTAGGAAAATGCATCAGAGAGGAGATAGTTTTGAGCTGATTCTGTTCTTCTGGGAACCCTAGGGAGATGCTTGAGGACAAGGTAGATGGTGGAGTTGCCACAGATATCCCATGGTCCTCCATGGCTCAGCGATTTTGAGGCCATAGGAGTTACTATATTATTCTAACGGTGTACTTGTTTATGAATGTGCATGTACTTAGTCTCTCAGTTGTGTCTGACTCTTTGCAACCCCATGGACTGCAGCCTGACAGGCTCTTCTGTCCATGGGATTCTCCAGGCAAGAATACTGGAGTGGATTGCCATGCCTTTTTCCAGGGGATTTTCCCAACCCAGGGATCAAACCCAGGTCTCCTGCTTTGCAGGCAGATTCTTTACAGTCTGAGCCACCAGGGAAGAATGGATGATGGAATAAAACCATAAACGCACTATGTCATACTCTCCTTCATCAAATTCCAATAACATAGCATGAAGATCATGAAGGATGGGGTCAGACAGAGATCAATACACTCATTTCAAGTTCAGCAGGGTCAACCGAAGGGCAGTGAAAATCCCTCAAAGTAAATTAAAGCATGTTCCACGGCAAAAGTATATTTTCAAAATTTGGGGAGGGGAAGAGGGGAAGACCCAGGCGTACAGGGGTCATGTCAAAAGAGGGGTGGGGTTGCACAAAGTTCAATAAACTAAGAAGCTCATCTGGGTCAGAAAAAAAGAAAATATTAGAAGTCACACATGCCAAGTTAGAGAATGAATGCTGTTTCTCTTCAAAATTAAGCAGAACAGGAGTGTCCCTTGAAGGCAAAGTTCAGAGAGAAGACAGAAATTTTTCCACATGTGCATCAAGGATTCTTGAGATTCAACAGAAAAACTCGTTAAGTTTCTTCTCAGACTTGAAGATCCAAGTATTTGATCAGCTTTCTTCCAATGATGGAAGGGGTGATAGAAAACACCACACTCCCAATGCAACCTGATCTGGAAGTGCATTCTACCTCTTACAGGTTCACAAGTCTAGTAGAGCTTCTCTTTCTAAAACACAAAAAAACCCAGAAACAAAAAACACGGAGATCATTATAGACCTCGGTGTGAATATCTTCTGTGAATGAACCCCTTGCCTTTTCTGTGCTTCAGTCTCAGGAAAGACATTAAATTTATATATGTGTGTGTGTGTGTAATTATTTCAATTTTGATTATTCTTCATTGTTGCTCAGACTTCCCTTTAGCTGTGGCAAGCAGGCTTCTCACTGCAGTGGTTTCTGCTGTTGCAGAGCAGGGGCCCTAGAGCTTGAGGGCTTCAGTGGTTGTGGTTCCCAGGCTCTAGAGCTCAGGCTCAGTAGTTGTGGCTCATGGGCTTGGTTGCTTGGTGACATGTGGGATCTTCCACCGACCAGGGATCAAACCCGTGTCTCCTGCGTTGGCAGGTGGATTCTTCTCACCCAGCCACCAGGGAAGCCCTATTTTATTTTATTTTATTTGAATTTTGAGGAATTGAGAAGAAAAGTGAATGCAGAGGAAACTTGGGGCACCTTCTAAAGGGGGACTCCAAGGAGACATCTGGGCCATGAGCTGTGGTCAGCCTGAGGCAAGGGAGGGAAGCTCCCAGACATTTGTTTTCACTCCTGGGTGGAGAATATTGCCATTCATCCTCTCGTTTACGTTTCCACCCTGCCCCCGTGGGTGGTGGGGCTGCCTCACCTCACAGATGTAAGGGACACCATCAGGGTGAAGGGGATTGGAGCCAGAGGGGCAGGAAGTCCAGCCCCGGCTTCTTTGGCTTACTTGCAAGTCAGGAGCTTTCTGGTTCTGGGGGTTGGGATGTGGCCACGTGTTCCTTCCCTGCATCTGGGCTGCCTCAGGCCCAGGGGAGGGGTCCTCACACGCCCCTCCTGCTGCTTCTGGCGGGCTGGGTCCCTCCCTAGCTGCCCCGGCACCGATGCCCCGCGTTCCCCAGCCCCTGGGCATCCTGAGAGTAGGAACTGGGTCTTCTTTAGGTGGCCTGCCAAGCGCCCAGCACCAGGCTAGCTACACAAAAAACGGCCCAGAATCCGGTGCCCAGTGAGGGCACAGTCCTGACAGGCCGTGGGCCTGGGAACACTCAGCAGTGTCCCCTGGGTTCTGGCACTGTGCCAGGCGCTTACACGAAATCTGCGTTTGTTAATCCTCAGCACCGCCCTGTGCCAAGACTGTGACTCGATTCCACAGAGAAGGAAACCGAGGCTCAGAGAGGTAAACCGGCTTGCCCGAGGTGACCCAGCCACGGAGGGCGTTAGGGTCAGAGCCCTGCTGTGGTGCCCCCCTCACCCCAGGCTGCAGGCCCGGGGGTGACCACAGGGGTCCGGCAGCACCAACAGCACCTTTTGTATGGAGGCGCTTAAGGGAAAAGATGGTAGAGAAAGACCTGGGGGTTCTGCAGAAAGCAGCCTATTCCATGAGCAGGTACAGGGCTGGCTGAGCAGCATGCTGGGGGAGGGGGCTGGGAGTGATCAGAGGAGCAGGGATCCTGAAGGAGGAGGGGTCTGGGAGCAGCAGACTTGCAGCCTGCAATGCAGTCCCTGTTCCCTGCGAAGTGGGTGAATCATCTGCCCAGCAGCTGCGGAGCAGACGTGTCGCCAGCGCCCCCCTGTGCTCACGGGGAGAACTGGACCCGCTTCGGGGGTGACCCTGCAGCCGCTGAACCCTGAGCGTGGAGCACGCCTGGCTTCCAGACCAACAATTGGCAAATGCTCCTTCAGTCCCAGGAACAAATGACTAAGCAGGTCTCCAGGCCCAGCGGGAGCCAGGCCAGCCCTTCTGCCTGTCCTGTCGCAGCGGAGCCTCTGGCCCCAGGCCTGATCTCAGGTCTCCCTTGTGTGTAGGGCAGGGATGAGCTGGGGCATCCTCCGGAGGAGAACAGGGCTTTACAGAGAGTTGTACCGCCCAGCTCTCTGCAAGGGGTCAGGTCAGGGGGGGAGGGGTCCAGGCTGGGACTGGAGAGTGTGCTCTGGGCTGTCCGCCAGGTTGCCTTCTCCTTTCTTTGGGCAGTTTTTTCTCTGGATTTCAGTTTCTCCACCTGCAAAGCGGGCACTGGATTATATTGGGGCTGACTTAGGGTCAGGTGTTGTTTGCCTCCTCCTGGGTCCTTTCTGGCCCTTCCCCATGGCCCCTCATTCCATCTCTTCCCTTGGAACCAGTCATAAGGCATGTGGAGGGTTTTAAAAACAAGTAAAAATCAAAAAAAAACAAAAACAGGAGTAGAGAGTTTATTTACATCAGAAATCAAAGGACGGGATGACTGAGGTTCCTCTGGCTGCAGGCTCAGATTCCACGGGAGAAAATCAACTCCAGAGGCGAGAGGTGCTGTTCCTTTAATTTAATGGTCGCGTATTTATTTAGCAACTATTATGTGCCAAGCCTATTCCCCCTCTCCCTCCCTGCAGCCTAAGTAACAATCTGGAGAAGACAGAGTTGTATCCTAGCAGCTGTAACACCGAATTGTATCTTTGCTCTGCTTACATCTCTGTAAATGTGCCTTTGCATGAAATCTAGAAAAATGGTACAGATGAGCCTATGTGCAGGGCAGGCATAGAGACACAGAGAACAGACATGTGGACGCAGCGGGGAGGGAAGGGGAGAGTGGGATGAAGTGGGAGATTGGGATTGACATGTATGCACCGCCATGTGCACCATTGGTAACTAGCAGGAAGCTGCTGTGTAGCGCAGGGCGCTCAACTCAGGGCTCCTTGGTGATCTCGAGGGGTGGGATTGGGGGAGGGCTGGGAGGGTTATGTGTACACATGCAGCTGATCCACTTCTTCCTACAGCAGAAACGAGCACAACATTGTGAAGCAATTATAGTCCAATAAAAATAATTTAATTGCCTTTGTATGAGGATAAGAACTGGAGAGAAATAGAAACTTAAGGTGTCTCAGTGGTAAAGAATCCAACTGCCAGTGCAGGAGATGTGGGGTCCATCCCTGGGTCAGGAAGATCCCCTGGAGAAGGAAATGGCAACTCACTGAAGTATTCTTGCCTGGAGACTCCCATAGACAGAGGAGCCTGGCGGGCTACAGTCCATAGGGTCGCAGAGTCAAACACGACTGAGCACACACACACATTGAAATTTAAAGTATAAAACAAGAGTTGGTTTGATGGTGTGTCAGAAGGTGGGAATGGGCAGCTTTTGCTGTTACAATGTTGCCCATGAAACACACACACAGAGCATCCCAAGGGTGTGTGGACACAGAGGCAGGGAGCCTCCACCCTGGGGCCCCAGAGGCCCTCTGGCGACAGCAGCTAGAAAGTCCTGGGACAGATGTCATGTCAACATCAGCATGAAAACAGGACGTTCACACACCCAGTGAAGCAGCTACAGAATAAAAAAAAAAAAATTAATAGATTCATTCATTCCGTCAGTCAGTCAGATAATTAATACACACTTCACGCCCTGCAGGAAAACACAAGGAGAACAAACGGGAAAGAGTCAAGAAATGTTCTTTATCTGGTGAACACAAGCCCGAGAGAAGTGTTTTCTTAATTAGCAATTAATGATACATTCCCATCTTCACAGCTCACTGTTTATAAGCAATCTGTCAGTTATGAGTACTAGTATTGTTATTATTGACATTATTATTTACCTTGACATTATTATTTACGGAGCTTTCCAGGAGAAACGGCAGGAAGGAAAGAAAGTGAGGCAGGAGGAGTATACTTTAAATGGACCAGGAGAGTCTATCAGTTGGAAAGCAAAGCTCTTAAAGAAGTTTGTGAAAACTTGAAAAGGACCTTTAACATGCCAATTAACCCTGAGCTCACCCAGGACATCTACAGTTGCCCCCAGGCCCTCCCACCCCCAGAGCACCTAAATAAGGGTGGAGAGTGCTCTTTGACTGACCTCTTTCTCCAGGGACTGCAGGGACTGCATGCTGGTCCCCTCTGTACCCTGGAGTGCAGTGACCAGTCACACAGAGGTGTGGTTGGGGATCACAGCAGGGTGGGCAGTGCCCCCCTCTACCTCTGGTTAACCCAGTGGGCAGCCTGGGAGGAGGCAGACCCCAACCCTTCTGCACATTACTGACCCCTGACATTGCAGGGAAGTTCACGGGAGGAGTGGACCCCACTGGACAGAGGAGGGTCTGCTGACCCTTGCTAGCCAACATCCTCTGCTTTATGGGCAGGGTGGATCTTCCAGGACTGGGCAGAGCTTCGCTGAGCTCTTGAATTCCTGGTTTGCTCCATGCTTGCCTTCCTACTGGCTGATGAATGACACAGATTATCCAAAAAGAAAAAAAAAAAAAGGACACAACCTCAAACTTTACTCCATGACCATCATTACCACCAAAATGTTTCCCCTCCAAAGCACTGTAGGCTTATGTGCATATGAATAAAATAACCCCTTCTGCCCTCTCCTCTCCTCCCAACCCCCACACTTCATATAATATTAGGTCTCCAAGAAAAAAGGATGTTGTCTAAGAAACATTACGGAAAGCCTGTGGATTTTTGTTTATGCGGACCTTTCAAATCAAGCTGTCATCTTTAATATTCTTATCCCAAGCGCCATCCAAAAGCAAAATTCCTGTAACCAAAGCCCATGAGGAAATTTAGTACAGAATTTCACAGGGATCAGACTTTTCTCCCTTTCAAGAAGGTACTGAAGCTAAAATACAACAAACAACACAACAGCCTCTGCAAGAGAAAGTACATCAGAGAAGCCCTTGCTTGTTTCTATACATTTCATTTTTAAAAATTTCTTTATTTTAAACTGGAGGCTAATTCCTTTACAATATTGTTTCTGCCATACATCAACATGAATCAGCCATAGGTATACACATGTCCCCTCCATCTTGAACCTCCCGTTTCATTTTTTGAACAACTTATCTGCCCATGAAAATCGAGTCCAGGGGAACAGATCTAAGTCCTAGTCTGGGGCTGCAAAGGGTTACCGCTTTTTTCTTCTTGTGCGGAGCTCTGAAGATGTGAGAAGAGCCCTGGTCAACAGACAGATATATTGACTTGTTATTATTTAAAGTTGTTTAACCAGGTAGAGATAAACGAAAGCTTTCAGCAGCTGAACTATCACACAAATCACAATTAAGGTGGCATATGTGTTTGGGAGACGTAAAATCAATTCCCATGAAGATAATGTTTTAGTCTCTATTTGAACTTGAAAACAGAAGTAAATTTTCAGCAGCAACAGCTGGGCTTGTTCCATCCAGGAGGCTCTCTATTAACTGTACAAGAAGGGCCTTTATTACTTCTTCTAATGGTTTTCCTCTATGGTTTTGTCTTCATCAAAAAAGCCAAATTGATTGCGGTGGTGCTGTTTACTGATGGGGTGGGGGCGGTGGCAGCTGCGTGTTCCCATCCCCCACGAGGACCTCTCTCTCCTTGTGGTGAGCCTCTTGTTGTTGGGAGGCCAGGATGATGGAGCCCTGGGGGCTGCTGGGGGGACTGGGTCAGGAGTTAGGGGGGCTGGTCCCAGCCTGTGCAGGAAACCGAGGCATCTTTTGATCTAAAGTAACCCCTGGGGTTGGGTGACCTGCAAAGATTCCCCTGGAGGGATATGGCCTCTGAGTCCCACCATTAACATGTTAATCATGTGAATGTGTGTGTGTGTGTGTGTATGTTTGTGGTCATGTTAATTCTATCTACTCCCTGGAGGATAGGGACCACATTTAATGTCACTAGATCCTTTATTGGACTTGGTGTGTTTCTGGCACATCATATGTAAATATAAAGGGGACAATGGCTGTGGGGAGCCCACAGGTGCAAAGACCTGGATCTAATCCACTCCCCATCATATTACCCTTCTCAGCCCTCGTCACGGTCACTCATGGGCATGGAGGTTGGTTACCTTTTCACTTCTCTTGCCTTTTCCCCGTGAACTAGGACAGGAGGCTGCCGGGTAAGCTGGTAGACACAAGGGTGGGGCACAGGTCCCCCTTTGGGGGTCGCAGGGCTTGCCTATGAGTAAAAGGAATGTACAGTGAGGAAGTTTGGCCTCCACTGGGAAGCGGGTAGGGGAAGAAGATACCCTGGTTCTAGAATGAGAACAGAGTTGATCAGGACAGGAAGAGGGCCAGTGAGGGACCAGAGGCCAGGAGCCTGGGCTCCGTTTTCATCTCATCTGGGTGCTACCAGCTGGGAGAACTGGGGCTTACCACAGGCTCTGGGTAGTAGGGGCTTTGTCTGAAAAATGTGAACAGTGAGATCCAGGCTTAAAACATAAACACTTGTAAAAATGCAAGATTAGTATTCCTGCCAAAGGGAAACAGACAGACAAGCAAACAAAACAAAACAGGCAAAAAGAAGAAAGGTGCAAAGAGACAACTTGTTCTGTTCAGACCTGTTTTCTTTTAGACAACGAAGTGAGTAGGCAGGTCCTATGACAAATCTCGTGTCTCAACATCTTTTGCTTCTGGGTGATTCTTTCTAACCTCCCGCATCAACACTGGGGACTAAAACATGGACCTCACACCTGTTTCACCCTACTGGTGTTGACTGCCTCCTTCCACTCTCCAGTGCATCTCTACACAGCCTCTGCTCAAGGGCTGTTTAGATCGGGTTCCTCAAGTCAAAAGCCAAGGAATCACTTATGCACCAGTTACTGAGGTTTTCAATGCACCAGGCGCTGTGGTAGGTGTTGGGGAAACAGAAGCTCTGTGACAGACAGAGGAGTCAATGGGGGAAGAGAGAAATTCTCACAGAGACATAGACACTTATATTTATGTCAAGTCAGTGGTTCCTAATCGCCTGAATGGAGTCACATTTGGCTGAATAGTGTCTGTATTTCCATCGTCCATAATCTGTTGTTCTAGGCAGTGATTCTTGGTGATCTCTCTCTTTTTCATTCAAACTAGAAAACAAGCCTTTCCCTCCTATTGCATCATCCTCTACTGTGTTCTGGGAGCCTGGAATTAAATGCTTTCCTCCCTTCATTTCTTTGCAGGATCAATAATTCCCCCTGTATATTGCTTCTCAGAGGCTCTCAGACTTGTGCCTGGTTTAGGGTCAGGCACTCATGAGCCACCTCTCGGCGGGGCTTGCTCCCTGATGACAAAATGGAAAGGGGCAACCCGCGGAGCACAGGCATCTTCTAGACCCGACCCCTGGAGCCAAGAGAGCATCCCGGGACTTGGTTCCATTTTCTCTCAACATGCGTTACCCCACCTTCCCTTCTAGAAGCTCACAGAGAAAGTGGATGTCCACAGACATAAGTGATTGATCTTGGTTCGGTCAACAGAGCCCTGAGAACAGGGGACCGTGGACCCTGAACCAGGAAGAGCATGGGGTGTGGAGCCAGAGGGACCCAGGGTGGAAGAGGTTCCAACCCTGCCGACTTTTAGCCCCGTGGAGATCTCTAACACTGATGTCTGGTCTCCAGGGTGATAGCGCCTCGTGCTTGAGGTGATTTGAACACTATATGAATTAGGCGTGGGAGAGCTCCTAGCTCTGCTAGCTCCACACGTGAGTTCAATAAACGTTAAGTGTTATCTCCCCAGGGCCCTTGCTCATCTCCCTCCATCCTGCCTGACTCCTCCCTGCACACACATTGCAGTTGTCATAACACAGTTGTGCAAGGCACACTGGGCTGGCCACAGTGTCTCTTTCTCCCGGCACGTCACCAAGACTGTGTATCATAGTCTCAAGACAGAATTCTTCGCCCCGGGCACAGCCCCATCACATCAGACCCTATTCCTCAGCAATTTCCAGCTTCTTAAGGTAAGAACTTTGAGAAGGAGAGGGGCAGGCTGATGAGTGATGAGACTGCCCATGACCAGAGATAGTGCAGAGAAGAGTCGGGCAGGGACAATGGGGCTTCTGTCTCTGTAACTCAGTAAGGGTTGACATCAAAGTGGGCACGTTCAAACAAGCAGACTGACTCTGATACCGGAGCACTGCCTCACGAAGTGGAAGATGGGAGACGGGAGCAGCCGCAGACAGGGTTGTCCAGGCAGCCCTGAGATGGAGGCTCTGGCTTCATCAAGAGTAGAACCGGGGCCTTTGTATCTGAGGACCTCCAAGGAGTCCCTTTACTGTCCTAGCTGACTCCATCACACAGCCACTGCTTCTCTAATAAGCTGATTCCCCTGAGACCTTCACCGAGGAAGAGACAGAAACGGCAGTGATTTGGTCTTGTAACCAGAGCAACCATCCTTGCAAGCTCGCCTTGCAGGGAATGAGGCCAAGAGTGAAAAAGGAAGCAGGCTCCATGGGTAGCACCCAGCTTGACTTCCTCCTCAGCCAACCCAGAAAGCATCTCCCACCCTGTGGGGTCCAAGCACCAGGGGAGCCAGGGACCTCCTCTGTGCTTTTGAAGTCGGTTTGCTTATCCACCCAGGACCGCATGGAAGCAGAGGAGAAAGGGGAGGAGGCAGTGGCATCATTTAACACTCAGGGGCTGGATGCTTTGCTTGGAGCTCTACATATTTTACTTCCCATGACCCTATTTCTCAGACCTGTCTCAGGACAGCTCTGAGAATATGATATCTAAGCAGAGCCATTCTTCCTGCGATGACTTGTAGACCATCATGTGGGGTGGTCGGGGGTGGTGGTTGGAGAAGGGACAAGACAGAGCTGAGGGTGAAGGAAAGAGACTCACTGCATGGCCACCTTCCTGCTCAGAGCATCCAAGCTGGTAGCTTGCCCATTCCTCCCATGGCGTCTGCCCTCGTCCATCTCACAGTAGTGCCATGACAATTACAGACACAACTTTGCAGACAAGGAAACTGAGGCTGTAAGAGGTGTTGCTGTCAGGCACACAACTCATCTATGGCAGAATCTGGACTTCAGCTCAGTTTTTCCTGGCGTGCAGCCTCCACCCCCTCACCTCTGAGCAGCACACACAGGTGGGCCCAGGCTCACGTCACTGCATTCTTATACGCACCTATAGGGCCCCCTAGACAACTCATGGTGCGGAGATGCAGTGGACACAATGCCTCCTGCTGGGATGCCACCTTCCCGGCGGGTGTCTCTGGGATCATCGGGGTGGGGGGCAGGGGGGAAATGAGCAGAGTGAGAAGAGTCATTCAAGTGTAATGTACGCCTCTGAAAGTTGCTCTCTGATGAGGTCTGGAAGCTTCCAAACCTTTCTGAAATTTGCTCACAAGCAAATGAGCATCAGTGTGGTAAACAGACAGAGAGGACTCGCCTGACTCTAACATCGAACATTGTGGGAAATAGACAGGACTTGCCTGACTCTGACACAGATAACGGATGAATCTCGATGCTTGGTCATCCCTCCCACCCCATCACCCACTGAACTGAGGTTGGTCTCCTTGCACTAGACATGAAAAGTGCCAGATCCTATCTAGGTGGGGGGTAGCTGTGCCGGTTTGCTTTCTTCCTGCTTAACTCATCTGGTACTTCCTGACTCTTCCATCACAGCAAGTGATGAAGGCAACACCTTTGTCTAACAAAATCAAGATGCAGAGCAAGTGGAGGATGCTGAATGAATCGCAGATGATCCAAGGAGCTAGAGTTCCTATGGAATGAAAGTGGGAAGGAGAGAAGGAAATCAGGGTCCCTTGTAGATGATGATGATATAATTAGATGACTCAGGAAGATGCTGATGGTGCTTAAACCTCTCCACCTGGAAGTTCTAAGGATGTTTGAAAATGAATACATCAAAAATTGCATGAGACCTCATCACCCTCCTGTTTTGAGGATCTTAGAATTGTACCATCTCCTACCCAGTTGGCTGACTTAGAGACCGGGAATATTCCTCGTATTTCATATTCTCCATCACCCCAGGCATCTAGTCCTTCTTCTTTGATTTCTCTTCTAAAACTCACCCCCAACTTGCTTATTGCTCCTTATCATTCCTTACCTGAATGATTTTAACCCTAACATGTTGCTTTTTTGCCCATTAATCTGCTTTCCTGCCATGGTGATCTTCCTAAATTGCAAACATGGTTTAGTCACCCTACTGATTAAATCCTTCTACACGTCCCCTCTTTTAGGACAAGTTCAAGCATCTCAACATTTCTGGAGATTTAAGGACCTTGTCCCTGCTTGCCCCTTCCACCCCATCTCCTGCCATGCCTCCCCTGCCCTCACCCCTCTTGGGATAATCTGCACTTCCAAGTTCCTGACTGTGCTATGCTTCTCACATCTGTATAGGCTCCTCAAAGATGAAAATCTCCCATTACTTAGCTGTTTGCCTCCCTTCCCCCAGCTAAGCCCTCTTGCCTCTGTAAGACCCAGCTCAGGCCTCTCCTCTGCTGTAAATGAGCCCTGAGCCCTGTGATCTGGCTACCTGCCCTTGCCCTGGGCTCCTGTAGCCTTGACACTACCTACCGTGTCCCGATGTAGTTCTAGATCCTCCTCTGGACCAGGGTTTCCTGGACAGTCACTCCGTCCCTCACACTTGTGTCCTCAGTACTTGTCACATATTAGCTGTTGATACAAGCTTATTAGACTGAAATGAACTTCTACCCTCTCTACTTTTTCAACTTTCCTGGAGGTTCTACAAAAATTCGTCCCACTTTCCAAGCTTCTGTCCTTGAATTATCCAATACTCAGAGATGCCTTCCTTCCTTTTAAGCTTCAATAAATAAATAATTCATAAAATATTTTTTCCAGTTTTTTGAAAGAAAAAAACAGAGTTGAGATTCTGTCTTATGCAGTGGTCCCTCAACTTTTTTGACACCAGGGACCAGTTTTGTGGAAGATTTTTTCCCACAGGCAGTGCAGGGTGGGGGATTGTTTCAGAATGATTCAAGCACAGTACATTTATTGTGCTTATTATCTCTATTATTATCATATCAGCACCACCTCAGACCATCAGGCATTAGATCCCAGAGGTGGGGGTCCCCTAAATAGAGGATCAGGTACACAAGGACAGTGAGGGAAAGCTGAGGGAAGGATAGAAAAAAAAAAAAACAACTCATGTTTATTTTGCAACTAATAAATAACAGGTACCATGTTACATATCCTTTCTCATTCACACCTAATAATTCTCACAGTCTGTCTTCTGAGGCAGGAATTATTACCACTGTATTAATGAAGATGAGATTGAATGGGTATCACTTGATGTCTCTGAAGATAAAGGACTTGGAGAACTTAAACAGAAGGAAATATGTCTCATAGGACATGATAAGTGAAAGAAACCTGGTAGAAATGAGTCACTCAGTCGTGTATGACTCTTTATGACCCCATGGACTGTAGCCCACCAGGCTCCTCTGTCCATGGGATTGTCCAGGCAAGAATACTGGAGTGGGTTGCCATTTCCTTCTCCAGGGGATCTTCCCGACCCAGCAATTGAACCTGGGTCTCCTGCATTGCAGACAGAGTCTTTACTGACTGAGCCACCAGGGAAGCCACTTATAGCCTACAGCAAATAGCAGACAGGTAAAAACTGTAAATATTCTTATTTGGAAATAAGAAATGCAGTTAAACATGTAAATGCAAGTGAGCCATGTCTTCATCCTAAATCCCATAGTTTTAGGAAGATCTTATCTGGAGAAACTCAGTTTTTAGAGGAAACCACCCAGAAATAGTAGCCTTTCTGCAGCTCACCCTTCGCCTCTTAGTATTGCCTTGCTCCTCAGTCTCTGCTTCCTTTTCCCTAATCAGAAAGGTTTATGGAGATTTGACATCCAATGAAAGATGCTCCATAACTCCTCTCTCCCCTAAATTGTTATATTCCAACCAGATTTGATGTTCTCTACATGGTATGTGACTGAAGAAGGGAATGGCAAACCACTTCAGTATTCTTGCCTTGAGAACCCCATGAATGGTATGAAAAGGCAAAAAGATAGGACACTGAAAGTTGAGCTCCCCAGGTCGGTAGGTGCCCAATATGCCACTGGAGATCAATGGAGAAATAACTCCAGAAAGGATGAAGAGATGGAGCCAAAGCAAAAACGACACCCAGTTGTGGTTGTGACTGGTGATGGAAGTAAAGTCTGATGCTGCAAAGAGCAATATTGCATAGGAACCTGGAATGTTAGGTCCATGAATCAAGGCAAATTGGAAGTGGTCAAACAGGAGATGGCAAGTGTGAGCATTGACATTTTAGGAATCAGAGAACTAAAATGGACTGTAATGGGTGAATTTAACTCAGATGACCATTATATCTACTACTGTGGGCAAGAATCACTTAGAAGAAACGGAGTAGCCACCATAGTCAACAAAAGAGTCTGAAATGCAGTACTTGGATGCAATCTCAAAAATGACAGAATGATTTCTGTTCGTTTCCAAGACAAATCATTCAATATCACAGTAATCCAAGTCTATGCCCCGACCAGTAATGCTGAAGAAGCTGAAGTTGAATGGTTCTCTGAAGACCTACAAGACCTTCTAGAACTAACAGCCAAAAAAGATGTCCTTTTCATTATAGGGGACTGGAATGCAAAAGTAGGAAGTCAAGAAATACCTGGAGTAATAGGCAAATTTGGACTTGGAGTAAAGAACGAAGCAGAGCAAAGGCTAAAAGAGTTTGGCCAAGAGAACACACTGGTCATAGCAAACACCCTCTTCCAATAACACAAGAGGAGACTCTACCCATGGACATCACCAGATGGTCAATACCAAAATCAGATTGATATGTTCTTTGCAGCCAAAGATGGAAAAGCTCTATACAGCCAGCAAAAACAAGACCAGGAGCTGACTGTGGCTCAGATCATGAACTCCTTATTGCCAAATTCAGACTTAAATTGAAGAAAGTAGGGAAAACCACTAGAACATTCAGGTATGACCTAAATCAAATCCCTTATGATCATACAATGGAAGTGACATAGATTCAAGGGATTCGATCTGATAGACAGAGTGCCTGAAGAACTATGGACGGAGGTTCATGGCATTGTACAGGAGGCAATGATCAAGACCATCCCCAAGAAAAAGAAATGCAAAGAGGCAAAATGGTTGTCTGAGGAGGCCTTACAAAGAGCTGAGAAAAGAAGAGAAGCAAAAGGCCAAGGAGAAAAGGAAAGATATATCCATTTGAATGCAGAGTTCCAAAGCATAGCAAGGAGAGATAAGAAGGTCTTCCTCAGTGATCAATGCAAAGAAATAGAGGAAAATAATAGAATGAGAAAGACAAGATCTCGTCAAGAAAATGAGAGATATCAAGGGAACATTTCATGCAAAGATGGGTTCAATAAAGGACAGAAATGGTAAGGACCTAACAGAAGCAGAAGATGTTGAAAAGAGGGGGCAAGAATACACAGAAGAACTGTACAAAAGAGATCTTCACTACCCAGATAATCACGATTGTGTGATCACTCACCTAGAGTCAGACATCCTAGAATGTGAAATCAAGAGGGCTTTAGGAAGCATCAGTATGAACAAAGATAGTGATGGAATACCAGTTGAGCTATTTCAAGTCCTAAAAGATGATGCTGTGAAAGTGCTGCACTCAATATGCCAGCAAATTTGGAAAACTAAGCAGTGGCCACAGGACTGGAAAAGGTTAGTTTCATTCCAATCCCCAAAAAAGGCAATGCCAAAGAATGCTCAAACTACTGCACAATTGCACTCATCTCACTATGCTAGCAAAGTAATGCTCAAAATTCTCCAAGCCAGGCTTCAACAGGACGTGAACTGTGAACTTCCAGATGTTCAAGCTGTATTTAGAAAAGGCAGAGGAACCAGAGATCAAATTGCCAACATCTGTTAGATCATTGAAAAAGCAAGAGAATTCCAGAAAAACATCTACTTCTGCTTTATTGACTATGCCAAAGCCTTTGACTCTGTGGATCACAACAAACTGTGGAAAATTCTTAAAGAGATGGGAATATCAGACCACCTGACCTTCCTCCTGAGAAATCTGTATGCAGGTCAAGAAGCAACAGTTAGAACTGGACATGGCACAAGAGATTGGTTCCAAATTGGGAAAGGTGTATGTCAAGGCTGTGTATTGTTACTCTGCTTATTTAACGTATATGCAGAGTACACCATGAGAAATGCTGGGCTGGATGAAGCACAAGCTGGAATCAAGATTTCCAGGAGAAATATCAATAACCTCAGATATGCAGATGACTCCACACTTATGGCAGAAAGCAAAGAAGAACTAAAGATCCTCTTGATGAAAGTGAAAGAGGAGAGTGAAAAAACTGGCTTAAAACTCAACATTCAGAAAACTAAGATCATGGCGTCAGGCCCCATCACTTCATGGCAAATAGATAGGGAAACACTGAAAAGAGTGACAGACTTTATTTTTGGGGGCTCCAAAATCACTGCAGATGGTGACTGCAGCCATGAAATCAAAAGACACTTGCTCCTTGGAAGAAAATCTATGACCAACCTAGACAGCATATTAAAAAGCAGAGACATTAGTTTGCCAACAAAGATTCATTTAGTCAAACCTATGATTTTTCCAGTGGTCACGTATGGATGTGAGAGATGGACTATAAAGAAAGCCGAGTGCTGAAGAACTGATGGTTTTGAGCTGTGGTGTTGGATAAGATTCTTGAGAGTTCCTTAGACTGCAAGGAGATCCAACCAGTCCATCCTAAAGGAAATCAGTCCTGAGTATTCACTGGAAGGACTGATGCTGAAGGATTGATGCTCCAATACTTTGACTACCTGATGCGAAGAACTGACTCATTTGAAAAGACCCTGATGCTGGGAAAGCTTGAAGGAAGGAGGAGAAAGGGACAGCAGAGGATGAGATAGTTGGATGGTATTACCAACTCAATGAACATGAGTTGAGTAAACTCCAGGAGTTGGTGATGCATGGCGAAGCCTGGTGTGCTGCAGTCCATGGGGTCGCAAAGAGTCGGACATGACTCAGAGACTGAACCGAAATAAACTGAACTGAGATGGTATGTGTCCTTCTCCAGGAGATCTGAGTCAGCTTCATCCCAGAGTACCTACTGTCGTTCTTTGGACATTGACAGTTTTACTGTCTTTCATGGTCTCATTTGTTGGTTAGTATTTATTCATTCTGCCAGTCAATACTTGAACACTGACTATGCCATGGTCCTGGTGGCCCATTTGTGTCATGATATAACTGTTCACATCCTCTGCCTCAATCTGCTGTATGCATCCCTGGGGTGGGGGCAGGGGAAGAAGCCTCCTAATTATCTCCCGATATTCACTCCATCTGCGGCCACCTTCTCATAGCTCCAACCTAAGTGTTGTAATTTGACCACGTATTTCTTCTCTGTATGCAGCCATTTTCACATCTTAGATGTGAGCTCCTTAAGGGAGTTCATCTCCAAATTGAGTGCATGAATGAATAAATGAATACATGGGGGAAAAAAATCACTTAAGGGGGAAAAAAAAAGGTTCCTAATGGACAGGGGAACATGTTAAAGGAAGGGAGCATCATTTGTAGCCTGAGGGTGCTGGCTTTCAAAACTGATGATAGAATTTGATGCCAATCAGTCCTACACCCTGGTCTTCACCAAAGTAGGTGACTCATTCAACAGAAAAGCAAACCAAAGAGAAGAACAGTTGTTGGTTGAGGTCTCTCCTATTTCCTTTGTCATTTCTTATCTTCATGGCTTGATTGCCTTCATAGTGTCAGAAAGTTTAATATAGACTTCTGTTCCTCTGGGTGTTTCCATTGAAGCCCTGGTTCTCCACCCTCTGTTGACTGTCATACATCCAGATGGAAGGAAATATGGTGCCCTTAATAAATATCCTAAAGCAAGGGTCCTTGCCCTCTGGGGTCTAATGTCTGATGCTCTGAGGTGGAGCTGATGTGATAATTCAAGAAATAAAGTGCACAATAAACCTAATACAATTGAATCATACCAAAACCATCGCCAACTGCCCCTCAACCAAACCCTGACCCCTGGAAAAATTTTCTTCTATGAAATGGGCCCCTGGTGCCAAAAAGTTTGGAGCCTGCTGTCCTAAAGCCTTTCTTTATTTGTTTATGCTTTTAATAGGGTGCATTGTGGGAGAAGATAATAACAATGCATCCTATTGTTTAGCTGCTATGTTTAAGAAGCAGATAAAGCATCCTGCTCAGAAGGAAAGATAACAGAAAAGATTGCCATTACCTGGAAGTGGGTTGGTAAATAGGTATATCTGCCAAAGGCTAGTTGGAGGATGCTTACTGGCCAGATTGACAGGTGAAGAATGGCTGGAGGGTTTAAATAAATAGATGGGGGACAGTCATATTAGGGAGGTGCATGACTGAATAGAGGGAATAAGGGTTAGATAAATGGAGAAGTAATGTGTGAATGAATAGGTGAGTGGTTAGCTGATGGAGAAATAAACTGGTACGTCAATGATTGATGGCGCTGAGTGGCGGATGATGTGAAAGACCGATAAATGTCTGTGCCAGCAGGCGAGCAGATGGATGGGTACATGTTGTGGGATGAGCAGCAGCAGGAGGGGGTCAGGCATGGGTGGAAAGAGGGTGATTAAAAGGAAGAAGTAAAAGGAGAGGGTGAGTGGGTGCACTCAAGGCATTAAGACGCCAGAACTGGAAATCTGTTTCCTCGACAAGTCAGGATTTTACAATGAGTCTGAGAAAATTGGAAACTCTCCATCACTTGGTGCCCACCAAGTCCTTGGTGGTTTAATTTACAAAGAACATGATCTAGTCCATCAAGTTATCTGTGTCCCATCCCCTGTGGGGAACAGAGTCTTGAAAGCCAGGGATTAGCCCTTGTCTGTCCAGAAAGCCATGAGAAACAAGCCTCATCATTCCAGCATCCAGACTTGACCAGGCTTGACAGAGAGTCTATAAAATCAAAAGAAGAATCTTCCGCCACTTCCCGTGGCATGACCACATCCTTATCGGCCACTGGCCTGAGCTTTAGTGGGGGTCGTCTTGAGGAATCCAATGGTTGAAAGAGACACACAAAATTTTGCAGGCAACTTTGACAGAACACACTGTGGCGAGGGGCGGGGGACGGGTAAATTTACTGATGGTGCAGCTGGGAAATAAAGATGTGTAAGGCAAAACATCAAGTCCAAGATCACACGTTTGGTCAACAGCAGAGCTTGGAAGGGTTCGTTGTTACAGAAATGGCAGGTGGGAAGCTAAGTTGCAAGAAAGAGGTTAATACCCGTTCCTTTGGAAGAGCAGATGGATATGTGAGAAGATGGTGGGAGATTTACTGAAAGAGAAAGATGTTTTAGGAAAGACAGTTGGAAGAATGAACTTGCGCTCCAGGTCTCTTCCTCATCCGTTACCCTGTGGATGCTACAGTAAACCAACAGTACCTCCAACGTACTTTTAAGAATAACTGTGTTTTGAAGGAAATCCAAAACAGAGTACATATATATGTATATGTATAGCTGATTCTCTTTGCTGTACAAAGAAGCTAATACAACACTGTAAAGCAACTATACTCCAATAAAAATTAATTTAAAAAAAAGAGTAAGTGCATATCACAGTCACCGTATTTCCTCATACTTACTCTTGTCAAAGTGGTGCTTGGTCCAATGGGCTCAAGCTGCAGGAACTGTTACGGAGTGCTCAAACTGAGTGATATCTGGTCATTCATTTTCTGAAACCTCTCTTCTGATTTCATTGTAGCCTAAGCCAATAAATTAGACTTTGAGGCTGCATCTGCATTTTACATTATTTGCATTTTGTATGATTTGTAAATGGCATAGATATAAGATATGCAATTGTAACATGAAATTGCTTATTATAGTATTCTGTGTGCATGTGGGTGTATACATGCATGAAAGAGAGGGACAGAGAGAGAGAGAGAGAGATGGTACCCAGTTTTCTGATCGCATCTCCTTCCCAAAGCCTCACACACACACAGACACACACACACACACACACACACACACACACACAGGAGAAGCATACCCTGCTTAGCTTTCCCCATTCCTGGATACTCAATGTGGTGTCCTAATAAACAGCCCCCCAAAAATTACAAATTACTTTGAACTTTATTGATACACTGCACAATCACAACCATCTCAGTGTTCATCCTGAATTAGAAAAGGTTACAACTACAATGTAACATGCACAAAATTCACGTAGTATTTTCACCCTTAATACAATTATTGACAGAAATCAGGAAAAAATTAAGAAAGAAAATAGAAGGGGAGGAAAAAAACCTCTAGAAGGTTGACAAAGTTATACTCGTGTATCATGTGATAAAATTTTAAAGCATTTGAACACAGATCTGTTTTCAGGATAATTGTGAGAACGGGCACACCCATCGTCTGACACAGCTAGGACGGCACCATTGATAAGTCATAAGTTTTTTTTAATCTAGAGGACTCTGAACTTAACAGATACATTTTCATACACCCACACGTTCCTCACAATTGCACTTTACATGTCACAAAAGGTTCTGAATGATTAAAAATGCTCCCTTTAACTAACACAAAGGCGGCTAGGATTACTTATCATTGCTATGATTGATATCATTTTAAATTGGCCAATAGCGTAGAATGTGGCCCCCCAAAAAGAGCAGAGGGTTCATCATCTTTCTTTCCGCACTCAGCATCATGGAACAACAAAAACAATCCTGTGCTTTAAAAGGACACCGTGGAAAGAAACAAAATGGAATGTCTTTTAAAACACGGGAAATTAGGTTTCACTGGCTACTTGCAGGCTGAAGACAATTGTGTCTAATTGAGTCCACTCCACAGCCCTGTGGACCGCCGGTGTTCTGCACCTGAAGGCTAAGTTGCTTGGTTCAGCTCTATCTTCTCGCCGCATCTTTTAATTGCATATCTATCTCTTCCTTCTTTCATTTACTTCTCTTCTCTCGAGAAATGAGGGAAATGAGACCAGCATTTTTATTTGTTGGCTGTTAGTGATCATTAGGAGTTCTCATCGCATGGTATCTTTCTGAGAACATTGCCTTCCTAGCTACACACCTGTGAAGTTTTCCTGAAATTGCTCCAACTTACTCGTCTTAAAATAAAAAGAAAGAGAAGCTTGGGCAAGTAGGAGGTGAGGCAATTGGGTGTAAGTTTCTAGGAATAGGGCTCATACAAAATGAATGTGAATGATCCTCATTTTTGGAGAAAAACAAACAAACAAAAAAAGAATATTGCCAATGGGAAACATTCTACACCACTTCCCCTACTTCCTCTAATTCCAAAGAGATTATAACATTTTTTAAAATTGTTTGGGGTTTTTTGGTGGGGGGAAGGAGGGCTGGTTCCAGGTATCGCAAAGCCAGATTTTCTCTGGTGAGGACTCAGGGTCAAATTGGGAAAGGTGACATGGCCCCATCCCTCACCCCACTCCTCCGTCCTAATGATGACATCCATACTCAACCAGGGAGGAGAAACCCTCCCTTGGAACTGGAGGTAAACAGCAATCTCCAGCCACTCCTGAGGCTATGCAGTTGATGAGCTTGCCTGGAGATGGACTGCCCACCTCAAGGTTCTCTACTCTTTTCATGAGCATTTTCCCAGGAGAATTGGAGCTCGATGACCCCTCCACGTGGAGAGCAAGTTGCTGGATTAGTTCAGGAACAGATCCTTGAACTCAAACTTGCTCTGAACTTTCCCCAAGTCCCACAGTATACCTCCCACCCAGGTTTTGAGAACGAACAGTCCAACCTATGAAATGCATTGTCTACCTTGAGGCATGGGTTTCAGAGGAAAGAGCTCCGGTCCTCTTTCTGATACAAAACCTCACCTTTCCTTCTGTTCAGTTGAACACAACTAAGCATAATTTCTCTGCATAAAACAGAAGCATGTTTCAACCACCACTTGCCTGGATGGCCTCTTTCCCGCAGATAAAACAAACAAACAAAGAAAACTAAATGCATTTGCTTCAACTTGCAGAAGACTGTACCAGGCACTTGACATGAAACTACTGACAAAACAGCTTGGCCAGGACCTCAACACTAGCACTTGCACTGGCTTCACTTTGGTGGAAATACATATTTTGGGGAGAGGCAGGGTTTCAGAGTACCTATTATACATTGCCGAGTTCCTCTCACCTGATTTCTTGATAAGCCTTACTGGGTTTCCATCTCACGTGCAGAACCCGTGAAAAGCAGCAGGTTCTCAGAGACTCAAGAGTTAATTTTTTCCTCCTCTACCCCAAGCCCCACCCCACCATTGGCACCTTGAAAAAAAATCTCTCTCCAGCAGGCCTGATCCATCTGCCCTCCATATGTAAAGAGACTTGGACGTTGTCTTTAGGCATTTGCTACTCCATATGCTCCAAGGTGTTGGGTAACAGCTCCCATCCTGTGGAGCCATCCCCACCAAAGGAACCCAGACAACACAGAATCTGGACTGTGTCTGCTGGGCAGAAGGGTTTTCTGTTCCACTGCCCCGTCTCCTTGGGTCTTGCTTATTTCATTGTCTTTATCCCACACAGGTGAGGAGTGACGCTAGGACCCTTTCCCTCTGAAACAGGGCTGGAGTCTGTAACTCCCAGACATGCTTCCTGATATCTGCTGTAAGAGGCAGCACAGAGTTCTCTAGTGGATCTGAACCCAGGCTCTTTGTGTCTGGAAGGTTCAGGGATTCTCCTGGCTGAAGAAGGATGGATGCCTTCCTTTTGATCAAGTCTCAGAGGAAAGAACATGCCCAGCTCGTCCATTTCAAGCACCCTGTTCTCCAAGACCGTCTGGTCCCCACAGCGTCCAAACTTCTACTCCTAAGGAGCAAGCGTGTTATCAGCAGAACACTGGATGTGACACGTTACACGCTCATTCAGTGTCTGACACCACCCAGGCCGCGGTGACAGGTCTGAAACACTGATGTCCGACCTTTAATTCTGACTCCATGCCTGCTCACGATCGTCCCTGGAACTTGGAATCCACACACTGCTTTTGGCACATCATTCATGTTCTGCAAATCTGGCTCCTGGCAGCTCCCTGGGAAATGCAGATGTCTGTTTACAGCTGGCAAGTATAATATTAATTTCACTCACACCAGCTCTAACTCTACGGAAGTGCCGAGCTTTTCATATGCCAAGTCAACCCACGTACGCACGTGCAGACGTGAGTGTGTTTCTCCACCGTACATCACGTTCATGTGTCATAACAGAGAGAAACAAAGAGGCCACATTTCAGAGGAAGAAGAACAATGAAGCATGGCGGAAAGGGAACTCTGGAGCTAATATTTCTCATGCTTTAGATCGTGGTGCTAAAGAGTATTCCGTTGGGCCCGGGTCTTTGATCTAGTCATTGCTGGCTCTCCTCTTTCTCAGCAGGTCACCCCCTGCAGCGCAGGTCAAGGGCACAGCCCTGCAGGCTTCTGATGCCATTCTTCTGCATCCCAGTCACTCTCGCTGGCTGAGTCCTTCTTGTCCCGGGAGATAAAGCAGAAGGATAGGGTCAGCTCTTCTTTGTGTTCTGGAAAGATCTGAACATGGAGAGCTGAGGGCATTATATCCCAAAGTTCCTGGAGAAGCAGCCTATATCCAAGGAAGATGCATGTTACTCTCCCCGTCTGTTTGCAGTGTTGTGTTAATCAAGAGCTTGGAAATTAAGTCAGTTTGCTCAAGTGCCCTCAGCTCAGAAGAGCTTCCAGAAACAAATACCAGAGTTGTCAACACACCCGCCGTGTAATTGGCTTCCATCGGCTCTTAACTGGATAGTTTTCAAACACATGAAACCAAAACTGGAGCAGAAAGGGGACGACAGCAGAAGTCACCCCACTCAGATGGACAGCTGTCTTCATGTTGAAGAGACAGAAGTGTGTTTTTCTCTCTCTTTCTGCTAAGGACAGTCTCATAGATTCCTGACATGCACTTTCTTGAAAGGCTGAGAGAAGCATGAAGATTGGCACCTTGGTCCTTCAAGTGAGAAAGATAAAACACAATGCTCATCAAGGTTTTGCCAAGGCCGATCTGCTTCCCAAGAAGCTGTTTCTGGAAACACGATCTCTTCTGGGAAGAGTGACTGACTGATCTTTCACTCGCTACTTCGGTCCATCTGTTACCAGCACCTACTTGGGGTAGATGGACGGGCACATTCCAGACAGCCTGTGACATACTGCTTTTCTATGTTGTCAGCCCATGAGATCATTGGCTTTCACATGAGAAGCTGATGGTTAATTCTGAAGATGCCAATGTCTGCAGAAGGTAGAGGAGACATGAATCCAGTGGAACAGACACACTATGACTAGAGATGAATACAGTGACGGATTGTTAGTGAGTAGTGGGGAATGAAATAGAAAGATGTGTTGGATAATTACACTGATAGATTGATATATAAAGGAAGTGGATTGCCAGAGAGGAAAATGGGTGGGGAGATAATTGGATGGAGTGATCAATCAGATGGTTGAGTAGATGGGAAATGGTGTATTACTTTGATAGTGAGCTTGATAAAACCTAAATAATCAGCCACCTCTGGATCACTTTTTAAGAACTGGATAGTATTTTTCAGAGAGAAATACTCTCCTCAAGATTCTTCCCCCCATTTTCGGTTACATGACTTCTCAATGTTCAGGTTTGGGTTGTATGCCTACCCCCAAACTTCGAATCCTTATAGCTGGTAGAGAAAGCAAATAGGGCAGAATGGCTAGAAAAGATGGCAATGTTTCATATATATATAGAGAGAGAGACAGACAGAGACAGAGACAGAGACAGAGAGACAGAGAGAGAAAGGAAGAGAAAGAGAACTTCCCAGAAAGAAAAGATGTGAACCCTCATGTAATTAGATCATAATAAACATGGAGAGAGGGATCTGTACATCACAGTCAGGAAAATGGTCCACAGCTTTAAAGACACAAGTAATAGGACACTTGGGTATAATTCTTGCTGCGCACTACATTATAAGTCAAGTTGTGTCTTCAGGGTGCTTATCACGAGGCACGTTTCTTTGCCCAAATGGAACTTATGGTTTGGTGTGGAGGGTGGTTGGTTGGTGGTGATGATGCCAGAGGGAGCAGAGGGAGGGGAGGGGAAGGGTGGAGAACGGGTTCCATTTTTGGACACACCACCTATGAGTGATTATCCTACATGTGGTAGAACCCTGCCCACCCCTCCCCCAAACCCCACTCGTTCAAACTAGAAAGAAAAATCAAATCAACAAAGAAAAGAATCCAAAAAAAAAAAAAAACCCAAAAACTGAGAAAAGGAACAGAAACAAAAAGAAGCCCAAACTGTTTGGCCCTCCGCAGTGCAGGTGAAGTCTGTGATATGGAGAAGCAGGCGTTGCTCAGAAGACCTATGCTTTCTTATCAAAACTTGATGAAGAAGTGGGCAAAGAGGGTCCCTGATAGCCAGAGGCAAGCGAGCGCTCTAGAGGCCGAGTTTACACCATCAATGACGGCTCCAGGCCCTGTGTAGGGGAAAGAGAGACAGGCTCGTTAGCGTTAGCACACACCCAGAGGGCAGCTTCCTCAGCCCCTCCAAGCACTGCACAGACATGCTTCTCTCTGAACAGCCTCCACCTGACCCCTGACCCTTCCACGTCCCCATAAATGGAGAGACTCAAAGGGGCTCCTCACTGGGACACCTGGACCCTGCAGCCTGCTCTCAGAGACCGGGGTTAAAACACCCACAGAGGCAGAGGGAAAGCAGGGGTAGACTTGCGGGCTGACAGGACAGAGCAGGACCTTGGAGGTGGTGTGCAGGACAGACAGGGGTGGGAGGGGAAGCCGAGGAATGGGGAGAGGAGAGTCAGGATGGAGGGGAGAGGCGGGAGGAGGCGGGAGGGGGAGGGAGGCTTTCATGAGACCCAGGAGTCTGGGTGTTGCCGTGGCCGACTCTTCGTTTGGCGTGACTGGGATGTTGTGGAGCACTGGGGAAGATGAATAACTACTGTCTAACTGCATCATTTTAGACACTATGGTGGGGTTTAAGCCAGCAGTCGAGCCCGCATGACCAGAGGGGACCGAGAGGACCCAGCCTACTCAGACCTAGCGGCCACTGTCCTCTGCCTGGCGGGCTTTCCCTCGAGCATCCTTCTTTCCTCTTCCCTCTCTCTCTGGCGCTTTGACATAGCCCTCCTGAATCCCTCACATTCCACACGAGATGAGAGCACGATTATCTACATCCTCCTCCAGAAGACAGACTGTGTGCATGGGGGTTGTCCTCGCCTGTCCTGAGGACCCAGGGCGGAAGGATAAGTGTCCAGCCCTGCCCCCACACCTGTCCATCACCTTTGCTGGGCAGCATAAGAATCTAGGGTCATCAGCAAGAGCCGTGACCAGCGAACAGAGAGGATTCCAGGGTAAGCGAAGCTACGTCTTAGTCAAAGGAGTAAAAGTCCTCAAAAGGCAACCCTGTAGGGCCAGCGACAAAGGGCAGGAGCAGGGAAGACAGGCAGAGCATCACGGCCACCTTTAGTGGTAACGTGGCTCCTTGGCAAAGAATGGCACTCCCGACGAAAGGGCCGGTGGAGCCGGGTTTCCTCTGACAGCACCCAGGCCCCGCAGCTTCCTGGTCGGTATCATGGCTTGGATCCAGGCCTCGTTGATGCTGACCTTTAGCCAGGGGACATATGGGTCTCTCACTTCAGCAACCAGCTTCCATTTGTTCCCACCCCAGGGTTCTCAGCAGGATGCCTTCTATTTCTCCAGTGCATAACACGATTCTCTTATCTACTAAGAATTCATATTTACTTGAGAGTTTGAGAGTCCTGCTCATAGTGTTCTGTACTTTGGTTATAGAGTATTCACAGAAAAGGGCAGAGTCCAGGCCTTAGCCCATTGCTGTGGTCCCCATAACGGCTTCATGAACATTTATAGAAAGTGGCCTGACTCTGGGGTCCCCATTAGCCAAGGCATATATCCTAAGGAATCGTACCAGCCTAGAGAATGTACTAAGTTGGAAAAGGCCCAGTTTGAAGCCCAAGGTAATTCTCTATATTGTCTTCTGCAAAAGATGAGCGATTGAGATTTTCAAGAGAGTTTAAAAGGAAATGGATGATGCAGAACCGTATGATTCTTTAAAGAATATTTAAAATATAAAGTCTATATATGATGTGTATTAACTAGTTTTATATATATATGTGTGCGTGTGTTTTGCTAATTTATTACACACTGATGTCAACTTAAGAAACTGCTGAGTGGGCTCCATGCTAGATAGACAGGGGTCTTTACTATAGGAATCACTTTATTCCAAGTTCCACCAGCGGGCTTAGCATTTTGGGGGAATGTCACATTACCAGCGTAAGGTTGGATGTAGATAAAATAAACAGGAGAGGAGATGTATTAATGAAGCCAGTGCATTAAACTGTAGGTAAATGAGAAGGAGTCATCACGATAGCAGGTGGCAATGGCAGTAAGGTGTTCATGCTGATCAGGCAGGCAGGGTGCAGCCACTGTTCATGCCAGCTGAGTTCTCCAAGGAGCAGGACCCCAGCAGGCACCACGCCTGCTCAGCCCGCTTGGGGGTATGGCCATAAGGCATATTAATAATATATGGTGCTCTCTGTGTGCCAAGTTGTGACTCTAAATGCAGAACCTCTATTAACCCGTTTTGTCTTCAGGAAACCCTATGGTATGCCCACGTTATGGATGGGGAACTGATGAGCTGCGTAGTTAAGCGCCCTGCCTATGGCCACACAAGATAATACACCCAGAGCTGGACTAGAACTGAGCCACTCTGTCTACAAGGCTGGTGCCCTTGATGACCACAACTCCACCTCTTCTCTGTGGAAAATGGTCTTTTGTGCATGTTTTTCAGAGACTGCGGCATCACGCCACAATGGCCTCTGAATCGACTCAGTTTCTCCAGAAACTGGGATGCGTGCGTGTGTGCTAAGTCACTTCAGCTGTGTCCCACTCTTTGAAACTCTATGAGCTGTAGACTGCCAGGCTCTGCCTGTCCATGGGATTCTCCAGGCAAGAATACTGGGGTGGGTTGCCATGCCTTCCTCCAGAAGTAACCATGGGACCACACCAATTCACTAAATAACTGCAACCCACCACTTCTGTATTAAAGCACAGAGAAATATTTGCATAACCAGGTGAGTGGTTTTAGCATATAGAAAGCCTATGAGAGAGATTCCTCGCTGAGGGACAGCCCCTCTGTGGCCATGGTCCTTCCACCAGCAGAGTGAAAGGAGACTGGGATGGGTGACCTCTGAGCTCTTCTCCCTTAGCGTCTGGAGTTACAGAATGGCTAGACACTCTGTATCTGGTTCTAGAAGGGACGGCTGTGGCGGGGGGGCGGACAGCCAGAAGGTCTTCTCCAGTAGGTACGAGACCAGCACCATGCAGCTTTCTGCATGCCAGCATGCCATCTCCTGAGAGAGTAAGAGGGCATCAAATACTCCTAGACTCTAACGTTCCCTATTTTGGCCTCATTCTCTATGCTGCTGCAGGAAGTTTTATTCTTTAGTGGGTGTGATAAGCCCTGCTCTAAGCATCAGACAACATGGCAATTTCCTGTTGAAGTGTCTACGGCCCATCAGTGTATGAGAAAGGGCCAAGCTGCTCTGGCCAGGGAGTTCACCAAACCCACTAGGACAGAGATTAAACTAGCCTTGCTTTCTTGCTATGGATCCTGGACACATTTGAGATCTGGCAGTTGGAACAAATGCCAGTGCAGTGAGGGGCCACAGGAAAACCTCCTGGGCTTTGTTCAAAGCAGAGAAGAGCTCATGTGTGTACACCACATTGCAGGCTGGCGGAATGTAAGACGGAGGCCTTTAGCAGCGAATGGATTCATTAGTGCAGCTTCACAGTAACCCTGATTCTATTGGAAATGAGGCGGTGGGGAGAATTTGGGCTGGGTATCTCCCATAGGTTTTCTCTTTCAAAATTGGAGGATAATTACTTTATCATACGGTGTTGGTTTCCGCTGTACAAAAACGTGAATGAGACATGAGTAAGCATCTATCCCCTACCTCCCGAGCCTCCGTTTACCCACTGTCCCACGCATTTAGGTCATCACAGAGTACTGGGCGGGGCTCCCTCTGCTCTTCAGCAACTTCCCATTAGCTATCTATTTTACATAGCTACCCTCCATTTGGCCCACCCTCTCTTTCTCCTGCAGGTTTTCTGTATCTGAAGGTCACTGACCTGATGGTAAACGCTTCTCTGTGCTTTAATACAGAAGCAGTGGTGGATGGGTGCTGTTCAGCAAATTGGCGTTGTCTGCCTTGATTACTTCTACGCCTCTGCCCCACCTTGGCCTCACTGCTTTGTCCCCGCAGCCCTAAACCTTTTGGGGTCAAAGTCACTGGTCCCTAGAAAAGTGCAACTAATGGTTGGGACTTGGCTTCAGACCGACTTGAGTTTAAATCCTGACTCTGTGGCTTGCCAGCTCTGTGATCTCAAAATACTTTCAGTTTCTCCTTGAAAACAGGGCTCATAACGCAGTTTTCAGATAAAGAAATGGAGGGGTCAGGGTGGCATCTGGTAGAAAGTAGACACGAGATCATGGGAAGGACTGCTCTCATGGGTCCACACCCCCTACCTTCCATTGCCTAGCTGTGGCTGTGCATGCTAAGTTGTTTTAATCGTGTCTGACTCTGTGACCCCATGAACTGTAGCCCACCAGGGTTACACTCCAGGCATGAATACTGGAGTGGGTTGCCATTTCCTCCTCCAGGGGATCTTCCCAACCCAGGCATTGAACCTGTGTCTCCTGAAGCTCCTGCATCGCAGGCCAGTTCTTTATCGCTTGGCACCGGGGAAGCCCTTAGTTGAGGCTAATGTTAGCTTATTTGGTAGATCTTTTCCAAGTACATTGATGCTGAGCTGGGTTTTGGGAGGTGAGAGTGAAGTGGCGAGATGGGTGACAGAGGTCACTGGCTGGGAGGACCTAGGAGGTGTGGGGTGCTGAGCAGGGCGATGAGAGAGGGCTGAAGACAAGTTCTGCGGCAAGTCCGAGGAGAAGCAGACCCCACGCTGGCCTCAGCAGCCACGCCGTCCGCCCAAGAACCGTGTGCTGTTCCTGTCATGCGCCAGCTACCATCCCAAAGAGAAGGAGAGGCACAGCCTCTGCCTGCACACAGCGAGCCCCCTCTAGTTTTTGGCTGTTGCTGATGTGTGGTTTGTGTGTGTGTGTGTGTGTGTGTGTGTGTGTGTGTGATGTGGGATCTCAGTTCCCTGACCAGAGATTGACTCGTGCCCCCTGCAGTGGAACTGCCAGGGAAGACTCCCTATTCTCCATTCGGATCTAGAAGTCCTCTGTCTTCACCTAAACCAATAAACAAACACAAACATGTTTTAATCCTTCACAGAATCTGAGAAGAACGCCCTTTGAAACAAAACAGCCCAACCTCCCTTTCATCTCAGGAACGCCTTGCCTTTTGGAAAGTCTAAGAGGACTAAATTTAGGAGTCAGGGAGAACTGAAATTGAATTCTTGCTCTGCTATTTACTAGCAGGATAAGTTTTGTTTTTTAATTAAAAAAAAATTTTTGGAATGTAATGACTTTGCAATGCTGTGTTAATTTCTGCTGTACAATGAAACAAATCAGCTATAAGTAAACGTACATCCCCTCCCTCCTGGACCTTCCACCCACACCCCCTTCCCTCACTTTAGGTCACCACAGGGCACCACGCTGAGCTCCCACGTGCAAGTTCTCTAGCAGGAAGTAGCATGATGACTTGGACGAGATGGTTAGCATCTCTGAAGCAGTGATTTTCATGTACGAACTCTGTGGGGAGGTGCTTTTGTCTGTGCAAGGATGCTCTGAGGATGAGTTCAGATGGCATATAAAATCACTGAGACTAAGTAAAGGATGAATAACTACTGGATTAATCAGAACTAGGAGCATCTTTGGTGGGGCTCATGCTTTAAATAAAGACACTCTGTGTACACTGGATTCTCAAAGATAGTTGCCAAGCAAACGTGACTCTGGCTTAGCAAGCAAGTGACTGGTCTCTCCTCACAAGACCAAAGGTGGCTTCAACCACAGGTTAAGGCTTCTTGGGGAAGGCCAGTTACCCTCAGGAGGTATAATTAGAAGCCCATCTCTTTATCTGGGAAATCCCCACATTCGAGAACTCTTAATTTACCCTTAATAATGACTCGGTCCAACAGAATGACTCTTATAAGCATCAGACTTCATTACATTTTTTTTTCAGGGATAAACTAAAAGTGAGAACATGTTACTATGCCCTTTCCCCTCATTTCACCCTCCTTATCGCTAAAAATGTATTGCTTCCTTCATTCCTGTTGTTGAGTACCTTTGAAAATAAAAGCCCAGACAAAGACACAAAGCCACAAAATCAACCATGAATGACATACATGACAACTAAATACCTTGGGGACATATGCAGACCAAAATGAGCTAATCCTGGGCATACAGAAGAGAGAAAGAGACAGAAATGATCAAGAGATAAATTCCAGAAATGATAAACATCAGAAAGGTCAATCATTCTGTCTGTGTTGTCAGCATTGGAGGTAAGGTTTTTATGGCCATGTGTGAGGCCCAGAAGTGGTAAGACGAGTAAATAAAGAAAGCAGCAAACAAACAGATGAACAAAATTAAGTCCACTTGGAGAGGCTACCTACTTTGTTGAATTAAATATACTATACCGTATAGATTTTTAAAAAGCAAATTTGGTCGAGGACTTAGCATAGAATTAACCTGCAAACCCAGTTTGCTGGAAAACAAGAGTGGCTGACTTCAAGGGCAGGCTGATCACACTCTGGAGAAACAGGGGTTAGAAATCAAAGCACCCAAACTCAGCACAAAGCTCCCAGCAAACTACATAAGCTTATGGATGAGATCCTGCCCTGCAAAAGATTTTGAAGCTTAAAAATGGAAGGGTCCAGATACATGTTTTTTTTTAAGTATCTTTGACATTAATTTCTCATTTTGATATTAATTTTTCATTTAGATGCTTTCTTCTCTGCAATCATCCTCTTTGTTTTTTCAGCCTTCTAACTTTATTGAGGCTTTCAATGGCTAAGTCAAAGATCTCTCTTGGTAAACGCCACATTTCTCTTGAAAATACATGGGTTATTTTAAAATGTCTTTTGATATTGATTTCTAGCATAATTGCACAGCGATAAGAGAACAGACTCTGTATGATTTCAATACCTTTAGACCATGAAATTTTTGCCCCTTGTTTTATGTCCCTGGATATGTTCCAGTGTCTCCTAGTTTATAGTCTATGGGAACTTGAATAGAATTTATATCCTACTGTTATGTGAAAATTATATAAATCTTAATTATGTTGAAGTGTTTCACAGTGCTTTTCAGGTCTACTATATCCTTCTAATTCCCTGTGTATTCATTAATGAATTCTCAAGAGTTTGATATTGAAACTCCAACTAAAAACCTTATTTACTTAAAAAACTGTAGTATATAGTGGAACTATGTATACTTTGTTCTGTATTCTCCAGGTCTCCTGTAAATGTGTTATCACACTTTCATAATTTAAAAATAAAAAGAAAAACTGGAGGGTCCATTACAAGCGAGAAAGGTATTGAAACGACCCCCTTTTTCTTCCTGCGATTGCAATGGAAACCGGGAGAAGTTCTTCAGCAGGAAATTCGATAGCAAGCTGCAGCTGTAATACTGTTAAAATAGCAGGTGGTAGTATGGTCATCACATTAAGGGGAAAAAAAGAAGAAAAAAAAAAAAACACGGGCAAGTTAAACTTGGTAATAGCACAGTGAGATCAAGGAAGCATCTGAAATCTAAGAAGATACACTTTTGTTCTGAAATTTAGATGAGTTTTATGAGTGTGAACTATGTGACCTTCCTAATGAGGAACCAAAAAGATAATGATGTTCTTGGTGATTAAAAGAGGAGCGAGGAAATCTAATTAGACAATGAGTGTGTTACTCTTGTTGGGGAAACGTAAACCTCTTTTCAGAAGGGCTGGCTGATGAAGGCGCATAACTTGCTATCAAAGGATGCTGTTCCTCCATTGTCTGTAATTACAGCAGAAACAGGGCCTGGTGTTGTTCTGCAGGGAAGATGAACCAGGCTTCACGGCTCTGGGAAGGCATGGGGATAAAGAGGCCAAGACAGCAGCCGCTCCCACAAAGCCCACGGCCTAGGAAGTTCGTAGCAGAAGTTAATTCAGACCCATCAGCTCATCACAGCCCTGAAAGAGGCGAGGCTCTGGTCTATGCCAAACCAGAAGCTCCAGCGTATGCTGACATCAGCATAGCCAGGCACTCTGTGTTAAAGCCTAAATGCTCGGGCTAACGGCCAGATGTCAGTGATTCAGAGGGGAGCAGGGTGAGAGGGAGTGACAAGGAGCCTCATCAGGAATGAAATGTGAAATGTCTGCATATTTTTCCCCTAATATGTTGACATTTTGCAGGTTGGGGAAAATACAAATGCTGCTGCTGCTGCCACCAGCCAGAAGCATTAACATTTCTCTCTGACTCATTCCCTCCCACCTGGATTTAAATAGTGGATTTGGAAAATAAAAATCATACATGTTATCAGCAGGAAATGGACAAGCATGTGCAGCTTCGGATGTCTCTGCAAGAAGAAACCACTTGATGAGCACCTTCTTCAACAGTTGGTCAGGATGTCTTCCTTACATTGCCTTACATTCCCTTACATTGTCTCCCTTACAAGGAAGACCCGGTTGGAGGGGACCCTTATTTTCAAATTAGAGCTGGGACGTATTGGGGGGGCTGGAATGCAAGGGGTAGTGTGAGAACAATATGTCGATTTGGCTTCCTTGGTGGGTGGTGGGGGGAAACTACAAGACCATTAAAGTATTTGTCCTCCCTTTGGATAGTGAAGATTTTCACCCTTTATGGAGGCTGTTATGGACTCACTGTTGACTGGAAGATATATTTATTAATCCACTCAGGATTAATAAATTACTGGACAATAACTATTACAAGTTTCAGGGCTATATCCTTCAGTGTAGCAACAAATACAAGCCTAAAGGTAAACTATCAGGAAAATCTAAACGATGGGTGAATGATTCTTCAGTGGGACTCAGAAATGCTTGGTAGATGGGGTACCATTAAGGAGACACTTCAAAGGTAAGTGTAACTTAGGCATAGAAGAGTCAAATACTTCCTTCTGTGACCCTACAACACACTGGAAGAGACTGGCTACTATGGGTTAGAAACAAGCACAGGATTAAGGCCAGACACACTTGGGTACAGAACCTAATGTTAGGGCGTCCTTCCACTTTCTATCTGAGGCAGGAAGGAATTCAGTCACATGGCTCAGATCCTCTGAGCTCCAGACATAGCTTCCTCAGAGGGTTCTGAGCTGTCTAAAGCCACGTCTGGCCAACACCTACTAGCCAGTAGCTTCTTTATTCTGCTGAGGTAGCACTTGTGTTCTATATTCTATTGTAAACGCCTGGTTACTTGCTTGTACCAGATTGGGAAGTGTGTTCCCCTCCATGCCTCAATCTGAATCTAATTCCTGGCGCATACTAGGCTCTAAGCAAGCATTTGCTGATGGACAGAAGCTGGAATGTGCAGTGGGATCCAGGGTCCCAGGCAACGGAGGGGGTTGTCTAGCGTGGTGGGTGCAGAGAAGGCCACGGGGAACGTGGGGACACGATGGAGGTTGATCTCAGGCTTTTCTGGGAGGCAGGTTTCAGCAGGGGGTGAACAGGTTGACTCTGAGTTTGGGAAGGGTCACTGGGGTCCCGAAGTGGCAGATTGCAGAGATTACCAAGGACAAAGGGACCCACACACCGTAAGAGAAGCTCACGACTAGACATGGCACCTGCTCTGGGGTGAGTGAAGGGGGCGGGCAGAGGCAGTGGGAGGGGTGTGGCTGGGGCCTGCTTTCTCAGACCTGTGAGCTGACAGGCGTGAGCGGTGGCGGGAGGGAAAAGTCAGAATGACCTCAGAGATTGGAGTGAGGGCTGGGTGTGAAGATAAGGTGTACATTTGCAGGGCGGAGGAGGAGGTGCCAGAGAGAGAAAGATGGAGCTTGCCCTGATGGAACTTTCAGGCGGCAGAGCGGCCTCTGACTCAGAACTGAGGAGAGAGTTAGGGACACAGACGGGAAGCTCCCAGACAGCTGCCCAGAGACCAGCCGGCTCCCGGGGACCCCGGGCTCCCAGGTAGACCTGCCCACGGAGCACATCCTCAGGGCTCCTTGGAGACTTTCATTCAATGACTCTGGGACCAGGCCCACGGAACAGCATTTCTGAAGCACCCGAAGCGAGGTCTGAGGGCTAAGATAGGGTTCCCTTCAAAGACGCCCGAGGACACAGAATACCCTACCCCTCTTGCTGTGATGACACCCCTGGGCAGACGGTGGAGGGGCTAGATGCAGGCTGAGACGGAGAGGGAGGAAGAGAGCCACGTGCGTGCATCATAGAAGATGGAAGCGGGGGGCTGGGGCCAGGACGTCTGGGGCCAAGGGGAGTCTGGGTGTTTGGGGGGAACAGGCTGTGAGGCTGAGGGCTGACTGTCCGGACTGGAGGTGAAGGGAGAGGAGATGCCGGATCCTCGACCCCTCTGCCCAGCCCTCAGGTTGCACCTGGAGCCACCTGGGGAAGGTGAGGATGTTGGGGGCCTTTATGGAGGAGGGGGTGGGGGGCAGGCTGTGGCCAGCTTTCCGGAGGCTGCCCTAGGTGAGGCCGGCCAGAGCACAGAAGAGCTGTCTGGCTGCCTCTAGTTGAAGAAAATCCAGTCTGAAGAGCCAGCCTGACATGTATGTTTATTCTGGAGGAATGCCATTAGCAAAAGAAAACAGAGATTCTGTCCTCATGGCTTCCGGGGGCAGGGGAGGTAGACTGTCTTCCAGGCTGCTCCGAGGGACTGAGACTTTGCCTGAGGGAAAAAACTCCTGAGCCCAGATGCTGCCTTCACTGGAATACTTTGCCATTCTCCTATGCAAGGACAAGATTCTGAGGAGTGGTCCCTAGTCCTGGTACTTAACTCAGAGCCCCTCGTTGGTGTCGCTGCAATTTCACAGATGAATCTGCTCTCCTCTCTGCACCGTCCCCTCCTTCCCGGCTTTGTTTGCTTCCCTGTCCCTCTCCCCCGCCAGTTCCAATCCAGACATTCACACGGCTCATTGCATGCCTCACAGTCTCTGCAGTGCCGGATGTAATCAAGTTCAGATCTTCCCTCCTTGCACCCTAAGGACAGGGAGGGGGGTGGTTCTTGCCCAAGACCCAGCAGAGGCAGAATGGGCTGGCAAGTGCAGAGAAAGTGAGTGACTTCCTCGAGGGGCAGAGGTGTGCCCAGCACACCAAGCTCAGCCACCCCGGCTGCATGCGGTCCTGGCAAGGCTCTAGGATGTCAGGGCCGAGTGGCCTTTGCAGGCCTCATCCACTCCAAGAAGCTTACAGATACTTCCAGCAAGTTGCTTTCAATAATCAGAACAGCTGCTACCATCCCCAAGGTTATGGACGTCAGGCTTTGGAGATCTGCTTCTGACCCTAGTTTCCTTTTGATTTTTTTTCAGAATAGGGACTTAGAAAGCAAGAAGGAAGCCTGGGGTGTGTGTGTGTGTGTGTGTGTGTGTGTGTGTGTGTGTGTGTGTGTGTTTTCCTGTTCTTACATTTTACAGGCAACCATGGAGCAGAGGGCATCATGGTGTGTGCCAGAGTCAGACCTGGTACCCAGTTTCCCCTTCCATCTCCGTGTTGATCTGTTCTTTACCTTCTGCTGTCCCTCTAGTCCTGACAGTGGCCCTGGGGCTGAGCAAAGTGGACAATCTGAAATGCTGCTTTGAGCTGGCATGCTGCTGGTCACCTGTCCCGTCTGTGTGGCCTCCGGAGGAGCAGCAACTGGTGATGACTGAGGGAAACACCCCACATCAACACCGGCCACTGATTCACCTCTGAGCATCACCCGCCGACCTGGGTTGTCTCTCCTTTTTTCTAAGCACTTCCTGTCTCAGCCCACTGCCTCCATAGCCTGTGTCTTCTGCCTTCGTTTGAGATTGCTTTCATCTCACTTTCCTGTATTCTGTAGGTGTAGGCAGAAACTATATGAAAGATGTTTGTGTGAGAGGTCTGTTATGAGTGTGTGTTGTGATGGATTCACACATCACTTCAGGGCCCAGAGTCCCCACAAACCCAGCTCACAGTCCTTGAGGGCAGACACCAATGCACGCCTGGGGATGTGGCATGTCTGTGTGTTGGTTTGGGGGGGTGTGAGCAGATGGTGTGTAAATGCTCAAATGGTCCTCTAAAAGAATGTGTTCAGATTACATAGAAGATGGGAGATGGAAATGGAAAATGTTCAAACAGGCTAACTGCTGACCTGGGCTTCATGTGGCTGGATGCCCTGGGGTATGAAGCTATGTCTTTCCCATGAGCTGAACTGTGTCCCCAAGCTCACATGTTGGAGCCCTAACTCCTGATGTATATTTGGAGACAGAACCTTTAAGGAAGTGTTTAAGGTCAATTGAGGTTATAATGGGCTTCCCAGGGGGTGCTAGTGGTAAGGAATCTGTCTGCCAATGGAGGATATGTAAGAAATGTGAGTTCGATCCCTGGGTTGGGAAGATCCCCTGGAGGAGGGCATGGCAACCCAGTTCTCGGAAAATCCCAAAGACAGAGGAGTCTGGCAGGCTGCAGTTCACAGGGTCACGAAGAGTCAGACAGGGCTGAAGTGACTTAGCATGAGGTTATAATGGTAGGGCCCCAATTGATAGGATTAGTGTTTGAATGATAAGAAGACACCCCAGGGAGCCCTCCCTCCCCATCTCTGGCCATCTCCATGCCCCCGTCCCCAGCATTCTCAGAGGAAAAGACATATGAGAACAAAGCTGGCATCTACAAGCCAGGAAGAGCACCCCCATCCAGTATAGCCAACAGCTCTTCCTGGCTGACCTTGGCCTTCTGGCCTCCAGAACTGTGAGAAAATCCATTTCTGCTGTCCCAGCCTACACTCTTTCATTATAGCAGCACTGGCAGGTGAATATATCCTTCATCTCCACGAGCTGCTGTCCTCGGCTGAGACATACCTCTCTCCCGAGTTCACAGCACAGGGGTACAAGCACCCAGACCTCTAGTGGTCAGTCCTGGGGTCCTCCTGCCGGCCACACCCCCACGGGCAGCCCCACCAGCTCACAGGGACATGGCAGAGTCAGTGCAGGGCAGCACCCCAACCTCGCTCTTTGCCCTCAGTTTTATCAACACCAAGGCATGGACATTCGCAGACACCACGGTGTGGGCAGAGCCATGGGCTGTGAAAGCGGCAGACGCAGAGCTGGGAGAGGAGCAGGTCAGGGCTGATTCCTGGTCTGGACAATTCAAGTCACCATGTCCTCAGTGGCTGAGACTGGTCTTCGATACGGAGGGCTGTGTGGGGGCTTCTGCTCAGCCTGGGAGTGTGAGAGTGTGTGTGTGTGTGTCTGTGTCTATGTGCCCTTGTGTCATGTCCTCTGGTAAACCTTCCAGCACTGAGGAGGGGTCTGGTCTGGGTCTCATCAACACCCCTTCACTAGCTACATATACTTCAGTGTCACTTAGCCTCTGGGGTCCTCCTCTTACCTGTCTTTAAAATGGACTAATAACCTGTCTTGCACAAAACTAGCATGATGCATGGAAACCAGTTAATATTTGGTAAGTGGTAGATATTATGATGATCATTATGAACATGACCCAAGAACTCATATCTTAAAATGAAGTTTTCAGAATTAAGTCATTAGCCCTTTTTGCTTTGGGCTGAAGAAATTATCACGAGGGACAAGGAGGCCTGGCCTGCTTTAGTCCATGGGGTCACAGGGAGTCAGACACGACTTAGTGACTAAGCAACAGTAGGGTGACTTCCCTAGGAAGACAATCATCTAATAAGCCATTTCGTGTCTGGGCTGGGTTCCGCTAGTGCCACATACAAATAGAATACACATCCCTGTTAAAAGCCACCAAGTGGAAGTTTATCATTTTGGAGAGTCCTTCTCCAGAAACGGATAACGATGTTTCACATGTATGTGTGTAAGAGCCATCATGGGCTTCCCTGGTAAAGAATCCACCCGCAACCCAGGAGATGCAGGTCCAATCCCTGGGTTGGGAAGATGCCCTGGAGAAGGAAATGGCAACTCACTCCAGTACTCTTGCCTGGAAAATCCCATGAGCAGAGGAACCTGGGGGGCTACAGTCCATGGGGTCACAAAGAGTCGGACACAACTTAGTGACTCAACCACAACAACAAAAGCCATCATATTCCACATGTTTGTTACCTAAAGTGTGTAGACCAGCCCCCCGAAGTCTATCCAGTAAGGAGAACAAGTCAGGGGAAGGAGCAGGCAAGCCTATCTTGGAAGGAGGCTTAAGGTCAAAAGCATAGGCATTCAGGCAGGCAGAGGAGTGAAGGAACATGCGGTACCCACCTGCCACTGCTGATGAGGGGCTTATTTCTAAGACACACACAGCACAATGTACACACAATGCAGAGAGAAAACAAGAGACACAGATCACACATTTCAGATGGTTGGTGGACAAAGTTCCCTTCACGTCAACGCTGAAAGCTGTTTGGGGGCTGAGGTCCATATGAACAAGGAACACCTTTCCTTCCTATTTACCAGATAGCTCCCTCTCGCCAAATCTCAGCAAATACACACGCACATAAACACACGGACCATCACAACAAGCTGGGCCTGGCCGGTGGGGTGAAATGTCACACGAGGAGATGGACACAGCAGTGTGAGAATGGAGGGAAGGCAGGATGAGGGCTCCCAGCGGGCCAGTCGGGGCTCTGGGGCCCCCTCACCCCATATGGGAGGGGGCGACCCTCAGAGAAGGGATGGATGTCCCAGCTGACGTCCCGATGAGGACCAGCCTCTTTCTCCGTTCGTTCCGATGAATGAGAACATGACATGCAGTCAACATGAGGGTCAGGATGGCAGAGTTGACCTGGTTTACAACTGCAACTAGAACCTTTAGAATCATACACTCTTCCTGTAAGGCATCTTAGCATTAAATCTGATTAACTCCTCAGACCGATAGACAGTACTACAAATTGAACTCTTCCATGGTTCCATCTTGCTTAAGGCAACCACTGTCCAACTTGGTTCAGAATTCGGTTCACTCCTTTTGTAAGGCGCAAAGCTCGCCTCATGATAGACCAGGTGCTATCGGTTGCCTTGTAAACGCCACAGTATCACAGGCTGAGAATGACCAGGTTGGGTGGTGGGGTTGTGTTCGCATCTAAGGTGGAGTGGGGAGCAGTATGGGTGGACACAGAACAGCGGATCTCGCCTTCCTCCCCCGCCCATCCAAGCCCCGTGTCCAGGCCTCCTGCACTCACCATACAGTGTGATGCTGGCGTTGGTTATCCCAAGCCTGTTCGTGGCCACACGAGTATAGTTCCCATAATCCTTCTCTGAGACGTTGAAGAAAGTCAGCGTGGATATGTGGCCTTTGTTCTCGATCCTCATGCCATCCAGGCCGGTGGCCAGCCTGCGAAAGAAGAGGAGGTACTGGGGGCCTGGTTCCACTCATGGAGTGAAGGGGCAGGCAAGAGGGGCTGGGGATTCACACACAACTCTCCTCCACATGAAGCCCTTCCCTCCAACTAACCCAGTCCCTCTCCCTCCAGCCGTAAGCATCATAGTCTCCATCAGGGGTGGAAAGGGAAGGTGCCCACACTCCCAGGCTGCATTCCCGGGCTCCTAGTCCTTCAAGATGACCCCGTCTACAGCCAATCTCAGATTCTGGAACAAAGTCGATCCACATTTCCCACTTCCCAACTTCCTCTGCTGTTTGTTGTTGGTTCTAAAAGGAGGCTCTGTTATAACGGAGGCTGTCATCAGTTTGGTTTTGCCATATCTCCCCCCTGGACTCCATCACCCTCCTTCTGCATGGGGCATCACCCATCAGCTCTGCTTCAGACACGCCCCATTTCTGCTTTCAAGGTACCTGGTATCTTCCTTGAACCACTGGAACTCAGCCATGGGCACTGCCGAGGCTTCACAGCTCAAGATGCCCTTCTGGCCAACGGAGACCCCTGTGTTCTTGGCTTTGGAGATATAGGGGGGGTCTGTGGGGGGATGCGGAGCAAGGCCATAAGACAGATGAGAGGCAGGACAGTTGACAGTCACCTGCTGTATACACCCCCTCCTCCAGCTAAACAACCATCTATCTTAGGAAAAGGGCTTCTTGCTTGAAGATACTGCATTTACCCCTGCATCGTCTTCAAGCCTTCAAATGAACCCAGAGTTAACAATTCTCCCCATTAGCTAAAAGCTCTGACAGTCACAGGAAGGCCGCATGGCCCTGGAGCTGGTGATGAGCACAGTGATCTGATACAGTGTTTTCCTGCTGGAAACAGCTTGAATCTACTAAGAAAATGGCCTTGCCATTACTTGCCCGTCCCCATGCCCTTCTGCTCCCTGGGACTCCCCGATAGTGGGTCCACTCACAGTTGACAGTGATCTTTACTTTCCGCACGTCAGGGGCAGCGACGTCATCCAAGGCACTGCACTCATACTCCCCGGACTGGTCACGTTTGATGTCAGAGATTTCCAGGTATTCATCCTCACTCACAAAGCCCTGGCCTTCTGGGAGGCAAGAAACAGACACAGACAATCAAGAAACTGTGAGACTGGGAACATAACTGTATTTCCATCTAGAATTTAGAGGAGAAGGAATGCGAAAATCCAGAAAATAGGGTTTGAACCTCAACTCAAGGATTCTAGACATCTGTTGGCCCCAAAGTATTTGAAGAAATTCTCTGATTGAATCTTGGGTCAATACATTCGGGTCCAAGTCACTTTAACTTTTCAGATCATTTGTTAAAGAAGGGCATATCATTCATTTTTTAAATATGATTATTATGAGGATTAACTAAGAGAGTACATGTGAAATGCTGTAGCACTTTAATAAGCTTTGCTATTTTGAAAGAGAATTGTCATGGTCAGCAACATAATTTTTAAATGTGGGAATAAGTTTAGGGTATGTGAATATGGACATCTTCAGTTTTCACTACATTTTCACCGTGTACTACATGCCTTTATACACAGAATACAAACTACCAAGACTTGTAGAATGATTAACATTTTGGTAAAAACAGACACAAAAGAGTTGGTTGGTTTCAAACGTCCTGGGGAAGACAAAACGGAGAATGAACGAATGAGGAAACGCTTCTTGACTGCTACGTAGTAGGTGCTCAATAAACATTTGCCAACATAAAATAACTCTGAAAGCCCCAAAGGATAGAGCTCTGGTTACTCGAACCTAGGGTGAGGGTACTTAATAATTTTAATACCCAGCTTTGTGGGGCATTCTGGAGGCTTTGCTTGTGTGCGTGCTAAGTGGCTTCAGTCGTGTCCAGCGCTGTGCAACCCCATGGACTGTAGCCCACCGGGCTCCTCTGTCCATGGGGTTCTTCAGGCAAGAATACTGGAGTGGGCTGCCATGCCCTCCTCCAGAGGTTCTTCCTAACCCAGGGAATGAACCTGCACATCTTATTTCCAGGCATTTGTGAAACTTGCAATTCATGACCCCAAATATTCTGGGGCTGAGAAACTGACATTGCTTGCAGCCACCATGACACACTCTTGCAACGATCTGCCTCTGCCTCATTCCTCATTCCACTTCTCGTGGCTCAGTGCAAAGAGGACAGACCCTCTGTTGTCCTGCATCTACCAAAGCATCAGGCTCCTTTAAAAACCCAGCCCACCCAAGGGCCAAGGAGAAAGTACATCCATTTGCATTTCCTATAAGCCTGATACTTGATTCCTTCTTGTGCTCCGGGCAGGAGAGCAGAATTAGTTTTCAGGACGATAAAAATGTGTTGTAAATTTTCTCTAAACCCATAGAAGCATGTCTAATCCAATGGTCGCTCAATCAGCCAAGTCTGGGTCCACAATGGGTTTAGGGCAGGAAGAGGATGTCGGGGCTGAGGGAGTTGATGGGCAGACACCAGGCAGGTGCTTTGGCATCCTGATTCTGCTGACATAGAAGTCTTGGGACATTCCCACCACCTACCCCTTTCCCAGGACACTGACTTTTTTCAGCTCTTCTGGCTTTTCTTGCCACCATACCCTCCTTACTTCAGCACGCCCATCCAGGCTCTGCCTTTAGTATCTGGATAATGGTTGCCAAGACCAACAGCAGAAAGTGAGGGGCTTCAGGCCAACATGTAAACAAACTGAGTCTCTCCAAGTGAGCACCGCCCTGGGAGCCCAAGTCTCATGCCATTTTGTGAAGGAAATCCTGCATCACTGGCCAGCAGGAGCAATTACTGGACGGGGCAGCCTCCTGGGACTTGGGTCTGTGGACACGACCCCAGGACAAGCCCACAGGGAGAGTTTCAGGATCTTGGGGAATCTGGTCAAACCCACATGAGGAGTGGCTGGACACAGAGGTGAAGGGGAAAGCGGGGTTCGGGGCAAGCCCACACTTCCCAGCCTGAGACCTGGGTGTCAGTTCTGAATGGTATTACCGGGCAAGTCTGGTCGCAGGCACTGGACAAGAACTTTGAAAATTGTGAGGGAGATGCTCCAGGGCAGTTGCCTCCTGGGTCCCGGGGTGGGGTCTTGTTTGCTGGGACCCCAGGGTGGCGGTGCTGGTCACTGCCCTCCACCCCACAGACATTTAATCATCCAGGCTGGCTCCTATCTAACTCCTCAGGGTCATTAGAGGGATGTCAACATTCTCTCACCCTCGTCTCCTTGTTTCTCTTAGACTTAACAGTGTCTCAGTGTCAAAGGGGACTCTGAAACCACTTATTTCAGGATGTGTAATAAAGATACTTCCCAGGTGGTGCAGTGGTGAAGAACCCACCTGCCCACACAGGAGACCCGTGTTTGCCATCCCTGGGGTCGAGAAGATCCCCTGGAGAAGGAAATGGCAACCCACTCCAGTACTCTTGCCTGGAAATCCCATGGACAGAGGAGCCTGACAGGCTACAGTCCATGGGGTCTCAAAGAGTTGGTCGTGACTAAACAACAACAAAGATAAAAATTGCCTCATTCATTAAAATGATGCTGATTGACCAACCTAAGTGTTTTTAAGGAAAAAAAAAAAAAAAAACACACAGTGAAATCATACAGACATAATGACTTTCCAGATTCACTGTGCCATTTTTGCAGTGAATAAATATAGCAGGATGGAGAGGATGGCTTTCTCCTATAAAGACTCCATCATTCTTTCAAATTGTACTGCAGTGTATTTGCCACGAGTAATTAACCCCCCTGTACTTAACCAAGGAGATGAGCTACCTGCAGTGGGCCTGGCAGGAACCTCTGGCAGGGTCACTGACCCACCTTTCTTGGAGAGAATGAGTTAGACCCACAGCAGGCTGCCCAGTTTATACCAGACAGATGGCTTAAAGCCCCTGATGAGGCAAATCTGTGATGCTATTCAGCACAGAGGGGAGGGAGACCTTCGGGGATAATAGGGGTCTTTGCACAGGACCCCGAGTGAGTGTCTTCTACCAGAGTGAGGGGAGAGACCCGGGTCCTCCACGGGGGAAGCTGCTGGACAACAAGGCCACCCTCTGGAACGCGGGAATTTATCTCCACTCTCTATTCTGTTTTCATGGACTGTTCTGTGACAGCAAATAAGGGAGGAAGTAAGAGTGTTTTGCACAAAATGAGGGTCGTTATGATAATACTGCCTCATTAAGTGAGAAAATGAATTTCATCAAGTTTGTTCTGTAAAGTAAGTGGTTCTTGGGTTTTAATTGGCACATAAATTCCTCCGAGATTTTATGTATTACATATAGGTTCTTATGTAGTAGGTGCAGGGTGGGGCTTGGATTCTGCATTTCTGTCTTCAAGCAAACCTGTGGGGGAGATGTGAAACTCTCTTTTTCATATGTTTTCCCAGAAAACACAGTCTAGTCTTGTAGCCTATCTTCTCTTTAAAGTCCCTTTTGAATGTGTGTTCAGAATTTCTCCCATGGTACCCAAAGCATTCTGCCTGCACCCCATCTGCCCCCGTTTCTAAGTGTCTCAGGATTTCCGTGCTATTGGCCCTTGTCCACACTCTCCTCCATGTGCTGTTCTCAGCCCATTCTGACTCTCTCATGCACCTAGGTCTGTGAAGGGGTTGGCTGGTCAGTGACATTTACTGCCTGCCCCTTGAGTTGAGATCCTTGTGGAGCTTGCATCTCAAAAGGCACCCTTTCTCTGGAGCTGCGAGCTTTGCTGGCAGGTCATCACTAAGGATCTGGACCCTTGAAACTCTCTTTCCCCCTGGGTCCTTGTGATCTTACTGCAAAATACCTGCAACCTTGAACACCACTTTTGCTAAGAAAAGGAAGAAAATGTTGACATTCGTCCCCACCTCAAGCCCAAAGAAGGGGGTGGAGATGCTGTTTCCTTAACTGCTTTGGATACTGGGTGAGATTTGCAAAGCAGAACAAATCTAGGTTGCTAAATGCCTGGAGACCTGGCAAACTGCGGTGTGGAATGCTTTCCCTGCCCTCTGCAATTCTGGTTGTGACATAAAATCCTGATTCCACACTGCAGAGAAAAGGGCAGGAGGCTACAAATGCTTGAATTCCCTTTGCTAGCTGCCAGTAAGGCAGATTGCTGACTGGGGGACAGAGGGAGGGAGACAGGGAGGGAGAAATACATGAGTGGGGACAGGAAAAGAGAGAGGAGGAAGAGGAAGGAGTCACCGATGTAAGGAAGGGAATAAAGGTAGATGGGGTGCAGGCGAGATGCCCAGGCTGCAGGCAGGATGCTCTGGGTACCATGGGAAAGGGTGTAAAGACACAGTCAGAGAGATTTAAATGAATAGATAGGCTACAAGACTACAGCATTTTTTTCTGACGATATGAAAATAGGAGTTTCACATCAGCCCCACCGTTTTGCTTTCTGATAAGAGGTCCTGAAATGAGCCAGTAACCCAGAGGCATCTCATCCTGCCCTATGCATTGGGACAGCCAAATATAACATGATTGGAAGTCAAAGGAAGTGGGCTTCGCATCACTGGCAGAAATATATTAAAAATGCGGGTTATTTCTTTCCACAGAGGAACACTTCGAAGCAGAAAAGTCCAGCTCACTGTATTAGGAAGATTAAGATCTGCAGGGATACAAATGGGACCATTTATCAGGGGATGGAGGGGGTCCCTGGACCCGGACCCTGCAGACGCAAGTCACGTGCCTGGGGAGGGGCTGAGTTGGCCCCACGGTTCCATGGGCACAAGGCAGCCTCTTGTGCAGGAATATACATTCTGACATAACAGGCACAGAGAACAAGGAACGTGTAACCCCCAGCAGCAGGGCCGGCACCATCTCAGAAACAGAGGGAGGCGGAGCAGACACACCCCAGGAAGAAAGGTCCCTGGTCCGGCCTTCTGTCCCTAATGTCACCTGCAGCTATTTTACTCATCCTTATGATGAGCGAGGTGATGGATAAGAAGCCAAGAGGTGGAGAGGATATTGAAGGCAAGGTCCTTGACCTTGGGGAGTCCACTGCTGATGAGCCGAGAACTGGAATACTTTAAACGTTTTCTTTTCAGTTTCAATTTTTCCATTCTTAATTGTTTTGGACTCTCAAGTCAGGGATGGTGGGTCAGGAAGACTTATTAGAGATGGAAGAAGAAACCTGGGTGTTCAGGAATGAAAGGCTCAAAGAGAAAATTCAGGGTAAAATCTAGGAGCTTCCTGACCCACTCCTCTTTCTTTCTCCCTCCACATCCCGTCCTTCCAAGCCTGCTGGTTTGCAGCCATCACTCTTGGCCCAATTTCCCCTTCTTCTTCCACAGCCAAGTCCTTAGAATTATAGAGTTGGAAGTACCAGCAGGGGTCAGAGATTTCAGCCTTCCACTTTTTTGATGATGGTCCCTGACAGAATATCTTTCCCTCCACGCGAATGTCCCCAAGGATGATTCCAGGGGGCGGCCTATTCCTTTGCCAGACTATTCACATCATTCAAGAAATTGTCCTCATTGGGAGGCAAAATGCTGCCCGGCTTCTCCCTTTGAAATGATGAAAAGCCACCCTCAAGGGGCCCCCAGCCCCTCCTTGCCCCCTCCTCGGCCACAGGAAGCTGCTGTTCTATCTGGGGAAGATGTTTTGTGAAGCAAACGCCAGCCCCTGTCACAGCTCTGGCCAGGAGACCTGTCAGGAGGTGACTCGTGTGGTACACGCCGCGGGGGTGGTGGGGGGGAGGATGCCCTGGAGGAAGAGAGCAGGAGGGGTGATGATGGAGGTTAGGAGGCACTGGCCCAGGGAGGCGTGGGCTTGGGGAAAGAACCGCCAAGAAAGGAGAATGCAGATGGGCAAGAAAGCGAGGGGCGGGGAGCCATGCCCGGAGGAAAGATGGTGGGAGGGGGTCACCCTGAGGGCACTGGACTCATGTGGCAGGGCTTCCGGAGAAGCCAGTAGTTAGTCTCCTGGCTCCCCAGCAAGAGGGGCTATTATGGACGATTCCTAAGGTCACCGACCTTGGAAACGTGGAGTCAAATGCCCCGATGACCCCATGCCTGCTGCTGATCAGCTAGGCTCCCACCAGGCTTTCTGATTGACCCCGGAGAATGAACAGTCCCTTGCCCACTCACCAAGGCTGGGTAGCCATGCAAGTGATCAAAGAGCTGATCCTACTCCTGTGAGGAGTGCTGCACGCTTAGGAAAAAGTGTGGGTTGACGGGCAGGTTGTGTGTTTGCTGGAAACCCTGCCCTTGGGGTCTGGAACCAGGTCACCTCAGCGGGAGGGGCAGAGGGGGCGCTGTGTCTGAAGCCCCTGCCGCTGCTTCAGTCCCTGGGAGTGCTCCGGACAAGGCAGACACTGTCAGGGGTGCACGAGGGGATGTGTGCCCAAATCATGTCACTCGGCCTTCTCTCTCCAGGATTCTGGTCCAAAGAACAGAATCACAGAAGATGAGCCCTGAGCAGGTGAAAACACCAACTTGGTGGCTGTCAAGCTGGTCTATAGTCTGGGCTCGGCATGCAAGGCTGACATGGGTCTTGCCTTTCTCCCTGCAAACTCAAGACAACTGGACTTGTACAATGCAAGAACTCAAGTTGAGTAAGGGCTGACTGCAGGCCCCAGACTGGACCTGAGAGAAGGGCTGCCTTGAAATAAAGAGTCTGGGTTAGGAGGACTCCTTAGACCCAAGCAGAGTAGATCAGGTGATGGAAATCAGCCCTCACTGGGAGGTGACGGTCTTGTCCCTGTCTAGCTGTTGGAGCAAATAACCTCACAGTTGCCCCAGTCCCCCATCTTCCATGGGGGGAGTAAGAGTGATTCCGTGGGAGAGGGGACGGAGGAGCCGCCTTCTAGAAATCCACAGATTGGGAAGAGGGTCTCTTCCTCCTTCCTAGGGATCTCCTGGCGTCCTTCTCCATCACACACCTCCTGACACAACAGCCTCCTTCTTTTGAAGGATAGAAACCTTAGAACGTGCTTGAGTTGGGAACCAGGGTAAGGTCAGCAGTTGAGAACCTCAGCACTCACTCCCCACCTCATCCGCTCTCAGTTGCAGACACACAGAGAGGGAACAACACCCTGACTTGTGTGACCTCCTTGTGAGACTGGTCAGGCTGAACTCTGATCACTCTGCACATGATGGCTGGGGGTTTGAACCCCTGAATTTGCCCCCTACTGACTCTGTCTTCACTAGATCTGCTCTCTCTGCTCATCTCCTCTGCACACTTCCAGCCTTCCCCACCCCCGATCTCTCCCTACGACCCTGCAGGCACCCAGCTCCCCTCTGTCTTCCAACCAGGAAGTGTGGATGGATGGAGGGCCCAGCCAGCCTTGACTCCCAATTGTCAGCTTCATCCCTTCCCCACACTGGACTTAAACAAAAGTGTGACGAACTCACAGCCCAAGATGTGTGCTTGGCTTGGTTTTACGGACGCTCTCTTGCTGAGATGCGTTCACTAGCTGTAGGAAGAATCAGGGATCATCAGAGAGTTTTGGAAACTAGATGACACTGTTGATCCAGAGGGAAGGGGCCACAAAGAGTGATGCATAAACAGCCAGGCTACCTGTGAGGATGTGACCCAGTCCCCTTAAAGGAGAGTTTGGATTGTGGGCCAGGGAGAGAAGACAGACAGACAAACAGACAGAGACCCAGAGAAGGGGGATGCAGAAGGCGGGAAGCTGGGACTTCACACACAGGCAGACAAATGGCTGAGGACGGAAGCTTGAATCCGTTTCCGGAACAGGTTGCCTGATATGGATTCAAAACATAGCTAACATTTATATTCTAAAAAGTGTCTAAATATAAATACACATAAATAGTTCAGACCGAAACATAGAGGTTGAAGAAAAAAAATCATCACACTTTCAAAAGCAGAGCTTAAACAGCTACATTACTGATAAAATATTAAGGACACTTGGAAAGTTTTTATTTATTCCATGTTTTCCTCTTGTATTACTATTATTTGCACTCTGAACCAACAGGGTTATCTCAGTGTTAACAACTACCAAGTGAAATGAATTCTGTGCTTTAATCTAAATAAACTACTGCTTAAAAAAAAAATCTGATGAAGGCACTGAATGACCTATTGCTTCTTTCATTTATATGTTTTCAGAAAGCTGAACCTGACCTTGCCTGCATTAACCTAAGCAGGCACCTCCGGTAACCCAGACCCTGTTTCTCAAAGAATACCATATTTTGCAGGAATGGAAAGGCCCTGGGCCAATACAACCAGTGAGTTTCCTGAGGGCACTTTGGCAAACTGATGTTTTGAGCTCAGAGCAAAGCTCCAGGGTAGGAATCTGTGGGGGACAGGTAGCATCCAACATCTTCAAATGATTTCTTTTTTTCTTTTCCATCACAGTTTATGACAGGATATTGAATGTAGCTCCCGGTGCTGTAAGACCTTGTTTATCCATCCTGTATACAATAGCTTGCATCTGCTGATCCTAAACTCCCTCTCTGTCCCTCCCCTACTCTCCACCCCTTGAAAATTCTTTCTTTTTTTAATTTTTAATTTATTTTAAAATTTTTTGGCTGCACTGTGTGCTGGTTGCTGTGCGCGGGCTTTCTCTAGCTGCCGTGAGTGGGGGCTCCTCTCTCGTTGCAATGCCTGGCTTCTCATTACAGGGGCTTCTCTTGTGGTGGTGCATGGGCTCCAGGGTGCATGGGCTCAGCAGTGCTGGTCCGCAGTCTCTTAGCTGCCCCCCGGCATGTGTGATCTTCCCAGACCAGGGATCGAACCAGTATCCCCTGCATTGCAAGGTGGATTCTTAACCACTGGACCACCAAGGAAGCCAGAAATTGTTTCTGAGAATAGAGCAACATCATAGCAAATGCTTTACTTCTCACTTGCTTTGTGGCGGGACTTAAAACTTTCCTTCCACCCCACCTGCCGTGCTCATTTCCCTGGGACTGATGTGTATCTATAGTAATGCCATCAAGGCCTTTGTTATTTTTATAGGTGTGTATATGCCTATTTTTATAGGTACTCTTAGGTTTGCCTGGACAGTTGACACTGTTATCCACTGTAATTACTGACTGCTCGTTTCGGCTCTCAACGCCACGCTGGTCTGGATGATAATCCTTGTGGCCCCTGCCTTCTGGCCCACAGAACAGCCTGCGTCTGGTTCCAGTACCAGGGCCACTGCCCGTGCCCGACTCTGGGCTGCACTAACACACACACCTTCACAGCCAGCGAGAGGTGGTGACTGGGCTGTCGGACCCTGCAGGGGTGCAGATGCAGGGCCAGGATGCAGAGTAGTCCCCTGGACTCTGCAATCCTGCAGCTCCTGGGGCACCAGCTCCGTCTCCTCCTGGAGAACAGGGTGAGGGGCCGAGTGAGGGTCAGCCCTGCCTGCCCCAGGGAGACACCCAGCTGGGGCTCAGGGCCCGCAGTCCTGGAGGGTCAGAAGCCAGACCTGGGCCTTCCGGTGTGGAACTGCTGTGGCCGCCCTTTCCCAGCTCCCTGGAGGAAGAGCGCAGCCTGGTTTCTGCAGATGAAGCTCTGATGCAGCCTGACTCCTCCCGCGTCCTCCCTTTCTTCTCTTCTCTTTCCTTCTCGCCTTTATTCTCTCTTCCCATGGTAGTTCCCAAGGGCATGGCTGCATGGTAGTGGTGCTAATTATCACCTTCATTAATATTTCTGAAATACTTCGATTCGCTCCCAGGCAAAACAGCCACGAAGCCGAGCAGCACTCGGCAGGCAGGTCACGCCGGAGCTGGTGGCCGCTTCGTGGAGCTCGGACCCGGCTCTGAAGCATCGCAGGGAGATAGTGCGGCTCAGGTGCTCAGCTGTGACCGGGCTGAGAGGGGAGGGCGCGGAGCCAGTGCTCAGCGGGTGAGGCCTCTGCTCAGGGCACAGGGGCGCTTCCTGCAGGGTGGGGGCCCTTGGAAACTTTTTGTCAAGGACTCTCCGTATCCACACTCCAGGAGCTATTTCTAGGTAAGAGGGTCTCCTGCCTGCCATCCAGGCTGGACGCTGATCAAGCTGATCTCTTATCAAAGGCTTCTGTCTCCCTGGTCCCCCTTTTTGGCCTCATCACTGTAGAAGGCACATTCCACGGGGCCTTCTATGACTCTGGGCCAATCATAGGAATCAGCATATAAGACCACTGAATTGGACTTCAAAAGGCCTGGGTCTACCATCAGGTTCGCCACTAATGTGCTATGATTTGGGCTAAGTGTTTTTACCATTCCAAGTCTTAAGATTTTTTTTTTTCCTATCAAATAAAAATTGCACCAGAGGACGTCTAAGGTCATTTGTAAGTTTCATAACTTAGCAATACAGTCAAACCCTCAATAATTCTTTGAGTTCTGGAAACTGATGACCACGTGTCGGTGGGCAGAGCTCCCACCCAGGAGCGCAGGGCCATCGGCCTCTAGAGAAACATTGAAACGTCCCTGCACCCTGGCCTGTGCGCTAGGGAACTGGCCCAGCTGCCAGTACTGGGCCTGAGGTCTCGAAGGCGCAGACCTCAGAACAGAGACACCCTGTGACTTCAAGGTGGCCTCATCTGTCACCGTGCAGCGGCTGCTCTGCGATGGGGGAGAGAGGAGCTGACAGTTATGAAGGACTGTGTGTGTCCGGGGGTAATGTCTTGTATTAATGGAGGAAATTAATTGTTTCTTTTCCCTTCCCAGTCTCCCATGCAGGCCGATTTTGACAAGTAGCTGTTCTTTTCTCCCTCCCCTCGATGGGCAGATTGGAATAATGTCTTACAGGTATAACTAATCATCCACTGAGATGACTCGGGGCCCATTTTCCCGGCTCTGAGGTTCACTTCAAATGCAGGACAACAGCGCTCTCTGCTTTCTGTCCCCCCACCTTCCTGGCAAACACCCCTCCTTCTCTACGTGGCTCACCTCCTAATCCTTCCCAACCAGACAGCAGATGCCGGATGACAGGCAAGGGGCCAGCAGCAAGAAGGCCCCATACTCTTCGGGACCACAGCCCACCCCTGCCCCGTGCCTGCACAGCCAGGACCTGTGAGGGCCACGTGGGAGATAAAGGCAGGGAAGATGGCAAGGGTGACTGGGTTCCATGGGCAGGCCTGGACCAAAGGATGTTGGATAGAGACAGAGGTTGGGAGGGCACCTCATGTGCCCCTCCCTGAGGGACAGGGCCTGGAGCCTCGGGGGAACAGGTAGCTCTACGTTGCTGCCTGTGGTTTCCCAGGACCCTCCAAGACCACCCAGAGAGGGCGATTCCAAGAACCGGTCAGGATGCAGTGTCAGTTACCCCGTAGTGCGGCCCTGACTTACTCACATGCAGCATTAGAGGCTCTTTCAGTTACCAAATTTTGTGCCCCGAGGTAAGTCCTGGAAGTGAAGTAAGTAACAGAGTGTGATGGGCTTCCCCGATGTCTCAGCAGATAAAGAATCTGCCTGCAATGCAGGGGACACAGGAGATTGTGTGTTCGATCCCTGGGTTGGGAAGATCCCCTGGAGGAGGAAATGACCACCCACTCCAGCATTCTTGGCTGGGAAATGCCATGGGCAAAAGATTCTGGTGAGGTACAGTCCACAGCATTTTAAAGAGTCAGACATGACTGAGCATGCACAAGAATAAGGGCATGGTATGTACCTGATTCTGTGTATTATACACACATGAACACACACATTCATGTATGCTGTGTGTCCATAATAGCAGAGAAACATTCAGTAGGGAAAATGAAATTCGGAGCTGTTACAATTCTGACCCCCATTCCCACGTGTGGGTTTTCTGCTTCACCGAGCAATGCAATACCAGCTCAGGTCCTACAGTTCAGTCTTATTCTGATGCCCTCTACCTGGAGCTCCTGCAGGCCTTTCTCCCCCTTCCCAGCTTCAGATGCCAAATACAGGTCCAGGTTGTCACCTGTGCCCCTGACCCACTGGCTCCAGATCAGAGCATCCCACGTCCCTCTCCTCACGTGTGTGTCAGTCGTTCAGTTGTGTCCGACTCTTTGCGACCCCATGGACTGTAGCCCACCAGGCTCCTCTGTCCATGGGATTCTCCAGGCAGGAATACTGGAGTGGGTTGCCATTGCTTTCTCCAGGGGATCTTCCCGACCCAGGGAATGGACCCAGGTCTCCTGCATTGCAACCAGATTCTTTTACTATCTTGGGTTTGAGTAATTTGCAGAGCAACTCACAGAACTCAAGGAAGCATTTTACTCACTAGATCAGGAGTTTACTATGAAAGGATATAATTCAGAAGCAGCCAGGTGGGACCCACAGAGAGCAAGGTGCAGAGGAAGTGGCCAGAGCCTAGTGTCCTCTGAGTTTCCACCCTCCCTGAATCATTGCCACTTGTTCAACAACCTGGAAACTCCTGAACCTCTTTTTGAGGGGGTTTATGGAGGCTTCATGGCATACGCATGGTTGAAATCTTGGCCACTGATGACTGAACTCAAACTCCAGTCCCCGCCCCTCCCAGGAGATGATGGTTGAAAGAAACTGAAAGTTTCAACCACCTAATCACAGGACCCAGCTTCCCTGGCAACCAGCCTGAATCCTTAGGTGCCATCCAACAATCACCTCATCAGCATAGCAAAAGACACCTTTCCTGTCCTCTCAGGAAATTCCAAGGGCTGGAGGAGCTCTGTGCTAGGAACTGGACAAAAGCCAAATAGATATTTCTTATCATAAATCATAATGTCACAGCCATTCTTTGCAAACTTTCCTCATTACTTAGGAAATAGCATTACACCATGTCCACAAGCGATCTCTAACTCTCCATGTACATCTGAGTGAGTTACTGACTTAAAACATCCTTGGGCTTCCTGCTTTATCACCAGTGAAAATTAGGGATTAGATTAGATAATTTCTGAAAAGCATTAGCTCTAATATTTTATCATCAGTAGCTGAGTTGGTTGAAAAAAATGTTTCTTTCAACCATGGATTCAAACCATGTGTGTGTGTGTGTGCATATGTACAAAGAAAAATATAACAAAATAAGAAATACATCTCACCTTCAGTCTCATGAGAAATCTCAAAGATATAAACAAGCCCAAAGAGCCTTGAATTTAGCAAATCAGAAGCCAATTCATCTTCAGAAGAAAACAAGTGATATTTACATTATTAAATCACAATTACAAAGCCAATCAGCTGCAGAAGAGGAGAGACCGTTTCCATCAATTATTCCTGAACTGAACATAATTTTCCCATCACCTGCAGATTATAACTGGGGGCTCCAGCTTATCCCAGAGCTCTTCCATCAGAGGAGTTATTAATCGGGTAATAACTTTGTTGTGTTAGCAAGGACACTGATGAGATGGAGGGAAGCAGGACGCCCCCCTGCTTCTGCAGGAGCCCGCAGATGGCAGCCAGGTTAATTCCTGAGACAAGAGGAGTCTGCGTTCAGCTCCTGCCCCTGCTTCCGTGCTGAAGAAAGCACTCGGCTCTGGGGTTTTCATTCCAGGGAGTCAGCAGGTGAACACTAACACTAAGTCAAAACTGCATCCTTTGCTGGCTGCAGGAGGACTCTGATGTCTGCTATCGATGAGGGTGCCCGGTGTTTGGGGAGCGCCTCGGTCGTTTGGCTTTGTTTGGGCGCCCCCCTCCCCTCATCCCTGTAAGAATGGGGGCTTCAGTCTTGGCGAGAAGGGCTGACTGTCTCATCAGAACTGCTTGTGGACATGTGCACGGTGAGAAGGCATGGACTGCTCTCTTAGTTCTTTCGATGTGCTGGGGTGACCACATGGGTCTCAGTAGAGACTTCTGCAGGCTTGATACCTGAGCAGGTTTTCTCTGCTCTGTTCCATCTTTCTCTCTCACCTCCTTGTTAAAGCTCCAGCCCCACGGGATTTCTCTGCCAGACCCAACAAACTTCAACTGCACCGCCCACCCCTCCACCCCCCACCCCCCACTGGACCCCATGGGTCCAGTCCCTGCTTTGTAACATGACAGGCAGGTCTGCTAAGAAACCAGGGCAAGCTTTGTTCTGGAAACTGCAGAGAGCTGGAAGGACCAAGGTGGGGGTGGGGGGGGGGGCGGTCTTCTCTCCCCCATCCTGGAAGCCAGGCTCTGCGAGTCCCATGGTCTGAGCTTCTCACCTCAGGACTGTTAATGACTTTTGTGTCCTGGAGTTTAAAGGTGTTGGTTGCTAGGCACCCAGAAGATGATTACCGTGTAGGCTTTTGTTTTAAAGAAACAGGAAAACAAACTGCCCAGCTCCCGGAGGGGGAAGTAGGCCAACCTGGGGGTGGGGTGGATGGAGGCCTCTCCCACCAGTGGGGGCACCTGTGTGTTTTCCATGCTGGATCCTGTAAATGACAGAGCCGCAGACAGGTGGCACGGAAGCTGGGTCCAGAAGCAGAGATGCACTGGTCCTCTTGCTCCTTCATCCAGAGGGGTGCCTTGCTCCCACCCCTGAGGACTGAGACCCAGAGACCGTGTTCTAAGGCTTCAGGATCCTCGAGAGAGAAAAACCAGCTCCCCAAACACGACTCAGATTGACTTTCTCATTAGCCAGGCTGGTAGGGGCTCCACAGATGAACTATAAATGCAATAACGATTCTTCTAACTGAGTTTCGTGAAATGGAAATCACATGGCTTATCTGCACACTCTATTCCACCTTCCCCCAAGTAACTGGTGTATCCTTTAGGGCTCGGTTTAACTTTTCCACTTCAGAGAAGCCTAACCTTCCAGACACAGCACCTCCTCTTTGTCCTGCTTTCTCCTGGGCTATCTGGCACACATGGGCTACAGAAGCCCTCTGTTTGGGGTGGCCAGAGGGAAGCGAAGGAGTTCAGACGTGTGTTCCCAAAAGGTCACCTCCCAGCTGGTCACTTGGGTAAAGAACAAGCTCCTCTCAAGCTGGTTCTCACCCATAAATCTCTCCTGAGCAGGTAGATCCCTTCTCACCTGCTGTCTGGGGGTTAGGAGATGGAAGGGGTCAGGGGAACAGCCTTGCTGTTTCAGCCTTGGGTTCATCACTACTAGTGTGGCTCACCACACCCTCTCCACACCTCATAAATAATCCTCTTATTAACCTGCCTGTGCATGTGTGTGTGATAAGTCACTTCAGTTGTGTCTGACTCTTTGTAATGCTATGGTCTGTAGCCCACCAGGCTCCTCTGTCCGTGGGGATTCTCCAGGCAAGAATACTAGAGTGAGTTGCCATGCCCTCCTCCAGGGGATCTTCCCGACCTATGGATTGAACCTGGGTCTCATACGTCTCCTGCATTGGCAGGGGAGTTCTTTATCACTAACACTACCTGGGAAGCCCTATTAACCTGCCTACAATTGTTCAAGGTCAATGGTGCCATCTGTTTCCTGCGAGACCCTGACTACTTCATCCTGAAGTCTGAGATGCCCCAGCTCTAGGATCCAGTAGGACCTGTTTTCATCATTGTATTTATCACTTAAGTGCAAACTGGTGATTTTCACCCCAAAGGGCTCACTTAGCAACATCTGAGGACTTTCTGTTTGTCAAAAGTGGGGCTTAGGAAGGGGGTGCTACTGACGCCTAGAAACCAAAGTACAGGGATGTGTCTAAAGGCCCCACAACGTGTCTCTGACAACAAAGAAATGTGTCCCGGGATGTCAAGGTGTCCATGTGAAAACCCTGCATCAGAAAGTAAACGCCTGTTCTGTCACCAGCATGTCCACTCAGAGGAAGCTCAGTGAATGCCAAGACCGTCCACAGTGTCCCCAACAGCAATCCCCCTGCCCACTGCAAGTCCTGGCGGGTGGTGTGGGCTCACAGAGAGCTGCTGGGAAAGCATGCGAGTAAAAGAAGGGAATTCACCAGTGAGACCCAGTCCTACTTTTTCATCTCACTTTCCAGTTCTGGGGATAAGACTGGTTATTCACTGATTTATTCACACCTAAACACAAACCCTTCAAGAGATACAGGCATGCCATCTAAACTGCTCATCTGCTGGAATGGAAAGGCTGCATGCAATTTAGCTGGGGGCAGTGGTGCAAGGAGATGCCCCTGGGGTTTGGCCAGGAGATGCCCTTGGGGTGTGGCCAGGCTGTGATGGATGCTGACCTCCAGATGACCCCGCTTCAACAGGCAGACCTGGAACAGCATGGTGGGTGGGGAGACTGGAGGATTCAGGAAAGTTTAAGCTATTTTATCGCAGTTTCTCTGAGGAAAATTACTGGTTTGTCTCTTGGTGAGTTAGTTCTGGCTCCAGGGGAGAAATCCCCTCACTTAAATCATTCACTTAAATCACTTAAATTTACTCACTTAAGTCAGGAGCCACAGCTATTTTCATGTTTCGCTTTCTCATCAAACTTCTCAAGGTCACATCATTAGCAAGAAAAGACGCTCCCTGTGTGCACAGCTCATGATGGAAGCGTAGTTTTCAGCATTTTAGGGGGGACGCTAAGACACTGGGCTGGCCAGGAGACCACGCAGTGGGCCTGTCAGCTTGACTCTTCCTCCATCCCCTGTGTCCCCCCGGGCTTATTTGTGTGGTCTCTGGTTTTACACTCCATGTGACTACAGAGTCACTTGCCACCTGTGTTTTTATTAACAGACCCAGCTTCTTCCAGGCCCTGACCTGCTTTTGGGGGAATAAGGTCCAAGTAACTCAGCGTTTGCTCACAGTCCTTGGCAAGGTCAGCGACAGGAGAAGGCATCTCAGAAGTCTGATCATGACCATCTGACTCAGGAGGCTGAGGACCAGCGTGCAGTGAGCCGGGGCTATCGTCCCGAGGCCAGGCTTCAGTGGGTTGATAGCCAATCATGAGCCACCAGGCATCTCATCATCCCGCCAGGCAGTCCCTCCACGTGGGTGATGCTCCACTGCCTCTTCCGGGACTGCTCACAGTGACCGCCCCTCGGAGGGGTTCTGGGCAGAGTGGGGGTGAGGGGATGGAGCTCAGAGAGCAGGGCGCCAGCGCCCAGGGCTTCTCAGGGTGTGGCAGCCCTGGCCCATGGGGCGGAAGGGCGTCTGTGTTTCCTCATAACTGAGGCTATGGGCCTGTTGCAGGGAGGCCAGTGGGCTGCCTTCACATCCAATCAGGCTGCTCTATGGGACACCCACACCAGCACAGAAATTGCTTCATGACTGCAGGGACGTATAATATCTGCACACAGCCAGCGTGCACACCACCTAGGAATGATGTGATTTCCAGTCTAAAATGTCAATTTATTTTATTTTTTTCCAATTAGGGTATAATAATCACGCCCCAACCCGGACTGAATGAACACGTCATGGGCAGTGCGGGATACCAGCTGCTTCACTCTCTTCCTGGGAGACTCTTGTCATTTTACGAACAGAGTGTGATGCACTTATAATAGAAAGTATCACATAAACGTGGGTATATAATAGGTCAAACCCCTCTCCTAAAACATAACGGGGTATTCTTAAACAGCCTGATCTACTCCTATGCTCCTGGAACCAGCTCTGAAAAAGAGTTCCGCTGGGCTTCCTCATTTCCTTTCTACTTTTATTTTAAATTCCCAGGACCAAAACATCCCTTTGTGCCACAAAGGATCACATGCATCAGGTGGATGCCTTGGAAATGCAGGAAAATGAGGCTGGAGGATCCAGTGACCCACAGGGGGTTGTCTAACCCAGAGTCACCTTGTGCCCAGAGGGAAGTCCCCATTATGGAGGGTGTTCCCACCTCTGGTGGTGTCCTTCGAATAACTGATGTCACTCTCCAGGATAGACCTCCATCACATGCTTGGCAGAGGGAGTTAGCAGAAGAGGTGTCTACCAGAGGGGAAGTGACTTCATTTCTGCATCACTCAGGGTCAGACAGCTGGGAACTGACATTGTTGATAGCATATTTCATTCTGGCCCCAAAGGAATCTTTACCCCTTCTGCTTGTGGCCCCAATCTTTAGTTACTGTCAACTACAAATCGGTACTTGCTATGGGCACTTGCCATCAACCTCTACAGGGATTAAATCATGTTCTGCTGTAGCTGCTGACCTTCCACACCCTCTGAAAGGAGTTCAGGGTGGACAGCAGAAGTGAGGCACTCTGTACTCAGGCGGGGGAGAGGGGTAGGGCTGGAAACTGGCAGGACAGGTCTTCAGATAGACATTTGCAGGAGCAGATTTTATGAGTCCAACTCTTGTATCTCCTCATGTCTAAAGCAGCAGTAAAATCCTTCATGGTGGTGCCCGCTCCTCGTAACCAGCAGTAACCTTCTGCAAAAATACCTGCCTCACCAAAATCATATATATACTGACATTTCCCTTCTGCCTCTCTGGAGCAGTTTCTCAGAGCTCTCTGAGGTGCTATCTCCTGGGCTACAGTCCTCATTTTGTCCCCAAATAAACCTTAACTCACAACTCTCATGTTATGCATTTTTTCTAAAGTCGACATATCCACACAGACACTTGCTCTCCTAGGAAGAAAAGCTATGACAAACCTAGACAATATATTAAAACTCAGAGACATCACTTTGCTGACAAAGGTCCAAATAGTCAAAGCTATGTTTTTTCCAGTAGTCATATAAGGATGTAAAAGTTGGACCATACAGAAGGCTGAGCACTGAAGAACGGATGCTTTCGAATTGTAGTGTTGGAGAAGAATCTTGAGAGTCTGTTGAACTGCAGGGAGATCAAACCAGTCAATTCTAAAGGAAATCGACCCTGAATATTCATTGGAAGGACTGATGCTGAAACTGAAACTCCAATACTTCAACCACTTGATGTGAAGAGGTGACTTATTGGAAAAGACCCTGATGCTGGAGAAGCGGGCAATGGAGGATGAGATGGCTGGATGGCATCATCAACTCAGTGGACATGAATTTGAACAAACTCTGCGAGATAGTGAAGGACAGGGAAGCCTGGCGTGCTAAAGTCTGGGGTCGCAAAGGGTCAGATACGACTGAGTAACTGAACAATGAAGACTCACTAGGTAATAAAAACTGTGCTGCTCTTCTGGGGAGGCTCTGAGAATGTGTATAGGATCCCAGGATGCAGTCAGGAGTCAGGGGGTCAAGGTCACAGCCATTCCTTCCTTTGTTCCCTCCCTCCACTCCTCAGCCTTCACAGAGGCACCTGTAGATGCCCCAAGGAAAGCCTAGGCTTTTTATGAACTGCAGCTAGGGATAAACAGGCTTCCATTGTGAAGCAGAACACAGCGCAATGGGGAAACAGTCTATAAAAAATAGACAATATTAAATAACAATGAACAATTTTAAGGAGCAAGTCAAACAAAAGAAAAGATGTCCAAGGCTGTGTGAATTAAATAGCTAAGAATTCTAATCACTGCTAAAGGAATTTTAAAGCAGGAGAGGTCACCGCAGGCTGGAATCTTTTAAAATTTATTTTTAGTCAATTATTTTAGGGTTTGTGAATTTTAATTGGAAGAAAATTCTGTACAGTCTGGTCTGATGTCCTCATGTCTCTTCTGGTTCATGTCCAACTGCACTGTTTTCAGTAGCAAAATAAAAGAGCAGAGCAGACTGTAGGGCTTTCCAGTTAGCCCATAACCACTTGTTCATCCATTTGTTCAACACATGATAAATGGTTCTACCCGGGATTCACGCAGAGGCTGGTGAGGGGGGAGGCCCAAAGTACCCCACCAAGAAGCAACTCGACGCACCCATGGCATCAAGTGTGGAGGAGAGAGCAATACTGTCCACGCAAAGTGCTTTGAACTTGTTGGGGTAAGTTATCAAGTAAACGTGTGTTATTATTGCTGTACTGTCCAACACACACCACTTAAAATGACTTAGCCACTTAAACAATACCTTCTATAATGCTGTTTTTACAATTCTGTGGTTCTAGGAAGATGAATTATTCCAGACTGTCCAGCGGTAAAGGAATACAGACATAAAAGACAGTCTAAGTTGGAATCTTGGGGTCATAAAGACAATTACAATGAAGAGTAATGTAGGTGACTTAAGGGGGGAAGCCAAGGGGGTGTGTGGAACCAGGCAGAGTGCACGGAACCAGGAGGAGCTGAGGCTGGCCGAGGAGGAATTAGCTCGGCCTGGAAGTCCGGGAAGGGCATCCCGGGCCTGTTTGGGGTACAGAGACTGGAGGGAGTGCATGCTCCACAAAGCACGGGAGCAGACGAAGCTGGGGAGGGGTGAGTGGGACGCTAACAGCCCTGAACACCTTCCAAAGGAATGGTCACCTTCGAAAGGCAACAAGGACAATAACGAGAGATATAAGACACATACCCCAACCTCAGGAAGCTTACACTGGAGCCGTTGAGTAAGACTGCATTCACTCACACACCCTTCTTCAAAAGGAATTAAACATAACAGGATGCATCCCTTCTATGGATATTTACGGAATGTCTGCTGTGTTTCAGGACTGATTAATGACTGAAAACAATGCATTGAATGATAGAAGTCCTGTCTTCTAGTGGAGGGACAGATCATAAACAGACAACCCATAAATAACATATATAACATCAGAGAACAATAAGGGCTATAAAGAAATGTCAAAACAACAACAACAACAATGACGATGATGATGATGATAGCAACTAAAAATGAATCACATAATTACAGAGTGGCATGCACTTGCCATGAATTTCCCTGTTTCGTGTTCTATGGTGAAGGCCATGCATGCTTGATCAGATTCCCGCTTCTGCACTGAAACACTCATTCACCCAGATGCCTGGAGTGCTGTGTGCTGAGATCCCCCCTGGGGAACCGAGTGACGGGCTGCCCCATGCGACGTTAGGTCCCATCTCAGGACAGCATGCTCCTGATGCCACAGGGGCTGGGCCCTAACCTCCACCCAGGACAGCTTCTTAGCAGCCAGAGCTCCCTGGAGGATGAGCCCAGGCACATGTGACAGGAGTTGTTCAGCTCAAGCTCTCAGCCTCTGGACTCACCTCCTCACCTCCTTCCAGTGATGTTTCCAGGAGATCTCGACTCAAAGCTAAAACCTTCATCCCAGAGACTGCTGACTAGAGGAGGCAACCTAAGATACTGCTGCGATAATTCAAGAGACTGAGGCTCAGAATGTTGTCTGACTGGGAAGAAATGAAGCTCTTACCCCACAGTTTATTCCTCCTAAGGAGGAAGGGAAATAAGTCCTGCTGCTGCTCAGAGCAGGGTGGCAACACCTATGCCACAGAATATGGTGGTACCCAGGATGTGTCTGGGAGGGGACTTATCTGGCCAGACCAATGGTTCCCAAAGAAACATCCCAAGCATCTCAAGACATGTGTTCTTTTACTCAACAAATACAGACAGCATCTTTTTTTTCTTTCTTTTTTTTTTTTTTGGAAGCAGAGTTGATTTATAGTGGTTTAATTATATGTATAATTAAGGGCTTTAATACATATATATTCTTTCTTGGATTCTTTTCCAGTGTAGTTTATTTTAAGATGTTGACTATAGTTCCCTGTGCTATACACTGGGACCTTGCTGTTTATTCGACCACCTCCTCTGTGCCAGGCACAGTTCTATGTTTGGGACACCCACAGAACAGACATGTAAGAGCTTAGATTCCAGTGAGAAGGGCCAGTCAACACACTGATGGGCCAGTCCTGCACGGAAAACTAGCCAAGTAGGTTGAGGAGGCTGGGGCTGTTCTGTCCTGGGTGGGCAGAGAAGCCTCTTTGGTACAGCAGTCATAAGCAGACCCCTGAAGGGAGTGAAGGAATGAGACAGGAAGATGTGAGGGTAGAGGAAAGAAAGGAAATTGAGCAGAAAAGAGATGGGTGGCAAGCCACCTTAGCCTTAAAGAGCATGCACGACCCAGGGCCAGCTCAGGAGCCCACTCAGACCTGGCTTACGCTCATGTCTGACACAAATGGCATAAACCTGATTATATTCGATCTCCAGGCTAATTCTAGAATAACACACCCCAGCCAGAGGGGTAGAAGATATGGATTGTAATCTAGACTTGCCGTAATTAATTATGCCTCAATTTTCCCTGCAGCAAGATGGTGATGGCAATCCCTTATCAGCTTACCTTGCATGATTGTTGTGAGGCCCTGAGGAGTCAATGCTATATAAGAAGTAAGAGCTAATTCATCACCATAATACAAACTTCTTGGTCTCGGGACTCATTGATATGAAAAAGATTGCTGAGGACCACAAAGAACTTGCTTTACTGTGTTATACCTATCAATATTAATATTTACCAGACTAGAAATTAAACTGAAAAAAATAACTATTTCTTTAAAATAACAATCACAAACTCGTTACACTTTAACATAAGTAACTTATTCTTATGAAAAACGGATATCTTCTAAAATAAAAGTGAGTGAGAAGAGTTTTTACATTTTGGCAAATAGCTTTAACATTTCCCTAAGCAGGCACAGTTAGATCCCCTCACATATCTGCTTCTGTTATAATAGGTTGTTGTGTTTGAAGTGTGAGAAGAAAATGCCACACAGAGATACAGTCACAAAAGAAAGTATCTAGTAGCCTTTTCAGATAGCTGCAAGTATTTTCCCTTGGTATACACCAGCATTTAACAAGTGGTACTTTGTTAAAGCTTAATTTCACTGTGAAATCTGAAACCTCCTAGATCAAGGAACATTTTGTATTCTGTTACTCTAAAATCCTCTGTCCTGTCTTCCCCTGTGACTGGTTCTTTTATCCATGCATCATTTGGGAACATTGTGTGTTGATTATTTAGAAAAGTTTCATTCAGTGATTTGTGTAGATCTTCCAAATTCTAACATACTTCATTATATAATTTTCAAAGACACACAGTTGTGCATATCACTGCCAATCTCATTAAGAAAACCTTGGGCATTGGGAACCCACTGAGGTCATGAAGTAAATACAAATTTCCCAAATTCGGGAGAACTCGAACTGTATGTTCTGTTACAAGTGCTGTCCAGCTGTTCCCTGAGTGCCAGGTTTGCGTCATTCATTTTCAAGGAAATACCTGCTGAATAACCAAGTCTGGGTGACTGCAGTGCATCTGTCAATTGTTCTTCCCAGGAAAAATGTTGTTTTCTAGACAAAGAAGGGGCTACTTTAGCTTGTAACTCAAATCGTCTAACAAGTGATTTTTCCTTGACAAAGGGCTGTACTTTGTGCTTGAGGTGTACTTCTGTTTCATTTTACAGAGTAGTGAAAAGGCAGGTATTCAGTGCTGAGATGTAATAACATTAAATTTGGATGCCTCCTTTCACTAAGCTGGCTTTTTATTCTTTCCTTTTTCTGACTGTGAGTGTGCAGTGATGAGGGGTACAGTGAAGATGAGAAGATGTCAATGATGCTTAATTGATGAGTGGTAAGATTCAGCAGTACACCCACCATGACCTTGCTACTGTTAGGACAAATGCCAATACTTGGAAAAAGCAAACCATGTCTTAGTAATACTATGAGAATAGCTTTGTCTTCACAACCTCTCTGAAAGGGTCTTGGGGAATCAATGGATCACATTTTGAGTGCGATCATATAATAAACACTTAGATGTGATGAAGGGGTCAGGGCAGGGTCTGTAGGAGGAAAGCATATGGTGAGTAAAGATAAATGAATTCCAGCAGCAAAAAATTGATGACTGGTAACCTGACAGCAAGGAGGAATTAGGAAATACTATAAAAGGTAGACACACGAACTCAAAAGCTAAGCGTCTGGGGGCTATTTTTCACAGGAGCAAATAGCCATGCACTTTAATAGCTCTGGAGGGTATCTCAGACACTCAGCCTTGCTCAATAAACACTATTCATAACGATGACCTTGAGTCATTAAAGCAAGATTAAACAATATCAGTTCTACTATATTTAAGAAGCCAAGGAAAAGTTTCTCTTTAACAGAATCTCTTGGAAATATTTCCATAGCAGTGCTTGAAATTTAGAAATTGCTTTGGGGCTTTATTTAGATGTCGACTTGTGTGGACCAGCTCATTTCCAATGATGGATAAACAAAGTGTCTCAGTAATTAAATAAAAGACCATGAAATTAGGTAGGATTACTTATCCCACTTTATAGATGGGCAGTAGGCCTGAGTGAGATTAATGAGGGATGTGAGGATGCTGAGTGAACTCAAGGAGAAGCAGAGCACAAGTCAGATCTCCAGCCCCACGCATCTGCTATTTCACAGCCCCCTCTCCTGAGGCTGCCCAGAGGACTGTCCACCACCACCTGTGAAATTAAAAAACTCAGCATCTCTGAGAACTTTCAGCCCTGCCCAGGAGAGCCTGGGAAGCTGAGTGTTCGGGGACCTTGAGTATGATCTCTGCCCATCAGTCATGCTGAGCGGGGAGCTAGCGGCACTGAAGGAGAGACGGTGATTTATAACATCTAAATAATGCAGCTGGGTTTGCTTCCTGGCCAGAGCCTCCTTGTTAGATGCCCTGAGAGCAGATTCCTCTGCCATGAGAAGCAGAGAAACACAGATTCAATTACACTGCCTCCTAAGCTCTCTGGAAGGGAAGAAGGAACAGGCATTCAACAATCAAGACAAAATATCTTAACCCTCCTGGCCCATCTCTTAGGCAAACATGTAATTCATGGCCTCAGAGTGCATTTCTATGGAGAGAGGGTAGCTGGTGACCAGGCTTGGGTAATTCGGCTTTGCTGGAAATCAGTGCTCGAGCTGGCAGCTGGAAATGACCTCTGAAGGTCAGTCACACAGCAGGAGGGACTGGGATAGCAAAGATGGCAGAATTCCCAGACCTCCAAAGAGGGCTCATCATCTCAGCAAGATCACGGACACTGTTCTCAGCACTTCTTGCAATGACTGTCCAGTTGGATGAGTGTAAGAAGTGATAAAAGAAACTCCCTCATGGCTCAGGTGGTAAAGAATCTGCCTGCAATGTAGGAGACCCAGGTTCAATCCCTGGGTTGGGAAGATCCCAGGGAGAACAAAATGGCAACCCACTCCAGTATTCTTGCCTGGAGAATCCCATGGACAGAGGAACCTGGTGGGCTAGAGTCCATGGAGTTGCAAAGAGTCGGACATAACGGAACGATTAACACATTCCCTTTTACTTTTCACTCATACCAATTATCTGGATTAATCAGGTTAAAAACATATCCACTCATCCAGTACTTGGAGACATTTGACTTGAGTTACAAGTGCAATTGCTTCAACTTTCTCTTTGTAGCTTCCATGTAAATATCATCTGGGATTCCTACTTTGGGGATCTCATTACATCTTTGACTCGCTTCAGTTCATCCACTTCCTTTCCCATTTTGTCCCCTCACTACCATCTCTTTCCCCAACACTGTCGCTGGGCACAAAAATGACATCTGATGGTCACTCTCACACAAAAGCACTTAGTTTTCTCATCTCTAAGGCTGAGGCCAGGGCAGCAAATGCTCCAGGAAATTCTCAGTTCTCACTCTGAAAGTGTTACCCTTGACCAGCGGCACTGGCTTTACTAGGGAGCAGCTGACTAGGGAGGCCCCATCCAGCCGCACTGAGCAGCATCTGAAGTTAAAGCAAAACCCCAGCAGGCCCTCAGGCACGTTTGAGAAGCCCTGCTCTATCGCACTTCAACGCTTGAGAAACTTTGAGGGTCAGGGCATCTGGGTTTAGGTCTGCTCTGCCACGTGGTGGAAACACTCCTGGGCCACTCAATGGCTGAGAACATCCATTTCCTCCTTTTGTGATTCAACCTGATAATACGCTTTTGGTGCAGCCACACGTATTCAAGAATACGTCTACACATTGATCTTTTTATGTAACTAGGATAATAACACACTTATTATTCTGCAACTTTTTCATGACCTACTTTTCCATATCTGTATGCCCCTTCCTTATTCTTTTTATTGGCTGCATAAAAAGATATACCAGAATTTCTTTATATGTTCCTCTCTCTTTTTGACACATCACATGGCATGTAGGATCCTAGCTCCCCAACTAGGGATCAAATCTGTGCCCCTTGCATTGCAATCACAGAGTCTGAACCACTGGACAGCCAGGGAACTCGCCTACATTCTCCCCTCTTAAGGAGCATTTGTTTCTACTTTTCCTCAATTAACAATGTTGCCATGAAGATTCCTCTCCACCTCTTCAAGAATTTATTTAGAAAGGATTCTTAGAAATTCTCAATTAAAATTTGATCAATGCTCCCACTCTTGTCCCTAGTGGCTTACCAGCTTTCAACCTCACCTTGGATCATGAGGATGCCTACCTCTTTGGTTCTCACCAAAATAAAATTTATTTACCTCCATACATTTTGCCAATCCCATTGCTTTAAAATACCTCCTGCCATAATTTATAAGTTTTGACCTCTACTGCAATAAATGATTCTTTTAATATTTATTATCTATTTATGCTGTTCAATATATTTTCTCTGTATTCATTTTTTTTCCTATTGGATTGCCTTTTCTTTTTCCTTTTGTCAGATGTATAAGAAATCTATGTATATTCTGTGTCTGGTTGACTTTTTCTTATAGACATTGAGGATATTTTATTCAAGATTGCTATTTAAATTTTAATTTCATTTCACAGTCTGTCTTTAATTGTAATACTTTTTCAAATCACCAAATCTGTCAACCTTGTCCTGTATAACTTCTGTACTTGAGTCTTGCTTAGGAAGTTATTCCTATATTCAAGGTCATAAAAATGTCTTGTATGTTGTTTAATTCTTTTTCATTTTCATGTTTAACTCATTTTGGAAATCATTCTGAATTCTTCCAAACACTTTATTTAATAAGACAAAATTCTTTTTTTTTTGGTCACTAACCTATGCATGTCTTTAACAGTGAAAAACTAAGGTTGACTACAGACTAATTTTGAATATCCGGGTCACTGTTTCATATTTTGGACTTTTTCTTTTTTTGTGAATTCAGAATAATTTTGACTTGGCCTCTCCCAATGCACACTCATCTAGAGAGAGAAACTCTGATCATCCCAAGATGCCCCCTTCCTTCCCATTGAGGACCACCCTCCCAGACTCAGAGAAGATACTTCACAGACAGGTGACAAGAGCAGAGGGAAGTGTCACAGGGAAAGTCCCAGTGACTCTATAGGACAAAATAAAACCTTCATCCAGCCTGGTCAACTCCTGTTGGAATAACAGTTGAATTTTCACGACAATAAATTGAAAGGACCAATTGATGGTTTGAAGCAAATCGGCAAGGTGGAAACCACTGGCCTTGGCAGACGAGATCTTATTTGTACTAGGTGTTTCTGCACTGGTGTAGGAAGTGGTTCCTACAGCAGAATCCACGGGGTTCGCTGAGATGGAGATGAATCCTTTCCCGGCTCAGAGAGCAAGACCCCAATAGGCAGCAGGGCTGGCTCCTCGGGTCTCTACCATTAAGATGCAGCAGATACATATTTGGCTCTTCTGGATCCAGTACTGAACACAAGAAACTGAGCCAGGTCATTTTAATTATGCAGGCACCTGTGTGTATTTGTATAGAGGCTTATTATAATGCTGTGGCTTCCAACTTGAAGAAAGGGAGGAAAGCAAAAAGGTCAACTAATATCTTCTCCTTTGTGGAGGGGGTTGGGGCCCCACCGAACAACAAAAAGGAGATAAGCCTGTTATAGGCTGAGAGGTGTAAAACTAAAGGATAATAAAATCCAGCCGATGCAGTTTAAAGACTGCTCATTAACTGGCCTGAGATACGGCACCCATTGTCCTGGTGGCTGGAGATTATTCCTCAGCCTGCTGCTGGCTGATAACAGACTCGTCCGGGGGCCTCAAGGCTCATCGTTCTGCAGGCAGAAATGGTGCCCCAGACGGAAGCCCAGTGGCTCCAGCCAGCCATGCCACTCACTGGGGCCTTTCCTCTGCCTTCTCTGGGCTTACGAAGAAAGTCAAGTCTGTATCACCTGGGAGCTGCTCTGGGACTCTTCCCAACCTCCCCCCTCACACGCCCATGACCTAATTTGGATCAGGGTAATTCTTGAAAATGAAATGCTGAAGTTTTCTTTTCCTTGAGAACAATGTCACATCCGTCAACTTAAAAAGACTTGCTCACAGCACAAATTGTCTATACGACTCATTGGGCCCCTTCATTATGTTCCACCTTGTTTTATTATTTAAAGGCTTGGTGGGAGCTAAGTGTTTATAGATACATCACATGTTGGCACTGGAAGAGGATCTGGAGATGTGGTTTAATGCCCTCATTCAATTGGCTGGTGCTCTGTAGCCCAGAAAGCTGAGAAGAGCGCGCTCATCTGAGAAGACTGTGGGGCCAATGAAGCTCCTCCCCTGGCTCCCAGGGCAGCACTGCAAGAAAGGGGTTTCTGGGTCAGGCGGAAAGGGAGGCAAGTGCCACAAAAATCATGGTGATCAGGGACTCTCCCCAGTCTTACTTTTCTTTTTTTTTTTAAACACGCAATCTTTACTTTCAGCCTGCAAACTTTTAGTTGCAGCATATAGGATCTAGTTCCCTGACCAGAGATTGAACCTGGGCCCCCTGCATTGGAGTTTTAGCCACTGGACCACCAGGGAAGTCCCTTTCAAAATCTTACTAATAATGTTCTATGGAACAAAATGGAAGTCAAGGATTCTAAACTCAGAGCTCAGACCCTACCACCTGTTGCTCAATCTGCTTCTCAAGGCAGGTGTGCTGATGACTTCAGAATGAGGTACCTGGCCTCCAGGTGTTCGCCAAGGTTAAGGCAGCACTGTGCTGTGAGACCTCCAAGACGACTTCTGTCGTCCCTCACCTCATTACCTCTTGGTCCAAAGGAAGAAGCTCTCCATCATCCGGACAAAACGCATCTCCATCTGACCTGGTCTCCCCACACCCTCGTTGCTGGGACCCTGCTTATCCCATCAGTCCCCTTTGCTCTCTGGATTATTCTGGCTTTTGTTATTCAACCTACAATGATGCCCCATGCTTTCCTCTCCTTAGAAACAATTCCTGAAACTGCAAACCCCCCTTGAGCCAAAGTACACACCTCTCCTTCCCCTGCAGTCAAGCTAATTGTCAAAGATGTACATTTCTGCCTGTGGTTCCCTTGTTTCTGCTCATACCTTTGCAGCAGGCATCTGATCTTCTCACCCCACTTAAACTGCCTGGGCCAAGGTGACCAGCAGACACTACACGAATGCAATGGATTCTTTTCAGTCTTGCTTCACTTGACCGCTCCACAGAAAGGTCCAGGACATACAGACCAATCCATTATATTGTAATTACTACTACTACTAGTATTATTATTAAAAATCCCTTATTTTTGACATGGCCTTTTCTCTTGGGATCAACCTCATTACTTTCTTCTGGTTCTCCTACTTCCTAAATTCTCATTCCTCTTAGTCTTCTACACAGACTCCTTTTCCTCCACTCCTTTCCTCGGGGTGGGTACTGACTCTGTCTTCAACCCTGTCCCCTGCCCCATGAAATCCTCTTGTGTTTCAACTACCACCTATTATACACATAGATAAGAATAAGGCAGACCTGACTGCAAGATAGCCCTACATTTCTCAAATGAGGAGAATCAAAACAGAATTTTGAAAAATTTTAGGGATGAAGATAAAATAATAACCAATGCTTGTATATCATATTAAATTATTTAACTTAAAGGAACACATGCATTTAAAATAATACTATACAAAAACCTTGGGCTTCCCTGATAGCTCAGCTGGTAAAAAATCCACCTGCAATGCAGGAGACCCTGGTTTGATTCCTGGGCTGGGAAGATCCCCTGGAAAAAGGAAAAACTACCCGCTCCAGTATTCTGGTCTGAAGAATTCCAAGGACTGTGTAGTCCATGGGGTCGCAAAGAGTTGGACATGACTGAGTGACTTTCACTTTCATACATAAAACCAGTATATTAATTTAGAAATGTTGTTTTTCCCCCACTGGGGGTCAGTTCAGCTCTTCCTATGGATCATGACATCAGGCTCTTAGATTTCCCTGGAGGAATTCATGTGTCATCCAACACAGCTTTCAAAGCCCAGCATCTTCATACCAGTGTTTGCACCAGCGTGCATTCTGCTTTTCTGAATCAGCTTATGAGGCCATCGATGGAAATTAAGCCCTGAATCACCAGTATCTCTTTGTGTAGAAGTTGGCTGTTTAGTTTTCCATAGAGTTGTATATATGTCTGATTTCCACTTACTATGTTGCTTTTCAAAATGGTTTCTAAAAATCTGTCTACATCAGGTCATAACCACAAAAATTATTTAAATCAGTGTTAAAAATCTTTAACCATGTTTTGATCGATTCTCTCTGACCATCTCCTAATTATTGCAAAATATCAGTGACGGAGGTAGTTTCAGTTAATGTGTCCGCCCAAACATGACTTCATTGCTCTAAATAAATAATCGAGAGAACACTTTAGGATTGTGGAAGACTCTGTAAGGATTGCAAGGTAAAATTGCTGTACCTTCGCCTGGGGACTAATTTTAAGGGACGTCTCACACTGAATTAGATCATTTATGGTACATGCAAGTGGCTCTCAAAACTATATATACCTCTCAGAACTCTCCGGCACTCCAGAGTCATGAGTCTAATTGCACACTGAGCCAGTCACATCCAGACATCACCAACACCCCAAACTGGAGGTATCTAGAATTACACTCATTACTTCACCTCCAATTAACGTGTCCTCTATATCTTATTGAAAGTAACCACTACCAATCCCAGTTAGCCAGTCAGAGCTTTGCAGATATTCTGAGGCTACTGCACTTGTCACACTGGCATTTATTATTAAGTTCTCTTTATTTATTTTTATTTGGCTGTGTTGGGTCTCACTTGCAGCATGTGGGATCTTTAGTTGTGGTATGTGAACTCTTAGTTGCAGAATGTGGGATCTAGTTCCCCGAACAGGGATCGAACCTGGACTCCCTGCACTGGGAGTATGGAGTCTCAGCCACTGGCTGGATCACCAGGGAGGTCCCTGGCATCCTTCTTTAAACAAACCTCTAGGGCATACCTACCCTGTTCTGTATGTAAGTGCTGGGAGGCGTCAATCAAGCAGAGGCGTGTATTACTATGGGATGTATAGTCTACCAGGGGAAGTGAGAAACAAAGAGAAGATGCCAAGGAAAAAATGTGGAAAAATGAGAAGAAAATATATGATGATGAAAATGAAACAAGGTGATATATTAGAGAATGAGTAGGTTCTGCTCTACATCAGAAGACCAGAGACGTGGAACCTTAACACCAAGGAGGGGGGTAAGTATGTACAGATATGGAGGAAGAACACTGCAGGCAGAAGCAGCCCCATGTGCAGAGGCCTTGGTACGGGGATGAGCAGGACAAAGACCAGGAAGGAGGCTACGAAACTGGAGCAGAGTCAACGAAGGTCAGGGAGTGTGTGGTGTGTGTGTGTGTGTGTGTGTGTGTGTGTGTGTGGTGGGACAGTGGCTATGAGGTGAGAGCAGATAAGTAGTTAAGGATGTAATTGTAGAGGAGAGGCTTGGATTTTATGCTAAGTGCTAAATCGTGTGACATTTCAGGATTCTGAACATTTTGGCCTCTTTACACTTGGTAAAGAAGTCTATAACAACATGTGGTTTTGTTTGAATATTTGTTTACATTTTGTTTGCTGTTCTTTTTTCCTTTACTAGACTATTCTTCCATGGCTTAGCTGGTAAAGAATCTGCCTGAAATGCAGGAGATGTGGGTTCGATCCCTAGGTCAGGAAGATTCCCCAGAGAAAGAAATGGCAACCCACTCCAGTATTCTTGCCTGGAGAATCGCATGGACAGAGGAGCCTGGCAGGCTACAGTCAGTCCAGGGGTCATAAAGAGTCAGACACGACTGAGCACATCAAGCCATTTTACATTCAGTTTGCTGTTCTTTTTTCCTTTACTAGAATATAAGTCCTCTGAAGGCAGAAGAGTATATTATCTGTCTCTGTATCCCCAGAGCCTTGTACGTAGTAGGTACTCCACAAAAAATCTGTTAAATGTATAAATAGTTCTACTTCATATCTATCTATCTAGTAGATATCTATCTAGTAGCTAGTTGAGGGTTAACACGATTCGTCCCTGGCAGCCTGATCCATCCTCGGAACAGCTACGGCGGGCTCATTACGAAGGACAATGCTCTGTAATGAAGTCTTCTTGCATATCTCTGGTAATAATCATCATAGAGGGAGAAAATGAGCATCTCTGGGTAATATTTATATTTCCTAGCAGCAAAGATATTCTCCTCTATAATACTGCCTGTAAAAGCAGCGAGGAAGCCAAGAGGATACAAGTTCTCCATGGCAACTCGGTCACAGCAGCATGCAGCCTGTGCCAGGGCTTCAGATAAATGGGGTAAGTGGAGGTGAGCTTCCAGCTGCAGGATGAGCCTTGCAGCGGGGCTTGCAGCGAAGCCCGTCTCCCCACTGGGACCGAGATGCTGCAGCGCCAGGGCCCCGTGCATCATCGCTGCGGGGGGTCAGTGGTGGCCTGGCCCCACAGCATCCCTCTCGATACCTTCAAGGGCTGCCCTGAGAGCTCAGTCTCAGCAAATGAACAGACCACTGGTCTATCAGCTGCTCCAACACCCACTAAAACAGACCTCTTACGTTCAGAACACTAACCTAAGAAGACTGTACCCCCAGACCACCAGGGAGTTCTCTCCACGTTTCCTTAGGCTCTCAGATCACTTCTCTCACTGTGATCCAGAGCCCACCGTCTTCCCTTGGCCTGGAAGGGGAACCCGGCGTGGCACCTGGTTAGAAGGAACAGCTGCCAAATGCAAGGCGAGGAGAACCTCCCATTGCACCATCAACTTCCTATAAGAACAAGAGGTACTAAGTAGCAGGTGACCAGGGAAGGGCCTGTGGCAAAGCCATCCTCAGGGCTCTCAGCTAATACAAAAGTGAAAAGCCCAAGTGTTTAGTCTCGCAGTTGAGTCCAACTCTTTGTGACCCCATGGACTGTAGCCTGCCAGTCTCCTCTGTCCATGGGATTCTCCAGGCAAATATACTGGAGTGGGTTGCCATTTCCTTCTCCAGGGGATCTTCCTGACCTAGGGATTGAATCAGGGTCACCTGCATTGCAGGCATATTCTTTACCATCTGAGCCATCAGGGAAATCCTAAGCTAATACAGCTACTACAAGGCATTTGTAAAAATTCACACAAAGGGGGAAATCAGCAGAAGGTCAGGAAAGAGCCCTGGGGAAACTCCAGATGCAGAGCCCTCTCCTCGGGGCCCTCTCTTTTGGGAAGCCCCACCCCGTGAGGCAGACACCCTCATGGACCCATGCAGATTAAAGAGTCTTCACTAAGGAAATCTCAGCTAGGCCAATGGCCCCAGGCCCTCCCTATCAGTGCTGCTGAGGAAGGCTTGCAAGTGCTCAGTACTAAATTAAGGCACTGACAAGGACACTGCATCTTGAGAGGGAGGAGCTTCCTCCCTCTAGGAGCACTAGAATGTGTTCTGAAACATGCGGTCAAGGAGAGAGTAAATTAAGGGTAGGTGGATTTATTCACAAAGGAGAGGACAATCCCAAAGGAGAGACAAAGTCAAACAACAATCAGGTCTCAGTGTCCCCGTGGCCCGGGCGCCTCAGCCCCAGCTGCACTCGGTAGTGAGACCTGTATCCTCTGACTCTGTCCAGCCCAGCCCCATCCTGTCCTGTACACGCAGGACCTCAGCCCCCATGGGTGGGCAGAAACAGGAAGTCCTCTGCAGTGACCACAAACTGGCTGGAACCTCTGCCCTCCCTTTCAAGCTCGCTGTTGGTGTCCTCTGTTCAGATGATGCTCTTCTGTCTCAAACTTCATGTCCTCACCAGGGTGGAGCTCCACCCTGAACCTCAGCAGGTTTTACTAGGATCAGGACACCTTACTGGATCCTGTGGGCTCTCCTCCAAAGCCCTGAGTTGTGGTCCCTGCAGGTGAAGGGAATAGCTGCTCCCAGAACCTCTGCTCTGGCCAACCTGGTCAAGGAACGTGTGTTACCCTGAGTGGCTTTTCTTCTGGGTCCCAGCATCAGTCTGTCTTAGCCCATGGTAGTTTGTTGAGGTCTCTCCCTCACCGTGGCTGGAGGCACTGCCCCCACTCCCCATGCTATTGGTTTATTCTGCCCACCTGTCCCTGGGGTCCCTTCCTGAGTCCCAGCCGAGCCCATGGGATAAGAATACAGGGTGGGTTTTGGTGGGGTCTGTAAGAATGTTCAGGAGGCCTTTGTTGTTGCTCAGTCACTCAGTTGTGTCCTACTCTTTGTGACCCCATGGACTGCAGCACGCCAGGCTTCCCTATCCTTCAGGAGGTCTTAGGGCTGCCCTAAATCCCAGGGATGTAATATGTGTGTTTCTCCTGTTTTCTATTGCATTTTATCAATTCTAAGTGGGTCACTGAGTTTATAGAAACAAAGTTATTGTAAGACTTCATTTTTTAGACATGAAGCTCTAAAGAGCAAATTAGAGAAATGTATTAACCTCCTATGATGGACTGAATTGTCTTCCTTTTCCAAATTTATACGTTACCCCAGAATGTGACTGCATTTGGAGATGGGGCCTTTAACAAGGTGATTATGGTAACAGGAGTCCTCTAGCAGGGCCCTAACCCAGTCTGTACGGTGCCCTGCTAAAAGCAGATCAGGACATACAAAGAGACACCAGGAATCCAGGTGAGCAGAGAAAGGACCAGGTGAAGAAGCAGCAAGAGGGTGGCCATCTGCAAGTCAGGGAGAGAGACCTCAAAGGAAACCAGCCCTGCTTGCACCTTCCTCTTGGACATCAACCCTTCAGAATGGTGAGAAAATAGATGTCTGCTGCGGAAGACCCCCAGCCGATGGGACGTTGTCATGGCAGCCCCAGCACCTCCCTTCCAGCACAGGAAAGCATACCCTGCATTACTGTCCATGTTACATGGCTGCTGAACTCACGTGATGTCTTTCTATCACACACACAGATACCAACACTCATTTCAACATGCATTACAAGTATTCAGTTGTATACGCAGATCTCTGGTGACCTTCAACACAGGAAACGGGGTCAAGCCTGGAAAAAGCCCATCAGAATGAGGAGCACACTTGTTTCTGGAGTGTGTTCCTGTTTTTATTCTTAGGGGCCGGGTGTGGTGGGTGGAATGCAAAAAGACAGGAAGCATGGGCTGGTGAATTCAAGCAATCACTGGCTTTAGGAAAGAGGATTCTATTTTTTTTTTCTTTTAATTGTGAATTCTCTTCAGATGCATAGAGTAATTAACTTGAAAAAGTTTTGATTTACAAATGAGGACTCCCTGAAAACATTTCTAAAATGCAAATACTGTAGCAAATGAAGTATACATTTATATCTGAGGTGTCACAAAATGATTTGCTGAGATGTCATTTTGTGTACGGAGGACTTTTAAGTAGAAAAAAATAATAATGGCAGATAATTAAAAGTTCAGGCAGCTCAAAATCTAGCAGGTAGAGAGAGAACACTAACATATACTAGACCACTGCCCCAGCAACACCACTACTGGCCATATATCCTGTTGAAAATTATAATCCAAAAAGACATATGCACCCCAGTGTTCATTGCAGCACGATCCACAATAGCCAGGATAGGAAGCAACCTAGATGTCCATCAACAGAGGAATGGATACAGAAGATGTGGTACATATATATAGTGGAACATTCAGTTCAGTTCAGTCACTCAGTCGTGTCCGACTCTTTGCAACCCCATGAATCACAGCACGCCAGGCCTCCCTGTCCATCACCAACTCCTGGAGTTTACTCAAGCTCACGCCCATGGAGTTGGTGATGCCATTCAGCCATCTCATCCTCTGTCGTCCCCTTCTCCTCCTGCCCCGAATCCCTCCCAGCATCGGGGTCTTTTCCAACGAGTCAACTCTTCGCATGAGGTGGCCAAAGTACTGGAGTTTCAGCTTCAGCCTCAGTCCTTCCAATGAACATTACTGAGTCATAAAAAATCAAGGACATTGGGTCACTTGTAGAGATGTGGATGGACCTGGAGATTGTCACAGAGTGAAGTAAGTCAGAAAGAGAAAAACAAACATCATACATTAAGCTGATATGAGGAATCTGGAAAAATGGTGTAGGTGATCTTATTTGCAAAGCAGAAATGGAGACACAGATGCAGAGAACAAACCCATGGACAGCAAGTGGCGAAAGGGAGCGTGAGATGAGCTGGCTGACTGGGCTGACGTGTGTACACTGCTGTGCATGAATTGGATGACTGACGGGAGTCTGCTGCAGGGAGCAGGGAACTCCACGCGAGGTTCTGTGGTGACCTCAACGGAGAGGAAATCTGAAAGGGAGGGGCATGAGCATTCCATACAGCTGACTCACTTTGCTGTACTGCAGAAATTTACACAACCCTGTGAAGCTACTATGTCCCAATTAAAAAGAGGCAACACTGCCGACACACATCTGAAGGTCAAGGCAGAGCCGTGACACACGCACGGGTAATACTTCAGCGCGAGTCACACAGACCCAGGAGCAATCACCACCTTCCAAGTCTGAACTGTGTTCTTCCATAAGTTACTGGAATTTCTAATTCTCAACTTTCAACCTGTGAAATGGGTTCCTCATACCATTTCTAACTGTTTGTTAAGGAATGATTAAATGGAATCGTACAAATAAGAGTGCACAGCACTGAGGATCAGGGACCTAGTACGTGCAGGGTACTTGTGGATCGAGGTGATGGTGGGAAAATGAGAAAGATGAGGAAGGGAAGAGGCAGGGGGAGGAAAGATGGAGAGACAGGGCAGATGCACATTCTCCCTGGATACTTGTTCCCCAAAGAGTCATTTGTTGGTCTTTGTTGGTCCAACTTGAGAATCTAAGAGCAACACTGAGGGAATAAAGTTTTTAAGAAACCCAGTGGATAATTATTCATCAGCTGTAAACTGATGAGTGGACTATGGTTATGCTGATCCTTCTCTTCTCAGTTTAATGACTTGTTAAATAATATAATTGATGACTGTTGCCTTTCTCATCAAAATGATACTGGCAGAGCCCAGGAAAGCTATTAATTTTACTTGTGTTTAGTCCTTGATTTCTGTGATGAATTGGTGCTGCTCCTAATGCCGAGGGGACCCTTTAAGAGGGAAGTAAGTCAGAAAGAGAAAGACAAATATCGTATATTAATACATACATGTGGAATCTAGATAGATTGTATTGATGAACCTATGCACAGGGCAGTAATGGAGACGCAGACATAGAAAAGAGACTTGTGGACAGAGGAGGGGAAGGAGAGGGTGGGAAGAATTGAGAGAGTAGCATTGAAACATATCCACTATTGTATTTAAAACTGGACAGTAGAAAATTGTTGTATGACTCAGAGAGCTCAAATCTAGTACTCTGTGACAACCTAGGGGGCTGGGATGGGGGTGGAGGTGGCGTGGGAGGTTCAAGAAGGAGGGAACATATGTATACCTATGGCCAATTCATGCTGATGTATGGCAGAAACCAACACAATATTGTAAAGCAATTATCCTCCAATTGAAAAAAATTATTTAAAAAAACAACATTAAAAAAAGTGTCTAAGGCCAGCATCTACCAACAAATGAACAAAATGCCATGCTGAAATAAAGAAAGTAGAATTGGGGCTAAATAACAAGAGTCAGGCTTTCCTAGAGGCTCAGCTGGTAAAGAATCCACCTGCATTACGGGAGACCTAGGTTTGATCCCTGGGTTGGGAAGATCCCCTGGAGAAGGGAAAGGCTACCCAGTTTAGTATTCTGGCCTGGAGAATTCCATGGACTACATAGTCCATGGGGTCACAAAGCATCAGACACGACAGAGCAACTTTCACTTTCAACAAGAGTCAGTGTTCCTGAGTCTGGAAGATCACCTGGAGAAATAAGTGTATGGCAACCCACTCCAGTATTCTTGCCTGGAGAATTCCATGGAAAGAGGAGCCTTATGGGCTATAGTCCACAGGATTGCAAAGAGCTGGACATGACTGAGGTGACTGACCCTGTACATGTGCACAAGAGTCAGTGATAAACTTAATTTAAAAAACTAAAGGGCAACTCATTAGCTACCCAGGTATCAGAAACATGTTCTTTCACAGGTAGATATGTAGGAGCACATGGAAAACACATACATGAAACTGGTTTCCAGTGCTGAAGAATTGATGCTTTTGAACTTTGGTGTTGGAGAAGACTTAAGAGTCCCTTGGACAACAAGAAGATCCAACCCATCGATCCTAAAGGAAATCAGTCCTGAATATTCATTGGAAGGACTGATGCTAAAGCTGCAACTCCAATTCTTTGGTCACCTGATGCGAAGAACTGACTCTTTGAAAAAGACCCTGATGCTGTGAAAGATTGAGGGCAGGAGGAGAAGGGGATGACAGAGGATGAGATGGTTGGATGACATCACCAACTTGATGGACATGAGTTTGAGCAAGCTCTGGGAGTTGGTGATGGATAGGGAAGCCTGGCGTGCTGCAGTTCAAGGGGTCTCAAATAACTGGACACAACTGAGTGACTGAACTTAACTCATGGCCCTTCACGAGAGTTCTCCAAGTTGATCCACCTCTAAGTATCTGGGGATTGACCACTTTCATTCTGAAAGATTGGAATGAACACTGCCCCCTGTGACAGGACAGATGGGTCACCTTGCATCTTCTGTCCTTCCATGGGCAAGTGCTCGTGGGACTTCATGACTGGGGTGTGCTGACAGAACTCACAAAGCTGCCATGTGAGGAAAGGGTGCCAATTACTTTGTTTCCATGTTTGTACTGAGATTTAATTTACATACAATCAAATGCACAGATTTTAAGTGTTTTGTTTGATGAGTTTTGACAACTGTAAACAGTCATGTAACTACCACGCCAGTCAAGAAACAGCCTGTTTCCTTCACCCCAGATATTCCTCCAGGGCCCCTCTAGTCAATTTCTCCCTTCTTTTAGACCCACGCCTTAACCCAAGGTGACCACTGACTTGATTTCTGTCACTATGAATTTGTTTAGGGCTTCCTGGTGACTCAGACGGTAAAGAATCTGACTGCAATGCAGGAGACTCGGATTCAACTTCTGGGTTAGAAAGATCTCCTGGAGAAGGGGATGGCTATCCACTCCAGTATTCTTGCCTGGAGAATTCCATAGAGGGAAGAACCTGGCAGGCTACAGCCCATGGGATCACAAAGACTCAGACACGACTGAGCGACTAACCCCAACTATGAATTTGTGTAGACTGAAAACTTTAAAATTAATGGGATTAAATGGTATCCAATTTTCTCGTACAGCTTATTTTGCATTGTTTTCAGTTGCTCAGTCATGTCGGATTCTGTGTGACCCCATGGACTGCAGCACGCCAGGCTTCCCTGTTCTCAACCATCCCTCAGAGCTTGCTCAAGCTCATGCCCATTGAGTTGGTGATGCCATACAACCATCTCATCTTCTGTCACCCCCTTCTCCTCCTTCCCTCAATCTTTCCCAGCATCACAGTCTTTTCCAATGAGTCGGCTCCTTGCATCAGGTGGCCAAAGTATTGGAGCTTCAGCATCAGTCCTTCCAATGAATATTCAGGACGGATTTTTAGGACTGGTCTGATCTCCTTGCAGTCCAAGGGATTCTCAAGAGTCTTCTCCAACACCACAGTTCAAAAGCATCAATTCTTCAGCACTCAGCCTTCTTTATGGTCCACCTTTCATATCCATACATGACTACTTTTGCTTAGCTTAATTTTTTTCTTGATGAATATTTACTCTCCTTCCATTTATGGATATAATAAATAAAATATCCCTGTTTAAGTCTTTTTGGGGACATTTTTACTCAGCCTTCTTGAATGAATACCTAGGAGTGAAACTGCTCTGTCATAGTATAGTATTGAACTTCATACGAAACCCCAGTTATTCGAAGCATTTTCCCTATTTGACACTCCTAGCAATGACTCAGCAAACAAGGTTCCAGTTGCTCTGCATTCTCACCAACACTTGGTATTGTCATCTTATTTATTTTAGCCACTGCACTGTGTGTCAAGGATGCCCGCTGTTTTTTATTTTTATTTTTTATGTGGACCATTTTTAAAGTCTTTATTGAATTCGTTACAATATTACTTCTGTTTTAGGTTTTGTTTTTTTGACTGCAACGCATGTGGGTTCTAGCTCCTCAACCAGGAATTGAACCCATACCCCCTACCTTGGAAGATGAAGTCTTAATCACTGGACTGCCAGAGAAGTCCCTGCAATTCTTTTAATACTAATAAAAGCATGCACCTCAAATCCTTATCTGGCAATGGAACAGACTGTCCTCTAGTATTAATATTATATCCTTGCCTGGGTAACCCCAAAGCTGTAAAATTATAGGAAGGGCTTCCTGAACCAACTGCTTATCCACAGTCCTTCCTCAACAGTTATAAGGATGTGTTACCAAGGTTTTGGTGAATTGAGAGAACAGCAAAGAGGCCTTAGATATAAAATTCACTGGTTAAAAAAAATGATCCTGAATTTTAGAACAGAGTTTCAAAACTGCATTTTTATAGTCTATTAGAGAATGATTCCATGCCAAAATAAGTTTAAAAAATTCTATATATTATTTATCTTCCTTGGTGCTTACAAGGCACATTAGCCTATTAAAAATCCCAGCAAAAATCCTGCAGTAGTGAACATATTTACTTCTGTTCAAACCATTGCTTACAAATTTGTCAGGGTATCTTTTCTTAAATATATATATCATCTATCAGTATTCTTCCCATAAAACATATTTTGGGAAATACTGGTATAAAACAGTAATGGCAAGCTTGAAGTCAGATTTCTTGGTTTTAGTTTAGTGAAGTTTAACCAAGGGGAGCCTGTGAAAAAAATGAAGCTTGCAATTCGGGCGACAACTTGTTTGTATTTCTCTTATTTACCACAAGCCCACTGGACAGAGGCCAAGTCTAATTCAATGCTTATTGAATCCCACTGCACACGATGGGTACTCAGTAAACATTAATTATTAGTGGGAGTTGAATAAGTGAAAACGGCAATAACGATCATGATAATGCTGTATTTTCAACTTTGCCATAAACCAAAACATCTGAGAGGAATCTTGAGACAGCCTGTGAAACCCAAACACAGCTGGGCTCTCTTGTCTCCACTGGGGATGTTTCACCACGAAATGAATAACAGTTGCTACACAGAGGAAAGCAGGCGGTCTTGGGTCATCGAGAGACGGCTGCTCAGTCTTAGAGACAAGTCCCACCGTGGGGATCTCCTGCAGTCTGGCTGCGATGGCCGATTTCACGGCACTCCTAGGAGGCCCCATGGCACAATCGCCCATGACCCGCAGGTCCTCCGTGATGAGGTGCTGCCGGACCTGAGGTCATGACCTGCTGCCGCCTCCCATACACCACAGGGCACCCCCTTCCCTTCATCCCCTTGTTCCTGTAGCCACTGAACAAGCCTTCCTCCAGAACCGATAGGCCATCAGGCCCTGGACCACAAGGTCCTAGGCAGCTGAGATTGCAGATGTGGCTCCAGTCTCCAAAGGGCTTTCCCGCACCCACCTGCTAATTCTCCCTTTTCTCATAATGCCTCCCCATACAGACTCCCTTCCCCTCTTCTTGGCTCCTCAACTTTTCCCTCAGGACCCAGTTTTGTGTTGATTCCTTCCAGGAGACATCCCCTGATCCCATGAGCTCACCTGATAGAGACATAGAAGTGTTTCTGAGTTGGAAGAGATCTCAGAAATCTCCCAGTTCAGCATGGCGCTAGTGGTAAAGATCCTGCCTGCCAATGCAGGAGACTTAAGAGATGTGGGTTTGATCCCTGGGTCAGGAAAATCCCCTGGAGAAGAAAATGGCAACCCACTCCAGTATTCCTGTCTAGAGAATCCCATGGACAGAGGAGCCTGGAGGGCTACAGTCCATGGGGTCCCACGGAGTTGGACATGACTGAAGTGACTTAGCATAGCATGACTTTATACCCAAGAACACTCAGGATCAGAGACATTAAGGGGTGGCCGGGCTCATCACAAGGAATGGCCATGCTTCTTATCTTATGAATAGACAGTAACATGCGTTCCCATCTTGTAATCTGCACTTTAGCTCAGCCTTCTCACTGAGATGACTGCTCTGCTTGAAGAGTCCTTCCCATGTTGGTATGTTTATTCCACTCTATTGTCTCTTCAGTGCTTCCAGGATAGACTTGAAGGTAGGGACTTTGCTTTGTGTTGATCTATCTCCAGTGCCCAGAACAGTCCCTGGCACAAAGCTGTTGCTTAGTAGTGGTACTGAACGAAGGGATGAAGGATGCTCTCTGGGACTGGCGTTGTACTAGGCAGACAGGAACAGGCACTCCCTGTTCCTAGCTGCTCAAGAAATAGCTGGATGATGGACCGATTAAATGTAATCCAGGAAAGAATGGGACATCCTGTTCTCAGGACCTTACTTGAGAACAAACGCTAAGCTGTCAAGTTTGGATGACCATCTTTCCCTCTGAGGCCATCATGACTCTGGTTGTGGGGTCTTGTATGAACCTGGGCAGATACGACGCTGGACCATGCTGGGAATGACACTTTCTGTGGAACCATGGGGGTGACGGCAGATGGCAGGACCTGCCCTCTGGTAGGATGGGCACAAGACAGAGCTGAGACAAGGGAGCCAATCTCTCTCCCCACCCAGACCACCACGGAGATGAGGCTCTTCCCTGTGGTCATACATGAGGAAATGTTCACGTCTCCTTGAAGGTGATGAGATGTCTACACTGACTGTCCAGGGCGTGAGATCAGTATTCTAGAAGCATCGCAATGCCTCCTCCTGTTACTTTCCCCTCTCTCTAATTTTCAAAGCCAAACGCCTTCTCCTTTCACCTTCTGCTCCCGGTCCATGTCCCTCTACAGCTTCCACATTTTCCTGTCCCTCCCCCTGTCTGCCTTGCTGCTACCTTTTCCCTCTTCTTCCTGGTTTCCCATTTCTTTGTTCAAAAAAAAAACCCCAAAAAAGTAAAAGGGGAGAAAAGATGCACACAGTATCCCACTGAGAGATAACTGAAGAAAAAGAATTGCCAATGTAGAAGATGCTTTCCCTTTCTGTTGCAATGCCGGCCGGTAGCAAATCTTTAAAAGAAACACTAACATTAATAATACATCGTTTGCTTTGTTGGAATCAATTTTACCCTGATCCAAAGGGCTTGGAATGCAAGACACAGGCACTTGTTTATCCCGCGCTTCACAAATAGCGGGATGATGTTCCCGCCTGGCTCCTGTGAGCCTCTTTTCTCATCTGTTTTGTTTTTCCGGGTGCAAAACAGTTTCAGCTGGTTGTGGAAGCGCTGGCAACCTCAGCTTCAGCCTCCTGCGAGCGGGTCCCAGCTGCCGCCAGCTGTGCTCCCCGTAGGAGCCCTCCTAGCCTGGTGAGGCTTTGGGATGCTGGCCAAGCATCCTGTCCTGACTCGCCATCCGCTTCACTTCCATTGCTCACTATGGCCACCTTGGACCTTCGAAGTGCTGGTACCTGTCGCCAGCTGTCTTTCAGATCCAAGAAGATGCTCTCATTCAGAGCTCTGTGGATGTGAGAAGGAAACTGAGTTGATGCATGCTATGTCTGTCTTTCCATCCAGGCACAAATTCTGCACACGCTCATGAGCTGCTACTTACAGTAAAACTGCAACAATTATGTCTTTAAAATAGATATTTTTTTCTCCTACTTTCAGTAGCATTCACATCGCAGAAGTATGAAATAAACTTTGTTTCTTTACACAGAGTGACTTCCAGTTAAAACCGATTTTAGTGTATTTCTTTTTCTTCTCTTTTTGACAGCAGAAGAAAAACAGATTTTTTTTCTCCCCTCACTTCCCATGTTCTTTCCCTTCCTGTCTCCTTCTGGATCGATGTCAGTGAAACCCTAATAATTCTCGAAGAAGCTGGTTCCTCATGAAGAGGAGAAAAAAAGCTCAACAGTTCTAGCCTTCAGTCAGCAGAGGGGAAGACAAACACTAGCATTTCCATTTTAGAAGAGATCTTTGCTTTTTCTGGTAAGGAATTTAGATCCATTGTTATCGATGTGGCCATTCTATGCAAGGGTCCCAGCCAAAGACCAAACCATCGAGTTTTTTACAAAAGCATTTGTTGCAGAAAAAAGCCTCCCTCTTTTGCTAGACAAGCACAAGACCCTGAGGTGACCCATGGGGACAGAACACGACACCCCAAGCTTTCTAAGAGCCTTGGGTATTTTCCTTTAGGAGAAACAAGAGGAAGATCTTAATTGGCTCAGGCTCAATTTCAGATAATCCATGCTGTGAGGACGGAACTCAGACTCTACAGGGGACACATTTCTACCAAAAAGAATTTTCTCTCTCAGGCTCAGTGATTGTGGGCACCTTTTTTGGGGTTGTTTTCTCATAGAAAGTGCTTCTCTGCTGTCCTACACCACTGCCATCTCCCTGGGGTCTCCTTTGTAGCTTACCCGGATAAGCAATTTGCATTTAGTTGATTCCAATCCACTCAGTTTCTTCCGTATTTTCCATTCTGTTCACCTTTTCTCAGCAAACCTGAACTGAGCATACATCCATCAGGACCGGCCTCTGACTTTTAGGGGCCCTCAATGCGGCAGAGTGATGGGGGCAATAACACTGATGTGGATGGCAGTCTCAAGGTGATGACGACATCAAAGAGAATATGAACATTTTAAAAGACATGTGCAAAACATACTCCAGGGATTGAGAGGAAGAAGTTGAAACAGCTGTGGATAGGCTGTGCAAGGAATCAGAATACAGATATTTGCTCAGAAATCCAACCCACATACATGAAGCTTTAATCCAAGAGTGCATCTAACTAGCTTATGTTTATCAACCCCCTTCCGGATGGCTCAGGGGGAGTTGTGCCTCACACACTAACACTTTGCAAGGATATACTCACAAGGCATTATGAAATCTGCGATGGTGTATGTGGGATGATATTAGATACACTGGTTGGAAGTAAGTGTTGTAAGAAATCACTTAAGCTGAGTGACACCATCCGTATCTCCTTTTGTTGAGTCTCAGTTTTGTGCTGGGTGGGCTTCCCAGGCGGCTCAGTGGTAAAGAATCCATCTGCCAGTGCAGTAGACACAGGAGATATGGGTTCTATCCTTGGGTTGGGAAGAGCCCCTGGAGAAAAAATGGCAACCTGCTCTTATATTCTTGCCTGAGAAATACCATGGACAGGAGCCTGGTAGGCTACAGTCCATGGAGTCAAAAAGAGTCGGATACGACTGAGTGACTGAGCAAGCAAGCTGTGACAGTCACAAAAGGCAGAGCCAGGAAGACTTGAAGACAGTCCAGTTCCTGAGGAAGAATGTCTTTTTAATCGAGATGTGCCTGAGTGCGCCTCCCTGTCCGAGCCCTGAGGCAGGGCCTTGCAGGGCTTCTGTGTGGATGAAGAGGAGGCCGGCCTCCTCCCCTCCCGGTTGTGTGAGGGCAAGTGAACCAAGAGATGTGGAAGGGCTGCAGGAGAAGGTTTACTATAATCAGTTCTGGAAGCATTTCAGAGCACCATAGGCAGGGCACATCATCTCTAAATGAGTTTTTATTTACAGCAATACTTCTGAGAAGTATCCAAAGGGTGGTAAGTATGTATTTTTATTTTATGAAAATTCTTTCTGATTCTTCTTATTGGGAAATAATTTGGCTCCTCCTGAGACCCCCATTTTCCTCTCGAGATATGCAGCAAGTCAGTGGAGACACAGAAGTTTGGCTGTGTAAACTCTGAATCTGACCAATTAGAGATTGTCTCTTGTCAACGTGGGCCAAATAGTCCCCAGATCAGATTCTAACAGAGTCTTACATCACTTAAGGATGAGTTCAGTATCATGAAGATAACATCAGGTAAAGAACTGTGGGCTTTGCTACATTCAGGATTGGTTAATTTAGGAAACCAAGTAAAACCAAGAATGTGGTTTAAAGCTCTACATTTCTAAGACCAAGAAAGCCTCAGTATAAAGTCATACAATGTTACCATGATGTCTCAGGTGAGGATAGGAAATTAAAGTATTTGCTACAGGAAAAAGCAAAGAGAAGATCTCTGGCTAGATTAGACAGTACCTCACAGAGCCTTCCCTAATGATAACAAGTTATCCACCATTCCCTCAGTGGTTACTATGTGCAGATATCGAGGATACCTTGGTTCTGTGGAAGCTTAGCAATGAGGCTGTGTGTGGGCTTCCTTACCCTGCAATTAAATCCCTTCTTACAAAACTTGCGCCAGGAAAGCAAACACTGGCCAGTGGGCCAGGGAGGCGCTTTCCCTTGAACGAAATGACAAGATCCCCAGGAGAAAATATCCTTCCTCTTTGTCCCCCCGGCATGGTGGCTGGAAGGGTAGTGGCCCTCCTCCAGCACTGAGGTAAGAAGCCACTAGAAGGGTGCGCAGTTGCCTACCTCAGGGATAGAAAAAATATTTTTATTTCAACAATTCCATTTCAAATCAAAAGAAAAAATTTGACAGCATGACTTCAACAATGTCTTAAACTGACTTTACATTGCATAGAGGTTCAAGGAGAAATAAACTAGCAGATTCTGTACACGGAGTAAACAATATAACTGAAATCCTAGACATCAAGAACAACCGCCATCAGCTTAGATTCCTTCTCTTGAATGTCACAGCCCTGGTTACATCCATAGGTGTCTGTATTTTTCCATCTCATCATAAATGGACTCTCACCGTGCATTCATTGTGTTCAAAGAACCACCAATCTGGATATGGATTTTTGCCACACAGCTTCAGGTTCACAATTTGTCTATTCAATTTAAGACAGAAGAATTAGATGCTTTTTACCCAATAGAGAGTCTGACAACAATGTCTAAGGACGCTGCACTTGTCCAGATTACTTGGCTGTATTCATGTTCCAAATAGGAGGTTTGAATTTTCATTTTCAGTACTTTGGGAGGGAATCTGAAGAGGGTCCTGATGTTTTAAAATGATGTAGTACCAAGATGCAGGGCATTATTTTATTGGTAACGCGACACCCTCCAGATTTGAAAAGGGATGGAAATTCACATTTTGAGAAAATTTAGTTGCTCCAAATCTTAGAAAAAAATGAAAGCCAGCAGAGATGGGTACGTGCTACACAAACAAATTTGAATTCAAATGTGAGGACAATTCTGATGGAGATACCATTGTGGTCCCTCTGGCATCTTAAGCAAAAGCCGTGCTTCCAGAATTCTATGAATCGGCTTCCTTCATTGGGGCAGTAGCTCTTGAAGCTCAGCCGGGGACTTAGAACAGAAGGGTCAGGAAAGGGAAGGACAAGGAGCAGATCTAGAGGAGGCTGGCATGGGCCAACAGTGGGGATGGGTTGTGCCCAGGTGTGAGGGGATGAGGACAAGTCATTGATGCTGAAGGTGGTAATCCTGGGTCCCTTGAGGAAGCTGAAATGGAGGGCTTGTCTGGGAGCATATTGCCTAGGTACCGTGCCATAGTCATCCTTAAGCCTGGTGCAATATGATGACCACACCCAAGAACAAAAGTCCACCTGTTGTCCAGGAGGGATGAACCAGCTCAAGCTGGAAACCATTCATCTCACACAGGTGAGCTGAACACAGGGATGGGGAACATCAGGTGAGGCAGAATCAGTCCAGGTTTAAAAGTTCACACTGGAGCTTGGAATGTCTCTGGTGGCCCGGTGGTTAAGAATCTGCCTGCTAATGTAGAGGACATGGGTTCTATTCCTAGTCCCAGAAGATCCCATGCACCAAGGGCCAACTAAGCCCAAGAGCCACAACTACTGAAGCCCAAACACCTACAGCCTGTGCTTTGCAACAAGCAAAACCAGCACAGCGTGAAGCCCTTGCACTGCAGCGAAGACCCAGGACGGCCAAAAATAAATAAATAAAATAAAAAACAAAACCTGGACCTTGAATTCTTGGGTCGGTCTGAATCCTGTTGGGCCACTCACTTCCCAGGTGATCTCGGGCCCTGACCCAACTGTTGCTACCTTAGCATCCTTAACCAAAGCACTGGATCCAAACAATAACGATGCTATAGATGCTATAGAGTTGTCCTGAGGATAAAGTGGGCTGGTATTCTCAAGGACAGGCTGGCACGCAGAGTGAGCTGAATTCGTGTTACCTTTTAACTGTGGGCAGTTAGCATCAAGGTACACTCTGTCAATGGTTAGCAGTCCTATTAAAACCCTATAATCAGCATTCACAGACAGTATTCTACTTCCTGGGAAGTGGAATAGAAAGAATAAAACAGGATCTTAGATGGAGGGACCACAAGAGCCAAAAGTGAAAGTGAAAGTCGCTCAGTTGTTTCTAACTCTTGGCCACCCCATGGACTGTAGCCCACCAGGCTCCTCTGTCCATGTAATTCTCCAGGCCAGAATACTGGAGTGGGTATCCACTCTCTTCTCCCAGGGATCTTCCCAACCCAGGGATGGAACCCAGATCTCTCACATAGCCGACGGATTCTTCTGAGCCACCTGCGAAGGAAGAGCCAGAGCGCAAGTCTATTGATCCTGTCTTGTTTTAAAGCCACATTTGGAAAGCTTCAGGGATGAAGGTATTAAGCAGTGAGATGCAGATCTGGAGTCCCTTAATTACCTCACACATCACATCAAGATCAAGTCACGATGCTGATGCTCCAGTAACTAAACGGGAAAGTCAAGGTGGTTTGGGGAGTTTAGGGAAATTGTTTCCTTATTATACACCATCTGCAAGTGAGAATCCTGATTTGGCCTTATGACACCCCTACCTCACCCCTCACCTGAGATTGTCCAACTCCTCCAAAAGCTGGTATTTGCAATCTTGCCTGATTGTGTTTTAAATGCATAATCTTGAGCACCATCTCCTGCAAAATCTGCTTTGATAGGCCTGGGATATGGCTGGTCATGGGTCATTGGACAAGAGTCTGAAAAATTCTCATGATTGAGCAATTTGGAAAACACAACATCAGGAGGAGAGGTGACCCTCCCTTAGACACGAGTCCAGAGAGCTGCTTCCCAAACTAACAATGGGGCCAAAGGCCTTCGAAGATGTTGACCACACGTGCCTTTAGTCTAGCTGCCCAGTCCCTTCACAAACTGTAGATTGATGTGGAACCCTGCCCAAGGTCACAAATGTGGCCCCTTATGCCAAGGTCACAGAAGCAGAGCCCAGAGCCAAGGGTCACCTCTGAAGCTGAGTCCCTTAGTAACCATTGCCAAAAGCCCCCCAGTCATCACCAGCAGGCTTCCTGACTCCTTACTGTGCAAAATTCCCATGCCAGTACTCACCCTATAGAACCCTAACTGATCACCTAATGCCAACCTTCCAGCAGGAATTTTGTCTGAGGCTGTAAAAATTGGCTACTAACCCACAAAAAGAGTGGTTTCTCCCTGGTCTGTCAGGAGGTTGGCCCACTGCACTCATATGGTCCACATTATCTCTACTCTTTGTACTAAACACATTCACTCTTTTCTACAATACTCTGCCTGGAAATCCTTTTCCAACATGCATTCAGACTGCCATCCATGACAGTTTTTCTTTTATGTATTAATTGATTTTGATTTAAACTTTTAATTTTATATTGAAATATAGCTGGCGTTTGTGATAATTTCAGGTGCATAGCCAAGGGACTCAGCCACACATACACATGTATCCTTGCTTCCTCAAACTCTCCTCCCATCCAGGCTGCCACACGACCCTATGCAGAGTTCCATGTGGTTTTCTTTATCAACTGGATTTTAATTCCTGGGGCCACAGTGTGGCAGCCTGTGCTTCAGCAACATAAAGTCTTCCTTGCCTCTCCCTGTAGGGACTATCACCTGTCAAAGGGTCTAAGTTCAGCCCAATCCCCAGGATCTTTTAGTCCATATCTGCCCAAGCAACTGGGCAATGTCGTGTGCCCAGGGGGAGGGTGTGATTGACTCCGGCAGAAATGATCTCAGTGTCACATGATTGCACCGGCTCCTATCATGCTTTTCACGTGCACCTTTATTCATGCTGAGTTTCCTCTTAAACACTGTACTTCTAGAAAGAGGCCATCCATTTACATGAACAGAGTGGGCAAAGGCATCTACTGCATGGATACCTTTAACAAACTCCTTGTGAAATATGCTTGCCTGGTCTTCGTATTGAGGGGTTAGGAGGGGGAAGACGCTCATTTCTTATTTGGTTATATCCTGAGGATGCACAAATGATTCCAAGAAATCTATTTCCGAGTCCTTTAGACTGTAGGGAAGGAAAACAAAGAAAATCTAGGAGAAGGGATGTGGATTGTTAAATGAGATCACAGAGGAGAGGACAGTACTTAAACCAGACCCAACAGATTTGCCTTTTTATTATAACCACTCTGTGGTGATGTAAGACAGACATTCTTTGTGGAACTAGGCCAGCGATCTGTTACCCTGACCTCCTGCATTTCCTGGCCGATACCCAGTTGTTTGACCTGCTTTGAATCACTTGCTCTATCTCCATCGGCCATAGGCTCCTCTCCACCCATCATGTTGTCTTTCCATTCTTACACTTGCCCTTCTTTTTGGTAAATTTCCATTTTTCAGCCACTCCCTTCCTCACCTTGCCCTCTTTAAAATCCAGTTGCCTCATCCTGCCACTCCCTCTGTGCCTCTTCTTCTGCAGGGTTTCTGCATCACAAGCCCCCTGTGTCTGCATCTTCCGCCTCTGTGTTGGGTCCCTTTCCCCTCCTGCCCCAGCCTCCTCTGGCTTCTGTAAGTTCCAGCTCTCCCTAATACCCTCGTGGTTGCTCTCCTCAGAACACAGAGGTCTGACAGAATGGGGACACTGAACACAGTGACAGTAATGTCAGCAGCTCAGGGGAGAAAAATGAAAAGGGGAAAAAAGAAAAAAAAAAACCACACAGGTTTTAATTAGATATCCATGCCACTGACTCACACTTAATATGCAAATTTTTAGCCCTTTCATTGTTAAGTGAAATGAGAGTTTTATTTAAATGTAAAAATGGCTGGGAGATGAGGAAGGGTAATTAAGGAGCACAGAAACCAGAAGAAACGTAAGCCTATGCTTCATGATGCCTGTAATAACAGAGGAAAGCAAAAGGATCCAGCTTCATGTAGGGAGTGAAGAGCCATAGCTTAATACAACTCCACTGGTGCTGCTGCTGGCGATGATGACCCATTTGTACCTGTGTGGAGTGGACTCTGGTTCAGAGGTCAGGTCATATCTGACCCTCATAGCAATGGTTCTAAGGAACCATTGGGGGGCTGGTTGATTGGCTCCATTGTACAGATGAGAACTAGAGGCTCAGAAGTTGTAATGGCTTATTCAAGATCTAGTTGGTAAATAGAATCACCTTGGGATTTTTCTCCTACTCTGCGCGGCCAGAATTGGGATCTCAGCACTAATGAAAAAGGCTGGATTACAGAGACGAGGTAAAGAACCTGAGCTATAAAAAGTAATGTTTGTACCTCCATTTGCGGATGACATTTAATTGTAACTTTGGGTAATAAGCCTGGTGGCAGGAAAATTGCTACCCTACCTCAAAGGTTCTTCTCTGTGTTATTATTAGTGCATTGAACCACTGTAGTACTTGAAAAACTATAATCCGAAGCATTCATGGTGGTAGTAATTACCATTACTTCTCCTGCTAGGATGCATTGATCATCTATGCATTGTCAGGAAATGTGCATTTCACTGTCTCCACTACTGCATACAATGCTTTAATTATAAGAGCACAAATTTATTAGCAAATAAAATCAAACAATACATTCAACAGATAAAATGTTCCTGAAGTTAATTCCAAGAATAAAAGGTGTGCCAATATTATGTGTGAAGTTATAGAAATTCTTGAAAGAATAAATAAAAACTGTACATTTGTATATGATCTCTCAATAACTGAGATCTCTCTGTAAATTGAAATGAGTATCACACTTATTGGAAAAACCTAGAGGTGATTGCATGAAAGCAGAAGACAGACATGGGATTCCTGTTATAACTGTCAAAAAAATTCTAACCAATGCAATGAGACAGGAAAATAAATTTAAAAACTATGTAAAGAATAAGGCAAAAGTACAGAACAGACTTTTGGAATCTGTGGGAGAAGGCGAGGGTGGGATGTTTCGAGAGAACAGCATCGAAACATGTATATTATCTATGGTGAAACAGATCACCAGCCCAGGTTGGATGTATGAGACAAGTGCTCGGGCCTGGTGCACTGGGAAGACCCAGAGGGATCGGGTAGAGAGGGAGGTGGGAGGGGGGATCGGGATGGGGAATACATGTAAATCCATGGCTGATTCATGTCAATGTATGACAAAACCCACTACAATACTGTAAAGTAATTAGCCTCCAACTAATAAAAATAAATGAAAAAATAAAATAAAATAAAAATGAAAATGAAAATGAGCAACAGAAAAAAAAAACATCTTTACTTAAAACAGATAAGATTTTCTATCTTAGTCAGCAAAGGTAATCCATACTTTATTTGAAAAATTGAAGGATATACAGATGTGTTGGATATTTTTTTTTAGCAACCAAGCACGCTAAAGATGAAAAAGTATCTTTTATGTACCCTTGTTAAGGACAAGGAGAGATATCTGGTTCAAAACTATCTTTGTTTTTAATTTAGAAAAATAATGTACCAAAGTAGAAGACTCAAATGCATCTCTCTTCACTTGTTACTAAAATAAATTATAAAAGTTTAGAAAAAAATAATGATATATTTTTAGGAAAACTAAGATTGAAGAACAATCTATTTCCTAAAATTAACTAGAAATTGATGCTTCTTACAAGGCAAGTTGAGCTGGATTGAATAAATAGAGATATTTTCCAATCATGACAAAACTTATCCTTATGAAACAAGATAACAAAGGAGGAAAGAAAAAAGTACACATCGCCTTTACTATCTGTCTCCTTAGATAACAAGGCTTCAACCAAGGGAGGACTGAACAGCCATTACTAATATGGCTAAATGAAAGGATGCACTCGTTAGTTATCTACTGCTTAGTAACAAGTTACCTTTAAACTCAGGGGCTTAACACAGTAAATATTTATAATCTCACACCATTTTTCTAAGTCAGGAATCTAAGAGTCGCTTAACTAGGTGGTTCCCACTCAGCGTTTTTCATGAGGCTGATGTCAGGGCATCCCTTGAGGCATCACCTGCAGGCTCGACTGGGGCAGGAGGAGCCACTCCCAAGGTGACTCGGTTATGTGCCTGGCAAGTCAGTACTTGATGAGGCAGGACCTGACCGCACGACCTCGGGTTACGGCGTCCTGCGTTCCCTCAGAATCAGCTGTCCAAGAGCGAGGCGAGACACAGCAAAGGTGTCTGTATGACTCAGCCTTATGGACCACATGCCTCTCAGGTGTATGCTGTGGTCACAAAGCCAGTGCTCCTGCAATGAGGACCTGAACATTAGACGGAGAGCACCGGGGCCTCTAGGAGGCTAGCTACCATAATAGATTATCTCAGATAGCACAATGGACTTGCAATACCAGCGCAGCTTCAAAGCCCATCAGCAGATACCTATTCCTGGACCCTCATTTATGCAACTTTGCCCATCATGACTGTATATCAGAAATTCCAGAGGACGATGAAAAAAGCACCATTTCAATAAAGCAGACATGTAACAGGGAGAAGCCAGTGAACTGCTGGGAAATGAACCAAGAGCTTGACACCACCATATATATTTCAGGAATAGAACTAAAAGGGCATCCAAACATTATCCAGAGGCAGAGGGTCAGGGCAAGGAGGTGTCCGCTTACCACAAGATTGTACCATTTTTCTTCCTCTAGGTATGGATGTATGCGTGTGTGCTCAGTCCTGTCCAACTCTTTGCAACCCGATGGACTGTTGTAGCCCGCCAGCCTCCTCTGTCCATGGAATTTTCCAGGCAGGGATACCGGAATGGGTTGCCTTTTCCTATGTACCGTTTATTCAGTGTCCCCCAGTGGAAGATTGTACCATTTTTGGAGAGTACATACTGAAAGAATGTTGCAGAAAAGAAGAAAAGAAAGACAAAAGAATTTTAGGAAGAGAGTACTTTAAAAATTGCTTCCATTGTACAACATTGTGTATACACTTAATGCTAATGAAGTATACACTTAAAATGGCTAAAATATAAGATTTATGCTATGTATATTTTATCAAAATTAAAACAAAATTGATTCCCAGGACCCTAGTAAAAATTTAAAAAAAAACTGTCTAGCAACCTCAAAAGATGGCCTCATAAAAGGACTTACGGAGGAAAGCTGAAAAATAATGCCATAAGGTCTGAAGGAGAGTTAACAAGATGAATTCAGAAGTCCAAGAAGGCAGATAAGGAAAATGAGCAAGGGGGCTTAAAACAACAATGAAATTTAAAATCTACACTGGGCTTAGAACACACGAGATGTGAAACTTCAGAAAACCAAATCAATGATATAAAGTCCAAAGCTGAGAAGCTCTCCCAGGATATATAGAAAAAGACAATAGAAGAATTTAATAAGAAAGAGGGAACCAAAAAAAAGATAATGGATGTGAAGAAAGGGAGTAGAGAGTCAACTTGGGTATAATTAGTGTTCCTCAGAACAAACGGCACAGAACCAACAATCGAGCTTTCGGTAAATACTCAGTTCCTTGTGCCTGATAAAGGGAGCCCCAGGCTTCCCTGCTGGCTCAGATGGTAAAGAACCTACCTGCAATGCAGGAGACCCCAGTTCAATCCCTGGGTTGAGAAGATCCCCTGACCCAGGAAATGACAACCCACTCCAGTATTCTCACCTGGAGAATTCCACGGATGGAGAGCCTGGAGGGCTACCTACCGTCCATGGGGTTGCAAAGAGCTGGGCACGACCGGGTGACTAACACTCTCACTTTTCACACAAGAGGAGGAATTGAGCACAAGACCCATGTCCACATCTCAGGAAAGAGGTTTAAACCCAAAGATAAAGACAGGAATGTATTCATACCTCGAAGTAGCAAATGAATTAGTCATAAAATTCCAAGACTTGGAAAAGGCCTCAGTGTTTTGCCTTCCAAATGCCAAATATTGATCTAAGGAGACAGTAATACAGGAATTTTGAGGATAAAGATGGGACCTTTGGGCTTCAGACTCAGGAAAGATGCCAAATCACACTTGGTGGCAACAAAAAGGTCTTCCTAGGTATCTGCTCCTTGAAGGATGCTGCGTATGCTTATTACTGTGTTTCCAGCACCTACCGCAGCTGCTGTTGCAAAACAGATTTTCAATAAATATTTATCACATGAAAGAAGAAATATATCAACAATCGGAAAAGACAGCATTCACACGTCTTTGTGGTGCGCTTGTTAAAACGTATTCTAAACCACTTTGAGAGGAGACAATGGGACAGATTGACAAATGGTACCTACAAGAGACTCATGAAAGGAGTAGTGAGAACTGGATTTTAAAGAGATGAGGCTGCAGAATTGCAATAAATCAGACAATTAAGCTAACTGAAAGTACAAATGTCACAATATACATAGTCCTGGATTATAAGTTCAAAATGTGACTTTGATAAAGCCTCAGAGTGTTGAGGCAGGATGAGGTTGGCGGGGGGGTGGGGGGGGTGGCCCCTTCAATTCTTGTCTCAAATGGGAGCACGGGAGAATGCATTTTGCTTGGCCTGAATAATTAGAGTCACATAGGTTAAAAACACTTCTGGGAAACCTACATGTAAGCACCAGGATGAATAGAAGCATGATATATTCATTTCACAAAAACTATAGAGGATAAAAGGGGGAAAATGTATTTCAAAGAGCACAAAGTATAAAACACAGAGACTACTAGATAGAACAAAAGCAGAAAACAAAAAGATGACAAGGAAAAAACACATCAGTTCTAATAATACCTGCAAGTGGGTTAAACTCCCTATTAAGAAGAAAGGCTCAGAGTGGATTAAAAAAAAGAAGAAAGCATAATACATTTCAGTTCTGTTTATAAAAGATATACCTAATCAGAATAATACAAGTGTTTCTTCTAAAGATGAGCAAATGACTTTTAGTATTAAAAATCAAAGTAATAAATATAATATTAATGTCAGATAATGTTGAATGCAAGATTTAAAAACATTGAATTCTGAAAAAGGGTCACTTATATAAAGGGAACAACTCATAGGGAAGCTTTAATTATTTTTAAACCTCATTCATGAGATATATAAAGCAAAAAATATTGGAAATGCATGAAAACATAATATTGAAATCTCATAGTATTCACTTTTAGGATTTGAAATAGCTCAGCTGAAATTCTATCACCTCCACTGGCTTTGTTTGTAGTGATGCTGTTTAAGGCCCACTTGACTTCGGACTCCAGGATGTCTGGCTCTAGGTGAGTGAACACACCATCTTGGTTATCTGGGTCACTGAGATACTTTTGTATAATTCTTCTGTGTATTCTTGCCACCTTTTCTTAATATCTTCTGCTTCTATTAGGTCCATACCATTTCTGTCCTTTATTGTACTTAGCTTTGCATGAAATATTCCCTTCGTATCTCTGATTTTGTTGAAGAGATCTCCAGTGTTTCCCATACTATTGTTTTCCTCTAATTCTTTGAACTGATCACTGAGGGAGGCTTTCTTATCACTCCTTGTTATTCTTTGGAACTCTGCATTCAGATCGGTATATTTTTCATTTTCTCCTTTGCCTTTAGCTTCTCTTCTTTCCTCAGCTATATGTAAGGCCTCCTCAGACAATTATTTTCCCTTTTTGCATTAGTTTATCTTGGGGAAGGTCTAGGTCAGTGCCTCCTGTATAATGTCATGAAGCTCCATCCATAGTTCTTCAGGCACTCTGTCTATCAGATCTAATCCCTTGAATCTATTTCTCACTTCCACTGTATAATCAAAGGGTTTTCATTTATGTCATACCTGAATGGTCTAGTGGTTTTCCATACTTTCTTCAATTTAAGTCTGAAATTAGCAGTAAGGAGTTCATGATCTGAGCCACAGCCAGCTCCCAGTCTTGTTTTGACTGACTGTACAGAGCTTCTCCATCTTTGACTGCAAAGAATATAATCAATCTGTTTCTGTATTGACCATCTTAAGACATTCAATGATGCTGTTAAAGTGATGTACTCAATATGCCAGCGAATTGGGAAAACTCAGCAGTGGCCACAGGACTGGAAAAGGTCAGTTTTCATTTCAATCCCAAAGAAAAGCAATGCCAAAGAATGTTCAAACTACCACACAATTGCACTCATCTCACACACTGGCAAAATAATTCTCAAAATTCTATAAGTGAGGCTTCAACAGTACATGAACCAAGAACGTCCAGATGTTCAAGCTGGATTTAGAAAAGGCAGAGGAACCAGACACCAAATTGTCAACATCTGTTGGATCATAGAAAAAGCAAAAGAGAGTTCCAGAAAAACATCTACTTCTGATTTATTGACTATGTCAAAGCCTTTGACTGTGTGGATCACAACAAACTGTAGAAAATTCTTAAAGAGATGGGAATACTAGACTACCTTATGTGCCTCCTGAGAAATCTGTATGCAGCTTAAGAAGCAACAGTTAGAACCAGACATGGAACAATGGACTGGTTCCAAATTGGGAAAGGAGTTAGCTTATTTAACTTATGTGTAGAGTACATCATGCAAAATGCCAGACAGGATGAAGCACAAGCTGGAATCAAGATTTCCAGGAGAAATATCAATAACCTCAGGTATGCAGATGATACCACCCTTATGGCAGAAAGTGAAGAGGAACTAAACAGCCTCTTGATGAGAGTGAAAGAGGAGAGTGAAAAAGCTGGCTTAAAACTCAACAATCAGAAAACTAAGATCATGGCATCCATTCCCATCATTTCATGGCAAATAGATGGGGAAACACTGGAAACAGTGAGGGACTTTATTTTGGGGGGTTCCAAAATCACTGCAGTTGGTGACTGCAGCCATGAAATTAAAAGATGCTTCCTCCTTAGAAGAAAAGCTATGACTGACCTAGACAGCATATTAAAAGTAGAGACATTGCTTTGCCAACAAAGTTCCATCTAGTCAAAGCTATAGTTTTTCCAGTAGTCATGTATGGATGTGAGAGTTGGGCCATAAAGAAATCTGAGTGTCAAAGAATTGATGCTTTGAGCTGTGGTGTTGGAGAAGACTCTTGAAAGTCCCTTGGACAGCAAGGAGATCAAACCAGTCAATCCTAAAGGAAATCAATCCTGAAAATTCATTGGAAGGACTGATGCTAAAGCCGAGACTCCAATACTTTGGCCACCTGCTGCGAAGAACTGACTCATTGGAAAAGACCCTGATGCTGGGAAAGATTGAAGGCAGGAGGAGAAGGGGATGACAGAAGTTGAGATGGTTGGATGGCATCACCAACTCGATGGACATGAGTTTGAGCATACTCTGAGAGTTGGTGATGGACAGGGAGGCCTGGTGTGCTGCAGTTCATGGGGTTGCAAAGAGTCAGACACGACTGAGCAACTGAACTGAACTGAACTGAACTGATTATCCACTTTTGGTTTTATAAACTTTGAGGAAGCCAACAATTCAGTATGGTTATATACAAACTGAATAATAAAATTATCTCTGTGTATGGATATACATCTATAGTATATGATATTTATGGAATAATTTTTATATAATGTTGATAGTAATGGAAAATGGTACACTTTGGAAAAGCATTTGGAAATTTCTCATAAAGTCAAGTGTAAACCTATATGACTTATCAATTCTACTCTTAAGTATTTACCCAAGAGAATTAAAAATACATGTCCATGAGAGGACCAGCTACATAGCAGCTTTATTCATAAAAGTAGAAACAATCATTGTGCATTAGCTGGCAAATAAACAAGCAAATACTGGTATATTCATATAATGGAACACCACTTAGCAACAACAAACAAACTTCTAGAGAAAAACATGAATGAGACACAAAAGCTGAGTGAAAGGAGGCTGAAACAAAAATATGTAGTCTCAGACTGTATACATTTTGTTTATTTTTCTAGAATATAAATACATTGTGTGTTATGTGTGCTTATGAAACTCTAGAGAAAAGTCTACTACATAGTAGCTGAAAGAAGGTCAGTGTTTGTCTCAAGTTGGGGTGGAGATGAGATTTGCATATGAAAATAAGGAGACTTTTTGAATTGAAGGGAATATGCTGTATCTTAATTAAGGTGGTGGTTACAGCCATGTATACATTTGTCAAAACTCACTAGTTATAGCTGGAGGAGGAAATGGCAACCCACTCCAGTATTATTGCCTGGAGAATCCCATGGACAGGGAAGCCTGGCGGGCTACAGCCCAGGGGACCACTGAGTCAGACACGACTGAGTGACTGAGTGTGTTCACACCAGTTATGGAGGGATCTGGAGGGTATTATGCCAAGTGAAACAGGTCAAACCAAGACAAATGCTGTATGATCTTACTTATATGGAGAATCTAAAATATTAAAAACACACACACACACAACTCATAGAAAGTTATCAGATTTGTGGTTATCAGAGGTAGGGAGGGAGGTGGAAGATTGGATGAAGGTGGTCAAATGGTGCAAACTTCCACGTATAAGATAAATAAACTCTGAGGAAGTAGTGTACAATATGGTGACTATAGCTAACATTACTGAATGGTATGTTTGAAAGTTGCTAAGAGAGTAGACTGTAAAAGTTCCCTTTATGAGAAAAAAAAAATCTAGGTAAATGAGGGGATGAGTGTTAACTAAACTTACTGTGTTGACCTATGCATGCCCTTGTGCTGTATACCTTAAAATTATTCAGGGTTTTATGTTGATTATAGCTCAATAAAGTTGGGAGAAAAAAACCCTCACTGGTCCACACTGAAAATGTGTGCATTTTATTTTGTGTAAGTTATGAAAATACAAAAATTGACTTTTTAAAAAAGACCATGTTCTTACTTTCTATTCACTGCCTATTCAGCAGCTTATGATTTGCCTTCCATACCCTACATAAACCTCATCTCACATCAGGGTCATGTGGATAGAAATGCATACATACATATATAACGAAGTATAGATGTTGTCTTGGTTCTGAGGCTTTGTGTTGATCAGGATAATGAGTAGAGCTGCAGAATCAGGAGTTAGCAAGCTAGGTCAATTTACCTTAGAAAGTTAAGCTATCACTGGACCAAGAGAAGATAGATATATAGTTTAGGTAAGAAAGCAGAGATCTGATTGCGTACAGCAGTGATCCTCAACATTTTTGGCACCAGGGACCGATTTCATGGAAGATAATTTTTCCATGGACCAGGGGTGGTGGAGATGGTTTCAGGATGATTAAATGCATTACATTTATCGTGAACTTTACTTCTATTGCTATTACATCAGCTCCACCTCAGACGTTAGTCATTAGATCTTGGAGGTTCAGAACCCCTGATCTAGGGTTTTCATTAGATACAGAGAAAAGACTGGTAAAAACATCATTCAACTATTTTACTAGCTGTTATATAACACTTGTTGGGGCCACTTTGAAAGATTTTGGTAAAGAGTTAGCTTGTGTTAAAATATGTTTATTCTCTTCTTGTGACCAAACTTGATTCCTTGTAATGCAAAGTTATCATTGGACCGGCTACACGTGGTCCTAAATTTTATTCAGGTTACAAAAATTTCACTTTCTAAACTCCAGCAACACTAGGCTGCTCATACATTCCCAATTACACCATGTAAATTCTTCAGTTCAGTCACTCAGTCATGTCCAATTCTTTGTGACCCCATGGACGGCAGCACACCAGGCTTCCCTGTCCTTCACCATCTCCCTGAGTTTGCTCAAACTCATGTCCATCGAGTTGGTGATGCCATCCAACCATCTCATCCTCTGTCATCCCCTTCTCCTCCTGCATTCAATCATTCTCAGCATCAGGGTTTTTTCCAATGAGTCAGTTATTCACATCAGGTGGCCAAAATATAGGAGTTTCAACTTCAGCATCAGTCCTTCCAATGAATATTTAGGACGAATTTCCTTTAGGATTGACTGGTTTGATCTCCTTGCAGTCCAAGGGACTCTCAAGAGTCTTCTCCAACACCATAGTTCAAAAGCATCAATTCTTTAGTGCTCAACTTTCTTTATAGTCCAACTCTCACATCCATATATGACTACTGGAAAAACCATAGTTTTGACTAGATGGACTTTGTCAGCAAAGTAATGTCTCTGCTCTTTAAGATGCTGTCTAGGTTGGTCATGTAAGTTCTTATTTCTACATTTTTTATTTTGCTGTCTTCACCACCTGGGATATTTTTCTTCTCCTCCTCCTCACTCATACTGTTCCCTTTCCTTTGACTAAACTCTGACCGATTTTTGAGTCATATTAGTAGTCACCTCTTCAGGAGGCCATCCCTGACTCTCCCATATTTCCCAGTTGGATGCAATGATCCTGTTCTGTGAACACACATGTACCACATTGCACTGTAACTATATATTACCATGCCTGCATCTTTCACTAAATGCAGCTCCTTGAGGAACAGTATCCTGCTATTTATCCTTCTAACCCCATCATCACACACAGTACCTGACACATAAGATCCACTCACTAATTCTTTCTTGAGTAATTGAACAAGTGCATAAATAAATAAATAATTGAAACAATGTTGTTTCCGGTGGCCATCAGTTTAACCAGTCCCGGTTCCCTCTGTAAAATGCATAGGTTACTCCCTGTATTAATTTATTTTTCTGCCCACATTTAGACAGAAAGTCTTTGTGAACACCATATGAGATTAAATCAACGTGGCAAGTCACTACGTTTAAGGGATGATTTTGGTGATGACAGGGGTGACAATGATGGCGATGTCATTGCAGTGTTTTACAGGATCAAATGTGTAGTCAAATGCAATAAGAGGTCAAGAGGGTCGTGAACAAAGACTTGGCTGGTACCAATGGACAGGAGTAGTCATGCAGGATGTCCAGAGAGACAAAGCTGGAAGGATCCGAATGGAAAAGGTGGGGGAGGGGCATGGTAAATTGGGAGTTTGGGATTAACATAGACACACTACTGTACATAATATGGGCTTCCCAGGTGGTGCAAGTGGTAAAGAACAGGCCTGCCAATGCAGGAGACCTAAAGGATGCAGGTTTGATCCCTGGGTTGGGAATATCCCCTGGAGGAGGGCATAACAACCCACTCCGGTATTCTTGCCTGGAGAATCGCATGGACAGAGGAGCCTGGTGGGTTACAGTCCATCGGGTTGCAAAGAGTCAGACATGACTGAAGATACCTAGCACACACACATAGATACAATAGACAGCCAATAAGGATCTACTATATAGCACAGGGAACTCTACACTGTATTCTGTAATTATTTATATGGGAAAATAATCTGAAAAATAATGATATATGTGTATACATATGTCCTGTTAAATTGTTTCAGTTGTGTCCAACTCTTTGCAACCCCATGGACTGTAGCCCTCCAGGCTCCTCTGTCCATGGGATTCTCCAGGCAAGAATACTGGAGTGGTTGCTATGCCCTCCTCCAGGGGATCTTCCAGACCCAGGGATCAAACCCATGTCTCCTGCATTGTAGGCAGATTCTTTACTGCAAAGCCACCAGGAAAACCTGTGTGTGTGTATGTGTGTATTCAGTTTGCTGAATACTTGCAACTTTAAGGGGAAGAAAAAGAAGCATAAATAGATCTTAAGAACAAAGGCAGGTGAGATGTGATTGCACAGGTCAGGCAATCTGCTGCAGCAATGCCATGAGATATGGACATGCAGGCGGGCCAGTCAGATGCCTCAGCACAAAGGTGTCTCCTGGTCCCTTTTGGAATCCTGCTGGGCACTAGACCACCTGGGCTCCCAGGAGTGCAGCTCCAGCTGGAGGTGGCTCCTGAAGCTCCAGGTACATTTCACCTTAGCTGCCGTCAGACATGCTGGAAACACTGGGAGATTCTTAAACTACAGCTCGAAGTGTGTGGCCATGCCTTTGCTCCAGCCCCCTTCTGGCCCCTGGAGACAGGAAGTGCTGAGGGAAAGATACTCAGAGGGTTGCCGGCAGCCTGGAGCAGAGGCAGGAGTCAGAAGACTGGGGGGATGCTGGGAGGGGGAGAGGGAATGGCAAGGGGTGCAGCCTGGCCCGGGAGGAGGAACCTCCAGATACCCTGGGGACTGATATCCGGTGGACCCCTGCAGCCAGCGATACTCTGAAAATAAGGCTCCTTCCTTCATTAGCAGTGCTGGGAGCATCCTTGCTGCCCACAAGGGAGACAAAGCCTTTCACTGCAGATGTAATTACTGCATCCGGTTCCAAGCGTGCAGGGACACATAAGCAGGGGCTCAGTGGAGCAGGAGGAGGCCCGAGGGAGTCCTGAGCAGAAAGCATTTCTGGACGGCAGTGCTGTGGAGAGGGGAGGTAAGCTGAACAGAAGGAGGGTGGGGAGGAAGAGAATTCTGGAAGCAGAGGACAGGCAGTTCTGATTACATCAGTTACTTCACTAAACGCTGCTCTTAGGAAGCAAAATCATCCAGAGAATCATTAAAAGAAACCATTTCTAGCACCCCCAAGGGAGTGACTCACCAGTAAGTGATTCTGGAGTGGGGAAACTGTTGATAAAATAAGAAAAGGGAAAAACAAAATGAAAAGACAGGAAAGGCTTCAGTGCCCACCTCTTCTCACTAATGAGGCTTTGCAGGCTGCCAGGAGTGGGGTGAGGCCCTTGGGCTTTGCTTCAGGTGGTCCAGGGGAGCTCAGATTCCCACACCTCCTCACAGCTCTAGTTCCTGAGTGCGGGAGTCATTCACAGCCTCCAGCTGGGAAGCCCAGATTCAAAGCGGCAACTCTTTTCGCTTCAAGATTTCACTTCACCTTGATCCCTCTCACGTCCAGTGGGGGTTCCCTCTCAGAGGCTGGGTCATTTGAAGACTGGAGGGCCCCTCTCCAATTAAATCCTCCACTTTATATCACAATGTGACTTCCTGTCTCCTCCATCCATCCCTCCTCTGCCTCTCATAGGAACAAAGGCAGTAATTAAGCACGGTCACTATCTTGAAGGGCTTTCCTCATAGCTCAGTTGGTAAAGAATTCGCCCTCAGTGCAGGAGACCCTGGTTTGATTCCTGGGTCGGGAAGATCCCCTGGAGAAGGGATAGGCTACCCACTCCAGTATTCTTGGGCTTCCCTTGTGACTCAGGTGATAACGAATCTGCCTGCAATGTGGGAGACCTGGGTTTGATCCCTGGGTTGGGAAGATTCCCTGGAGAAGGGAAAGGCTACCCACTCCAGTATTCTGGCTTGGAGAATTCCATGGACTGTGTAGTCCATGGGGTCACAAAGAGTCAGACACGACTGAGGGACTTTCACTTTCACTCACTTTCACTATCTTGAAGAAGGAAAGAATGTCCCCCACCTCTGCCATCCTTTCTAGAGTCACACCTTGACCTCTTCCCTCAGGAGGCAGGACCTGGCACTGGGGAAGCCTACGACGGCAGGTGCCCTGAGGATGAAGACTGGATGGAGACGTTGCAGGGATGGGAGCCCAAAATTGCGGCATTTCACAGATTCATGAGCATAAGATGCTAAATTCACTCGCACGGTATATCCAAACTGAACTGTACATGCCAAGGTGAGTCATCCCCACTCCTCGTGTGCACTCTGTTTATAAAGCTACCGAGCTTTCCAGCACAAGCCAGAGGTTCTCCACAAGGACAGGGTGGGTCAGGAGATGAGGACCACCTTCCACATCATGGGTCACCACCCGCTGGAGACCCAGCCTGGGGGAAGCCTCGCTCTTGGGTAAAAATATGGCATAAAGAAACCTCAGCAGTAAGACTACCTGGTGTCCGGCATGGTGGGCAGTTTTAGAGAAGAATGGACTAGGAGAGATGGTGGGGAAAAGAGAGAAAAGCATGGGATAAGACTAGAAGTGCCCCCAACCTTCTAATGCAGATCAGACTTGAGTGTCTGTGAAACCAAGCAGGACCCTGTGGGGCTCCAGGCCATGAAAGCCTTTCTGTGTCCCCTATTTCTTGACTATTGAAAATAGGCTTCATTCAGCCTCGGTGACTTTCCCGAGTTCCAATAGGCAGATTCAAACAGTGGCTAGTAGAGAAGGGCCGGGGGGGATATGCAGTGATAAGGAAGGAGCAGTCAAGGAACAACAGCGAGCCTTGCGGGGCAGGGTCCTGCTTCCCCCTCAAGGGATACACAGAAATATTATTTTTGAGCTGTTTTGCAGATACTGAAACCCCCTCCAAGTGGAAACAGTTAACTGTGTGCTGCCCACAAGCACTAGACCGCAAATGCTTTGGGACAAGAAGGTTGATGATGCTGACTCCTCCGAGTTACCTCCCCACCAACCAATCAGAAGAATTTCCATGAGCCGATCATACCCTCCTCTTTGCACCATTACTATAAAACTCCTCACTACCACCTCCAGGTTGAGACACAGTTTTGAGGGCATCAGCCCACTGTAGTCCCCTTCGCTTGGCAAAGCAATGAAGCTATCCTTTTCTAATGAACCTGAAACTCTGTCTGTGAGATTTAATTTGATGTTGGGGTTCAGAGGTTGCATTCAGCTTCACCTTCCCCACCCAGTCTTCACTCCATGCACCAAACTCCCCCTTTACCTCCCAGACATTGCTTCCTAACATCTGGAGGCTAGTCTCAGAGGACCTCTGCTACCCCTACCTGTCCCCTCATTTCCTCTTGGCTTCAATAAGTCAGGTACAGGACTGACGGGTAAGCATTCAGTCATTCAAAGGTGGCCTGTAATCGCAGGCATTGTGCCAGGTGCTGGGAACATCACCAGTGTTTAAACCCCTTACCTGTTCTCTTCTGTGTGGGGAGGGGAGAGCTATCTTCTCTGGGTGGGATGGATCTTAGCATCTCAAGGAAAAGTCAGTGAACCTGTGAGTCAGTTGATTAAGGTAAACCACGCCTTTGATCCCAGAGCAGCCAGAGAGCTGGGCAAGTACTGAGGCTGGCGGATGCCGCTCTTTCATCCTCAGTGGCAAGCCTGCTCCACAGCCCATGGGATCACCTGGATGGATGCTGTGTACGTGATGTACTGAGGTGGTGATGAACCCTTGGTCATCACTGATTGCTTCAAGACCCAGAGCCACAGTCCATGGGCCTATCTCAGCCGGATTCTAACTGATTTAAATGTGGAATCCCCTTAGCAACCCAGAGCTCCTTAGTCAACTCCCAGGGTCTCCCGACTCCCATGGGTCCCTGACTCATGATGGAGGTAGTGGCCTTGAAATTAACCAGGAACCCCTGGCAGCTCCCTCACTGCCTGCTTTCTATAAAGAAGAGCCTTTCCCTGGTGGTGAGACCCCTACCACACCACATGGCAACATCATGTTTACGAGTCCTTCCCCACTCCCCTCTGAGCTCAAAGCAGGGAGCGTACTCTGCTCAACTGGCTCACACACTGCCTGTCCAGCACGTGGTGAATTTAACCAGAACTACTTTGGCTTTAAATAGTAGAGACCCAATTTAAAACAGTTGGAGCAAGAACAGGCGATTGAGAGGAACTGTGGTCCTAGAGATGTAGAGGCTTTTAGGAAGAGATGTAAACTGCAGGGCAGAAGGAATACTAAGAGGTACAAGTGCTCGTGGCTGGCCCTGAGATGCTTCCCATCCACCATCAAGGGTGCCCATCCGGGAAGTAGGGAGGAAGCTAACTTCTTTGATGTTCCTTCAACAGCTGTCCAGATGTAGGAGCTCCGTACCTAAATTAAAGTCTATTATTTCCAGAGGTGGCCAAGGTGCGTGAGTGTGAAGCCAGGCTGGTTATTTTCTACTGAAGCCTACAATTTTTGTTCAGCAGCAAAAGTCACTGTGGACCCACCGCTGAGGCCAATTAGATCTACAGCACTTATAAAGCTGGTCTCAATTTTATCACTGTCCAACTGATTTCAATGGCATAATTTGATATCGCAACAGCGTAGTGAATGCTTTGTAACAGACGGCAGGCAGCCCTGGATGCCTTTCCAATTCTAATTTTACTTTTGAGTTTAGTTGGGATTTTTACTTGTGAGATACATGTTAATATCCCTTCTTACATTATCATCTAAAGAGTATTTGGAATAGATACTTCCAAATTCCCTTTACCCTTCCTCTGTAAAGAAGCATATTGCTACTGACTCCTTCCTGGTTGGTAGTGGGGAAATGGAGACAAAGGTTTAGTGATCCGGCAGATTTACATAGATAATGAGTAGATCAGACATGCATGTTCCTGGTTAAATCCTGACACCAGAACATCTCATTTTTGCATATTCTAGTGACTTTAGAATAAAGACCAAATTCTGTAAATGGCTCTGTATGATCCAGCCCCCAACTCCCCCACCCTAGCCCATGGTCTCTCCTGCTATCTACATATTCAAGATGTGGGTCTTTCAGGTGTATAGATAGCAAAGTGATTCAGTTTCACATACATCATTTTTTTTTTTTCAGATTCTTTTCCCTTATAGGTTATTACAAAATATTGAGTATAGTTCTCTGTACTACACAGTAGGTTGGTTATCTATTTTATATGTAATAGTGAAGGCTTCCCTGGTGCCTCAGACAATAAAGAATCTGCCTGCAATGCAAGAGACTCAGGTTTGATTCCTGGGTGGGGAAGACCCCCTGGAGTAGGAAATGGCAACCCATTCCAGTATTTTTGCCTGGAGAATCCCATGGACAGAGAGCCTGGTTGGCTACTGTCCATGGGCTCACAGAAAATTGGACGTGACTGAGCAGGCATGCACACACAGAGAGTGTGTATCTGTTAATCCCAAACTCCTAATTTATACCCCCTCCTTGCTTTCCCCTTTGTTAACTATTATAAATCAACTATATCTCAATTAAAAGGAAAACTGAAAAAAAGATTACTTTGTCATAGAGGAAAAATGAAAGCTCTCTGCATTAGCAATTAACTCAGGTAAAATGCAACTGAAATATTTCTGATCTTTCCCAGTCATGTGAAAATAAACTTAGGATGAGTTTTCTTCTAATTAAAAAATATGACTTAGAAATAAAAAGACAGGGTTCTTCGTTTCTTGAAAAGCCACACCCCCGTCACCTCAGGGCATTCACACATGCTATTCCCCTCACCTGGAAGGTTTCCAGTTGGCCTGGCTCTATCACAGAATTGTATCCCCATACTTAATTGCTATTCATCTTCTTTTTCTTGGTCATGCAACGTGGCTTGTGGGATCTTAGTTTGCTGACCAGGGATCGAACCCCTGTCCCCAGCAGTGGAAGCATGGAGTCCTAACCACTGAACCCCCAGAGAAGTCCCTCCTATGTCTGTTTCAAGCATCACTATCTCAGGAAAGACTTATCTAGTCTAGCTCACACCACTCTGTCACTCTTCCTTAGAGCAATTGCCATACTCAGAAATTACATATTCTTGATGATCCAGCTAATGACTATCTATCTAGCTCCCTGACTAGACTGTAAGCTCCAACAGGGCAAGAATTACATCTGCTTTGCACATCATTGTTGCTATAGAGGGAAACAAATATTCTTAATGCATCGAACAAAGGAATGAATTAATGCAAAAGAGAGGACACCATCTTACAGCAGATATCAGGTGGCATTTCCAATTCCAATTTTGCATTTGAGTTACTGGGGTTTTTCACTTGGCACTATCGTCATTCAGTCACTCAGTCATGTCTGACTCTCCGACCCCATGGCCTGCAGCACACCAGGCCTCCCTGTCCTTTACTGTTTCCCGGAGTTTGCTCAAACTCATGTCCATTGAGTCAGTGATGCCATCCAGCTACCTCATCCTCTGTCACCCCCTTCTCTTCCTGCCTCAGTCTTTTCCAGCATCAGGGTCTTTTCCAATGAATCAGCTCTTTGCATCAGGTGGCCAAAGAGCTGGAGCTTCAGCTTTAGCATCAGTCCTTCCAGTGAATATTCAGGACTGATTTCCTTTAGGATGGACTGGTTTGATCTTGCTGTCCAAGGGACTCTTAAGAGTCTTCTCCAGCACCACACTTTGAAAGCATCAGTTCTTCAGTGCCCAGCCTCCTTTATGAGCCAACTCTCACATCCGTACATGACTTCTAGAAAAACCACAGCTTTGACTATCTGGATCTTTGTTGGCAAAGTGATACCTGTGCTTTTTTTTTCACTTGGTATAATGCATGTTAATATCCATTCTTATTTTTATAATCTAAGAAGTCCAGGGAAGAAGGTAAGGTTGCCTCAGGGAAGCCTTATTTCTGATCTATATTGTTGACCCACTTGGTGTGAAGACGGTGAGAAGCATTAAGTATAGTCACACATGAAGAATCACAGCTCAGGATCTCATGATGACTTGTGCTAAGGTAAGTTATTTCGTCTGGGCCCATAGGAAGAAAACCCTGGGGATTATTTTATTTCCTAATGAGGGCTTCTCCCCAGGGAGGAAGAGATGAGGGTACTCCCAAGGCGTTGAGCCCACATTCCTAGTTCCCCAGGCTTTAGCTCATCAGGGAGCTAAAGCTCATTTGGAGCCAGGGTCAGGGCCATCAGCGACATCAGCTCCACACTGATGTGGTTGCCCGCATCCCTCTGACAGGATGCTCTGCTCTCCCCCTGCTCACACAAAAGAACTTCAGTCTCCCAAAGAAGAGATTCACAGGGATTTATGACTCAATCAACTCACCCAAAAGGAGCATAAATGGGATTAGTTTTAATATTGTTAAGTTGCAAAAATACAGGCATATGTGCGTGCCAAAGCGAAAATGTACGCAAGCAAAGGAGGAAAACATATGGGTGCCCATATGGCGAAAAGCACATGGCTAGACCTTCACACACTTCTCATTTACAACAAGAACCAAAGTTAGTGAACATAAATTTGCTTTGCAAAAATATGAGAGGAACAGCTTGTTTGCCCATAACTGTTCCACTGAGCAAGATAGGGATAACCTTGATTTCTCAACTCAGACACCCCTTTCTCACACTCCGGGGATTAATTAGGCTCTTCACACAGCTTCAGATTAGAAACAAGGATCCTGGCTGCCTCACAGAGAGACAGAGAAGTGGGCGCAGGACTGGGTGAGCCAGTGGGTCAACTGACAGGCAATCCCATCTGTGGCTGGCACTGGGACCTGGGGTGACTCAGAAGAGAAATGAGGTGGGTGGGTCTCTGCAGGTTTATCTTAACTGAAGCAGAGAAACCATGGAACCTACAGCAGACAATGGCAGGGAAGTGGTTCCCACTCTCAGCACAACGCTGAGTGGCGGCTAGAAACTGTCCAGATGCAAGAAGGTAGGTGTGGAATTAGAGAGGAGAATGTAAGCGCATGGGTGCCCCAGATAACAAGCGGAACTTGATAAAATACATCACTTTATACTGTACCTGTTCAGTCTTTGTATATCAGACAAAGACAGACTTGGAAAACAAAGCCAATGTTCCTTTCACAGATCTTCCACTTTAGTCACCTGTGAGTCATTTGCCATTAACTTTTTCAAGCCTGTTTCTTTGCCTGGGAAATATTTCTTCTCTGACCTATTTTAGAGGCTTGCTATAAGCCCTCTTGAAATGATGCGTGTGGAAATATTTTATAAACAGGACATTCTTACATAAGCATGTTGTTAGCGGAAATCTAGAGGTTCATCTTACTTATGATTCCTGGTTTGCACTTTTTTAATTTGAAGTAATTATGGATTTAATGGCAACCCACTCCAGTACTCTTGTCTGAAAAATCGCAAGGATAGAGCAGCCTGGCAGGCCATAGTCCACGGGTTCTCAAAGAGTTAGACACAACTGAGCTCCTAAGCACACACACATACAAAAGGTTGCAAAGATAGTAGAGAGAGGTTTGTGTGCTCATCGCCAGCTCCCCCAATGGTGGAATCTTTTCTAATTAAAGCACGCCGTTAAGGCTAGGTGATTGATTGGGCACGCCACAGTTAATCACGTGATGGGGCTGATATATATATATATATATTTTTTGGATGTACCCATTTTTTATACCTTTGTGTCTAATTCTAACATTTCATCATGCATATCGATTCATCTAACTACCCCACCAACCGAGGCATGGAGCTGTCTCCTCACGGCAAAGCAACTGCTTTGAATAACTTCTCTCCCTCCCCTGCCCCAACTGCTGGCCATCACTGAGAGGTTGTGCATCTTGACACTTTTTCCATTTAGGGACTGTTTTAAAAGTGGAATCATACAGCATCCTACCCTTTGACAATGACTCTGTGCATTCCTATAATGCCCTTGGGTCTACCTATGATGTCAACTGACATAATAGTTCATTTACCTTTTATTGCTGAAATACATTTCAAGGTGTGGATGTAACCAGACACCCCTTGAAGGACAAGTGAAGTGAAGTCGTTCAGTCTGTCCGACTCTTTGCTACCCCAAGGACTGGAGCCTACCATGCTCCTCTGTCCATGGGATTTTCCCGGCAAGAGTACTGGAGTGGGTGGCCATTTCCTTCTCCAGAAGATCTTCCTGACCTGGGGATCAAACCTGGGTCTCCCACATTGTAGGCAGACACTTTACTGTCTGAACCACTAGGAAGTCCTTGAAGGACATTTGGACTATTTCCAAGTTTGCCTATTACAAATAAAACTGCTGTGTCATTCTGAATTTTCAGGTGGACCAGGGAGGCATTGAATAACTAATGAATGACTCACGATGTTAAAGAGTAAGAGACAAAGACTGAGGTAGGCATAATAACGCATAATAAGAAAGGCACAATTATAAATATTAGCACTCTCCTTTCAAGGCTACTGGGGCAGTAAATTAGCTAAAACATGTAAAGTGTATAACAGGGCTTGACATACAGAAAGCATGATGTTAACATAACCAGCTCTCAGGATGGCTGTAAGTTACAAGGATTCTAAGGAGAAATTTAAATTAAAACATGGCACAGTGGCGATTTAGAACACTGTTGGTAACTCGTGTATGTGTGGCCAGTGCAATTATAATGGTCCTGCTAATCATCTGAGGAAGTTGGCATAAATAGCCCCATTCTGCAGTCTAGGAGATTGGGGATCCTGGAGATGATGTGATTTTTCTAAAGTCACTCAGTTACCTGCTTGGGCCAGATTTCAATCCCAGGTTATAAGAATCTGAAGGGTAGCTCTATCTAGAAGCTGAAGCTCCGATACTTTGGCCACCTGATGCGAAGAGCTGACTCACTGGAAAAGACCCCGATGTTGGGAAAGATTGAGGGCAGGATGAGAAGGGGTCAACAGAGGATGAGATGGTTGGATGGCATCATCAACTCAATGGACACGAGTTTGAGCAAACTCTGGGAGGTAGGGAAGGACAGGAAAGCCTGGAATGCTGCAGTCCTTGGAGTCGCAGAGTCAGACACGACTAAGTGACTGAACAACAACAATCTAGAAGCTAACCCTGCCAGCCACGAGGAGTTGACACCTATACATGAGTATGAGTTGGTGCTTCCTTTATTTGGAATGTGAGGGACTTGGTAATTTCTTTTAAGACTTTCTTCTCAAGGACATCCAGCATGAAAAATAAGAGTTGGAGTAGAAACATTCTGGGACCAGTATATCTGCTAACCTCAACACCTGGCAGAGAGGACAGGAGAGAGACAGACCTGCTCAGCTAGGTCAGGACCAAGGATGAGGATTTTGCTGGAACTATCCCTCTTAGATGGAATTCACTTGTCTAGCACTGTCATATCCAGAACAAAGCTGCACACACTCCCCCCGGGATATGCGTGTGCTTGCTAAGTCAGTTCAGTCATGTCTGACTCTGCGACCCCATGGACTGTAGCCCTCCAGGGGCCTCTGTCCATGGGATTTTCCAGGCAAGAATACCGGGCCCTCCTCTAGGGGACCTTCTAGACCCGGAAGTCTAACCCACATCTCTTACATCTACTGCATTGGCAGGCAGGTTCTTTTCCACTAGCGCCACCTGGGAAGCCCCAGGATATGTGTGAAGTGAAGTGAAGTGAAGTCGCTCAGTCGTGTCCGACTCTTTGTGACCCCATGGACTGTAACCTACCAGGATCCTCAGTCCATGGAATTTTCCAGGCAAGAATACTGGAGTGTGTTGCCATTTCCTTCTCCAGGGGATCTTCCCGACCCAGGGATCGAACCTGGGTCTCCTAGACTGTAGGCAGACACTTTACCGTCTGAGCTACCAGGATATGTGTACTTAACACTTACTCCTTATCTTGTTTTACTTGCTTTTATTTTAGATTAAATAGTCTTTATTCTTTATCCTTTTTACAATAAATTTGAATTTTTTTACTTTTAATGTTTTTAGTTTTTATGTTTTTGCTTGATTTTTAAAATCTTTTGTTTTTGATTAAATATAAAAAATACAGTTGTCTAACACAACATTGTAAAGCCACTATACCTCCAATAAAATTTAAAAAATAAAAAATAAAGATTATGTTATGGAGACAAAGCTATCACTTATTCTTGAAAGCTCCAAGTTTTTCCTCAGAGAATGCCCTCCCCTACCACGACCTTCTTAGTCAGGACTCATCAACTTGGTTTTGTGGGCTTTTTTTTTTCCCCCCAAGGAGGAATTAAAAATACTTTATCTGTGAATTCAGAAACACACACAAGTTATCTTTACAGTTCAGTTTACTATATAGAAATCATTTGGGTTTTATATTTTCAGTTAAATTCTTAACTGAGATTACAATATTGTTTTTAAAAAAAAACATTGCTACATTAATTTAGTACTTTTTGTAGCATACCAAACTGAAATGAATGTGAAAGTGCTAGTCACTAAGTCACGTCAGACTCCTGCGACCCCAAGGTCTATAGGTTGTCAGGCTCCTCTGTCCATGGGATTCTCCAGGCAAGAATACTGGAGGGGGTTGCATTCCCTTCTCCAGGGGATCTTCCTGACCCAGGGATCGAACCCAAGTCTCCTGCATTGCAGGTGGATTCTTTACCATTGAGCCACCAGCAATACATACAGATGTTCAAACTTCAGATTTATGGCACACAGTCTTCAAATACAACACAGACATTCCTTAAAGTTACCATATCATTCACATGTCATACTCGCAATTCTGAGCTGTTATACACAGAATAGCTCTCCTTTAAATACGGCAAAATTGACTGCCATGAAGCTCAAAGTTGTATAATCAAGCCAAGGACTCAAAGTTTTGCCATCTCTTAAAAGATTTGGCATTTATGGACCAAAATGCACAACATGTAAAGAAGGTTAGGAACAATTCCTCCTCCTTATTACAGTTTATAAAAAAGAGAGAGAAAGAGAAGTAGATAGAAAAAAATGCAGATGCTAAAAGGCACACATGGCTTTAGGAAGCATTGATAATTCTGATACGAGAGAAGGAAGGAGAGACAGAAGAGCTATAAAAAACTGAAACAACAATTTAAACAGTATTTTAGGGCCATGTTAGTCGTTATCCAGACCTCAAACACTGAAGCACAAACAATTGATATGTACGATGTTATTACAGGTTTTAAAAGGAGGCCAAATGACACCCACTCTACTCAAGAAAACAGAGAAGCCTGTAATACATTTTTAAACTGCTTCCATCAACGACCACTCAAGTTAAGGCATAAAGGAGTCAGCTTCAGTTACTTGGAAAACTCACTTCTGTGAAATTGCTCACTCTCTTGTTCCCTGAGGTATTACTGTATATGAATCGACTGTAGCAGCAACTCACTCACAGGTGAATAGCTGTCATTTTTAAACCTCCATGGAGAGGACACAGAAAAGAAGACTTTATTATCCCTCCCAAACATCTGGCCTTTCCAAACATGCCCTGGAAATGGGACGAGGTATGGAGGCACTGCAGCGGGGTACATGGCACCTTGAAAGAAGACCCTCCTTCCAACCCCACAGCCTGGCCTCCCTCCTCCCACATGGTTTTCACATGACTCACATTTTTACATTCCATGAACGCTGCTTCTCCATCCTTCCAGAAGGGAAAAGAAAATCATTCTTGGAACCTACCTGTCCCACCATGTATCCCAAACACACTGGCCCCTTGCCTGTCCACTTCGCTGGCCTGCCCCGGGACCTGCCCATTTTCCCCTGGCCTGGGATTCCAGCATGATCCTAGTTTCTAAGCTGCAGATCACTCAGAGCATATTTCCATGTGTGTGAAGTCTATTAAACAAGTGCCACATTCTCTAGTAAATCCAATAAATACCTAAAATAAATCCAATAAGTACCTAAAATAAAAATCTAAAATACGAAAACCTAAAATTCGGAAATAAAACCTAAAAATACCTAAAAAATCAAGTTACTTTAAAGGGGCTCCAAGGAAAGTGGCAATGATGGGTACATTGACATCATGGAAACTGGCAAATGCCACCAGGACTCCCTTCCCTGCCCACCCTGAGCCCCAGTCAATTTTTAACATTTACCAGCAGTATGACCTAAAACTCTGCCTTTTTCAGCTATCATTTTGGGCATAGATCATATTCCTGTGTTTTGAGCTGAAATTTTCGTTCATTGTGTCTATGTAATTTTTTTTAAGATTTTTTTTTTGATGTGGAACATTTTTTAAAGTCATTATTGGATTTTTACAATATTGCTTCTGTTTTATGTTTTGGTTTTTTGACCATGAGGTATGCGGGATCTTAGCTCCCTGACCAGGGATGGAACCCATGTCCTCTGCAGTGGAAGCAAAGTCTTAACCACTGGACTTCCAGGGAAGTACCTATGCACTTTTTATATTTCAGAGATTCCTCACAGTTTCAGATCCACAAATGCTTCCTATTCTCTAGCGTGATCATGAATTTATTCACCTTTACCTTTTCTTCCATAGTTTCTTGAGATTGGCATGTGCTTAGTCTGTCATCTTAAACCATAACCACAATTCTTAATCTTTAATAATCTGGTCATTAAAATATTCTTTTTCTTAATGGAACTTGGTTATTCATTCTTGTATATAGTACCCAAATTTAAACAATCATCTTCAAACATTGCATTAACATTTTGGAACATAGCTGCCCAGTAATCTACATTCTCTGATGCGATTTTGTTGGAATTTCAAAGGAAATGCCATTACAACTTCTATTTCATACTCTTGCTGGCCGAACTAAACAGTCAGTTGTTCTAAAAATGCTATTTGGTGTTCAAGTTGTATCAGCTGCTCTTCTAAACCTTTACAAACAACTTCCCAAAGTCTCCTTAACTCCAAGTAAGAAGGAGTGTCCTTCTAAAAGTAAATATTGGTGGTCACCTGCAGGTGCAAATTTGAAATGTGCAAATCTCCCAGGTTCTAGTGCTTGTCAAACTCTAGAAACAATGCATTGAGTTTATATGTTGAAACGTCATTGGAAGGGGGGAGAGAATAGAAGAAAAAAGAGACAGCAAAGTGAAGGCCAGAGCAAGGGAAAGACAAAAAGGAATTTGAAAGTTGAACATGGGCTGGGAGACTTAAAAGAGAGAGAGAAAATGTAAATTTAATATTCTTTTTTTTTTTGAGGCTGAATTCCAAATACTGTGTTATATAAAAGATTAAGAATGTGGATGAATCTTCCATATTTTAAGTGGGAAACAAACTTTACCGCAAAACCATTATAAAGAATTGCTTTAAAACATTTCCATAAAATCAAAGTGCCTTTCGAGAGACTCCTAGGCTGAGAGAACTGTGTGTTTAGGACCAAATAAATGCATTTTGGGATTTCAAGCACTTATAAAGACATCTGATTTTACCAAATACATAGAAGCTGGTCTGATGGTTAGACATATTTTTGTATATAACGTAAATAAAAATTCTCTCTGACTTAAAGCAAAATTTCCATGGGGCCTGTATCTTTGGGAACACAAGCTACCGCTGTGTTTATATTAAAGTTGAGCTTCCTGATACCCCTTATGATTCCTTTAATATTCTTGTTAATATTACTTTACAATATTGACATTTTGGATGTCAATATCTGAGGTCTTTACACAAAGGGTGTCTGGGGATTTATTATCATTATCTTTCCCTATAACAAGGCAAGCACTGAAATATGTGTTCTCAATGCACATGGAGAACATTAGATGGTGAAATTTTGAACAACGATCCTGGTAAAAAATCCAGTGTCCACTTATAAGTGCTTCTCGCATAGTTAATGTTCCAAACTAGGGGGGCACCTTTGGGTCATTATTTCCTATATCTATATGTGTTTAGTTTTTAAGTTTTATTGGGATTTAATTCACATACAACAAAATGCACTTATTTTTAGTGTAGCGTTGATTAATTTTCACTAATTTAAGCAGCAATATAACAACCACCCTGCTCAAGATTTCCATCACCCGCCAAAAAGCCCCTTGTACCCCTTTGTAGATAATTATTCAAAACCCTTACCCTACACAACCATTGACTTGATTTCAGTCATTCTAGATTAATTTTTGCCTGTTATAGAATTTCATATGAATGACATCAGTGTCTAAGTTTTTGCTTCTTTTCTTTAGCATAATGCTTTTGAGACTCATCCATTTTCTTACATGTATCAACGGTTTGTTCCTTTTAATTGCTGAGAAGCCATCTGTTGCTTAAATTTACTATGATTTAGCTATTTTACCTGTTGAGGGTTCTGGCTTCTCGTTTGAGGCTATTACGAATAAAGCTGCTATGAACATTTGTGTACAATTCGTATCTGTGGACATAGGTTTTCATTTATCTTTGGTGAATTCCTAGAAGTGGAATTGCTGGGTCATATGCTAAGTGTGTGTTTAACTTTATAGCAAGGTGCAAACTGTTTTCCATAGCGTTGATACTATGGAGAATGCAGCTGTTTAGTCTCTTTCCTGTTTGCCCATTTTTGTTTCCTGTAACCTTAAAAGAACCTAATTATACAAATGAGATCATCAGGCAGTTTAACCTAACTCGGGACCTGTGCTCTCCTGAATGTAAACCATGCCTCCTCTAACCTGCTGATTCTTTTCCTAGATAAAAAGAAGACCAACTCTCTGCCTCTAAGACCCCTCCCTTCCGCCATCAAGCAATCCTGCAGGCAGATCACTCAGGGGCAAGACAAATGAAGAGAGAGTCAGCCAGTCCATACGCAATGGAGATATAGAACCCAGACTCGCACCTTGAAGACTCACTGATTCTTCCCCCTTCTTCCCTTTAAAAACTCTCCTAGCCCACAGAACCCTCAGAGTTGGTCTCTGGACATGAGCCCAACATTTCCCCAGATGGCTGGCTTTTCTGATCAAAGCACCTTTCCTTTCCACTGATGCTTGCCTCTCAAATTACTGGCTTTTGGAGGTGAGCAGCCAAACCTGAGTTAGGTAGCAATACCATTTCACAGTTCCCAAGTCAATGTATAAGAGTTCAGTTGCTCTACAACCCCACCAACACTTGATATGGTCATTATTTTTAATTTTTGTCATTGTAGTATTTGTGTAGTGCAGATCCATTATGGTTTAATTTTAATTTCTAAGACACATACATTTAGCATATTTTCATGGGCTTATTCCATTCATGTATCTTCTTTTGTGAATTGTCTGTTTCAATGTTTTGTTCACTTCAAGGTAAGTTGTTAGCATTATCAGAATTCTTCACATAGTGTAGATGTAAAATCTTTGTCAGGTATGTGTATGGCAAAGGTTTTCACCTAGTCTTTGACTTGTCTTTTTGTTTACAAAATGGTGCTTTTAATTTTGATGAACCCAGTTATGAGCTGAATTTCATCCTCACTCCCACCAAAAAACAAAAACAAAAGTACAATACCTAGTCCCAGTGCTTCAGAAAGTGACCTTATTTGGAAATAGGGAATTTACGGAGGTAATTAAGATAATTTATTGTTCAGTCACTCAATCACGTCCAACTGTTTGCAAACCCACAGACTTTTTCTTCTGTGGGATTCTCCAAGCAAGAACACTGGATGGAGTAGGTTGCCATTCCCTCCTCCAGGGAATCTTCCCAACCCAAGGATCAAACCCACGTCTCCTGCATTGCAGGTGGATTGTTTACTTCTGATCCACCAGGAAAGCCCAATTAAGATTGTATGAGGTCATACAAGAACAGCCTCAATCCAGTATGTTTGATGTTCCTATAACAGGGGGATATCTGACCCAGGAAGATGCACACAGGAAGATGCCAGCAGGGATGGGTGATGCACCTACAAGCCGGGAAACACCCAAGATACCGGAAAAGGACTAGAAGCTCGAGGAGAGGCATAGACAGACCTCCCCTCCCAGGTCTCAAAAGGGACAACCCTGCCTACACCCTGATCACAGGCATCCCGCCCCCAGAACTACAAGGAAATACATTTCTGTTGTTTAAGCCGTGAGGTCTGCAGTACTTCATTATGGGAACCACAGAAAAATAATACAAAACACATTTATCATTTTTCTCTTACGCTTAGAGCTTTTAGTGACCTAGCAAGTCCTTGTCTAGTTCAACATTCCCAAGATTTATTCTTAGGTTTTCCTCTAGATTTATATTATTTTTATATCACACACAGGCACACTCCACACATTTTCCTTTTCACTGGGTTTCACGTTTAGATTTTCTAATGCCTGAGAGAGCACTTGTTTCTTATATAATTTATAGAATTTATCATAGTTTCTGTTAACAGGGTAAATACACCAAGTGGCTCTTTGCCCATCTCTTCAAGTTCACCTCGGAGTAAGTTCTATTTCCAAGAGGATAAGATCCGCTGTTCTTCAGGTTCCCTCCCTATTAAGTTGGCGATGACCACAGCTGAAGTCTTAATACCAATCACCGAGTTCCCAGCACAGCAGGTGCAAGAGTACTTAACCCTCCCTATCGCCCTTCTACCACTCTGGGCAAATGTTACGAAAACAGTGAGGAGGAGATCCTCTCTCTCCTGGATGTACAAAAACACTAATATTTTCAGTGCACTTTCTAGCTTTCTGACACTCTACTTCAGGAAAGGACAGGCCACCCTCTGATGCATGCATCTCCACCTTGAGATATTAGTGTCTCTGTTGTAAGTTACTCTCATGGTACCTCTGCCCTTCATAGTTGGGAAAACAAAAAGCTTCTAAGGAAGGTCATGAAAGGGCCTGGGGAAATGATTCAGTAAATGTTCTCTATAAATCCTTCAGAATTCCAGTGACAGATGCATGTGGTCTGTTTGCTCTTCCATCACGACGCTACAAATACAGCATTGTTTTCTGACTCCTCAAGCCCTGTTGTGCATTAGAAGCAAGGCTTCACTCTACCAACTCTGAAAGCTTCCTCCAGGGAAATGCCTTACCCTTGACTGACAGGTGTCTCCACGTCACCGTTGGCTCCGGTCTGCCGATAGCAAGACACAGCAGGGTCACGCTGCTCCCCTCGTTCACGGTGACATCTGAGGAGATGTTCATGATCTGGGGAGGGACTGGAAAGAGACAGAGGAGAAGAGACATGTATGAGAAGGATTCTCTGCAGAAGAGGAGGCATCAGCCTCACACGTATTCAAATACCATGTTTTGACAATGGATATTCTTTTCAATCATAATTTCAGTTTATTTCCATTTATTACACTTGATTCAGCAAGGAATGTGACCATTAACACAACATGTACAGGGCACTCCTGGAAGCAGTTCTATATAAGGTCTGGTCATAGCAGGAGGCAAGTGTGTGTGTGTGTGTGTGTGTGTGCGCGTGAGGGTGGTGTTCTGGGGAAGCAGTAACTGAAGAGACAGGCATTACTGACGGTGGATGGAAAAGTAGAACCAAAGGGAAAATGCAAAGTGCTTTTAAAAGTTCCTCTCCACCTGCGTGCAACAATCTCATCACACTTCCCTCTGTACTCGCCCCTTCCCTTTTCCTCTTCTCTTACTGTCTGAAAACACACAGCTCATCTTTCAAGGGACATCAAAGGTCACTTCCCCTTTGCAGTTTTCCCTCACCTCTTCCCAAATCCTGAAAAGAGAATCCCCCACCTCCCCTAGCAAAGGAACTGGATGTGTTGTCCTTACAGTTGATTATTTTACACCTGTCTCACTCTGTTTTATTCTAAGTTTATTTTTTAAAATATATGTAAACACATTTTTAATGGGAGTGTAATTGCTTTACAATGTTGTGTTACTTTCTGCTCTACAACGATGTGAATCGGCCATGTGTATATTTCCCCTCCCTCTTGAGTCTCCCTGCCACCCCCTCCCCCAACCCACCCCTCTAGGTCATCACAGAGCTGAGCTCAACTCCCCGTGCTATACATCAGCTTCCCACTGGCTCTCTGTTTTACACACGGTCGTGCATTCATGTCAATCTTCATCTTCCAATTCATCCAACTCTTTCCTTCTCCACCCCCACCCCACCCATGTCTATGCCTGTGTCTTTACCTAGAGAGTGAGGTGCTAGAAGATAAGGACGGAATGATATCCGCCTCTATTCTGCAGCGTCTGGCACAAGGCTGATGTGGGCACCTGCTTAATTCCTCTTTGAAAGAAAGATCCAAAAACCTATTGAACAAATCTGAAAACTAAGAGGGGTGGGGCAAAGCTTCTAATGGAGGATTTCTGATACTGAAAGCTTTCTTCTCAATTTTCTTTCAGATTCTCAAAATAAAAGAAAGGTTGGCAGAGAGAGGAGCTCCAAGCTTATAGGCATGCTGATTTATTCCAACTGCCAGTTTAATTATAAATTAGAAAACAGGTAGAGTCCTAGGAGATTCCAAACCACCTGGGTCAGCTGGTGGAAGAGAGTTACAGCTGATCCTTGATCCAGAAAACTCTGCAGCCTGGAGTTTTATGCTGCTGAGACCATGGAGGTAAGTCTTTTTCAAGGAGAAGCCATAAGTAACATGGAGAACATTTGCCATCATAAGGGAATCCACGTTAGCAAATAAATAAAATGTACCTGGCTTATAAATCTGCCACATTTTGGATTATTTCTGCATTAGGAATTGGCCTGAAATTTCTTTGCACATGTTTCACCAAAACACACACTGGGAAAGAATAGTGTACTCTCTAAGTACACTGCACTCTCTTGAGAAAACCATACTACTTGTTTTTCAGTATTTTCCAGCTTGTTAAAAAATCATTCCTGGCTTAGAAATATCAATACTTTTTTCTCCTTTTTAAAAAGCAACAACTTCAGTGCACCTTCCAGAATATTCTCAGAATAAGGTCTGCTTATCTGGATGGGTTAGGCTGTCTGAAGCTCTCTTTCTCGAGACCCAAGCGTCTCACTTATTGTAAGGTGGACACAGCTGAGGCGGGAGGGTGGGGGGCATAGCTGATCAATGGAGGATGATTTAGTACACTGAAGCTGTGATGTCCAGGGATGGTTCGCTCAGTACAGCCCCCAGCTCAGAGCTACTAGTTCCATATGTGTTTGTCTGGTAATTTAAAAGGTCCTGGGTTAGGAGATATTTGTAAAATTCTACAGATATTTGGGGGATATCCTCTTTTCCCAAGTGCATGGACAGTGTCCCCCAGTAGGAGGGAGCTTCCTGGAGTAGGATCCTGGAGGTTGACCCCAATGTATCACCAAGCCCCCTACACCCTCTGCAGGCCCACACTGTCCTCTGTCACTTTCCACAAAGGAGGAAAGGTAAGGACAGCGTGAAGGGTGAGGGCTGCCAGCAAGAAAGGAAACACAGGAAGTAAAGTGGGAGAAAGGAAAGCTTTTTCTGTTTTCAATCATGGCATCATTATTAATACATAATAGGTAATAGTAGGTATTAGGGCTTCCCAGGTGGCTCAGCGGTAAAGAATCCACCTGTACTGCAGGAGATGTGGGTTTGATCCCTGGGATGGGAAGATCCCCTAGAGAAGGAAATGGCAACCCACTCCAGTACTCTTGCCTTGGAAATCCCATGGACAGAGGAGCCTGGTGGGCTACAGTCTATGAGGTTGCAAAGAGTCAGACACAACTGAGCAACTAAGCCACTACAATAGTTGGTATTGCTTATTAACATATGATTTGTTTTCAAATAGCTTACATATGCATTATCTCACGACTTTTTCTCAAACTATGGGATAAATAGAACAAGTATTCTCACTATTAAAAATGAAGAAATTGAGGCATGGGGAGGGTTAAGCAAATTGCCAAAAATTATGTGGTCAATAAATAACAGAATTCCTTCCATTATACTGTGTTGCCTCCTTCTTTAATCTCCTATCAGTGCCCCAAACACAATATTTATATTTGCATTCTCTGTTTCCTCTGCTTTGAAGGTCCTCCCACTGACTCTTCCCTCATGGCAACATCCACTGTGAATGAAGCCACCTCCTGGTCCGTTGGTTTCCCCAGTGAAGCACCTGCTAGGGAGTGTGGGGCCGCTAGTCATCCTGGTCTTACCAGCGCCAAGCTAGCAAAGGGAGGTGCTCAACACTTCTCATTTTATTTTCCATCTGAATTAAATTTGGCAACACTATTATGGTCCTCCTCTGTTTCCATCATAACTTAAAAAAAAAAAAAAGGAACACTTGGAAATGACTTTAAGTGCTTCTACCTATATTGACAAGAGAGCTTTGTTCAATTTTCAAACACGTATCTGTGGCATATGAGTCTCTCTCTCTATCATTTATCGATCTATCATTAGAGATTATGAATATACAGATAAACACAAAAATGTATAACAATCTCACTAGAAATGCTGAAATGACCCAAAGAAAATGGCAGGACCCACATGAATCTAATTAAAGGATAACAAATAGCTCAGTGTGTTTCCCGTCACATCTGCAGACACTGGGGACCCTCCCTGTGGGTCTTGTGTGCACCTGGTTATCTTCTCCTGGGCAGTGGTGGGTCACAATGTGTCCACACGCGACTGGGCAGATGCATCACTGCACAGTGACAAGGACTTCAGATTGTGGTCATTTTAGATGGATGGATGGATGGGTGGATTGATAGTAGAAAGATAGACACAGACATATAGATACCTGTACAGATACAGATATGGACATAGATAAAATATTGTCTCTCTCTGTTATATGCATACACACACACACACACACACACAGACCTACAGAGAAACAGACAAACATAGTTTTATCAGACTGCAATCAGTATCTTGAGGAAGGAAGGTATCCTGGGCTCTGAGTTACCACGTGGTCTTTACTTGTTCCCTCTGCACTGTCAGCATGGCTGACCGCTCTTAAACATACCCATGTGTCTTACCCATGGCACTTCCTCTCCAGTCTTGCTGCCACTGGCTGAGTTGAGAAGCGCATTACCTCTTCCTCAGAATATTACAATTTCCTCATTTCTCTACCCACCACTATTTCATAGCTCAGACCACATGCAGCCACCACGATTACATCTTAAATATTGCTTTTGCCTAACCCCCAACCTTTGTCCCCAGCTGAGACTACGGAGTCCAAACTTCTGCACGGGATCTATCAAATCATTCCCAGCCTGACCGTAGCCTCAGTTCCAGCCCCTCCCCTGACGAGGAGCCCCATGTCCCTCTCTGGGGCTACACCATTCTCTCCTCCTGGTGCTTTTACATACCATGTTCCTTCTGTGGATAGACACCCCCACTTCTGTGCCCTCGGAGCTGCTCACCTTCTACACTCAACTTGAATATGAGCTCCTTTATGCTGCTTTTACTGCCTCTTCTGCCTCAAGGCATTCTTGTTTATATCTTTATCATATCATTTATCTTTACCACTAAGCTCCGTCCCTGGACAGAATCTGCTATATTCATCCTTGTGTTCCTATTGTATAATAACAAGCCTGACATGGAGTAGCGTCATTCCCCCAAATGCAGCACATAAGCGTGTAGTTTTTTAAAGTATCTTGAATCTGCCAAGGGTTCTCCACCCTAGACACTTGACATCTGCCCTTTCCCCTCCCTGAAATACTCTCTACCTTATTCTTTTTTTTTCAGTTATAATGTGTTTTCTTAACATAGATCACAGTTTCCTTTGTGAATCATTATATATGCATCCATGGCATCATTTTCAAAAGCTGTCCAATCCAAACTCAAAATATTTATCCACCCTCTATTGCTGCCTTTGGTTTATTTTCAACCCAATCTGTGATGCAAACAATTTCAAGCTCTGAGATAAAAAAGCTTTTCTAAAGGAGAACCATTTCTTTGTGCAAAGGTAATTGGGGACTGAACTCTGGATATACTGGCCCCACCTTACATAAAGGTGATATGACAAGGCTGAAACAGTGTGTGAGACGCTGTGCACCATAGCTTAGGTTCTGGAGTTGGTAAACTTGTGTAACCTTGGGCTTAACCCCTCTGAGCCCTGCTTCTCCATCTGTATAATGAAGATGATAGAATTGATCTCTCTTAGTTATAAGAACAGAGAAGGAAATGGCACCCCACTCCAGTACTCTTGCCTGGAAAATCCCAGGGACGGAGGAGCCTGGTGGGCTGCAGTCCATGGGGTCACAAAGAGTCGGACACAACTGAGCGACTTCACTTTCACCTTTCACTTTTATGCATTGGAGAAGGAAATGGCAACCCACTCCAGTGTTCTTGCCTGGAGAATCCCAGGGACGGGGGAGCCTGGTGGGCTGCCATTTATGGGGTCGCACAGAGTCAGACACGACTGAAGTGACTTAGCAGCAGCAGTTATAAGAACTAAGTGTAAACGTGTATAGCATGCTAGTACAGTGTCTGGAAATAAGTAAGAGCTTAATAAATGTTAGCTGCTTTTGTTCATATTTATATATGGTTGTTAATACTATACATGCCACTTAGAATCTCATAAATAGCTTGGTGGTGGTGGTGGTTTAGTCACTAAGTCATACCTGACTCTTTGCGTCCCCGTGGACTATAGCTCATCAGGCTCCTTTGTTCATGGCAAGAATACTGGAGAGGTTTGCCAGTCCCTTCTCCAGAAAAATGGCTTAATCTGGGCCTAACTACTCATTCTCTCAATCTCGATTCCTTCCATTTTAAGTCAAGACATATAAATGAAGTTTGCCTTGGATAGCAGGGACAATTTCATGATAAATGTTTCCAGAATAAAAAGGAAATACTTGATAAATAATCTCTCATCTCTGCCTCTTCATCTGAGCTACTGAACCTGAATGTCTAGGGCAAACTGCACGTTTATATAAAGAAATGGCCTGGCTCTTCCATATCTATTTTCTTACCTGGGGCATCTGCTTCTATTTCTAGAAGGAGCTTCAGCACTGCGCCTCCCTGTTTCCAGGGCAGTAATTCCACCTGTTAAAACTCTTCCCTGTTTTAAGTGTTTTAAGACTGAATGGCACAGTCAAAACAAATGAAAAAAGAGAATCTTATAATTTGGAGTCATAGAGGCTGAAGTCTGGATACCACTTCCTTATTGGCTGCCCAGGGTCTTAGTTGCAGCTTGGGGGATCTAGTTCTCTGACCAGGGATCGAACCCAGGTTCCCAGCATTGGGAGGATGGACTCTTAACCACTGGACCACCAGGGAAGTCCCTGAATACCACTTCTTTCCAACTACTTTTTGTGTGATTAAGCCCTTTAAGTATAAGCTTCCTCAACCATAAAATGGGGATAAAAATATTTGCCACACAGGAATGTGGAGAAAAGATTAGAGATAATGATTGTAAAGAGACTTAAATACTTATTATTTTTGTTTTTACATTATTATTATATTTTCATCGCCCCCAGAGGATAACAAAATATTAAGAGACCAGGGAAAATGAACATAAATACGAACTGCATTCTAGTACATTTTTAAACCTCAAGGCTAGTTTATAAAAATAATAGACTTTTAAAGTCTCATTGTTTTATTCTTCAAGGATTACCTTTTATTTTGTGTTTTAACAAAGAAGATAATTTCATAAACTAGAGTTAAGACTAATTTGGGAATTATAGCAAGCGGGCTAGGCTTGGTCATGCTGTATTTTCTATACTAAATATTATGATATGGTGCAAAGAGCGTTACACCAAATGTCAGGAGACGTAGGCTCTAATGTTGTCTTCTCCATAACTGTGTGATTTTTTGTAAATCAGTTAATAGTTCTGGCTTAAGGTGTGTGTGTGTGTGTGTGATGTGTGTTTCTGTGTGCATGTGTGTGTGTTGTATGTATGTGGTGGTGGTCTCTTATTTATTTGATTAGTTTTGAGTGAAGAAGTTAGATTGTGAATTCTTGGGTCCATTCTAGTCTAAATTCTGTGAGTTAATATCTTCTAATAACAGTGCAAGTTCAAGGTGGCTACTCTGGGGTACAAAGTGACACCACCACCAGGAGTGGTAATAAAATATCTAGTGTTTATTCATTTGAGCCTGGTATTAAGTGCTCTTATACATCATTCCCTTCAGTCCTCAACATATCCTTAGTAAAGTCTCCCTATTTAAAAATCAGCATAAGGGTAGATGTCTACATTAGTGGAAAAGAATTCTGTATCCAGAAATATACCCATATATTTATGGTCAATTGATTTTCAATAGGTTGTCAAGACAGTTCCATGAATAAAGAATAGTCTTTTCAACAAATCGTGCTGGAGCAACTGGACAGCCACAGGAAAGACAATGAAGTTGGACCCTGACATCACATCATATACAAAATTAACTCAAAATGCATCACAAACCTAAATTTAAGAACTAATTCCTAGAAGAAAGCAAAGGTGTGAATCTTTGTGATCTTGGATCAGGCAATGATTTCTTAGATATGACACCAAAGGCACAAGCAACAGAAGAAAAGAAATAGGTAAACTGTACATCACTGAAATTTTAAAAGCTTTTAATTTTTGAGACAAAGTGTGTGCTTCAAAGGATGCTAGCAAGAAAGTGAAAAAATTCCCACAGAATGGGAGAAAATTTTTATAAATAATATATCTGATAAGGAACTAGTATCTAAAATATATAAAAGCACATGCAACTCAACGAAAAATACAAACAACCCAATTAAAATGTAGACAAAGGGATTTGAATAGACTTTATTCAGTGAAGATACACAAATAGCCAGTATACACATGAAAAGATGTTTAGCATCATTATTCATTAAGAAAATGCAAATCAAAACCACAATGAGTTTCCGCTTCACATCCACTAAAATGGCTATAATCAAAAAGACAGATAATAACAAGAGTTGGTGAGGATGTAGAGAAATTGGAACCCTCCCGCATTGCTAGTGGAATTGTAAAAGGGTGCAGCCGCCTGACAGTCTGGCACTTCCTCAGAAGATGAAAGATAGAGGTACCCTGTGGTTTCCCAATTCAACTCCTAGGTATATACTCAGAAGGAATGAAAACACGTCCACACAACACAAATGCTCATAACAGCATTATTCATGGTGGACAAAAATTGGACACAACCCAGACTTTCATCCACAGCTGAATGGATCAACAAAATATAGCACGTCTGTACAGTAGAATACAAGGCATCAATGAAGAGAAACAAAGTTCTGATGCTTTAACATGTGTGAGCCTTGGAAACACTGTTACATGGAAGAAGCCAAACACAAAGGCAACGTGTTACATGGTCTCTATTTACACAAAAGTTTCAAAACAGGCCAATCCATAGAGACAGAAAGTACATGAGTTGCCATGGGCTGGGGGAGGGCAAATAGGGAGAGGTCACTCATGGCCTGGGTTTCTTTCTGGGGTGATGCTCTAGAATTGGACAGTAGTGATTGGTCTGCAATCTTGTGCATATACTAAAAGTGACTGGATTCTACTCTTTAAAAGGATGAATTTTCCAGTGACTGTATTACATCCCTATAAAGACCCTGTTTTTAAAAAACAAAAAACAAAAAAACAACACAAGTGTCAGCTCTTGAGAAGTAGAACCAGACATTCTTGCGCCAAGCAGAGGGGGCAACCCTGCACACAGGATTCTCAGGAAGTGCTTTCTTCCTTTATAATAGTTGCATGCCTGTGTGCAACTCTCCAGCATTCGTTGCTTGCCCACTGTCTCCCCTCCCATTTCAAGACAGCTATCCGTGTGTGTACCAGCCAAGTCAGCCTCCCTGCAGTGCTCAATGTACCCCATGCTCACGCATCATCCCACACTGTTACCCGCACTGCGTTGTCTGTCCGTGGGCCCCCTTCTCACTCATCTGTCTGTTCAAGTCCTACTCACACCTACAAACTGATGCTGAGATGCAGCACCCTCCTCTGTCACCCCTCCCCATCCCAAGGGTGAGTAGTGGGAGGTGCTCTATGACTTCCTATGCATAATGATGTAATATGTTCATTCTTAAATTTACACGAGTGTGTATCATGTCCAAGGATTACTTTAGAGACAGAAGAGAGGACAAGTCCCGCTCTCATGTCAGCTGTAGAGCTTGGCGTCTACAGGAGAACACCAGCACTGACACACGATCATGGGAGTTAACATGAGATGATGCTGTGGGTGTGCCAGACACCAGGAGGGCCCATGACGGGGGTCCTTCCTCGCCAGTGGGTCTAGGTGAGGGATTTGTTCTGAGCAGACCTGGGCAGAAGGATCAGCATATGTAAGGATTACATAGAGACAGGAAGCAGGGTGAGCTCGGGGGGCTGTGGATAAAGGGAAAAGAGGAAAGCCATACAAAATGAGCCTGGACAGGCAGAGGCCAGAACTCATGGGTTTGTGGAGGAAATGCTAAGATTTTTATCCTTTTACAAGAGAAATAGGGGGGCTTTAAAATGTGGGATGATGATGATGGTGGTGGTGATGATGGTGGTGATGATAGTGATGATGGTGGTGGTAATGATGATGACGAGGGTGATGATGGTGATGATGGTGATGATGAGATGACCAAGGGTTGTGGTGATGGTGGTGGTGGTGACAATGATGGTGGTGATGGTGATGGGGAGATGATAATGGTGATAATGACAGTGGTGATGATGATGGTGATGATGATGATGGTGGTGATGATGATGATAACAATGGAGGTGGTGATCATGGTGATGGTGGTGGTGATGATGGTGGTGGTGGTGATGATGATGAGGGTGATGATGGTGATGATGGTGGTGATGATGAGATGACAATGGTTGTGGTGATGGTGGTGGTGGTGGTGGTGAAGATGGTGATCATGATGGTGGTGGTGGTGATGATAAAAATGGTGATGGTGACGATGATGGTGGTGATGGTGATGGGGAGATGATAATGGTGATGATGACAGTGGTGATGATGAGATGACAATGGTTGTGGTGATGATGGTGGTGGTGAAGATGGTGATCATGATGGTGGTGGTGGTGATGATGACAATGGTGATGATGATGGTGGTGATGGGGATGGGGAGATGATAATGGTGAAGATGACAGTGGTGATGATGATGGTGGTGATGATGATGATAACAATGGAGGTGGTGAGCATGGTGATGGTGGTGGTGAAGATGGTGATCAGGATGGTGGTGGTGGTGATGGTGATGATGATGGTGGTGATGGGGATGGGGAGATGATAATGGTGATGATGACAGTGGTGATGATGATGGTGGTGATGATGATGATAACAATGGAGGTGGTGATCATGGTGATGGTGGTGGTGAAGATGGTGATCATGATGGTGGTGGTGGTGGTGATGACAATGATGGTGGTGATGAGTGTTTGAGGTAGGACAGATAACACTGGGAAGAGGGCAGAAGTGGGAACAGGAAAACTAGCTCAGCTGTTGCCAAGCAGGGAGGTGGTGATACCTTGGACAAGTGTGGTATAGCAGGGAAGATGGGCAGAGAGGGAGATGTGAGAGACAGTTAGAGGTAGGACAAGCGAAGTTTGGGGAGGGTGAGGATCTGTGTTAAGCGTTAAAGCCCTTCTCACAGGGCCTTGTTGCCTATGTCTCTCCCACCCCCTGGGGGAGAGAGAAGAGAAGAATCTTCACAAACAAGCACAGCTATTTGTTATCTCAGCATCCCGAGCACCTCTCCATGTCTGGTATCCAGTAGGTGCTCAATCCATGTGTGCTGGATTTAATGACAGCACAGAGGGGCTTCTAGAAAACACAGCTGTCAGGACCCAGGGGCAGCCAGGGAATTGAAACAGGGCCAGACTGCGTGTGGTCACACCCCAATCCTTAAGAGACAGGACCAGCTGATGCAGTTTTAGACTCTGACTGTGAGCTGAACTCCCTTTGTGCCCCAGTGTGATGTGGTTTTATACTATCCCGGCTAAGATTAGACCTGGGGGGCTCTGACTGCGTTTCTATTCTTGGCTCTATTTGGATTCGAAGAATGTAGGGAAGGAGAACAAATGGTTATGAATTACACATGAATATACTCCAGGGACCAGAACATCCCCAACCCTCCAAGCTCCGTTGAGGCCATTTGTGATGATTGTCTCCACTTTCTTACGGAACCTATTTATAGACACAGACACACGTTTCCTATTTTTAATTTGCACAATTCAAGCAACTGACCAGGATCAGAGAACCTCCATGCTGTCAGAGTCTTTCTCCTCCGTCGGTCTTTCTGGGGCAGGAGATGCCTCCCTCCGGAGTCTTCTTTTGTCCTGTCCTCTCTGACTCGCCACCTCCCCCTGAGGGTTCTGCTTGCCACACACACGCTCAGAATCTCAGGGTTTAATTTACATCATACAATTTTCAAGTCAAAAATGGACCTTAGGGATCATCTAGCTCAACCTCCTCATTTTACAGCCAAGGAAACACTTGTGTCCTAGTCCCAATTCTGTCAAGCTTGTGTTGTGAGGTGGCGGGCAAGTCCAAGACCTCTCTTCACCCAAGTCTCTCCCACTCCAGGACCCCCAGGCCCTGGTCTCAGACCTCTCTCTTTCTCTTTACTTCTTTGCTTGGTCACAGTCATCTTTTGTTACAATCCCTCCTATTCACAGCATGACCTTGAAAGAGTCACAAAATGTCTCTAACCCCTGGTTCCCACTGCAAAGTGGGGTGGTGATGTAGGTCACTCATAGGGTCCTTGGGAAGAATAAGTGATAAAGGAATATAAAATGCTTTAATCATGGAGCCTGTCACATGATAAATGTCAATATCATTGGCTCTTAATTCTGCTGATAGATTTTCTTTTTTTGCCAGCAACTCTCATTTTTCAAAGAAATTCATGAGTGTCAGGAGGCGCCGTACAAATAATTCCCCAAACATCACTTATTTCATCCTGGGGAAATCTTACCAGGAAGGTTTACAATTGCACAGTGTCACGATGAAGAACTAAAGGCAGAGAGAGGTTAAACAAGTTGCTGAATGTCACACAGCGACAGAGGAGAAGCTGAGATGTGCACACAGTCCCCACTGACTTCAGAACCCCAGGTCTCAGCACTGCAAAGCCACAACCAGAAGCAGCACCAGTCCACTGGCTCTGAAAGCCATGAACATGGCAGCCAGCTCCTGGCCTCGCAGTTCGCACATGGCATGTTGGGTTTCAGGGGACTCCGATGGAGTTTGGAGTGAAGCCGCCCTCTTCTGATGGCCTGGAACAGCAGGTAATGCCAACCGCACTGAATAGGGAGCAGGACTAGATGAAGTGGTCTGGGTGATGTGCCAGCATGCCCTAATCACCAACTGCTTCTCATTCTCTGCCGCAGGTCCCTGGGACCCTCATTCTGTGCTCCTGGGTCAAAGGATAGCAGCACAGAAAAGAGTAGGAGGTGGGACCATCCTGCTCAGGGTGTGCCCGGCCCTGCCCTCCAGCCTCTCAGCAGAGTCGCCGATGCTCCAGTCTGCATCCTTCGTTCTGCTGAACCAAAGCCCAAAGCCTGGCAGGGACAGGAGGGAGGAGGACTCCCCACCTGAGGACCAGGCCACATGCATTTAGGGTTTCGTGAACTCCCTCCAACTCTTCCATCAGCTCCTGGTCTTCCTGATTTTTTGTTTGTTTGTTTGGCCCAACACCCTGTCGGCAGATGATCGCTGACATCACCTTTGTGTGTTCATCTTTCTCCCTGTCCCCAAAGGCCTTATGATGAATGCGGGAGTGACAGGGGCAGGAAGGGGCATGGAAATGGGCTTCTATCATGATGTTCTTGAGAGTTTGTCCAGAAGCCCACCCAACACTTGGTCTCCCGGGTCTGGAGCCTTTGGCAGGGGCCTTCCTGACCTGCTCACCTCTCACTTGGCACTGGAGTGTTCACTGGCTCCTGCCCTGCTCTGGGCCACTCATGCCCAAATGACAAGGATGGGCATCTTGTCAGTAGGGACGGGCATCCCTATTGTGCTCTGCTCACCTGCACGGCAACCTCAGAGCCTCGATGGATTCACCTGAGTTTCCACCACTTCCCACACAGCCTTACCCTTGGACTGTCCTTCAGGAACCATCTGGATTCTCCCCAGCAATTCTCCTGTCTGCCAACTCTGTAACTTCCTTCCCTTGCCTCCCTTTTTCCCTCTCCCCTTCCCTCTATTCCGTTCTCTTCTTGACCTGTTCAGTGCTGCCAAGAGGGGGCCATTGCCCCTCTCCTGTACTCCAGATGGAGTCACCTGTGCCCAGCTCTGAGATGGAACTGGAGAAGAAATTCGCTGGGATCAGACACAGAAAGCTTGCATCTTGGGAGGAAGGTGGGACTTGGAAAATCTTAAAGGAACAGGCCCTTGCCCCCAACAATGCCCACAGCAGGGTGCTGCCACAGGAAGGAACTTCTCTTTCTCATTCAGCATTTATAAGGAAATGGCAACCCCCTTCTCTCTCCACAACCCCTCTTTCAGTATTTTATAACATGGCAAAGCTAAAACTTTGCTAAAAAGGATCCAGTTATGAACAAAGGATCTTCCCTGGTGGCTCAGATGGTAAAGGGTCTGCCTGCAATGTAGGAGACCTTGGTTCAATCCCCGGGTCAGGAAGAGCCCTGGGGAAGGGAATGGCAACCCACTCCAGTATTCTTGCCTGGAGAATCCCATGGACAGAAGAGCCTGGTGGGCTACAGTCCATGGGATGGCAAAGAGTCAGACACCACTGAGAGACTAACACTTTCAGTTTTCATGAACAAAAGAAATCATAAAAAATAATATACTTTGAAAACTGCTATGGCATGTACCTCTATTTCGGTATTCTCATTAAAGAAGATGTGGCACATATATATGATGGAATATTAGCTATAAAAAGGGACAGAACTGGGTCATTTGTACAGACGTGGGTGGACCCAGAGTCTGTCATACAGAGTGAAGTAAGTCAGAGAGAGAAAAACAAGCATCGTGTATTAATGCATATCTGTAGAATCTAGAAAGATGGGACAGGTGAACCTATTTGCAAAGCAGAAATAGAGACACAGACACAGAGAACAAATGTATGGATAGCAAGGGAGGAAATGGGATGGGGGAGATTGGGATTGATACATAAATACACATACGTGTGTGTGTGTGTGTGTGTGTGTGTATGTTACCATGTATAAAATGGGTAACTAATGAGAACCTCCTAGACAGCACAGGCAACTTTACTCAGTGCTCTGTGGTGACCTAAGTGGGAATGAAATCCGAAACAGAGGGGATACGTGAAAACACACAGCTGATTCACTTTGATGTGCATAGCAGAATCTAAAGCTACATTATAGAGCAACCATACTCCAAAAAATTGCTTAAAATAAAAGTTTAAAGATTTAAGAAATAAAATAAAGTTTATTAATCAATGGCAAAAGAATAAAAATGAGAAAAGCCATGTTCTTGACTCTCTGGGATTCCACAAGCTCTGGGCTCCACGAGTTTTTACTGTGTCCTCTGTGGACCAGGTATTGGCCATGGCATTCATTGTACTTTGATCCACATCTCACAGCAGGTACAACAAGGAAGCTTTCCTTAGTCCATATACAAGCTTATATACCCCCTTATAAAACTCACTGCTACATCCACAAAAGACAAGATTTCTAATGTGAGAGAATATGCTTGGATTTCTGAGTATGAGGAAGTCAGCAAGTAGGACCGCAGTACCATTGTTATGTCAGTCTTTCTGCAAATCTCTAAACGCTGTCTCAATTCCAGCAAATCTGGAGAATCTGAAAATAAGGACCACTTTGCTTTCCCATTTTCTTACATCGGGGGAGGGGGAGGGGTCTGTGACTGAACATCGCTGATAAAAACATGATAACTGAGTCTCATTACAGCCAAAGACAAGTCTCATATTTTAGCATTTTTATTAAAGCTTTTTAAATTACTGAGTGTCTGGTATATTCAATACTGGGCCTAAGTGATTTATATTAGTCTATCCCTAGATACCCCATCTAATAAATAACTTGGCAATCTCCTAACCCATAAATATCCCTGGCCTCAGCAAAAAGCAATTAAAGCCCGTTAGGAAAAAAAAAAAAAAAAAGTGGCTTCCCAGTACTCAGACTGCAGTGTCATTGGAGGGTCCCAGCGGAATAATTCAAGTCTTATGCCGACGGGGCCATGTCTCCTGTGCTTCCCACTCACCCGCCAGGAATTTGCATTCCTGGTCCTGTCAAATACGAACACATCCCAGCTCTCTTTAAATGCGTAATGTGTCATCATGATGCAGGTGTTTTATCATGGAACTGGTATTCCCAGCAACAAGTGTTCTACAATATCTGAGACAGTTTAGGCTTAAAATATTGTGCAAAACCTTTTGGGAAAGTACTAGTGCCCAAAATGTTCAAAATGCATTAAGCAGCAAGCCAGCTGCCTGTAAGGTTATTAGGGACTCTCATGTCACTAGCCCAGAAAATATTTCAGGTTAATAAGGTTCAACTAGCACGTCAGGTAAAAAGCTAAGGATATTTACGATAGTGGCTTTAAGTTCAGAACTTTTAGGAGCAAAAGAAGGCCTCTTTTCCTGGAAAAAGAAAAAGAAAACCCAGCTCTTCCTGGCCTTCCCTGAATCTCTAGGGGTGTATGAAGAAGCAAAGTCTGGGTATTTCTTTCTTCTTACGTTAATGATTTTGCTCTGCATTGTATTCAACACACCGGCACCCGTGTAAGACAGGAAACAGTCCCACGTAGACATGTCTCATTCTTCTCAGGGAAGCTTACAGGAAAAACTGCCCTGACTAGGGAAGGATGACCCTGGTCCAGGTTTTACAGGGATTCTCCAAATTACAATCCCAGTGAACCCATGGCAAACTCGCCATCAATTTCAGAGCAATCGCGGGCTTTAAATCAACTTAATTTGATGTCCTCTAATAATATTTTTCATCATTTTCTTAAACATTGTCTATTTTTCTGCACTTCCCTTCCCAGATAGTGGTCACATATGGCTTGTTGGGGGAGGGAATAACGCCTTCTCTGCTTTCACAGGAGCCTAATAACACCCTTCTCACACATCTTTTCTCTCTAGGCACATCCAGAAGGCATACGGATGTCAGGCAATATGAATGTCAGTACACTTGAACTGGATTATAGAGCTGTGAAGTGGGTAAATCTGGAAACTACCTTCCCCCTTCCATTGTTTCAGGCATTGGAAAGAGGAGCACCCACTAAATTTCATGTCCATAGCTTGGTGTTGGAAGATCTGGGTAACATGGCCAAGGATGTGATGGAAATTTACTTTTGCCCTGAGACTATTAAAATTTATTTTACACTCCTTGTAAACAATTGCTCAGAGTTCCCCCACAATTCTGTAAGCTCCATACTATCCCATTTCCAAATTATTTAATGTCATGTTTTCAAAGGTGACTATACTGACATGATAGAAATAACAACCTACTTCTAAACGCAGACAAGTGTGACTCCCGCCCTTACTCTAACACCATCCCCCACTGTTTTATGGTATCTCCTAACTCATCTGTGCTTTGTTTATCCAGCCAATGTTTACTTCTGTGAGACAGGCAAATAAGAAAATAGATTATTCTCACTTTTCCTAAGACAAAAAGTAGCAGAGTATATATACTGTTGTTTCATATTTATAAAAATATACCTTATGTGTGTTTAGAGCTGTATTGTATTCCTTTGTATGTGCATATGTACTCTGACACTCAGTCGTGTCCAACTCTTCGTGACCCCATGGACTAAAAGCCCACCAGGCTCCTCTCCCCATGGGATTTCCCAAGAAGAATACTTGAGAGGGTTGCTATTTCCTCCTCCAGGGGGTCTTCCCTACCCAGGGGTCGAACCCGGGTCTCCTCCATCTCTTGCATTGGTCGGTGGATTCTTTACCAGTGAGTCACCTGGGAAGTTCATTCCTTTGTATACACACATATAATTTATTGAACTAGTATCCTATTCACAGATACGTGAGCTAAAATCTATTTCAATTTACTATCACAATGCCACTCAAACTACTGTACGTTTGTGTGTGTGACTGTATGTGTATAGGTGTGTGTCTGTGCAATTTAGGCTGTGAATTTTAGGCTTCTGGAACAGAGTTCCAGAGCAGGTGGAGGTTTAAAGTGTAAATCCTCCTGTCATTTTGATGGCTATTGATAGATTTCTTCGTGTGGGCGTCTGACCATGATTCACATCCATTAACAGTCTGTGAGGCTACCTGTATCCCCAACGGTCTTGGCAGCAGCCCGTATCACTAAGTTTTGGATTTTGCCAGTAAGCAAGAGATGGCATCCCTGTGTGGTTTGATTGCATCCTTTCACTCGTGTCAGGATGGTCTGCAGCATTTTCTGTGGACTCTCTCTCCATGCCCTTTGCCTGGACCAGCAGGACTTTGCAGGGTCCTCTGTAATGAATCGTTTTTCTCTGTCCATCAGCTAGAGTTCATTCACTGTGTTAGTGGGATCTCAGCCTCTGGAGACAGAGGGCCTGGCCTGCTTCCCAGCACTACGGTTTCCTGGCTGTGTGACCTTAGGACTTTTATTAACCTATTTGCGCCTCACGTGTTATCTATAAAATAGGGACACAATGAGGACCTAAAATTCATGGGTGTTTAAGGTTTAGGTGAGTCAATTACATGTTCAGTGCTCAGAACAGTGCCAGCTGGGTGGTCAGACACTCCTGGTCTCAGCACTGCTCACTCAAAGGTTGCTCAGCCATCATGGCTGGGGGCACTTTGGTCCAGATCATCACTGGACAAGGGCTTGGCTGGGTGGTCCTACCTACCATGGCCCAGGGAGGGGGAGGCTTGATTTGGGACCAGAGGCACCTCCTAAGAGTCAGCATGATCATTAGTCTCTGCAAACAAAGCCACCTGTGCACTGGCCCCTGCGTACCTGTCAGACAGAGGAGCCTGGCGGGCTACAGTTCGTGGGGTTGCAGAAACAATAAAATAACAACCAAACAACACCAGAGAAATGTCAGGCTTGGGGGACACAGCGAGACGGGAAGGGGACAGGCACCTATGCACAAGCTCAGTGGGGCAGCAGGACATTCACCTGGCTCACTTTGAGCCCAAATGGATTAAATACCTTCTTCCTCTTTGGAAAATGCAAGAGAAGAAATGCTGACATGTCTCTAGGGGAGATGTGATCCTCAAGGGCAGGAAAGGGCAGGGTGGGTATGGTCACGCTGATCTGGACACCCAGGTGTTTTCTGTGCCCCTAACTGTGTGTTTGTGTATCTGATAAGACAAAGGGGATGAATCGGGGTGAGTCAGACAGTAGGTACCCGGTTGGCATCTTACGGAAAGGAAATGGAGGAATCCAGGCCATGGTTTTGGGTAAACTGGGGTGTTGGGCAGAGACACAGCTACAGTCAGAAATTCTCAGTGAGGGCAGAGGCAGATTTTGCAGAATCCACAGCTGGGTTCCCAGTCCAGCAGAGACTGCATGTTACCTCTGGAGAAAATAAAACTCCCCTTCCAAGCATATTAACACACCCTTCATCATATTTACTCCCTTAGGGAAAAAAGGTCAGTGTAACAATGTGCCATCCATTTTATGGGAATTTTTTAATCCCTAAATTAGATCTCTCCTAATTTTTTTGAATTGGGAAGTTAAAACTCCTATGCAGAGAGCTTTCTGACTCTGCCATCTCTCCTGATGCGGACTCTGTGTTTAGACACCGAGCAAAGAAAGCCCCTCCCTCACGGAGACAGCGCCCAGCAATAGGTATTGATGGCAGGAGGAGGGAGACCCAGCGGAGCCCTCAAATGATGGATGATTAATTTCCAATGGATTTCATTTCTCCTAAGGGTGTAAAAATGAGAGCTTAGACCCGGAACCTGCTGTGGTTCTTCTCAAGGTGATAAAAACTCATTACAGTTAGAGCCTGTTCTACTGAATGTGCCAGAAGCAGAAACACGGAGCATTTGGGAGGATTCAGAGCAAAGAGAGTCGGGCTTATAAACGGGCCATGTGTGTGGACAGAGACTCAGACAGGTTACTCAGCTTCCTCCCTCTGTAACTGAGAGGACCCACCTGCCAGGCTGGCTGGGGTGGGGATAGGGGCGGGGGGCCGGGCTGCAGGTTCCTGAAGTCTGTGGGTGTGGAGATGGGAAGACAGAGGGCAGGCTGGAGAGAGAAGAGGATGGAAGCAGTCCTAGAGTAGAAACAGGTGACGAATTCCTACCTACCCCCACCTCATACTCTTTCTCTCTCACAGGCACACAAGAACAGTTATATTCATTTGCTTATTTAACCCCCTAATTCAGTGCCATTTCAAAGCTAGATAAGGCCACAAACAAGTCTTCTTAATCAATTTGTTGTTATTCAGTTGCTCAGTCGGGTCCAACTATTTGTGACTCCCTGGACTGCAGCACGCCAGGCTTCCCTGTCCATCACCAACTCCCAGAGCTTGCTCAGACTCATGTCCATTGAGTCTCATGTATCAGGTACCAATATTTACACAGTGGTAAGCATGGAGCCTGGGCTTCTCTAGTGGCTCAGTGGTAAAGAATCCGCCTGCCAATCCAGGAGATGCAGGTTTGATCCCTGGGTCAGGAAGATCCCCTGGAGGAAGAAGTGGCAACCCATTCCAGTATTCTTGCCTAGAAAATCCCATGGACAAAGGAGATTGGCAAGTTACAGTCCATGGGGTCGCAAAGAGTCGGACACAATTGAGCAACTAAACAACAACAAAGTGTGGAGCCAGGCAGGGAATAGGCTCTCCCCTATGCAACTCCCTTAAAATATTTTGTAGAAAATCAAGAGGTCTTGGAATCTAGCAGGACCCTGTGGGACTCCTGGGCATAAAAACTTTTTCATCTCCTCATTTCTTGTTTGCAGGAAATAGGCTTCTTTCAGCCTCCAGGACCTTCCCTGAGTTCCAACCGGCAGGTTCAAACATGAGTTAATCAGGGAAGGGAGGAGATGCAGAGTTAAGGGAGCAGCAATCGGGGGACAATAGAGCAGCCTTGGGGGCAGGGTCCTGGTTCCCCCTCAAGGGATATGCAGAACAGTGATCTTTGAGCTGTTTTGAAGATGCTGAGACGCCCTCCAGGTGGGAGAAGTTAAGTGAGTGCTGCCCACAAGCAGGAAGACTCCAGGCCGGTCAGAACCAGAAGGTTGATGATGCTGACTCCTACTTACCTCACCAGCAAACAATCAGAAGAATGTCCACGAGCAGATCACACCCTCTTTGAACCAGGACTGTAAGTCCTCACTATCCTAGGCAGGTCAAGACACACAGTTTTGAGGGCAGGAACCCGCTGTGGCTCCTATTTCCTGGCAAAGCAATGAAGCTACTCTTTTCTACTTCACCCAAAACTCTGTCTCTGAGATTTAATTTGTTGTAGAGGTACAGAGGCCAGATTCAGTATCAGTCTCAAGGGATCTCCTGGTTTAAGAGGAATAACTAACTCCCAAAGGGCAAAGCATCCCATTAAATTAAAAGCTGAAATTGTTAACTCAAGTTTGGCCAGTGAGGCCAAACAAACTGAAATGTCAGTTTGGAGCAGAGAAATGTTTATTGCAGCATCATGTAAGAAGACAGGTGGCTCATGCCCTAAAGCCTGGAGCTCCTGAAGGGTTCTGGTAAAGCATTTTTAAAAGCCAGTTGAGGGAGGGTTGTCGAAGGGTCTATGATCAGATCCTGCACAATTTCTCTGGTTGGCTGATGGTGAGGGAACAGGGCAGGGTCACAGGGGTTAACTCTATCAGTCCTTAGGTTCCCGGAGGCCTGGGGTTTGTGTTCACAGTCATCACGTAAACATCTCCCATTTGGCGGGAGGTTTTTTACATCAACAAAACAACACAAACATTGCTATTGGTCTCAGGTACTTCTGAGAGCAGCTAAAGCAAAGGATATGGGGGAAAGGTCTATCCAGGGAAGGCTCCATAGGATCCTGCTTGGTTACAAAATCAGTTAGCAAGGTATTAGTTTTATCCCTTATCTGTTTTCCAAAATACATCTTTAGCCCTGTCAACTTTTTATTTTATCTCTCATTCTTCAACCTCCCATCCTAATATGATGCCTGGTATAATTGGAATGAAGACATGTTATTAAATACATGCAGATTGCATTACTACACTGAGGATGGTATCAGCCCTCTCCTCTCACGAACTTGATTATAAATCCCATACGCAGCAAGTGAGCTCATATAAATACAAACTCATCTTACATGCACAGAATGGCTCCCAGGGCAGAATGAGACCTGATCCCTGATGTTAGCCTCTCTACATCCGGACTCAGGTAGAATGATTCTGGAAGAAGGGCTGTGTCAGTTTCATCCTCTGTTCTCCAAGGGAAGGGAGAGCCCTGACTGGTTGATTCCACCTTCCTGGTTTCTGTAGCAGAAATAATTTCTTTGAGTCAAGTGGATTATGCCAGAATAACTGGATGCTATAAAACATTTAAACAGGGCAATGATGTCCCATCTGCATGATTCTGCCACCTTCTAATTTAAATGTAGTTTTCCATTTAGACCTTATATAAGAAGAAGAAAAAAAAAAAAAAGACTCATGGAGAGATTCCTTGGGCTGGCCCAGTCTGCAGACTTGGCTCATTTTCAAATCAATAAAGTGCAATTGAGAGCTTGACTGTGAGCTTCCCTCAGAGGCCAGGCATTCTCTGTGCCCCACAAAACCAAGTTCTGAGTTATGGAAACCCAGGGGCACACAGATCTACATAGTTGCCTTCTGCCCATGCAGCTGGTCAGATCTTGATCTCTCAAGGTTCCCTCTGAGTCTGCACCCAGTGATCTGTCCTGAGAAATGGAGTATTTCCCTCCAGTTCAGTAAACAAGGATGTCACAGTCATCAGCGACAGCTGCCATCAAGAATGGTGAGCCTGTGAGTCTGAGGAAACTCAGGAGGTGAAAACAGGTTGCTGACCCCAGATAGGTGAGGTGCATGTCAAAGGAATTACTTCAGTGAGTCCAGACTCCTGCATCTTCTCATACAAAGAAAAGTACTAAATTCCTTAACTTGGGGTATCTGGTTTTCTTTAATTAACAACCATCTTTTGATGTTCAGACTACCTGCCCTTTGTTGCAAAACTTCTACACAACCTGTCTCCTCCCCTCACCACCTCAGAGCAGTTCTCCCCGGGTTTCTTGAGATGCTGTCTCCGGACTTTTTAAAGGCCTAAAAATTCCCACCTAATAAAACATAACTCTCAACTTTTAAGTTGTGAATATTTTTAAGTTCACAATCCTCTCAGAGCATCGAGGCATCCTGTCCCCAAGGGACCCCCTCCCAGGCCCAACCCAGCAGGTCTCAGTAGTTCTTTGGGAGTTAGGTGTCTCTCCTAAGCACAGAGGAGATCCCTTGAGATGTCTCTAGTTTTTTAATACTGTAATACCCAATAGAATGTGTTGGTTTCTAACAAGCCCCAGGTGATGCAGAAGCTGAGATTCTGGGACTGCTTCTTGGAGACCCATGAGGCCCCTCCTTAAAGCTACCCAAGACCACTACCCCCTGCACATGAGAGGTTTTGCCACTTTGGGAGGACATGGAAACGTCTCCCCTTTATGAAGCTGATGCTTGTCTCATTCTCCAATATCCCTGGTATTTATCTGTAAGTCTGAACCTAGTTAATAGCAACTGCAATCACTTGACATGCGTTCACAAAACAAGGACGTTTGATTTTTCTAAACACCCTAAATATAATTAATGGTGCCGTCAGCCAACCCAAGTGTTTAATTCTCTGAGAGATCTGAAGGTAGACTTTCGTATTCTCAAATGTATGGGTAATACATGTCTTGTTCCTTGTGTCTGGAACATATTTATCTACTTTTTCTTCAATTACAGAACTCCTATTCATCCTATAAAACCTTTTTTAAAGATATCACTTCTGCTCTAAAGCCTTCCTGTATCCTCTTGAAGCAGAATGATTCGAACATTCCATTCTCCTTTTCCACCTGTGTCTTCTTGTGCTGATAAACTTCACACAATGAAGTGGATGTAATGTCCTTATTTATGTGACATTCCTGATAAGCAGAAAGCCTCTGCTTGCCTCTCATAATGGATGGCAACCAGTCAAAGGCACTTTTTCATGAGACCTAGTTTCAAGCACAGCATCCTCACTTAACAGACCCAAGAACTGTTGATCTGAATTGAATGGTGGCCATGGAATCATGCAGAAAAATAAAGCTGGTTACTTAATAGACTTGGTTATTTGCCTTTCCCCGAAGACATCCATTTCACTCCTAAGTTACTGTGGACAAAAGATTAGCAGAAGTGAAAAAAAAAAAAAAAGATTAGCAGAAGTGGAAAGAGTGCCCTGAGCTGATGAACTGACAAGTGACTCCCACAGGGAAGAACCTGACAGTTTCACCAGTAAAAATGGCTCGGAATGTGGAGCCGCTGAGGGCACCTCCGGGTGGCATTTCTGGGAGGCAGAGAAGTGCAATGAACTGCTGTTTAAGATATGAGAAGTAAAGCAAGAGATGGTTAAGTTCTAATCAAGGTATTCTATTTCAAGCCAAAGATGCTTATAACACACATTCAACAAAATATATAAAAATAGTTTAAAATTTAAGAGAAGTTTTCCTGTTTAGCAAGGGAGGCTTGTTTATCTAGAAGGTTCCCTCATCTGGAACATCTCATTACCTGATAATGCAGCATGAATAATGCATTCCTGCACATTTCCCCCTGCATCCGCCATATTCTCTCCTTCTGAAACTCTCTGCCCATCTAACTTCACAGATGAATGTGCCTGGGGCGAAGTGGATCTCTTGGGCTTGGTTATGAATGCAGAGTGAGAAGAGAAAAGGTGTTAATCCGGAAAGACCACGACGGCGTCCTGCATCCTCTCCCGTTCCCTGCTCCTTGGCATCTTTGGTGGAGCGCCCAGGGCCATGGACAACTGGCTGTGGAAGGCAGGCCTGCCAGGGAGCTTTGTGGAAGGTCTTGTGGAGTTCAGCAGAGAGGGCAAGTGGAGAGCTGAAATTTAAGTATCAAAGTAGAGGATGAAACTTCCCTTCTCTCTAGCTCAAACCTACAAACAACAGCCAAATTCTGCTCTTCTTGATTCCAAGTCCGATGGCAGTTCCACAGCCTTCAAGCTGTGTTTATAAAGTTTGTCTGGTTTAGGTTTTGGCAAAACTCTAGGCCAAAGCTGCAAAACCTTTTTGGGCTCTCTCTTCATCCCAAAGGCATCGGATCCCGGCTTGAGCCTGGTATTTACTCTTCAACACTGGGTCAAATCAAAGATTCTCAGGGACAGAAAGAGGGCCAGGGCAGAAAGAAAAATAAATCATTTCCAACCAGTTTTTGCCAAGGGTATTAGAAGCCAGGTCACCCCTGAGAAATCTCGGACATGCCCACAGAAGAGGGGAGCAGGGGCTGCTCACAGGTCGCTAACCTGCACGTGCTATGCTGGAGACAAGGGCATCTGGGTCCGTCCTTGCAGTATGGAGGACCTCAGCCTCAGGGCCCTTTTCCACCTACTGGGCCTGAGTTTTCAACCTGAGCTCTGAGCTCTGTGATTCATTTCAAGTCCCCAGTACTTGGAGCCTCAGCTGAGGGGTTTGGTAAACAGCGAAGTCTCTCTCCATGAAGGCAGAGTTTATCTGTGATTGCAAATGATTTTCACTTAAACATAAATACAGATTAAAAAGTGGGAGGAAGGGAACTTCCTGGGCGGTCCTATGGTTAAGACTTCACCTTCCAACGCAGGAGGTATGGCTTCCATCCCTGGTTGGGGAGTTAAGATCCTATGCCACTTGTGGCCAAAACAGCAGAACATTAAAAAAAAAAAGAAGAAGCAATATTGTAACAAATTCAATAAAGACTTTAAAAATAGTACACATCAAAAAAACTTTAAAAAAAAAAAAAAAGGAGGAGTAGGGTGGGCTGTAGTATTCTTTTTGCCTCAAACCTGCAGCTAAGATATGACTGGAGGTGTTTCTGTCTGTCTGTTTGAGAGCTCTCTGTGAACTACTTGAGATGTACCCAGTGAGGTTATTATTTCTAATATAGACCCTTCAGGGACACATAATGCCATAAAATGCCAACTGACCTATGGAAAAATGGTAGAATCATTGATTAATTTATAAATACTAACATGACCCATATAAGAGGCCAGAGATGGACCATAAGGAAAAACTATGTTTGATAAATCAACTAACCTCTGAGAGAAAAGAAATAATTTGTTTGTTAGGGGGAAGTGGCAACTTTAAATGAATTCAGATATATCGTGAGAAGCGGCTGAATTCAAGAAAGGCTTGTACAAGTCCCACAGCCGACAAATCCACAAGGCTGAAGAAAGGAGAGAAAGAGTGAAGGCACAAAAATCCCAGAGATAAGACAGGGAGCAGCCACGCCCTCCTCAACCATTTCAGTCCTTGTTAATCTGAATTCTGGGCCCACATATGCATCAGTCTGGACAAATAATAGTTTCTGTCGTCTTCTAAAACATCAGTTCTATTTCTGCTAGGTGTTAAGGCCGCATACCAGCTGTTGTAAAGTGAGATTAAAAAAAAAAAAATGGTCTCTTTTCAAGACTTCCCTGGTACTCCAGTGGCTAGGACGCTACACTCCCAATGCAGGGGGCCTGGGTTCAATCCCTGGGCAGGGATCCAGATCTCACATGCCACAACTAAGATGTGGCACAGCCAAATAAATGAATACGTATTTTTAAAAAGTTGGTCTCTTTTCAAAGAGAATATAAAGAACTTTAACGAACGATACTAAAACATTCTGGATTCTAATAAATGATACACTTATCAATAATAAAGGAACCAGAATATATTCATTCTATTACAATATGTTGAAGACTATTTACAAGAAATACGGCTCTCACCTAATTCTTCTCCGGGGATTATAACCGTACCCAGTGTTCTTCCAAAGCACAGAAGACCATTTGGATCTTTGCTTTGATTTAAGGAATCAGGAAAGTTTAGAGCTGAGAGAGAGAAGTGAAATCTCCTGCGGGTCCAGTCTCCTACTCCACAAATGAGGATCCTGGAATCATAGGCAAGGATACGTGGCTCTCTGAGACCATCTGGGCTGCAGTCACAAACACCACAGACAGGTGTCTTATACAGAATAGAAATGTGCCTCTCCCAGCTCAGAAGGCTCTAAGTGTGAGTCCGGATGCGGGCGTGGTGGGGTGGGGGCGCTATTCCAGCTTGCGGCTGCTTGCCGTGTCCTGACATCGCAGACAGGGTGAGAGAGCTCTCTGGGGTCTCCTTTATAAGAGCATTTACCCCATGCACGAGGGCTCTGCCTTCACGACTAAGCACGTCCCAGAGCCTCAGCCCCAATATCATCACCTTGGGGGTGAAAAGTTCAACATACGGCTTTGTGGGAACACACACCCACAGCTCTGCCCAGGGTTGCACAAACAGCAGAGCATGTAGAATTTTGCATCACTGACCGCTTCTGGCAGGGCTTCTTCAATGGCTCGGTGGGTAAAGAATCCACTCGCCATGCAAGATTCACAGGAGACACGGGTTTGATCTCTGGTTGGCAAGGTCCCCTGGTGAAGGAAATGGCAACCCACCCTAGTATTCTTGCCTGGAGGATCCCATGGACAGGGGAGCCTGACGGGGTACAGTTAAGGTAGCAGAGAGTCAGCTGGGCATGAGCACACACCCTGCTTCTGGGAGCTGAATGGCAACTGCCTAGGAAAGCAGGCAGAGGGGCTGCTCTTCCAATTCCTGCTATGAAAACAGATTGAAACCCACAAGCATCACCTCTCCCACTGCCATGGAGACAAAGTGGTGAGGACCACCCTCTCTCCTCCTGCATCCTGCCCTCTGCCCAGGGCATCTCCACGCACCCGCTTTCCTTCCAGAGCTGCTCCCCATGTGAGCATCCCTAGTGCAAAGCAAGGCAGGAAAGAGGTGTGCAGTGTGTGTGTTGGTCCCAGACTCCACTCCCTCCTCTGAACTGACCTCCAATCACCCTGGAGTTTCACCCACTGGAAACCCCTGGAGGAGAGGAGCTCTGACTCCTTCTCACAAACATGTGCTGATGAGGCCTCTGCATTTTCCTGGCTAAGAAGAAGCTCCTCATTTTATTTGTGAAATTAATTCTGTGGCAATGATATTCAAAACAAAATCCTATTCTTACCCTACTGGAATGGCTAATTATGAGAAGAATGGAGATCAAAGAGCAACTCAATAAATAACATGTTACCCTTTTTTATTGTCTCTAACAACTTTTATTAAATGCAAGGCTCAGGGAAAGTGCCAGATGAGATCGAGGGCGCCAGAAGCCAATTTAGATTCTGCCTAGAGGCCGTGGTTGGCGGCACTGGATTCCAAGGGCTTGTTCCCTCAGTCATGGAAAGAGAAGCATCGCATTCCTCAGAAATAAGCTACACAGATATCCGTACAAACTAAGCCAGGCAAGTGCAGGATTTGAGGACTCCTGGTTTTCCTTCTTCTTCTATTAACCCTGCAGGCGAAGAGGGAAAAGACCCCCTAGTTCCCTAGGAAGGAGTCTCCCTGGCGAGTGCCCTGCTCTGAGGAAATGGGGCCCCTTGACAGCACCTGGGCACCCCGTGTGTCTTTGGGCAGCTGAGCAACACCTGTTTGAATCCCTCCCTTTAAAGAAGACTCCAACTCCCAATGCAGCTCTTCAAGAAAACCTTTCTCGCTAACCTCACCTGACTCACAGCTCTCCTTAAATTGTGTCTTTCATCAACGGACACTGAGAACCCACACACATCCCAGCACTGAGCCAGGAGCTGAGGTAGTACAGGCACACAGGGCTCAGGTCCTGTACTGGGTTACTCCTGAGAGGGTCCTGGGACAAGCATCCTATGTAATACACAGATGTGACGTGTCCTTGGTGAGTCCACGAAGATCACGAGGGAGGAGACAGCATGGCTTTCTGGGGGGTCTTTATAGATAACTAGCTTTAATTCATTACTTTAAACTATCGACTCATTTCTCTTCTGAATGATTATGTTGGTTTTTCTATTGGGTGGAAGGAATGGAACAAAAGAAAAATACTCACAGGGTATCATTTAGTCCCACTGCATGCTGAATGTGCAGTAGAGAACAAGATTCTCTTACCTGCCTGGCTCTTTTTCCCTGGTAACCTTTTGCTCTGACTTAACTTTTCTCCTTCATCTCACATATGGAAAGTTTCCTCATCTTTTCATATCCAACTTAAATTCTTCCCTTGTCCATGAAAACTTCTATGATAACTTTGGCCCATATTTATGTCTCATTGATCTTATTATTATTTCTTTTCCAGTGGCGATTAAGTCAGTGACATCAACAATAAGAACAACATGAAACTGACCTCTCCAAGAGACAAATATGTTTATAGAAATAGTCCTGTTTAATTCTCCTGATAACTGTTTCTGGAGGTAACTTCTCCTTTTACAGGTTAATGCATGCCATGCAGCTAAGGATGAATAAAAAGCCATCCATAAGCTATTACTTGAATTGTGGTGCTGGAGAAGACTCTTGAGAATCTCTTGGACTGCAAGGAGATCAAACCAGTCAATCCATAAAGGAAATCAACCCTGAATATTCACTGGAAGGACTGATGCTGAAGCTCCAATTTTGGCCATCTGATGTGAAGAGCAGACTCATTGGAAAAGACCCTGATGCTGGGAAAGACTGAGGGCAAGGGGACAACAGAGAAAGAGATGGTTGGGTGGCATTATCAACTCAATGGCCATGAGTTTGAGATAACTCTGGGAAATAGTGAAGGACAGGGGAGCCTGGAATGCTGCAATCCATGTGGTTGCAGAGAGTTGGACATGACTTAGGGACTAAACAACAACAACATAGAAGAGGTGCAGCTAGGCGCTACAGTCTTATCTTTAGATTCCTGATCCATTTTCCTACCTTCCTGGCTCAATATTGTTGAATTTTGAGTGTCCTGTTTTCAACCAGAGCTTTGATTTCAGTATGGCCAATGCAGGTAAGGATAACATTTTAGACTCTTAATGATATTACACTCAAGTAACCCATCTCCCATTACAAATCCCAGTTGAGTGTTGATCACAAGTAAATGTTCAGTTAATCCTTCCAACTGTTTGAAAGTCACCAATTCAGTTTCAATAAGTGATTGATAGCATGATGATTTCCATATGTTTAGTTTAGGACATGGGAGAGAGAAAGATGAGTACAAAAGTGATATAGGAAAGGGGAAAGGAGAAGAGAGGAAAAGGAGATACAGAAGAAAGAACTGAGGGGAAAGAGAAGCAAAAGGAGAAAGAGAAGTAAAAGGAGAAAGAGAGAGAAAGATCAAAAGGAAGGAGGAGAATGAAGCATCCATTGCCTGCTCCCAGATCTATCTCAGGCCCTTCAAGGAAGTAGGTCTGTAGAAAACCAGGACCAGTGCCACAAGGTTATGGGTAATAATTGATGTTTTTGTGGGGCAAAAGGGAAAAGGAGGGGTTGAGGATGAAAGAAGTCAGGAGGGAGATGGAAAAGTTTTCAGGGTCACAGAATACATTTATCAGAAGCTTTTAAAGAAGTGTTTAAGAGCAGCTAAGCTGTTGCTATGGAAATAGGTAAAAGCTAATCCATTATCTGCAACCTCTGGATGCCACCAGCCTGCCGCTGGGGGGCATTCTGCATTTTATTATTATTTCTTTTTCTTTCCTCTCCCCTATTTTTTCCCTATCTGAACACATCACTGGAATTATGAGAAACAAATTAATAAAAGCCAAGGGAAAGGGAATTTGACTCCCTGAGAGATTATATTAACACACGAGGGAACCTTCACCTCATGTGTCAACTCGTAAAGACAGAGATTATTTCAAGAAGATAAGACAGAAAGAAAACAACAATATCTGAGCACCTGGAGGGATAAATGTCCTGTTCCTCCTCGAGCCACTCACATCCTTGGCTGCATCTCTGAGGTTTGTGCTAAAACCTGCAGAAGCAGCCTATGCCTCCTGGTTTCCACCCAGTCTGTGACCCTTGATTGGAGCCACTTAAGAGGCTCTGAAGCTTCAGGAAAGAATCTGCAGAAGCCATTTTACAAGTAGCCCTCATTTCACATAAAAGCTGTGATTTAGCTATGGGCGAACTCAAAAGCAAATTTATGCAAAGCCAATGTCATTTCCCATAATACGCATGTCTGAAATATAGGCTTTAATCAATGGATGCTTTAAATGTGCATATTTGTGGGAAGTGCTAACGATGAAAACATTACCAACCCCACTGTTATCCCAGGATGCTCCTGCCTGCTTACCATTTCCCAGGTAAGAGAAATGTCTGCCCTGACTTGGGCTCAGTACTTGTGACTCCACATAGACAACTTGCAGAACTTGGTTATCTTTGTCTATTTACCTATAGAGTGATGGTCTCACAGTTAAATCAAACTCTTAGTAATTACCCAAACTCACAATGTAATACATCTTTCCACACATCCCAACACCCGGTCATTTGTATGTCTCCCTAAAACCTAGAAGACCATTTAGTTTCCTCCTATGTCTTCATTCCAACAGCCAATAGGTCACTGCATTTGGCAATGGTCATTGTCTTAAATGACTTCTATTTCTTCATTTCCCTTCATCGCCACAACCACAATCTTTTTTTAAAAATTTATTCTGTTGAAGTATGCATGCATGCTAAGTCCGTACAGTCATGTCTGACTCTTCGTGACCCTATGGACTATAGTCTGCCAGTCTCCTCTGTTCCTGAGATTCCCCAGGCAGGTATACTAGAGTGGGTTGCATGCCCTCCTCCAGGGGATCTTCCCAACCTAGGGATCAAACCTGCATCTCCTGTGTCTCCTGCATTGGCAGGTGAGTTCTTTACCACTAGTGCCACCTGGGAAGCCTGACATTGAGGTATAGTTGATTTTAAATGCTGTGTTAATTTCTAATATACAGCAAAGTGATTCATATATATATATACATATATACATATATATATATATGTATATATATATATACTTTTCCGTTTGGCTTATCACAGGATAGTGAATATAGTTCCCTATGCTATACAGTGTGACCTTGTTATTTATCCAGCCTATATGTAATAGTTTGCATCTGCTAATCCCAAACTCCCAATCCCTCCCCACCCTCCTCCTTGGCAACCACAAGTCTATCCTTCATGTCCGTGAGTTTGTTTCTCTTTCGTAGATAAGTTCATGTGTGCCATATTTTAGGTTTCACATATGAGTGATACCATATGATATGTCTTTTTCTGTCTGACCTACTTTGCTTAGTATGATAATCTCTACTTGCATCCATGTTGCTGCAAAGGGCAAGATTTCATTCTTCTTTATGACTAAGACGTATTCCATTGCGTATATGTACCACATCCTCTTTATCCATTCCTCTGTCCACGACAGTGATCTAACTGGGGCTCTTAGCATTTCTTATTCAAACTACCCCGACTACTTCCTAACTGCTTTGCCTGCCTGCCTCAGAATGCTTCTCTTCCATTCCCCACTTTGCTGAGGAAGCCGCCTCTCTAAAATGACAATCTGCCTGCTGGCTCTGCTTCCTAAAATCCTTCACAAGCTCCCCGTGGCCTCTGCGAACTCCTGGGGATGGTGAGATGCTGTCTCCTGCCATCTCTGCAGACTCACCAGCTGCTCCACTTCTGTATGTGCCCTAGGTTCCAGATTTGTGTGTTACCCTCACTAGATACAAGTTCCTTGATGGTGAGCCCTGTATCCTGTTCATCTGGGTCTGCTCAGGAGCCAGGTCAGTGCCTGGACAAGACAGTCTCTCCGTAAACGCTTGCTGATTGCCGCTAGTGGGGATTCATTACCTCCCTGCCTAACGGCAGCCATCAGAGAGCTCATGCTCCAATCCACTGTGAACACCATTCATGGCATTGCTGTAAAATGAATTCATGCCTTTCTTAATCAGTTCTGCAAATTTAAATTCTGAATCATCAGCTCACTTAGAGAGAGACATAACCACTAAACACCCCATGTAACTCAGTGGCCAGCGACAGCATGGGTGAACAGGGCTGTGGGCAGCCAAGTAAAAGTACTGATGCTCAAATTTAAAGCAAATTATGACCCATTTTGCAGCAGATTTCCGTTTGCAATTGAAATTACTGGGCTGCAGAGCTATGTGTCTGATGCCCATACGGCGACATCCTCAACAATCCTTGGACACCCACGGAGTTACAGAAGGGTCACCCTTGGCGTGGGTAGAACTTGAGGCTTCCAGGGTTAAAGAGGATCCTTGGAAGAGTCTGCAGTAAATTCTCTTTCCCCCAGGCACACATGAACCAAAAAGCACAGGCTGGGAAGAGACAGAGAAGAACGTATTTGGGTTATAATGTGAGCTCTTGCTTGAAAACAGATGATTAGCACTCTGAAATGAGGGCCTGGCAGCGCAGGGCCCTCTGATTTAAAGAACCGAAATTGATGTTTCCAGGGCATGGTCCGTAATTACTCAGAGCTTCAAGAGAAATGATGGATTAAGAAAAAAGAGACACATAGACATTTTGTGAAGTACTATTTGGAGACTAGGACTCAGAGGAAAAAAGAAAGGACAGTATGAAAAAAAAATATCAGAGGTAGGACCTACAGGAGTAATTTTGTTGGCATATGGGTGGTTCTTGACATTTGGGTGACAAAGAAGGAATCTGCAGTCCAAATTGAAAGACTATCCTTCCTAATCATCCAGAACAACTAAAGGCAAGCTTGTGTTAGAACTGAAAAATGGAACTGGAATTGATGGTAAAAACCAGAACTACATGCCCATACAAAATCTGATATATAGATAACTTTTAAGATTGTCTGGTCTATTTAATAGCCCAGTGTGCTTGAGGACATAATAATAAGGGAGAAATAATGAGGAGAGGTGAGGAGGGAAAACTATGGTCTGCGAAGAAGAAACTTTTCATCTGGATGAGTCCTGGCAGGAAGTTATCCTGAGAGGAGTGATGCTGTCTAGGACAGGGGTCCCCAACCTCCAGGACCTAATGCCTGATGATCTGAGGTGGAGCTGGTGTAATAACAATAGAAATAAAGTGCACAATAAATGCAGTGCACTTGAATCATCCTGAAACCATCCCCCACTCTCACCCCCAGTCCATGTAAAAACTGTCTTCCACAAAACTGGTCCCTGGTGCCAAAAAAGTTGGGGACCTCTAGTCCAGGAGACCTTTTGGGTTGAAGTTCTCATTTCTGCATAATAATAATTTGACTCAGACTGAGCAAATTTAAGCTAATTGGCTGACACTAAAACTGGAAACTGACAATACACAACCGCCATCAAGGACGGCCTCCAACACTGGAGATGCCTTCAAGCAAATGCTGAGCTCATTGAATGGACAGAGGTCAGGTCACACATCAAAAGGCAAGGTGGGCCATAACCATGTTCTGTGTTGTACTCACTGCTGCTTTCCGCGTGTATACAAAGTATATGGAAAGTGCCTGTCTGTGCTCCCCTGGCGGCGAACAGACCTCCTCTGGTTGCGCATGACCAGTTTTTTTGATTCACTAAGACACTTGCCGACACATATTATCAGTTTAAATGGCCATACCACTCTGAGACATGTTATTACCCCGCCACCCTAGTGATGAGGTTGATGTGACCAGTCGATAGCAGAGTTAGGATTTGAAGACGGGAGTTGGACCTCAAAGCCTGTGCTCGTTAGCACTCTGCTTTGCTCTGGGATAACACTCTTGCCCTGATGCTTAGAGCTTAAAGAATTCCTGTTAGGTTTGTAAATTTGTAGCTGTAAGTGAGAATGAGGAGACAGACAGAAAAAGTGTGTGCTGTGGGGAGGGGCTCCCACTGCCCCTGGGCCTGTTGTTGGCCTTTTCAAAATTGACATTCTCCTTGGAATAAACTGCTTAAGGCTACGGGGTCTTACACCAGAGGGTGGGAATGTTTGAGAACTGGAGAGGGGGCTATGGTTGTACAACCTTGTGAGTGCTCTAAATGCCACTGAGTTGCTTACTTTAAAATAGCTAATTTCATCTTATGTGAATATCACCTCAATACATTATTTTTAAAAACTCACCTTCTCCAAAATTGTTCCATAATTAAACTCGCTTGATTGAGGTGCTTTCTTTTCAGTGCCCACTTATCCCTTCTGAAGGCAGTCTGCAGAAGCCAGTTTTACACGTTTATTTTAAAGCATTGAAGTACTATTGTCAGCTTTTGCAGTGTAATAAAACTTCACTGATTTGCATTTTCTAAAAAAGTGAAAACTTTTTGGGGTGGAGATGTACTAGGGAAGAACACATCTGACTCCATATTGGATCTGTTCCTTTTACTGTAACCCATGTGCTATATAACTTGTGCTTAGTCATGCTGGCTCTGTCCCTGTTGTAAAAGAATGTTACCTGTAGCCTGAAATATACAGGAGAGACCATTCTTAGCACTCTGTCCCACAAGGGTATAACACATTCCACTCATACTGTTAGTTGCTCAGTCTCATCTGACTCTTTGCAATTTCATGGACTATAGCCCACCAGGGTCGCCTGTCCATGGAATTCTCCAGGCAAGAATACGGGAGTGGGTTGTCATTCCTTTCTCCAAGGGATCTTCCTGACCTAGGGATCAAACCTGGGTCTCCCACATTGCAGGCAGATTCTTTACCATCTGAGCCACCTGGGAAGATCTTATTTTATTTATTTGGCTGTGCCACAAGACACATGGGATTAAAAAAAAAAAAGACACATGGGATCTTAGTTCCCCTGACCAGGTTTTGAAACTGTGCCCCCATTCATAGAGTTAAAAAGTGGCAGAACAGACAGCAACATCTCTCTTGTTGGAGATTTATAGGAATAGCATGACCTGACCTGGGCTTCCCAGGTGGCACTACTGGTAAATAACCTGCCTGCCAGTGCAGGAGACCTAAGAAACACATGTTGAGAAGATCCCCTTAAAGAGGTCATGGCAACCCACTCCAGTATTGTTGCCTGGAGAATCCCATGGACAGAGGAGCCTGCTGGGCTACAGTCCATGGGGTCACAAAGAGCCGAACAGACTGAAGGGACTTAGCAGCAGCAAGATGACCTGACCTAAGTGGAGAGCTGCAAGACAAACGATTCCAACACCAAGAAGTATGCATCATCCAACCTCACGACTCCCTCACCAGGGCTTTAAATATGCTTTGCTGAAACCCTTCAGGGAGTTTAGGGGTCTTTAGGCACAATCACCCATCTCCTTGCGTGACCCTACAACATGACCCTTCTCTGCTCCAAACACTGACATTCTGGCTTGTTTGGTCTCACTGTGCTTTGGGCATGAGGATTGCATTCAGTAATGACGGGCAGGGGTCGGGGGGTGGTAGTTGATTCAGGATCTACCTCCAAAACATTGATGGCAACCAAAAATGTTGCTACATCCAGCTGGAAATGCCTTATGTGGGCAAGTTTAGATGACCACATTGTCATCAACTACAACCTTCTAAATAGGGGAATTTATAACACGAATTCTTGAGGAACATCAATCCACTGATTCATTTTATGGATGAAACCAAGGGTGAGGAATAGGAGTCAACTTGTCCAAAAATCACACAGGATGTTGAGGATATTCTAGGTCTTTGAAGACAGACCCTTGCTGGAACCCTAGCTGGGCTCTCTTGATTGGGCCACTTTGGTCACCATAGCCTCTGGCTCTTAACCAATAGAGTCTCCATGAGTCAAGACGTCCTCCCCGTCTTTCTTGACTCTCTAATGAAATGACTCTCCTGTAAGGCACAGCCCTTTTTGCTTTGGCACTTGTGAGAGTCCTGGGAAGCCCAGGTTCAGGGTTTGCTTTAGTCTCATCTTCTAAGAGTGGGCATGTTCTAATGATTCATCCCATAGTGTCTGTTCCTCTGTGTATAGAGATCTTATTTCTTCTGAATTTCTGCACAATTTTTTTTTTCATGCAGGAAGGGCTCAGAAAACATGGTTCACAGTGGATAGTGGAGGCTATCATTGAGGAACACCGTATCAGTTGATGATATAGTGAAGGAAGTGATCCCACAGTACCCCCTAAGGCTCTAGAATGAGTGTCAGAAGCACTTAGAGAGTAGGCTACCTAAACGATGTGATGTGAAGGAATTCATTTGCACTCCCCCTAAGGGATATTTCCCCTGTGTGCATGCATTTATACATTATGTACTCCACAGTGTTAAAAAAAAAAAATGTGCTGAGCTTTGGGTCTCTGTGACTGTGTTTTATATGCAGGGTTAAACATGCTCAGAAAGCTTCATAGGTTTTACAGTCCTGGTGAAAAGCCAGTGGGGTGGGGCAAACATCATGCATATAACTCAGAGACAAAAGTCAAATACTCCACTTGAGACTCCTCCACTTATTAATGGAATCCTGGGCAGAATGCTTAATACTGCAGAACCTTTCTCTTCATCTGTGAAAAGGGAATAATGCTAGCACATCTAACCTCATGATGTCATGATGGTATTCCAACAAGAAGATGCAGATCGAGGCATTTTGAGAGCTGTAAAATGATTCTGGTATTTCACAAATAACAATTTGAAATTTGTACATCACAGGTCTCCACAATCTTTTGGAACTTGCACCATTCAAATTCAGAAAGCGGCCCTTTGAAAGTGTAGAAACTAAATGCTCTGGTTTCTGGAGGCCTCTCTGTAGGTCATCTCCTTTACTCACTGGATGCTACTTCAACCCTGGTATCCCTTTTTCTCACATGGTCAGTGCTTCCAAAACATAAACCCTGACACTCAGCTTAACTCTGACTTGTGTCCATGATGTATGCTGTGAAGGTCTGCTGGTGACTTCCCAGCAGGTCCCACATCTGGACCACATTCTGGTTGCCCACTGCTCTTGGGTGTTAACCCAGGAATCATATATAATCTCTCCCAGGCCCACATTTGACCTTCTCCCAACTGTGAGCTCTCCCATGACCCCACTCGCCTTATAGGAGCTCATGGGAACCAACACCCCCAAGAGCTTGCTCAGAATCCTGCCTGGGCCTTAGCCCCAGGCAGGATTCCTCGCCCAGGGCCTGACCTGGGCTCAAATTCTGGACGTTTCCTCCTGCATGACACAGTTCTCTGCTATCCCACTAACCACCCCAGTGGCCCACTAACCACCCTATGACTGGCATTTCCCAATTGAACAAGAAGCTCTGCTTGCATTTAATGCTCTTGATAACATAGACGACCAGAGTGACTTCCACTTCTTTTAGCTTTATCACATTGAGTAGATGTGTTTACCTACTTTGTTCCTGATGTCTGTTAAGCCCCCAATATTTACAAAGCATGGCGCCAGGGGGTATAATTTGGAAGAGAGAAAGCTACAGATGTAGGTGAATTATCATTTTGAGTCAAGAAACCAAAAAATTTTGTTTGTTTAATCCTTAGGTAGAAAAATTGGGCTCCAAATCAGACAATACCTATGTTACTGTAAAATTAAGTAGATTTGGACTGTCTAACATAGGATTTGAAATCTGAATTAGTTTGCTAGCATAGCATAGACAAGTAGGGTGTCTGAACACTTACCTGTTATAACCTCTGTTGCCTCAGCATAGCTCTTTTTATAGGTGTTTTGCCCTGAATGACCCCAATAGTACATCAAGAGAAGCAGACATCTAGAAAATGCTACTTGTTAATAGACTGACTCACTGGGTTAAAATGTTTCTGATTATCACAGAGACCTAAGATACGATCACTTGGAAACGTGTGAACTGTTCACTAATGAGGTATTCAATTTAATCAGCAATTTTTGTGGAGGAATTGCTTTGTTCCAGGCATGATGATACTGTGGGTGAAACAATGGTCAGAAAGAACCCGCAAGAAGCTTGTGCACTGCTGGGCAGTCATCATATCATTTTCTACTTGTTGCTGTGAGGTGCTCTGATGGGGTGTGGGGATAGGTGCTATGGAAGTTCAGTAGGGAAAATCTTACCAGTCCTGGAATGTCAAAGTGAAACCATGTACACGCCCATGTGTACCTTGTTTTTGTTTTAATATTTATTTTTATATACTTGCTTGGCTGTTCCAGGACTTAGTTGCAGCATGTGGGATCTTCAGCTTCCTTGTGGTCCAGTGACTAACACTCTGAATGCCAAATGCAGAGGGCCCAAGTTCGATCTCTGGTTGGAGGACTAGATCTCACATGTTGCAACTAAGAGTTCCTTGTCTTTTGAGATTGACTCCAGAGTTGATTGGGAAATGTGAAGATGTAGAAACAAAGAATATCTATTGGGGGGTGGGGGGTGGGGAGCGGGGAATGGTAACAGTTTGGACTATAAATCAGACATGTAGCAGAGTCACTGAAAGCCTAGTTCCCTGAGAGATATGAAGTCCTGACACATATTCCTAAATTGTTTTTACAGGAAGCAGAACCCCCTCCTGTTAAAAACTACTGACCAAGAACATAGGCCCTAGACTGGTTGAAATCGGAAGATTGATGATGCTTGAAACCTCACCTGGATGCTAACCAATCTGAGCATTGTGCAGGAGCTTATCTGCAGCCCCTCCCTGGCTCTGCCTTTAAAACCCCTTCCCTGAAGCCAAAGAGGGGTTTGGGTCTTTTGGGAATGAGCTGTAGCACGGCAGTGTTGTCCCAGGGTATAGCAGAGTGCTCACGAGCATAGACTCGAGGTCAAACTCCCAACTTCAAATCCTAAGTCTGCTATTGACTGGCAACATCAGCCTCCTATCTAGGGCAGGGGTGATCAAAGGTGTCTCAGAGTAGAGTGGTAAGTCACCAGTGGAGCCAGTTTAAGCAAAAGTAGAACGTTACAGTCAGGACACAGGTTGATATCCCGGATCCCAAAGGCAGAAACAGAATGATGGCCTCAGGAATGGAGCAAGATCTAGGGTAAGAGGTACAGAAGCGACCTAGGAAGTTCTCTCTCTCTTACCACCTCCTGCCTCCGCTTCTTAACCCCATCCTTCTTCTCTCAAGTGACAAAGAGCTTTTTTAATTTCCCAGTTCACTGGTGAGAGAGCACCAGTGCCATAGTCACTGGGGTGCCGTCACCATCATTAAAAATAGCTGAGGCACTTTTCCTGTCTGATTTCAAATTCTTTGAGAATAGAGGGCACTGGCTTAACCCTCAACAGGCGGCATGTATGGTGCAACGAACGATAAAAGAGGGATGGAGTTTTATTTTTATTTCATTTATTTATTTTAAATTGGAAGATAATTGCTTTGCAATATTCTGTTGGTAAGGATGGAGTTTTATTGAGCTCCATGGAGTGTTACTCCATTGTAACCTTGCAACAGGGTTGGAGGAGGGGATGGGTTAGGGATGATGTGGAGATGGGGTTGTTGCTGCTGCTGCTGCTAAGTCGCTTCAGTCGTGTCCGACTCTGTGCAACCCCATAGATGGCGGCCCACCAGGCTCCCGCGTCCCTGGGATTTTCCAGGCAAGAACACTGGAGTGGGTTGCCATTACCTTCTCCAATGCATGAAAGTGAAAAGTGAAAGTGAAGTTGCTCAGTCATGTCTGACTCGTAGCAACCCCCTGGACTGCAGCCTACCAGGCTCCTCAATCCATGGGATTCTCCAGGCCAGAGTACTGGAGCGGGGTGCCATTGCCTTCTCCAATGCATGAAAGTGAAAAGTGAAAGTGAAGTTGTTCAGTTGTGTCCGACTCATAGCAGCCCCATGGACTGCAGCCTACCAGGCTCCTCAATTCATGGGATTCTCTAGGCAAGAGTACTGGAGTGGGGTGCCATTGCCTTCTCCGGGAGGTGGGGTTACTTTGTTACAAAAGAGGAAAACATTGTGAGCTGGAGAGACCAGAGGGTGGTGGTTTCCACCTCAGGGAACTTCAAGTTGTCAAATGTGGTTATGATAGTATCATGACTGGGGGGAGGGCAGGTCATAAAAGCATTGAGAATTATGTTTAAATGAACGGATTTTTGTTTTACCCTTAGGGCAATGAGAAATAATTCTAGAGTAAGAGGGAGTCAGATAATGTTTTGTATTTATTTATTTGGAAGTTGGATTCAGGAGTAGCCAAAGTCTGACTCATTCTTTAGAAAGATATCTTTCTTGCTGTAGTTCAAAGGTTGGGTTAGAGGCAGTTAAAAAGCTTTGGTCTGAGATGATAGTTCTGGTAGCTAGGGAACAGGCAGTGGGCCTGGAGTTGTACAGAGCAGTGTGTGTTGTTGGACTTTGGTCATGTATGTACAACCCACAGGCAGATACTTCAGTGAATGGCAACAGAATCCGGAAATGTGGATGAGGGCAAGTCAGCAGCTAATGTAACAGGTGGAAATGAAGCCGAGACAGAATGAAGGAGGATTACTTCATGGCACCTTCCTTAATGTTTTTCTTCCTTCTTTCTGTTTTTCTCTACCTCTTTTGTTCTGATTAGTCAGGGCAGAAAAATACAAGCTTTTATATTTAGAACCAAAATGTAATACATCGCTGTGCAAATGCCAAGAGATATAGGGATATAAAACCCAAAAGTAACAGCATTAATCAAGTAATTTCATTGCCACATATTTATCCTAAGGAAATAATCAGTGATGTGCATGAAGTTCCTTGAAAAATGTTCTCTACTGTCAGGTCATGAATAGAAAGAAACAACCAACAAAAATGTTAGAAGCAATCTATATTTTCAATGCTTAGGATTGGTTAGATGAATTATTTCCATAAGATGGAATATCATTCAGCTGTATTGGGTTGAACAGGATCCTACTAAGATTTCTGTCCATCCCAGAGCCTTAGTAAATGACCTTCCTTGTAAACAGGGTCTTTGCATATGTAGTTATACTGGATTATGGTGGGTCCTAATCTGATGACTTGTTGGCCTGATAAAAACAGGTAAACATGGACACGGTAGACACACTAAGAGGAAAGATGCTCGAGAGAAGACAGAAGCAGAGACTGGAGTGATGCAGCTGTCAGTTAAGTATGCCAAGATCTGCTAGCAACCTCCAAACAAAAGAGGTGAGAAAGGATGCTCTCCTAGGGCCTCCAGAGATAGCATTACCACACCTAGATGGCCTACTTCCAGGCTCCAGAATGATGAGAGAATATACTTCTGTTGTTTTAAGCCACCCAGTACGTGGTATTTTTTTTTTTCCAACTAATAGTGCAACCATTAAAATTAACTTATTTTAAAAATTAGTAACATATAAAAATTACATGTTCATTGAAAAGAGATTATAGATTTTCATTCATGGCAGTGTGGTAAAGATGCTTGACATGACACACGAAATTTTTGTTAACATTAGGAAATATATGATTGCACTAAAAATAGAAGGAAACATTATGGGGGACACAGGAAACACATGGATGTAAGGGATACATTCTGCTCCTTGGGAAGGAGCAGGGCAGGGCAGTAGGGGCCGGGGGCACACTCACAGGATTGGGGGCTGGCCGTGCCCACACCTTTTGGTGACTAGAACCAGGTTCCCTACAGGAAGCTGAAGGCAAGATGACATACCCATCCATGAGCTGGGCTGAAGGGCTCTGTATGGCCCTTAAGGAAGGAGCCTTGGTATCTATGTGAGGTCAGAATCAGACCTAAGTGAGTGGGGATTCGTCCAGAGCTGAGAGACCCACACAGGTGACCACCATCCCCCACTGGAGTGGGTGGCCATTTCCTTCTCCAGGAGAGCTTCCCTTACATAGGGTAATTAAAGTAAAATGAAGTGGTTAGGGTGGGCCCTAATCCAATATGTATTGGTGTCCTTGTAAGAAGAAATTAGAAAACAGACACACACTGAGGAGGCCAAGTGAATACACAGGAAAGAGATGGCTGACTGCAAGGCCAGGAGAGAGGCCTCTGGAGAAACCAGCCAGCCGACACCTTGATCTTGGACTGCTCACCTCCAAAACTATGAAAAAATAAGTGTCTTCTGTTTAAGTCATAGATGCTGTATCCTTACAGGGCAGAGGGGTGAGGGAGCTCTCTGGGGTCTTTATTACAAGAGCACCAATCACATCCAAAGACTCCCCCCACCCCACCTTCCAATACCATCCCCTGGGATGAGGTTTTCACATATGATTTCTGAAGGGACACAGATATTCAGAATATAGTGCAAAGTTGGACAACCTTAAAAACTAGAAGACTGAAAAGTTAGATCCTTTGCAGAGAAATGTCAATGAACAGGTTTCTAAGCAGCAGCCATAAGACGCCCTTAGACAATGGGCTTCTGCAGGCTCAGCTCAGGAAGGAGTCATAGCCGATGGACAACCGTATATCCAGCTTAAGTGCCATTCAAGAGAGAAGGGAAATAAAATTGGTTTAAGATAGAAAAGGAATGATAGATTTTTACTGCCCAGAGACCTTGGTCCTAAAGGATCAAGTGGGGAAAAAAAAAAGCCCAAACAAAAGTAATGAATTCAGATGAAAGCAACCGGTATTTAAGCTGAGGTTAAAGAAATAAATTAGAAAACTAAGGCAAATCTAAATATTGATTGCAATCATAATTATAGCTTTCATATTAAAAATACCTGAATCTAAGCTTGGAAATAAGAAGTCTGCAAATTACAGCCCATAGGCCAAATCTGCCCTTCCTTCTGTTTTCATAATAAAGTTTTATTGAAACACAGCCACACTCATTCCCTTACAAATTGCTTATGGGTTTTTTCATGCTGTAACAGCAAAGCAGATTGGCTGCAATAACCATCATATGACCTTTAAAGCTTAAGAAAGCTACTGTTTTGCCCTTTGCAGAGTAAGTTCTAGATCACAATGCCATGGAAATATTTGAAGAGATGATGAGAAGTGATACTTCGAGGAGAGAGTATGTATGGGCATAAAAGTTTACTGAAGTCCTCATTTCTGGAAGAAGGTACCACATGCTGTTTTTCTTTAATTTCATTGAAAGCTATAAATTTAAATATGCATGCATACTAAAATCTTAAAGGTAAACAGTAAAACAACAGGAATAAAGAAGATGTGGTACATATATATGGCAGAATACTACTCAGTCATAAAATAAGTGAAATTGTGCCATTTGTAAAGATGTAGATGGATGAAGAGACTGTCATACAGAGAGAAGTAAGTCAGAAAAAAAAAAGGAAATTTTGTGTAATATTGTTTATACGTGAAATCTAGAAAAATGGTACAAATGACCTTGTTTGCAAAAGCAGAAATAGAGACACAGATGTAGAAAATAAACTTATGGATACTGAGGCGGGGGAAGGTTGGGATGGATTGAGAGATTGGAATTGACGTATATATACTACTATACGGCTTTCCTTGTAGCTCAGTCAGTAAAGAATCCACCTGCAATGCAAGAGACCAGGTTTGATCCCTGGGTCAGGAAGATCCCCTGGAGGAGGAAAGGGCAACCCACTCCAGTATTCTTGCCTGGAGAATCCCATGGACAGAGGAGCCTGGAGGGCTACAGTCCATGAGGTTGCAAGAGTTGGACGTGACTTAGCGACTAAACCAGCACTAAACCACCACCACCACACTGCGATATGTAGCATAGATAACTGTTGAGGACCTACCATGTAACACAGGGAACTCTACTCAATGCTCTATTGTGACCTAAATGGGAAGGAAATCTAAAAAAGAGGGGATATAGATATAGATACATACACAAACACATACATATATATGACTGACTGACTTTGCTGGATAGCAGAAACTAATACAACATTGTAAAGCAACTATACTCCAATAAAATTTTTTTAAAGAAATCATTAAAAAAAAGCAGGAGTAAAATATTATCTGTAAGTGTATAGATTCAAAATAGGAGATTTAAACTTTTAAAACTTTCAGTTCAGTTCAGTTGCTCAGTCATGTCTGACTCTTTGCGACCCCATGGACTGCAGCACGCCAGGCCTCCCTGTCCATCACCAACTCCTGGAGTTTATGCAAACTCATGTCCATTGAGTCGGTGATGCCATCCAACCATCTCATCCTCTATGGTCGCCTTCTCCTCCCACATTCAATCTTAAAACTTTATAGACTGCTAAAAAGTCAAATAAAGGAAGCAGAGAAAATAAGAATGAATAGAGAATGCATAATGCTATTCATGGATGTATGTGCCTTTAAAATATTTTAAAATACACTGCAAGTGTTGAGGCAGGGAAGATGGGGTGTGGAAGGAGAGGGGATACAGCTGTCATCTTAAATTTTTTTATTTCTTTATTTGATTGTGCCAGCTCCTAGTTGTTGCATGTGGGATCTTAGTTCCTCCACCAGGGACTGAATCCAGCCCCCCACATTGGAAGCTCAGAGTCCTAGCCACTGGACTACCAAGGAAATCCCTCATCTATTTTTAGAGTCATCTTTTTCTACACAATTTCAGTAGCTTATGTTAGGAAGAAATTAAATAAAATTTCAACCGTTGTCAGTTCTAGGTATAGGGATTAATGCTTTTGTCTTAAGGTTATCTTTGGTTTTATATACTTTTTAGCTTCTCAAAATTAAATAAGACTTTAAAATTAGACTTTAAAATTATAGAATACTGTGACAGCAATTCAGCTAACCCTTTGTGCTACACCCTCACATACTTACCTCACAGCAGACTGGAATCTTAAATATCCAGTTTTCACAGTGATCCCTCCATACCCCTAGCAAGTAAAACACAGCCACAGCAATGGCTATCCTGCCAGGAGGGAACAGAAATGCCCAGACTGGTAACTTATAGGGCCTGTAACTCCCTTTGTAAATGGGGTGATGATGTCAAGAAACAGGACCAGAAATGAGACTTTCCCTGTAGGGGCCACCCCACTGGTCTTTTGCTAAGAGCTCAGAAAATGTCATCTCTGGTGTTCAGGCTGTAATTAGCTATGTAAGTGGTCATAGGAACTGCTTATGAGGACTGTTCTATTGTCAGCCTCTGCTAGAGTTCTGTTTCTTTTTAATTCCCCCGTTTCCCTAAAGGTACAGTTTTAGGGTTTGGCCATTTGGTCCCTATGTTAGTATCTAAGAAGGGACATTCTTCAGTGAGTTAGCCAGTCCCATGTTTATAGAGATACCAGCATATAACAAGTGATTGAACAGGTAATGTTCCCTGACAGCCCAGCAGATTGCTCTGTACGTAGAAGCAAGTATAAAAGATACACTGAAAAGATGAATATGTACCTTAGTATTGGTATTTTGATTTGTCTTATAAAAGTGGACTTTAGGCTTAGACAGTAAAGAATCCACCTGCAATGCAAGAGAACCGGGTTCGATCCCGTGGTCAGCAAGAGCCCCTGGAGGAGGAAATGGCAACCCACTCCAATATTCTTGCCTGGAGAATTCCATCGACAGAGGAGCCTGGGGATACAGTCCACGGGGTCACAAAGAGTCAGACATGACTGAGGAAGTAGCAGCAGCAGCTTACCTGGTATCTAAGTCTTACACATGCATGGATGCATATTCAGTTTGCATTTCTGGACTTTCCAGAGTGAATTAATTACACTATTTCTGCTTGTGAGTCCCCAGACCACTCAGCTTTTGTTATCATTCCCCTATGTCTGCTCACAGGTGCAATTAGAGAAGTGATTTTCCATATTGAGTTTGCTAAGTTCACACTGTAGTTGTCAACCAATGCATTGAGTTTGTAAATCATATTCCAGGGGCAGGGTGGTGGTGGTGAACCACATAAAACAAACAGATAAACAAACAGAAAAAAACTCATTATAACAAGAGCCGGAAGGAAAACAATAGCAGTAAATCTTACTCGAGGCAGAAAAAGATATTCCATATCCATCACTAAGCAGAAAATTGAAAAATACACACAAAATACAAATACCTCCTAGTTTATCCTTAGGTCCTAATGGTAACTGGTCTGCATGTGTGGAGCTTTGTTAACAAAAAGCTTTTGTCCACCACTTGTATTCATTCTGAGGTATGACAGTTCCAAAGCATTGGTAATGTACAAGCCAGACTCGCTGAATGTAACATATTAAACAGTTCAGTAGGCTTACAAGGTTCAGAATGTTAAAAATAAAATTGTCCCAGTAGCTCTGCCCGTCTTTGTGCCAAAGCAATACAGATGATTTTTGAATAAAGAAAACAACAGTGTTCATCTTAGTTTGCTAACAACAGCCAGTGACACAAGATGGTGTACAATACCCTGACTCTATCTCAAACACCCATTAGGACACATTATCGTGTGCAATATTACATATTCAGGGTCTGACAACATTATTGCGTGCCTGGGAAAAGCAAGACAGGGAAGCCACACATGGGCTTTACCATGCGGAAGCCACTCTGCAGGCTGGGTTCCTGCTCCTTCCTCCATCAAGATGACCCCTCCCCTTCCTGCCACACTGGTGAAGAGAATAAAAAAGTCAAATTCTAAGTAACAAAATTGCTACTTCTTTCTGAAAGCAGAGCCATGAACCTAAAACGCACTATGACTTTGCGTGCTAAGTCACTTCAGTCATGTTTGACTTTTTGAGACCCTATGGACTGGAGCCTGCCAGCCTCCTCTGGCTGTATGCAATTCTCCAGGCAAGAATACTGGAGTGGGTTGCCGTTTCCTGCTCCAGGGGATCTTCCCAACCCAGGGATCTAACCCGTGTGTCTTATGTTTCCTACATTGGCAGGCGGGTTCTTTACCACTAATGCCACCTGGGAAGCCCCACTGGGACTTCATCTCTGTTGCTTTCCTTGGGTGGACAGCAAGGATGAATCAGGGTCCTTTAAGAATCCAGAAGATCTGCTGGCTTAAGTACAAATCACAGTATGATCGGTGCCCTCCACGTTCCCAGGGTGTCTGTGTGTTTCTGTCTCCCCTTCAAGGCAAGAGCTTTTGTACACCTTCTACAACGTGACATGACTTTGGATTCTTCCGAGAAGACTGTGTTCCTTACATCGGTGGTCCCCAACCTTTTTGACATCAGGGACCTGTTTCATGGAAGACAATTTTTCTATAGACTGGAGTGACAGGGTGGTTTCAGGATGATTCAAGCACATTACATTGATTGTGCACTTTATTTCTATTGTTATTACACCAGCTCCACATCAGATCATCAGGCCAGTTAGATCCTGGAGGTTGGGGACTCTTGTCTTATGACAATCAACTACAAATTGTTATGTCCATTGCCAAGACGATGGACAGATTAAAGTATGTGTGCATGTGTGTGTGTATAAAAAGAGGGAGAATGGGGATGGTGAGACTGGTAGTAGACCAGGTATGATACCCAGACGCGGTGGTGATAAGTAGCTTACAGACAAGAACAGTGGGGCTCCAGTACCTGCAGGATCCTGGCAAGACCCTTGAACAACAGCCCCTGGGAGGCCAGAGACCTTACTTGCTGAAGTTCTCAGGGAGGCAGCATCATCTCGTCCCCCAAAGGGCCTGAAGATTCATCGCACTCATCCCATGAAGAACTCCCGCTTAGCACTGTGGCACGTGGGAACAAGCTGTTCTGAGAGACGAGGGAGCTCTGACGGCTGAGATGCTCAGAGGACGGTGCTGGATCTCCGCAGCCTAATGGGCCCAGCGAGGCAGTAAATTTCATGGCAACTTGACACATTAATATAGAAGTACAGTCTGTTATATCAAAGGGAGATTGTCTGAGTCCTTAAGGGGAAACCGGCAATCCAAAAATGAGAAGTGTGCACTGGTGACTTGTGAAAAATGTAGTTAACACGAAACTTGAGAGCAGGGCTGCATGCTGTCCCCATGGAGTTCTCCTCAAGGGCAGACTCGGCCCCTGCCGGACGCCGCACGGCCCGGAACATCTATGTCTGCAGACTAGGGTGGGGAGGCACCAAGCCCTCTGTGCAGCCGGGGTGGGGAAAGCCAGCGCAGACATCTGTGGGTGGTCCTGGGGGGCTGCATAGGCTGCCTTTCTGCAGCTCTATTTTCCCTTTGTCTTTGACTAATCATAGCATATTTCTGTAGGACTCCACAGAAAACAACTTAATCCCCAATAGGTGGGGAGATGGTTTGGTCAACTACAGAATATCCACAGGATGAAAAAGGATGACTCCATTGCAGTGATCATTGTGAAGACCAAATTAGAAACAAACATGGGGAATATTTTGGTTCAATGTTTAAAGAACATGTAGACCATGATATCATCAGAACAGACGAAAACCCATGAAATATAGTGCTCAGGACTGGAAAGTAACATGATAGGATGGAACTAGTTATGTTAGAAGAAAGAGATGATGTTGTGTTTGTTTTTTTTTCATTTTGCAAATGTGCTTTATTATCATTGTAACATTATATTCTTAAGGCCTATATTTTTAATAAACCACAGGCATAAGGTGCTAACTTAATCTATTAACACCTGTTACCTTTTTGCTTAGGCATTATTTAATACTAATATTTTTAGCACATGCTTAACTTTTCATCCCAAAGCTAGAGCCCAAGTACAGCTGAAGAGGGAAGGTCCTTTATTTCTCACACCCATGATTCACTGTCCCCATGACTTTGCTGACCTCTCAGTGACTTTAACAAACTTGGTCCTTGTGCAACAAGAGACTTATGTAACCAAATCAATATGCATTGTTCTCAGGAGAGTCAACTCCAGAGGGAACCTTTCCATCATTCTGTTTTTGTTGTTGTTGTTTTGTTTTGATTTTGTTTCAAATAATGCTTTAAAATCAACTATCACAAGGATAAGTTTTAATTGAATAAGTCTAGTAAGTGAAAGTCTAGGGGATTTGGATTGAGTCCAGGTGTTCCTGTAAGTACTTTGGAAGCTAGTTAGAATGGGCAACACATTTGGGGTGACAGCATTTGGAGTCTCTAAAAGAAAAAAAGGCTTTAATGCTATACAGTTAAAGAGAAGTAACCATGTGTGACTTGCTCAAATTCTGGAAAATGTAAGTCCTCAAGCCAAGAATTATATATTTCTTTCTATGGATTGTCAGTATGCTAGACAGTGTATTAAAAAGCAGAGACATCACTTTGCCAACAAAGGTCCCTATAGTCAAACTATAGTTTTTTCAGTAGTCATGTATAGATGTGAGAATTGGACCATAAAGAAGGCTGAGCACCACAGAATTGATGCTTTTTAATTGTGGTGCTGGAGAAGACTCTTGAGAGTCTCTTGGACTGCAAGGAGATCAAACAAGTCAACCCTAAAGGAAACCAACCCTGAATATTCCTTGGAAGGACTGATACTGAAGCCAAAGCTCCAATATTTTTGCCACCTGATGGGAAGAGTCAACTCATTGGAAAATATCCTGATGCTGGGAAAGATTGAGGGCAAGAGGAGAAGGGGGTGACAGAAGATAAGATGTTTGTATGGCATCACCGACTCAATTGGCGTGAATCTGTGCAAACTTCAGGAGATAGTAAAGGACAGAGGAGCCTGGCACGGTGCAGTCCACGGGGTCACAAAGAATCGGACAGGACTTAGCAACTGAACAGCAGCAGCGATGGATCATTGCACAGGTGATGCCACAATCATTTATTTACTTGGTGGTGGAGCTATTCACTGTATTATTTCTAACGTACTCTTATCTTTATTTATGTCACAAATAGTCAAGCTTCAAGAGAACTAGACAAATCAGCTGTGCTCCCCACATCCTGTCCCCTTGGTCTGCAGGTGCTCCCCGTCCAACGAGGTCAAAGCCTGATGTCAAGCCCCGTGCTGTGCTATGGTTTATCCGTGCTTATGTCTGAAGCTACTTCCACCTGGCTGACAGCCTCGCAGGGAAAGAAGAACTGTATCCCACCAACCTGGTTCACATACAAGGGAACAAAAAATATTTTGAAAAGTAAACTATTTTTCTGGCCTCGGATGGCTAAGCAGTGGAGGTGGGACTGGAAACCGAAGCAGAAAAGAGAAACTTGGCTTCTTCTAATCCCCTCCAACCTCTCCAGCACTTAACGCCTAGAAGTGCTGGACATGACAAATTGCAGAGATTCCTCATGGATAACCCTTTATAGAGAGAACTGCACTGGATACAGGGACACCAGCTCCTTCATGATTCCTGTAATTCTTTCTCCTTAACAGCAGAGGGATATTTTAAGAACCATATATATATATATATATACATATATGTATATATATATATATTTGAAGGTCAACTAACCTTTCATTTGTACTTAAATTTCTTTTTCTTTCTTTTCTTTTTGAGAAATTCAAATGAGAAGTGCATTAATACTTTTATTAAAACTAAAATACAGTTGCATGCATATATGTGGAATCTAGAAAGATGGTACTGATGAACCTATTTGCAGGTCAGCAGTGGAGATGCAGACGTGGAGGACAGTTTTACGGACACAGTGGTGGGGGAAGGAGAGGGTGGGAAGAACGGAGACAGAGCAGCATGGAAACACATACAGCACCACGTGTGAAATAGACAGCCAGCGGGAATTGGCTGTATGCTCCGAGAACTTAGACCAGGGCTCTGTGACACCTAGAGAGGTGGGATGCGGTGGGAGGGAGGGTCAGCAGGGAGGGGACTTATGTATACCTATGGTTGGTTCATACTGATGTATGGCAGAAACCAACACAATATTGTAAAGCAATTAATCCTTCAATTAAAAATAAATAAAAACCTAACATACAGTTCCAATTCTATAAAGCATATGGTCCATCAGCTGAGGGGACAAGCTTCTGTTTATGCGTGCACCCTGATCTCTGCAGACAGCGGGTGACTGGAGGAAATGCTGTTACAAACCCAGACCCCCTGGTAACAGGGAAGATGATTAGATCTCCGACTATAAGATTCCCAAATATAGGAAGCCAAGGAACAGTGATTAACGATCAAAAGAATAATGGGGATGGTTACCACGAAGAGATTTAAGTGGCAACAGGGTGGGGGGCAGGGGGTGGGAATCCAGTTCTCCAAGAGCCATGGAGGTGTGAATTAAGCCATGATGCAACCTACAGGCAAGAGAGGTAGGCTGTGCTTGGTTTGTGGAATCTAAAGAAAGCAGCTACAAATGATCAGGGATCTAAGGTCAGTTACCATACTAAAGGCACCACCTCTTGCCCAGTTTCTGGAACTCAAATGAACTCAGACTCAGAATCCATTGAAGGAAAGAGCTGTGTCTTCCAGTGAGAAGGGTGTTTGCCACATGTGGGGAGTAACTGCCTTGGGTCCTTCCTCAATGGACCTTGAGCCGTTTGCTTGCACATCCACACATTTGGAGAAAAGCAAATTGTTGGATGGAGTCTGAGTTAAAAATGACGCTCAGAGTGCAAACAGCATTGTTCCTGAGACTTGGAACACAGGTATATTGGGGGTCCCCCATCCATGCCCAACTCCAATGTCCCCAAACACCCACATGACAGTCATTTCCCCAGACCCCACATGTGTACAACGGGATGAACACCTGGGAGCTGGCAGAGCCCTCACATTCAGTCTTCTGGTCTTTTACTTACTAGGAGTTACTGGAGTGGAAAAGGCCAGGTAGAAATTTTTGTACCCACCACCTACCTCAAACAGCAATTGAAACTACATTTCAGTTCTAGAGACTTAAATAATAGGGTTGTTCCCTGCTGTATCACCATTTACTTAGAAGACGTTCCCTTAGAGAAGCCAGAAGGATCAGATCCGAGAGGATGGCCACACCTAGCTGCGTCACTTCTTCCAGTCCAGGTGCTATGCCAGATGTGGTTCCTCTGCCAGAGCAGATTGAAGCAGATCATGGGCCTTGGTATGCAGCCAGTGATCCGGTTAACTCGTTATTTTCCTTTCTGATAGGAAAATCATTCTCATGACGTGAAACAACAGTACGTATACATGTATGGTGTGGCCCCAGGCTGTGATAACTCTCCAGCCTCTAACAGATTTCCAAGGGGCTGATCTTGCTGGACATTCTGTAGACTATCATTCGCCCACTATGTCGATGACACCACGCTCGTTAGAATAGAAGAGTGGGGACTGGCAAGATATCGCAGGCTCTGCAAAGATACATTTATTCCAGAGAGAGGAATAAACTCTACAAACCTCAGAGACCTACAACATCATTGACATTTTTAGGGATTCGAAAGTCGGACATGCTGAGATAGCCTTTCAAACGCAAGGGACAAATTACTGTATTTCATAGCTTCCACCACTAATAGAGAAGCACAAGGCGTGAAAGCCCTCTGCAGGTTCATATTCTGCACCTGGGGATCCTAGCAAGCCCAGGCTGTATGCAGGCATCCCTGATGCATGGGGTCATTAGACAGACAGGTCTTATGGGGAGAGATGCACCGTGGAGCTTATGGCTCCAGGAGAATCGCTGCAAAGATGCTTACAATTTGGAAAAGGCCAGGCCATCTCTGAAACAGAACTATACACCATTCACAGAACATCTCAAGAATGCTGTTTGGTCCTAGAAGAGACAGACCATTTATCTGCCCGGAGGACGTTACATCACCATGTGGTCAGAGCTGTTCATCTTTTTTTTTTTTTTAGTTTAATCACTTTTAATTAATTAAAAACATCTATGTATTTTCAGTTAGATTAGTGTTAAGTATAATTTACATGGAGACTTTTATTCTACTTGGGTATGATTTTACTAAACATAATCGGGTTTGCTCATTGAATGAAATATCATGCCTTCTACTAAATGTTTAAAATTATGAAAAACTGTAAATATGTTGAATCAAAATCAAATCACTATTCTGACAAATTTTATGTTAATAGTGCAGCAGACTCAGAATGTGGTTCAGATTGGAGACTGATAATGTGATACAAACATCAAGAAAATAGGGAAAGGTCTGTTATTCAGAAGATGCCTTTCAGGATAGAGCAGGGCAGTCCTCCCAAAGAGGCCCAAAACAGCTTTCAAAAGAACCTGGAAAGGAGGCTGGCTTTCTGCTTTCTGGTGGTTAGGCCTGGGGTTGGAGCAGTTTCACTCGTGCAGGCAGGGGCTTGCCTGGATTGAACTCCCGTCCTGCAACCCCTACCCAGGCACTAAAGGAGGAAGCACCCGGGCCTCCCGATCAACCTGCCCAAACATGGGACAGAGGGAAAAGGGGCCTTAGCAGCTGCCAGCAGGACTTCCACGGTGGTCCAGTGACTAAGGCTTTGCGCTTTCCTTGTGGAGGGTGAGTGTTCAATTTCTGGTCAGGGAAGTTCTACGTGCCAGGTGGTGCTAGGATGTCAACTTGAGGGCTTTCATGGTGACTCGGGAACAATCTGCCTGCCTATGCAGGAGATTCGAGTTCGATCCCTGGGTCAGGAAGATCCCCTGGAGAAGAAAACGGCAAGCCACTCCAGTGCTGCTGCCTGGGAAATCCCATGGCCAGAGGAGCCTGGTAGGCTGTGGTTCATGGGGTCACAAAAGAGTTGAGCATGATTTAGCGACAAAACAGCATGTTAACCAGAAGGCAATTTCCAAGACTTTTAGGCAACTTAAACCTTCTGCTGGTATTAACTTGAGTTAATCAGTGGTCACTGGATGTCTAGATAATTTCTAAGATAAAATACTGAAACATTAGTTACGAAGCAAAAGTTTAAGTTTATATATTCTGTCTCTTATTTTTATGATATATATATATATATATATATATATATATAGATAGATAGATAGATAGATATGGTATGCACTTGTGTCTCTTACAAAAACATCTTAATCTCGGCTCTTCAGAGACTGAGCAGCTCAGCCACCTTAAGATCACGTAGGGCGGGGTTGGAGGAGATAGGAAAACTGCACATTCTTTGTGGAGTCCTACACCAAGGTCACTAGTGTAAAGCCTTGTACCAAGCAAGGTCACAGATGCGGAGCCCACACCAAGGCCATCTTTGGACTCACTGAGCCCCATAGCAATCATTGCCATGAGCCCCCCCAATCTAAATTGGCCAACTCCCTGACTCCCATATTACTTCTTAACCAATCACCTAATGCCACCATTCTAGTAGAAACTTTCTCTGCCTTGAGGCTAGAGAACGACCTTCTCCATTCACAGATGAATCTGAGTATTTGTTCCCCGATAAAGATCCTGCAAAATATTCCCTTGAACACACTTAATCACAATGCAGCCAAGGGCACAAGACTCTGGGAACCCTATCATTCTACCATACTCTGCACTTTCCTGAAGTTCCCCATTGGATGGAATTGTGAATGGCTTCTTAAAATTGCAGCTGAGTGTTGATGTCTTTCTAACACTGTGTGTGTGTGTGTGTGTGTGCGCGCGCGCATGTGCATGTGTGTGCATGTGTGTGCTAAGTCATGTCTAACTCTTTGCGACACCATGGACTGTAGCCCACCAGGCTCCTCTGTCCATTGGATTTCTCAGCCAAGAATACTGAAGTGGGTTGCCATTTCCTACTCCAGGGGATCTTCCCAACCCAGGGATCGAATCTGCATCCTTTGACTCTTTGAATTGGCAAGTGTATTCTTTACCACTGCCCCACCTGGGAAGCCCTACCACCTGGGAAGTAAGGAGGGCATTTACGGAGTTGGTTTCTCTACACATGAACTGCACAGGTACAGAAACTGAGGAATGGAAGCAGGAGTGACCCTGCTCATCATCATCCTCATCTCCCTGCACACAGTTGCAGAAACTGTTCTTATTCTTGCAACTTTAGCAAAGCAGGAGGGTGGGGGAGGGGGTGGGGGTGGGAGGAGAGACGGGCCTGGAGAAAGGCAGGTCCTCCAGCCAGGCTGGTGTTCGTAATTCTAAATACTGGGAGCCCAGACCTGGAATCATCTTTTTTCTCCGTCTCTCCCGTTTGAGAAATGTCTTTCATACACTGAATGGGCCATAAATTAAACACTGGGAAATCTGCTTCACTACTTGTAGAGTAAAAGAGGACTTGCTCTCTGCACTTTTTGTGTTTGACCTTTCTATCCATTTCCTTCAGCAATATTAAATACCTGCTTCTCCAAGCTCTAAAAGAGGTCGGAAACATGTCATCGTGGTCTGATGATCTAATCACTAGATTAAGGGCACCTGCGATTCTGAATGTGAACCCTCTGCTTGTGCTGAGGTTCCAGGCTGCCTGGACAAGTCAGTTCATCTCTGCCTCAGTCTCTTCATCTTTGAAATGGACAGAGTAAGGTCCACATCTCTACGGGCATCTTGGGGAATCTTCACGAGATGCTGCATAGCAGCTGAGTGTGATTTTCTGTATTATCAGAACAATAAAAGGAGATATCATCCCTGCATTTCTGAGAACCGTTTGCACATATACCTTTTGCCAGAGACATGTTGTCTTCCTGTGAGTATCAGGATAGGAGGGGAGATAGATGAACCAGCAGACGCATGCTCTGCTGAGTGGGATAAACGTGTGGGCCTCCTTGCCACAGCAATCAAATGCAATGCACTCAGGTGGGGAGCAGGCAGCAGGAGGAGATGAACACTTGAAAAAAAATACAGATTCTGTTTCTAGGCAAGTGTCCTTAATAGTAAAAAATGAGAGAGTAGAAATACAGAAAATGTGTGTTATATAAACAGCATCAGTCCCAAATAGAAGCTATACGAGGAGCAATATCAACTCATCAAGCTGCAGTGAGAGGGGAGCCTGCCTCAGGCTTTATCTAAGGAAGAGTTGTTTTCCAAATGCTGCAGGAGCCCTGAGCTGCTTTTAATCTCCCACATTTCTTTTGTGCATATTCTCAGAGTGGGGCGAGGCCAGGAGAGATGAGAGCTGCCTGGTGGGGCTGGAGGAGGGGAGAGAGTGGGCAGAGGGCTGTGGGACGGCACTCAGCCCTGGATGAGCCATGGGCCTGGCGGGCATCAGGAGAGAAGATGAGAGGATGTGGCTCCGAGCTACCCATCGCCTAGGAGATGCGACCAAAGGGCAGGGCCCTGAATGGCTGAGATGCTCCTTACCCTCAGGTCCAGGCCTTGCAGAGGCCCTGAGTTATCTGCTGCGTACAACCCTGAGGTTTCTGGTGGCCTCCCTCACCTGCTTCTGGATACAGCCTGGATTCCAAGACCAGACCTTCTCCTCCAATGCCCAACTACCTGCCTTTGTTTTATGGTTCTCAAAACAGTACGGTGGTCCAGGAGGTACAAGGACCAAGGGAAGGTCGACCAAAGTCATACATAAAACAACTGGACCCAATCCTCGTCATTCTGCTCTGTCTGACATGCAGCAGGCACACAAAATCTGCGCTCATTTATTTGCCTCATTGCTATTGACCACCTGCTTAGTTGTAGGTGTTGGGCATGCCGTGGTAAATTTTTCCCTTGAGATCACCTTTTCAAGGAGTTCTGGAGAATGGGAGACAGACAAGGAGAACATGGACAAGTACTTAAAAATGCAATCATTTTAGATACTAATGGGGCAATTTAAAAAGTACACATCTATAATCATAAGTTCATTTTCTAAATCTGTGAGTCTTTTTCTGTTTTGTAACTAAGTTCATTTGTATCCTTTCTTTTTAGATTCCACACATGAGGGATGTCATATGATATTTCTCTGACACTTCACTCAGTATGACAATGTCTAGGTCCATCCATGGTGCTGCAGATGACATTATTTCTTTCTTTCAGATGGCTGAGTAATATTCCAGTGTATAGTTAGGGACTTTAGGAAGGTTGTGGACACACTGCTATATTTAAAATGGATAACCAACAAAGACCTACTGAACTCTGCTCATTGTTATGTGGCAGCCTGGATGGGAGGTGAGTTTGGATACATGTATATGTACGGCTGAGTCCCTCAGATATTCACCTGAAACTATCACACCATTGTTAATAGGCTATACCCCAATACAAAATGTTTTTGGTGTTAAAAAAAATTAAAAAGAAAACTCAAAAAAGTAAATAAAGATTATTTCATAGAAAAAAGTTAAAATTACACGTCTAAGGAGCACGGTGTGTCTGAAGGCTTCAAGGGAGGGTCAGAGAGGGTCTCCAGGAAGAAGGGCATCAGGCAGGAGCCTGTGTAAGGCTCTTGAAGAGTGTGTTTCAGGCAGAGTGAAGAAAGAGGTCAAAAGTCCTGCAGAAGGAAAGGGTTTGGGTCTAAGGACAAGCAAGAACACTGTGTATCTGGGGGAGGTGTAGATGAGAGTGGGGAGTAGGCAAGGAGAAGGGCATATCGCTGGCATCTTGCTGACCAGGACAGGGACTTTGTGTTTTTTTTTTCCCTAATTATTTTTATTAGTTGGAGACTAATTACTTTACAATAAAGTATAACTTTCCAAAACTGAACCAGGAAGAAATAGAAGATCTTAACAGACCTATCACAAGCACGGAAATCGAAACTGTAATCAGAAATCTTCCAGCAAACAAAAGCCCAGGACTTCATGTTTTGAGTGTAATGAATGAGACCACATTCACATCTTTGATCTGCAAAGTGACACAGCTTCATTCATAAGTAAAGAAGAGATGGGCAGCGGGAGCTGCAGAGAAAGGAAGGCCAGCCAGGAGGCTGGACAGGTCAAGGGAGAGCTTATCTTAAGAAGAAACATGGGACAGAAATGAGATTTGAGATAAAGTTTAGCGGTACAGGCAGAAGGACCAGGACTGATGGGGTGTTGGTATCTGGGGCTTGGAGAGGAGACCAAGAAGACTTCCAGGATTAGTTTACCAAAGAATGAACTCATTGTTTAATGATTAAAATATCTAATTGATTCATTAATGTTGCTTGTCCTAGAACCATGAAAAATCAATTGTTGGAGAAAGACAGCTTTATTAGATTAAAGAAAAAAAATTGATGATCATAATAGTTAACATTTTAAGAGGATTTGCCATTGCTAAACAGTATGCCAGCTGAGTAAATATCTTCTCATCCAATTTTCTCAAAACAGTAAAGAAGGAAGTTGTCTGCCACTCTACCTCTGCAAAAGCTTACAGAATGAACAAACTTTGTTAAAGCCGCACAAAGAGTAGGAGGAGAGGAAGGCTGGGTGCCCTTACCCTGTTCTTAAGCCTGATTCTACAGTGGCTCCCACCTATTCATCTAAGAAACTGCTGAATATCCAGACGAGGACCTAAGTAAATGCATACTGAGCCGAGATTTAGTATTTTCACACTTGACACATAAAGGCATATTAAAAGAGACCGTGTTATAACTACTCAAATAAGTGGAAGTTAAATAATATCGAGGTAATAGTTTTCACTAACTGATCTGTCAAAAAAATTTTGTAAACCATCCCCTCAAGGCACAGATATGAGAGTACTGTAACTGTCCTCTGATGTTAGTCATTACTGAACTCCTTAAAACAGATATGCATAAGCGAAAATACCAAGAAGTCGTGCAGCAGTTCGAGTGCTAAGCTGATGGGGTAATATTTGTGTATTTTAAAGATCTATTGAGATATATGCTTTCATAATTTGAAAATGACCCTTTAAATCAATTTACCAAACACCTTTGTGAGAACTTTCACATCTGTAAATTTCCAATTCAAAGAACTCTTTGTCAAATCTCGAGCTTCACGTTTCTTTCGGAAAATCTAATGGACATAAGATGTGGAAGAGATACTACATATCCCAGTATAAATCAGGGAGGAAAGAAAGTGTCAGATTCCAAAGGGATGGGCGGGTTTAACTCAAGAGTTTCTGTTGATTGTGGGTGAATATTGAATTATATCAACAAGTCCAGAGAAGGTATGAAGGTCTATGCTGGTCAGGTCTGGAGAAAATAACCCTCAGTCTGATTCCCCGAATGGCCCTTCATTTCAGATGCACATCAACATACACTCTGAGAGGGCATTCTCTAATCAAATGATTGCTGTTGTTCAGTCGTGTCCAACTCTTTGTGACCCCATGGACTGTAGCCTACCAGGCTCCTCTGTCCATGGGATTTCCCAGGCAAGAATACTGGAGTGGGTTGTCATTTCCTTCTCCAGGGGATCTTCCCGATCCAGGGATTGAACCCATGTCTCCTGCATTGGCAGGCAGGTTCTTTACCACTGAGCCAACAGAGAAGCCCCTGGGGATCCTAAAAAGCCACTGCCCTTTCACTATAGTGACCATGTCAGTCAAGACACCAAACACTGGTTCTGTTGCCCTGCTGTTGGTTAAACCACATTACAGCAAATTCCAACATACGAAGCACAGCTCTAGGAATTTTTGAACCATTCTGCTTGGTGGCCTCTGTACGTATTTCCATCACAACACTTCAAACATCACTGTTGCAATTGTCTGCTTCCTCCCCTGGAGAGTGAAAGCCTTGAGAACAGGGCCCAGAGCTTTGACCTTTATCATCTATTACTCAGCACAGAGCATGGCTCTTGGAAGGCAGAGCACACAAATTTGTTCAATGAATCAATCAATAAACCCATCAGTCTAGTTCAATACATTCACTTCACAGATAAAACCTAAGCCCACACTACTAGTTAATGATAGAGCCAGGACTACACGTGATGTTCCTCAAACTTTCCAACCCCCAGTCTATCTATAGCAGCTGCTGTATCTATTTCAAGGCTTGTATGCATAATACAAAATTAAATCAAAATTGAAAAAAAAAATTCCTTTCCTTGCAATGATCTGGATACATTTGACCTGAATCAGAAAATACCATTTTCAATGTATAATCAGAATTTTGTGTCTCAGGGAACAAGAAGGCTGTTCTTAGTGACGGTGTCCATGTGTGACCTGGGCTGTGGTTTGTAGGAGGCCTGGGAGGGAGGAGTTGTGTCAGGAAATGGGAGGAGGGGAAGGGGGAAGGAGAAAAGAATATTGAGAGCATGATCCAAGGAGAGGAGGATTTTAAAAAGTAAATTAAAAAATATAGCACGTCGAGCAAGTAATAATATTTCTACAGAAATGATAGTGAAATGGAATGGGGCCCAGCATCTCATAATAAATGTTCCCATCCTGCTGCATGAAAATCCATGGGCAAGTTATTAACAAGCAGATGGTTCTCTCCAACACCTGTCTGTATCACAACCCATTTACTTCCTTTTTTTTTTTTTTTTCTGCTGAATTGCGGGTTTCCATTAATGAAAACTCTGAAGATTCCAAAACCTATTTCGTCTCTGGAGACTGCCTACAGACAGGCAACTGCAGCATTAAAGAGGTTAAAGCATTTTGGGGGAGACAGGGCCTGGGCTTATACACAGGCCACAAAACTCTCAGAGCCGCATGGAATTAGGACCTGTGCATACAGAATAAAACAGAGATTTCCTTCTGGGACATTTAAAGGTCCTGGAGAATATCATCACTGGTGCTTGGCTGTTGAAGCTTTGAGCATCCACAGGACGGAGCAGAGGGACCGGCCTTAGAGCTCTGGCGCTGGCTTGCTTTCTGCGGCCTTGTCTACCCAGCATGAAGGCTGTTTCTCCCAAGGTCAGATCAGTCAAAAAGCCACGGATGGTGGCTTTGATTTGGCGCTGAGTCAAACGCAGCGTCCTAACAGGTGCTGCCCCTCTACTGTATTTGGAGACAAAGTCAGTGAGTAGGAGGTGCATTGTTCCAGTGAAGGGAGGTGACTTTGCAATCAGTTCAGTCTGGATGGGGTGCTGCCCCTAACCCACCTGGTAGGGTGTCAGCGAACAAGTGATTCAGCTTCCTCAGACTGGATCTTCATGGGGGTCACATCAGCATAATAAAGTCATGCTCCTGAGTTTTTGTGTAGATTATATGGGAAAATGACTGCAAATTGCTCATTACAGAGCCTAACAATGGGTTAAGGGATCAATAGAGTTTGGGTGTTATTATTACTATTGTTATACTTAGACAAAGTATTAATTGCAAAAATGCCTAAGAGACCAGAAACATATATCTGCTTCTGTCTATATCTGTCTTTCTTTCTGTCTCTCTCTTCCTTCTCTTTCTTCTTTAACAAACACTACCAGCTTGAATCTGGTAGTGTTTTTGAGTCTATTTACGGGTTTGTTCTTGGGGGCTTCCTCAATGGCTTAGCACGAAACGAATTTGCCTGCCAATGCAGGAGACACAGAGGACGCAAATTCAGTCCCTGGGTCTGGAAGATCCCCTGGAGGAGAAGCAAATGGCAACCCACTCCAAAATTCTTGCCTGAAAAATCCCACGGACTGAAGAGCCTGGTGGGCTATAGTCCAAAGGGTCACAAAGAGTCAGACACGACTGAATGACAAAGGACACATACGGGTTTGCTCTTAGACACAAGTTTTATTCTATGAAAGCAAAACATCTCCTAGCTTTTGTGTTGGGGCCAGTAAGAAAGAAACCTCGAAAAAGAGGAAATGACAAAGAAGCAGAGGAACCTTCCATACCCATCACGTCCCACAGTCCTCAATGTGCAGAGACCCAGTCCCTAAGGATGGCGGGTGGTATGGGTTGTGTCCAGTCCCCAGAGAGAGGTGCAAGCCAGGCTGTAGGTCACCACATCTAGGAGGTGAGGAAGGCTTCACACTTCCTTGATTAGCAGACATGTCACCCAGGCTGAACAGGGCTCTGAGTCTTGGGGAATCTATCTCCTTTACTCTTTAATCCTAAGTACCTTATCTTTCCCAAAGTATGTGGAAATGACATTTGGTTTAAAAAGTGGAACAAAATGAATCCGTGGGACTTGGCTTCCCATTGAAGTCGCTATGCCATAAACGGACTAGGCTACTTAAGAGGAATCCAGAGGCTGTACAGAGCTCCAGATGGTATTTTGGCTCCCATGGGTGTCCCTGGCGTCCCCCTGGCTTCCTTCAAATTCAGGTAGTATCACAGGCCCTCCACGATATCTCTGCTTTTTCTCTCTGATGTAGAATCTATGTAGAGCAGCATTTAGTATTTACTGAAGCATCATCCTTTTGGCTAAATATAGAACACAAGAAATGTCTACTCAAAGTGTTTGATAATAAAGAAAAATCAAAGAAGGAAAAAGAACCAATATACCATTTAGTCTGTGAAGTCTAACCTGTTATTCCTTCTATTCTTCCAGCAACATTTCCCAGCCATCCTAGCTTTAAAACAGCTTGATTTGGACTTATTATTACTAGGTCTTTTCATAACATGCCATATGCAAAGATATTTAATAACAGAGGCACATTTTTTCTTTGTTGACTATGAATAAAGCTGAAATAAAAGACGATAACATCCAGGCATTTGCAAGAGACTATATTTAACCTGTCTCTAAGAGCTTTCAGCATATGGCTCATATACATCTGCTTGCTCTGTGATGGCTCAAGTGCTCCTACTGGCCTCTTATTCTTCTTTCCTTCCTGCTAACAAGCTTCAAAATAGCCCCAAACTTTGTCAGAACGGAGAGAAAGCAGAGGCGAGATCTCACTCCCATCAAGGCTTTGAGCTCCTAAAAGGTTTTGTGGCGAGGATTGACACTGACTATTGAAATAAATGATTAGCAGCAAGGCCTGAAAAGCATGAGGTTTACGCAAAAGAGTGAGGAGGTAGTTGCCATGAGCACTCAGCACGGGACGCAGGCCCTGACCACTGTCAATCATGGCTTCGCTGCTACAGAAATTTTGAGTTTGTGTATAAAGGTTACAATGTGTTTGGATAAAACATACAAGGGTAACACAAATGTAAATAAGCTTTCTATGTATGCATGTGTGCATTTCTATTTAACAGGTTAAATGCCTTCCTTTAAGACAGGCCTCAGTTCTCTCTCATTCCATACATTTGGCATGGGTTATTTATTTTTATTTTTTTTTAAGGGATTCAAGTCTCTATCTGTAATATATACAGAATATCTCCTTGTTTCATTACCACTTCACTTGCTTCTTGTTTTCTTTCAAGACAAAGCTGACGGGTCACATCTTCCATGAAGTTGCTGCAACAAGTCTCACTTCAGTCCTGGTTTCTTTCATCCTCTCATTTGACAAATAATTATTAAGCATACATCAGGTATCAGGTACATGCTAGGGGCTTGGAGATACTGCCAGTCTCTGCTCCTCTTTCTCTATCATCGTGTGCCAACGTCCCTTATAACACCTGTCATCTTTTATTGCAATTTGTAATGGGTGTCTCTGAGCCACCTACTAGACAACCAACTTCCTGATTCGGGGAACAGCTTTTAAAAATATTTCTACTGCATTCTAGGCCTTGCAGGCCACCTGGAACATAGTAGATGCTCAACAAATTTGTTGAAATAAAATGAAAATTTGGAAGAGAAAGCCGAGGCATGGGAGATATGCAGAAGTTCAATATTTCTGACTATTAAACTAACTTCCCAGCAGGTCATTTCTATGAACATGAAATTGAATATGCATCTAATAGTCACCATGAAAACAAGTAACAACACATTTTGTTTAAGAAAAAAAAAACTTCTCATTTTTAGCTCTAAGCAGTGCTTAGAAAATTTCATCAACACATTGTAATATTAATCAAGAATAAGTTGATACATACTGTTTGGTGTGCCAAAAAATAAATTTACACTATAATTTGTTTCTCAGAGAGGCCATGGAGAGAAGTAGAGGGAAAATGGCCTGCCTCTGAGTTTAATACAAATAACCCCCCAACTGATCAGCCTTTTTATATTGAAATCTGAGTCACTTAATATTCTTTCTCCCGCAGTTTGGTCCATATTCACGTGCATTTTCTAGTTGATGTTTCTTTTTATGCTAAGGTCAACTTTTAGGTTTAAGGCCAGGTTTTCCTCAGTATAGCTTGGTTTATCTTGGAGAGGCTGTGTTCTCTCTCTTGGAGTTCTGAAACAAGTTTTAAGGAAGGGACTTTACTAGCTTGGTGATCAATTTTATTGCTAGTCAGCAATAAAAACCCTGAGCCCAGCACAAACCAAAGATCTCTGCCCCAGACAAAATCCCCGAAGTGACAGGCTCCTGTTTCACTTTTCCAATACTTTGCACACACGATGCAAAGAGCCGACTCATTGGAAAAGACCCTGATGCTAAGAAAGATTGAGGGCAGGAGGAGAAGAGGGTGACAGAGCATGAGATGGTTGGATGGTGTCACTGACTCAATGGACATGGGTTTGAGCAAGCTCCTGGAGGTAGTGAAGTACAAGGGAAGCCTGGCATGCTGCCGTCCATGGGGTTACAAAGAGTTGGACATGACTGAAGGACCGAACAACAGCAACAACTTATTCTGTTATTGAAACATCACCTTGAAAGAAGCCACCAAGTGCCTGTACCTCATTGTATGTAAAGGCACCCGTAGTCTTGATTTGTATGTATTTTTATATAAACGGGACCATGCTACAAGTCTTGTTTTGCAACTTATCTTTTAAGGTTTAACACCGTGACTAAATCTTCCTAGATAAGAGCAGATTGATCTCTTTCTTCCTTTATATCTGCTGGAAAATATGCACAGTGATTCTAAGCCACGATATATTCAAACACTCCTCTTTAGGTGAACACTTAGATTGTTCTCAGAGACATTTCTGGCTGATCTCAATTGGTGGTTTTATTTACATAACTGAATACAGAAGGCTCTGACACTCCATAATTTTACATAAAGGGCTTGAACATTGCAGATTTTGGTGTCCTCGGGGGTCCTGGAATCAGTCTTCTGTAGATATGAAAGGACAACTGTAATCATTTTTTACCTTCAAATGAAATTTCATGGAGTTCTCCAAAAGACTTACTGTAGTCAGTGTCAGATTCAGATAAGGGGGTGGTGTGTAGGATCCAGAGCTCACTCGCTCAGCTTTGGGGTCTCTCGCTGAGCGGGTCTGCTCACATGCTACCACGGTCCCCTCTGAGCCACCCTGACCTCATCCTGCTGCTCCCATGATGTGGACTGGAGTGTCTACAGGACCAGGACAAGATGCCTAATGAATCTCTGTTCTCAGCACTAAAGGTATCTGACCCATTGGCCCAGAGATTCGAGAAGGAACTACTGGAGTGGGTGTTGCCAGCTTCCAGTGTGAGGTATCTGTAGTCCTGAAGATTTATGACAGCCATGGCCGTGTCCAGCGGACAGACCTCACACGTGTGTAAACATGGAAGGACTGAGCGGGTCTCCCCATGTCTCCACCTGGAGCTCCCTCTCTTACTTGAGATGATGAGTGGTTGAACTTCATGGGCTATGAGATGGACTCTAAGGTGTTTTTTATTGCAAAAATTTGTCTTCCAAATTATGTTTTCTGTAGGCTAAAAATAAAGTGCATTTTTGGCTCCCGTGTACATCAACTGAAAAGAAGAGCCAACAGCCCTGATATAGAACAGCAACAAAATAATTTGGGACCAAAATGTATCTTTCATTCAAAGTGGATAATTCCTATTCTGTTAAGTGGGAAATTATGAGTAGGTAAACATCCAGGTTATTGTTTTCCAGAACAGGTCAATTCCTCGACACCAATGTATATCATATTCTGGAATTCTCAGGGACTCAGAAAATATCTGTTGAATCAGTTAACTTGATTGAAATTGGTTTTTCAGCTGTCAGTATATAATGTATACATGTATTGAAAGAATAGAAGGGAATTAAATCACATCCAGAAAATCAATCAAAAGAGCTGACAGTGAAATGACCATTTAGGGTCAAAAATTAAAAGAAAAAAAAATTCTGTAATGCCAACAACAGTGTGTAAACTCCTCTCCTATGTGAGCACAACTGTGAAGTCATTCCTTCTGCCCAGACCTTCCTCCTCCCTTTCCTGCCCCACCAACACATCCTGCCCTCACCTCCCAGCGCTGTCTGCACTTCTCTCATCTGTACCCTCAAATATAAAGCTCCCACTTTAAAACTCTGCCTGGGACTTTTTATTAAGACATCTCCCATAGTTAATGACCACACATCTCAGATTTTCAAGAACATCCAATTTTAAAGTAAGCCATCTTACTTTCTCCATGAACACACTCATTTGTCAAAACACATGTCTTGCTTAGGAAGTATGACCATTGTATTGATGCTACTACGTTACCCCTGCCTCCCTTACATTACTTTACACTGCATCTAAACTACCATTCATTCCTAAAAGAAAAGTGAAGAATATCTGATGTCACTGGAGTGAGAGATAACTTGGCCCGTAGAGATAGGTGTTTTTTAGGATGAGGCTTAATGCAAAGCCATGAGTTTCTAATTCTAGCACATATTGGTCCATGATGACTTTTATAGTACCCATCTATTAATAACTACACCTTAACAGACCAAGGATACAAACGACTCACTAAATGTTCGGTTTTGTAAGTTTCCTTACGTTATTTTTCTCCAAATGTGGGAGGGGTACATCTGCTTATAGGTACCTCTGAAAAGAGAAAGTAACAAAAGGCTCCGTGGCAAACGTTGAGTTACATGGCGGTGTGTTACTGCATCAGTATTTTCCTATCTTCATTAATGCTCTTAATCATAAATATTCCATGCATTCCCCATTCCCTCCGGGCACTGAGTCATGTCTGCTCAGAAAGACACTGTTCTCACAGGCTGCCACTCACAGCCATTGTGAGAGACAGACACTTCAGCGCGCACTCGGAAAGTGTTTACTGAATTCACAAACAGGAGACGGCTTCACAGAAACAAATCTCGGCTGAGCCTTCTGCACAGATGTCAGATTTCCGTAGAAGCCTCCCGGAGGCACACGGATCCCACAATGGACTATTTTTAGTCCTGATAATTAATATTGGAGGAGAAGGGGAGGAGGATGAAAATGTAGCTCCAGCAAAAAAGCAATTACCATCGACATCATATATTCTCACCTACGAGATGTGTTATTTTCAGAGAAATAAAGAGAGAAACCTTCCCCAAACCTACAGATTTTTCGACTATGCCTCCCATGAAGTAGATGTTTAATTCTTCCCCTTTAGGATTCCAGAAAGAGCCTGGGCTCGTAGGTTAATATATGCAGCAAATGTTATATCAGTGTGGATCTTACTACTACAAAAAGAGATGTTTGTTTTGAAGTCCCAGAAAGCAAGAATTTGCATCCCCTGCACACACCGAATATTCATGATTAGCAGCTGCAACAAAAGTTGGGGATGCCTTCAAATTCCTTTCCGCCAGGTCCCCAGTGCCTAATTTTTGAGACATTTTCTCACTCCTTTAGGGCTTCACTGAAATTGGTCCTGTCGGTGAAGACTTCTGCATTCCATGTGGATGCACCCACATCTGTTAAGTAGCACACTCTTGTTCCAGCTCAGTGAAACCCAGTCTGTGATGAAAGAGAACAACGTAGGGTTGCTCAGCGTCCAGAAGCACAGTGAAAGGGATGGCAGGTGCCTCATTGTGCTCAGACAAGGTCCCCAACACAAGCTCCCATCTGCTCACCTGCCCTCAACCCTCAGCTCAGGGCTGAGGCCCTGGAGAGGGAGGGGGCAGTTGCATCACGGAGCCCCACAGACGACTTTGATTTCAGAGCTGTTATTGTTCAGTCTCTCAGTTGTGTCCAACTCCTCGCCACCCCATGGAGGGCAGCACACCAGGCTTCCCTGTCCCTCAGCACCTCCTGGAGCTAGATTAAACTCATCATTGAGACGGTGATGCCATCCAACCATCTTATCCTGTGTCGGAGCTGAGTTCTCGGTTTCGTTTACCTCTCTGCTCTATGCATCCTCTCCTTCTTGGAAAGCTGTGCTCTCCTCAAGTCTATGAATTTTGCACAAAGTTTAGTCTTTTTTTCTGACAGTTTCTCCTCTGTTTCCATCACAGCCTGCTTGTCTTCCGGCTGCCCCAGAAATGTTGGCTTTGCACAGGGATTCACACCCTCTGCGCTAAATCTAAATGTCCAGCCCAGACTCTTGTCAGGACTTACACTCGTGTATTCACATGTCGGCTAGGTGTCTCCTAGTGATACATCACAGAATCTCAAATTCACACATCCAAACTGGCCTTACTACCTTTCCCTCTAAGCCAGTCTCATCTCTGAGGCTTGCATCTTGTCACTGGGACTGTGGTCCCCTCAGCCACGGATAGGCCTGTATGTGTGTGTCCTCCACGGCCCTCTTCCTCCACATCCAGTCTACGGCCAGTTCACATCACAGCATCTCCAAAAGAGTTCTGGACTCTACACTCCTTGTTGCCTCTGCCGTCAGTGCCTGATCCAAGCCCTCATCCTCACTAGCCCGGACAACCACTGCAGCTTCCTAAAGTGACTCCCTGTTTCTGCATCCTCAAATTCACCCTCCATCTGCCAGCGAGATCATTCCAGAATATCATCAGACATACGAGACTGCCCAACTTAAAGCGTTCCATGGATTTCTTTAGCATCTAAAAGATAAAAGCAAGACTCCTTACGGTTGTATAACACCTGGTCCCTGCTTTTGTCCCTAATCTCATGCATGCCTAAAGACTGTCATCCTGCCTGGAATTCAGCATTCTAAGCATGCTGAGCTGTTTGAAAATGGAAGTATAGTTGCTTTTTAAAAACTGAAGTAGAGTTGATTTATAATATTGTGTTAGTTTCAGGTATACAGAAAAGTGATTGCTATATATATATATATAATTACTATAAATTTACTGTATAATAGAGGATGAGATGGTTGGATGGTATCACCGACTCGATGGACATGAGTTTGAGCAAGCTTTGGGAGTTGGTGAAGGACAGGGAAGCCTGGCGTGCTATAGTCCACGGGGTCGCAAAGAGTCAGACACGACTAAGCGGCTGAACTGAACTGAGATATACTTCCCAGATTATTTCCCTTATAAAATATTGAATATAGTTCCCATAGTTCCCAGTATTATGCATTAAATAATGTTTTGCTTATCTATTTTATGTATAGTAGTTTGTGTCTGTTAATCCCATACTCTTAATTTAACCTCCCCGCATTCCCTTTTCCTTTTGGTAACCGTTTAGTTTGTTTTCTATGTCTATTTGAATCTGTTTCTGTTTTGTACATAGATAGATTCACTTGTATTATTTTTTAGATTCCACATATATCATATGGTATTTGTCTTTCTCTTTCTGACTTACTTCACTAAGTATTACTATTCTCTTCATCCATGCATGTTGCTACAAATGGTATTATTTCATTCTTTTTTATGACTGAGTAATATTCCATTGTGTGTGTGTGTTACATCTTCTTTATCCATTCATCTGTCGATGGACACTTAGATTGCTTTCATGTCTTGGCTATTATGAACAGTGCTACTATGAATATTGGGGTGCATGTGTCTTTTCTAATTACAGTTTTCTCTGGATATATGCCCAGGAATGGGTTTGTGGCTTATATGGTAACTCTATTTTTAGTTCTTTCAGGGACCTCCATACTGTTTTCCATAATGACTGTACCAAATTACATTCCCAAACAGTGTAGAAGGGTTCCTTTTTCCCCTTTTCTCCATACCCTCTCCAGCATTTGTTATTTGTAGACTTTTTGATGATGGTCAGTCTGACTGGTGTGAGGTGATACCGCATTGTAGCTTTGATTTGCATTTCTCTAATAATTAGTGATGTTGAGCATCTTTTCATGTGTCTGTTGGCCATCAGTATATATTCTTTGGAGAATATATTTAAGTCTTCTGTCCATTTTTTCATTCGATTTTTTTTCAATACTAAGCTACCTGAGTTATTTGTATATTTTGAGTATTAACCTGTTATTGGTTGCATCATTTGCAAATATTTTCTTCCATTCTGTAGGTTTTTGTTTTGTTAATGTTTTCTTTATTCTCTATGCAAGTGTTGCTTTTATCCTCTCTTTAATTAAATCATACCTCTCTAATTAACTCCATCGCACCTTCCTTGCCAGACTTAGCAATTCTCTTTATCCCCTAACATTCAGCTCCAGATCCTTCCCTGGCAGAATTCCCTGAACACCCACCCACGGTACAACACTGTTGCACTTGCCATTGATACAGTCCAGGAGGAAGCATCCTGAACTCCATCGGCCAGGAGTTTTGTCTTGCTCACCCTGGTGTAAACCCAGACTCTGGAACACTGGTCGGTGCCCATCTTTATCAGTCAACGTTTCCAAATATTCATCTAAAAAGCAAGGTTCACAATATGAAGAAAAATGAGAGCTCAGATTCAGGTAGAATGTTTGTTCCATGCCTCTGTTCTCAAGAGCTAACGGAAGTCCCTAAAAGTAAGAGGGGAAATTGAGGAGCCTTGGTTTGGGCACCAAATTATTCTTTTTCTTGGTACTTATTTTCTTAGAAATGTCAGAAGGAACCCGTTTCTTTGCTTTAAATTTTCTTTTCATTTCCCCTGCATCTGTCTGTCTGCCCCTATCCACAGCAGACTTTTGAGCTCCCTGCAAGACTCAGTCTCGGATTCTCTGTTCTTCCTGATTCACTCACTTCTCCTTGGTCCTTTCCTTCACCCCCAAATCTGCCCCATCACTTTCTCATGGAATATGCCAAAATTTCCCTGTCCTGCACTGACTGCCCTTCTGAATGTTGGGCCAGTTTTCTAACTGGAGCCCAGTCTGTTCTCCTGAATGTTCTTCTGTCAAAACACACATGACATTAAAACAAGATTTATCCTTTTCCCTGAAACCACCCCTCCCCATGACTCTCTTGCTTTTTGGATGGCACCAACATTCTAAATCGCTCAGCCTTGTAGATGAAGAATCAACTTTGTCATCTTCTCTTCCTACACCTCCCACATTTAATCAGTAACAACAGTCTTTTTAATTAACATAGATGTGGGAAATTAACAAAGTTTTCAGAAATGATGAGTAGTTTGGTTTAATTGATGTGGAGGGTATAGTAAAGCATCAGTGGAGTATCAGACCAAAATGCTAGCACAGCCTGAAACTTCAGAGTCTTATGGTCAAAGCTAAGGAACTGGGGATTCATTTAAAAGAGCACTTGAAAAGTGATGAATACATATTATAAGAAATGAGTTTTGATAGACATTAATCTGGTCTTGACATCTGGAAGGATAGAATGGTGGTGGTGTTGGTGGGGATTGCTATTTAAATTAAAATACAAAGGACCATTGCTTAGTTTGACGTTTGCTCCTTGGAAGAAAAGGTAGGACAAACCTAGACAGTGTATTGAAAAATAGACCCATCACTTTGCCAACAAAGGTCCGTATAGTCAAAGCTATGGTTTTTCCAGTAGTCATGTTCAGGTGTGAGAGCTGGACCATAAAGAAGGCTGAGTGCTGAAGAATTGGTGCTTTTGAACTGTGGTGCTAGAGAAGACTCTTGATAGTCCCTTGGACTGCAAGGAGATTAAACTAGTCAATCCTGAAGGAAATCAATGATGAATATTCATTGGAAGGACTGATGATGAAGCTGAAGCTCCAATACTTCGGCCACCTAATGCAAAGAGATGACTCACTGGAAAAGACCCTGATGCTGGGAAAGATTGAGAGCAGGAGAAGGGGGCAACAGAGGATGAGATGGTTGGATAGCATCACTGACTCAATGGACATGAATTTGAGCAAGCTCTGGGAGATAGTGAAGGACAGGGAAGCCTGGCATACTGTAGTCCATGGGGTCACAAAGAGTTGGACACAACTTAGCAACAGAACAACACCAATAGCTCAGTTATAGGCCAGCTGTGTGACTGTTAAGGTACTAAGGTTCACTGAACTAAGCACCCTCCCTAGAAAAGAAGTTTAATAACATCTTTCCTAGGAGCATCTTGTGTGTTAGAGACAACACAGGCAAAAGCCCAAGTAAGCATGCCAGCACTTTTGAGGCACTGATTGACTTGGTTTCGAGAGTGATTCCTACTCAGTAGGGGACTTCCTGGATTTCTGGGCTGGGGCTCAGCTCAGTCCCAAAGAATGTGGAGATTGTTCCTGGACACCTTCAATCAACCCCTCCAGCGACCTGTGTCCTAGCATCCTTGAGACCACACCCACTCTGAGACCACAGCCATAGCTAGTTCATCTCTGCCTCAACAATACACAACCAGCACCTACACACAGCAAGACAATAGTGTTAGATGGCTGAATCTGTTAATGAATAAACCCAAGCCTAGAGTGATTAGCTTGCTTTCAAGTGGAGTGAGGTTCCCAGCTATTTGAACAGTGGAGTCCTTCTGCAGGTCTACGAACACTTCTGATTTACCCTTGGCACCTGTAAGTGATATTATCAGGTACTTGGGTCCTTTTTCTTCTTCCAAGTGGTCTCAAGTACACTTTGAAGCTGTTGAAATGGGCAGAAGGAATTTCCTCTTATACCTTCAAGAAATAAGGTAATAAGAATTCTTCAGTCCTATTGACATGAAAAGTTAATGTTCTTATTTATTCATCTATTTTTATGGTTTTGTTGTGCCTGCTTATCTCCATCTTCAGCTCTTTGGGTTTCTCTCTGGACAGGCTTGCCCTCGCTCAAGCCTGATGTATGTACAGAAAACACGAAATTAGCAATTAGCCGGAAGAACTGCCGGTGGGGAGTCGCTCTTCTTGCTCTGAGGCTGGCAGATGTCCCAGACCTCCAGACAGCATCTGACTTCTCTGACCTCTACCCTGCTCTGTCCAGACCTCCACCACCTACTCTCTCTGCACTGGTCTAAGCATCTCCTGTCACAGGCTTGTGACTGGCTGGCTTGGGCATTGTCATTTGGGGAATAAGGCACAGAGCCAAAGGCTTTTCTTGGAAAGGCTGATCCCAGGAGGTCTGACTTCACCACCACTCCCACTTCCCCTACATAAGTAAAGCCACCTTTCAAGCATCATCACTACAAATCTCCAAGTCTTTCTCCTTTTCCCATTTCTGGAACGATGTGACTGTGATTCCATTCAGGAGCCAGTTAGGAGATATTCCTGAACTTGGGAGTTGAAGGAAAGAAAGACAGATAGAGTGAAAACTGAAATGAAAGATATTCTGCAAGTAACATGAGGAAAAAATCCCTTGGACAAGGGATGTGCTTGACAAGTGAATGAAGAACCCCCTCATATTTAATCATTTCTGTTAATACCGTTGGAGCTGATTTTGCAGAAATTGCTGCCCAGGAATTTCCATCTATTGGGTTTTGGCTCCAAAAGGAAGTGTGGTGTAACCTGGAAGGCAAGGGTTGCTCTGTGACTTGTGGTGGGATTTTGTTTTCAGGCAGAGATAAATTTTAATTCCAATTCCATCACTAATTATGTAAGTGACTATAGTTATCAGCAGAGCACCCGAATCATCAGTAGAAGCTCCACAAATACTATTATTGTGCTACTGTGGTAATTGGCTTCCCAGGTGACTCAGTGGAAGAGAATCTGCCTGCCAGTGCAGGAGATACAAGAGATGCCAGTTCGATCCCTGGGTTGGGAAGATCCCCTGGAGAAGGAAATGGCAACCCACTCCAGTATTCTTGCCTGGAGAATCCCATGGACAGAGGAGCCTGGTGGGATACAGTCCATGGGGTCACAGAATCAGACATGACTGAGTGATGGAACACACACACACACACACGTGCTGTGATTACTATTATTTTGAAGACTGTAGCACGACCAGGAATGGAATATCTCACAATTCAACTTGGCCGTTCCTCTATTTCCACTGTTGCCGGGGAGGAGAAAGCTCTCTGGGATGGAGGGGCCCCCAGGCTGTAAAGGCTGGGGTCTTGGGGGTACTTCTAGGGTTAATCCATCCCTAGATTGTTAGGTTGCCAAGGCACAGAGTATGGGGCACAGAATATTTCCCAAAGAGCTTCTATCCCTGAAGGGCCAGGCATGTATGAGCATCAGTGTTAGTCACTGTAGGTCAAACCCAGGTCTCCTGCATTGCAGCCAGATTCTTTACCATCTAAGTCACCAGGGAAGCCCATGAGCAGCAGGAGGGACTCAACAGACATTTATTGGGCGAAACTGAACTGAGTCAGGCCTATGGTCTCTCCATCTGAGTGTTCTGTGCCTGATGCTCATTATAAGGAACTGGTAATAGAAATTGGCTATCATGTGCATGGGGTCGCAAAGAGTCGGACATGACTGAGCCACTAGGCACAGCACACAGTAGGTGCTTTACTCACACAAAGAATAGAGATGTAGCCTTGAACCACTCGCTTTAGCTCCCCAAACTGAGAACATACTGCCCAGCAGTGAAGAACTGGGTTCTAGGATCAGACCTGGGTTCCATGTCCGGATCCACGATCTCATCAGCTGTGTGATCTTGGGTAACCTATCACATTCCTTTATATTTCTATTTCCTTCTGTTGTGAACCAACACCACTGATGATATTAATGGAAAGACTAAATAAAAGAGGTATCAGAAGGCTTAAATAAACCAACTGTATGAAAACATGGGCCACAGTACCTGGCTGGCAGCCCAGGTTCAAATCCATTCTGTTTGTTTGGCTTCTAGACGCCCTCAGGGTCCACACGTTCTCTGAGTAAGGAGCGGGCTCCCCCCATCTCAGAGTTGCATTCCACTCAGACACACAATGCCGCATCTCTGTTTTTCTAATTCTGACCAGTCCAGAGATGAGGGACTGCTATTTTTATTTCCTCTTAACTTCAGAACCAACCCTGTCAGTGCTGCCAGTTTTCTTGATTTTAATTAAGTAAGGCTTTACGGTACTTGCTTCAGTAAAGCCCATGTAATAGAGAGGAGGTTAGCTGGATGAACCCAGACTCCAGGGTGCTAGTCCCAGCCTTGCCGAAGATGCTAGGCAATCTAGCTTGGCATCTTGTTGTGGAGGAGAATTAATAATGATAAAAAAAATTATTATGCTGATTTTTGCAAATACAGTTTGCGGCAGAAAGAATCAATGATAATAACAGAGGAGCAGAGACCCTGGGGAGTCCCCTAACCCTTACTCACAGGGATGCTCCTCCAGCCCCTCCTGAGTCCTCCTAAGGGCTGGCTGTGTTCAGGAGGTGTCCAGGCATCCCAAACCAATGTGCATATTACTCCAGGGAGGTGCCTGGATCACTGCAGAATAAGCCCGTCACTCTTGATCCCTCCGGCTCCATCACAGATCTCCATCTTGTCAAAAATTCTAGTAAGTCTGGAATCTCCTTTACTTGTTTCCACCACAATTGTTTCAAACCCTTATCAGTTCTTTCCCTGGAACATTACAGCAGGCTTCCAACATTCTCCCTGTCTCCTGTCTCATAACACTGCAAGACTTCCTTCATACCCCTGGGTGAGTGATCTTTTATTTTTAAAGTCTTTATTGAATTTGCTACAACATTGCTTCTATTTTGTGCTTTGGTTTCCTGGCTGCAAGGCAAGCAAGATCTTAGTTCCCCTACCAGGGACTGAACCCATACCCTCTGTGTTTGAAGGTGAAGTCTTAACCACTGGACCACCAGGGAAGTCCGTGAGTGATCTTTTTATAAACCAACTGCTAACCCCAGGATTGCTGATTCAGGGTCTTCCCTGCTGCAAACCTGGATGTGGACGCACAGGAGGGGAGGGTCCCGGAAAGAAGTCACACAGACAACTGGCTCCTGGGTCAGGAATTGAATCCAGTGAGGGAGCGAAACAAGTTGTATTATTGTTCTCTTGTCCTCTTTTCAGAAACAGAAAGAACTGGCAGCTTGTCATAGGCCTTAGAGCGATTATTTGAACTCATACTGTCTGACTTCTGAGACTGTTCCCTCTCCACTAGACCATTAAGGAACACTAGTGGCAGGTGCTAGGTACCATGTCCAGCTTCAGGGCTGCCTCTGCCCCTCCCACTTCCCACAATGGAGCGGCCCTAAACCATCCACAGGTGCCCAGGATACAAAGAGTCAATCTTCCAGCCTTGGTCCAGGCCGCCTAGCATACCACGACCCCCACCAGGCCTCTTTCTTCCTTTAAAAGAGAACTGGGATGCCACCACCTCATTCGGGGAACCTTCCTTTTGTCTTGGGCACAGATCATCCTTCCCTCCTGTGTGCTTAACAGTGGGGACCACCCTTCCCTCACTCTTCTGCATTAACTCTGCATCCTTGCCTTTGTTTGCACAGAGTCTGCCCTCATCTATTCAATACCTGGGACTGTCTGATCCTTACGTGTATCTCTGCTGCTGTGTACAGCACAGGGTTCATGGAAGGTGCTCAAATCCACCTCACTGAACGAGAACAAATAAAAAATAAAATATTAATAGCAGAAATTATCCTTCTCCTTGTACTGACATTTGTCTATCTCTGTAGTAAACATCGCAAAAAATACTCTTTTGTCTTAGGAATTCAAGTTAGGTTAATATTTTAAAAATAAATTTAACAAGGAAAATGCTAGATCATCTTTGTATGAATTGAGCATCCATCTGTGTGTATGACAATCAATTACTTGACACCCCAGTTTCAAGGGGTAAATTTGTCCTGTTGCTGTTGCTCAGTTGTGTCTGACTCTTTGTGACCCCATGGACTGTAGCCCAAAATCACTGCAGATGGTGATTGCAGCCATGAAATTAAAAGACGCTTACTCTTTGGAAGGAAAGTTATGACCAACCTAGATAGCATATTAAAAAGCAGACACATTACTTTGCCAACAAAGGTCCATCTAGTCAAGGCTATGGTTTTTCCAGTGGTCATGTATGGATGTGAGAGTTGGACTGTGAGGAAAGCTGAGCGCTGAAAAATTGATGCTTTTGAACTGTGGTATTGGAGAAGACTCTTGAGAGTCCCTTGGACTGCAAGGAGATCCAACCAGTCCATCCTAAAGGAGATCAGTCCTGGGTGTTCATTGGAAGGACTGATGCTGAAGCTGAAACTCCAATACTTGGCCACCTCATGCAAAGAGTTGACTCATTGGAAAAGACCCTGTTGCTGGGAGGGATTGGGGGCAGGAGGAGAAGGGGACAACAGAGGATGAGATGGCTGGATGGCATCACCGACTCGATGGGCATGAGTTTGAATAAACTCGGGGAGTTGGTGATGGACAGGGGGGCCTGGCGGGCTGTGATTCATGGGGTCGCAAAGAGTCAGACACTACTGAGTGACTGAACTGAACTGAACTGGACTATATAGCCCACCAGGCTCCTCTGTCCATGGCATTTCCCAGGCAAGAATACTGGAGTGGGTTGTCATTCCTTTCTCCAGGGGATCTTCCAGACCCAGAGCTTGAACTTGTGTCTCTTGTATTGGCAGACAGATTCTTTACCACTGCACCACCTGGGTCCTGGCACCCAGCTAAAGTATAAACATCAGCGTACCTATGACCACACCCCCAAGAATCTGCTCAAAAATATGACAAGGTACAAGTATCCAGGGCAGCGTCATAGCTCTTTCTTAGATCAGCTAGGCTGCTCTGCCAAATGCAGTGAAGAAAGCCTCCTTTCTACATGGATACCTGGTTGAAACTCTCCTGCCAGTTACTTTTAAGTCAAGTTTTCCCCAGACAGAGCGATAGACAAAAGTTCTGCCAGTTTGGCCCTTCAGTAGCACACCCTCGGGTGTCTCATCTCACTGATGCCATCATTTATAACAAAGGACAGTGGAAGGAAGGGGGTGGAACCCTAGCCAAATGCTGATGTTTGTACCACGCTAGCTCGAGATAATCAGCCACAATGGGTGCTGGTGGAGATGAGGTCCAGCAGCCTTGGCAGTTACTTCTGCTGAAGGCTGCCTCTTGGGAGTGGAGGACAGGGCGCCAGGGTGGCCTCTCGGCTCTGTCGCCTGTGTCATTACTCGCAGCCAAAGAAACCACATAATTATTCCTGAAGGAGCCTCTGGTCAGACATTTCATTTGAAAACTGTCATTTTACAAATGTTTAATTACTTCTCAAACGCGAAGGATGACTGTGAATGTATGATCTGTCCTGTAAGAAGCTATCAACTTCAACCTCCTTGAGTTGCTGGTTAGAGAAACATTGTACGCAGAAAATTAAAGTGTTCTGATCACTTCGTATTTAAAACAGTCTTACTGCCTTCCCTGTGGCTCTGGTCTCTGACCTCATCTCCACCTCTGGGGGCATTTCCCAGCATCAGACCTGGGTGAGGGCTGCCTTTCTTCTTCCTGGTTCTCTCCTGTAAGGGACTCAAGACGGACTTCAGTTCCAGGTACAGAGCTAAGAAATCACCTGAAAATCAGGTTCTGATTTTAATTAAGAGAACTCCATGGTGCTTCTCTGGGCTTCTTAGATGACCTTGCCCGTTTGGTTTTCACAAGTGTGCAATTCGAAGTTACAATCATTTTTAGTGGTTGCAGTTTCAAAACATGCCGTGTGTACATTTTATGTTTTAATTTATTTATTTTTGATGTGGGCCACTTCTAAAGTCTTTATTGAATTTGTTACAATATTCCTTCTGTTTTATGTTTTGGCTTTTAGGCCCCAAAGCATGTGGGGGTCACACAGAGTCGGACTCAACTTAGAGACTGAACAACAACAAAAGGCTTTTGTGCTAAAGCTGGGAAGGTCCCAGGCAAACCTTGAGAGTTGGTCGCCCAAACTCAAGGGTGAGGCTTACTTCCCACAGCGATGGGAGGAGGAACAGCAGCCTGCACAAAGCCAGAGAAGACAACCCAGGGCTCCTTTGGGCAAGGACCCAGTAGACCAGTGTCACTGGCATGAAATGTGTTCAGGGCTGTGGGGCAGAAAGGAGGGCAGGGGCTTTGTAGGCAGAGGTGAGGTGAGGACTGGATAGATCGTGGGTCAGAAGTGGAAGACTCAGAAAGCAGGAGCAGGGAAGCTGGTAAACGCCCTGTCTGGATTGTCTGCAGCCTCTTTCTGACACTTGGCTTCACGGCCACCATAATGTCCACTCCAGACCCTTCCTCTAAACAGTCCCTGAGATTGGCAGTGATCTAATGTCTGCAAGTCATCAAGGAAACTGGCTTCCTTGCCTGTTCACAAAAGTTTTGAGTCCACTAAAGTAATCTGTCATGATGGGCATATAAAAGACATTGGGGATGACAGTGGATCTCATACAAAGCAACGCTGTTTGGAAACCTAATGGTCAGGGGTCCATCATAAACAGCCCTTATTCATCCTACTTGGCTGCCCTCCAAAAAGACACCTCTGAACACACCACAGGTGCTTCTATTTAGGAAGTCAGAATCCCTAATTTCAGGGCCAGCCAGGTTGTCCAGGGGTCTGGACAGGAAACAGGAAGAATTGCTTATGCAGAGTGAAGAGTCTCCTTTCATAAAAGCGTTGCTGACCTTGACACTGGATCATTTATACTGTCAGAAAAAAGTGTATACTTATTTCTTCCAAGTTTCTCTACAGCTATTAAAGGATATGGTAGCCAGCTGTTTATGTGTTTACTGAGGGCAAGAGAAGAATTAATTGGATTGATTTATACTTCATCAAGAAGGCCTCGGGCTGCGGTTCAGAAGAACTTTCTGACATTAAATTTTCTAGAAAATAAAGTATGTCATCCACATTCCCAAATCTTTTTTTTAAGCCTTGCGGTATTAACTTTCTACATAAATTCATCGTGTGCTCACTAATAAACATACACTTATTAAGTACAAGTTTGTGATATAAATAACTGATATTAGCCAGATAAATTAATAGAGCTTTCAGTTTTATGCTCCAAATCAAGTCACAAACTGAGCCAACCCCTCTCATCTTATTTTGCTCAAACGTTGTGTGAATAGCAGATTCTGAGACCCGATTTATCCTGGGAACCTCCTCAATGTGTTAATTCAGTCATGCTGTATGCATGAGAACTAGGGAGGGTTTGGGAGTGGAGGTTATAACAGAGAGGAGAAGCTAGGAGTTGCTAACAAGCAAGGGCAGAAGACAAATGCTCAGGAGATAAAATGAGGCACAACAGCGTTGACTGGTCACAGCAAAAGCAGAGACTTCAGAAGCCAAAGCAGGCGCCGCCAGAAACTCAGGAGCTCTGGGAAGACTGAGGGCTGCAGGCAGCCCAGACCACAGTAGGAGCGGCCACGTGGACACCCTGCCCGGCGCACTCCTGGCAGTAGATGGTTGGGTTCTGCTGTATCGTCACTCATTCTTTGTTCTTCCTGGTGGAGGAAAGCCCAGCCCCTGGAGAATCTTAAATGCTCCTGGAGGTGACTTCTCACTTCAAGGTTTCAAGGCTCAGCCTCAGCTCACTCCAGATGGCCCATCAGAAGATGCATGGAGGAGATGTGTGAACAGCAGTGACCTGAGGTGCTTGCTCCTGGGCCAGACCCCAAATCCCAAGGCACAGAACAGAGGAAAAGAAACTGGAGAAAAATGAGCCCCTTTCTTGCAGGGAAAAACGGCACAGGGTGAGCTTCTGCCTGGGCTCGTGTGACTTGGTGCATGCCCAGGCCTCCAGAAGAGCCACACATGTCCTGGCCGGTGGCTATGATCCCAGAGAAAAACAGAAGATATTGTAAACCTGCTTCTCAAAAATACAGCATATTAGGTAAACCTTTCTCAGTTACACACAGGATGCAAACCCTCCGACAAAGGGAGGAGCTCATTGTTCAAATCTAAATCAGAGCATCTTCCTTCCACCTTGGATCAAGCCCAGCAAACTCAACGATGGCTACATTTACAGGGTGTAGCAAGTACTGCATCAACTCAAAACATGCAAGAAACAAGACACAACTGCTCATTGATTCTGTACACTTGAGCCTTCCCTCAGAGCGTGAGCTCTCCTGAGAACTTTCTCAGTAGAACTGTTGAAACTGTCCCTAAAGGCCCTAAAGAAAGTCAAATAAATAGATATTGGAACCATGGGTGTTTCTCCTACTTCCTTGTATGACAAACCTTGGTGATACCTGCAAATGTTGAAAGATAAAGATAAACAGCCTTTCAGGGGGTTGGAGAGGAAGCAGAGGATAACATCTTGCTCTGAATTTGGAGAATAGACATGATTTTCACTTCCAAAAGATGGAAGTAGTTACTGGTAATCAGAGCTGAATGGCTGGACAAGGAAAGATTCTGGGATACCAGATGATGTTTTGGAGACGTTCCTGGTGGTATGTGGTGTGTGGGGAGGCTTGCATGGAATATGAAAACCAGGAGTCTCCAGAGGTTTCTTCTGCGGATGCACTGATGTCTTTGTTGAGTTCTCAGTAACTTATGTTTAGAAGGCAAGCATGTTACCAAATGCATGTTTCCCATCTGGCATTCGAACCAGCAGTCCACAAAGGGGACTGAAAAGAATTGAGGTTGTATTCCATTGACTGTGACAAAGTCAGGGCCATTAAGAAGGCTATGCTTAAAAAATAAAAAAATTAAAAAAAAATTAAAAAAAAAAAAAAGAAGGCTACGCTTAGTTGCTCAGTCATGTCTGACTCTTTGTGGCCCCATGGGCTGTAGTCCACCAGGCTTCTCTGTCCATGGGGATTTTCCAGGCAAGAATACTGGAGTGGATTGCCATGCCCTTCTCCAGGGAAAGAAGGCTGAGCACTGAAGAACTGATGATTTTGAATTGTGGTTTTGAAGAAGACTCTTGAGAGTCCCTCGGACTGCAAGATCAAACCAGTCAATCCTGATTGACTGGTTTGATCTTGCAGTCCAAGGACGGATGTTGAAGCTGAAACTCCAATACTTTGGCCATCTGATGTGAAGAACTGACTCATTGGAAAAGACCCTGAGGCTGGGAAAGACTGAAGGCAGGAGGAAAAGGGGGTGACAGAGGATGAGATGGTTGAATGGCATCACCAACTCAACGGACATGAGTTTGAGCAAACTCAAATAGTGAAGATAGTGAAGGACAGGGAAGCTTAGAGTACTGCCATCCATGCAATCCAAAGAGTCACACGACTTAGCGATCAAACAACAACAGAATTAAAAAAAAAAGGCATTGAAGCCTCCGAAATATGACCTCAAGCAACATCTGCGTTCCTCACCACCCCTGCCCTCTTCAGAGACCCTCTGTTCATGTAGCTGAGGTGACCTGCTTGTGCTTCACCATCCCTGCTTTTCTACCTGCCTGACTTGCACTCTCATTTTCTCCCTGCTGAACACCTACCTTCTCCCCAAGTCCTCCTATCAAACTTCTCTGCAACACAAACTCTGCTTTCTGGATGAAACTCTTGTCATCGTCAAGGTCCTACTGCTTCTGAGTTAAAACAATTCTGAGTGACTCCTAACCACACCCCTAATTTAGTATCTTTAAAAACTGAGGGACTTCCCTGGTGGTCCAGTGGTTAACACTCCACGCTTCCACTGCAGGGGGTGTGGGTTAGATCCCCGGTCAAGGAGCTACTATAAGAAGATCCTACATGCTGCATGGTGCAACCAAAATTAAACAAACAAACAAACAAAACTGAAGTCCAGAGAAACTGGAGTTTTTCAAGGTGACCCACGCAGCTAGTAGCAGTGGCAGTTTCCTCCTTGGTCCTCTAGTGATGCCTTTTTACTTCATGCCTGTTTGCATTATAATCTTCACAAGCTGTGTTTTCTCACCACAAGTTATGTGCTCTTTTGGGACAAGATCTACACCATGAAGTACTGAATTCTTGAGAAACTTAGAGGAAAGTCTTTACACATATGAGCAGGAATCTAAATATTTAATCGAGATGAATAGAGAAGGGAAGTCAACGCAGAGAATAGAGAGCTGCAGTCCATGGAGTCACAAAGAGTTGGCTATGACTTAGTGGCTGAACAATAACAGCAACAACGGAGAGGGAAAAAAAGATCTTTCCGTCAACTTCAACCTAGAATTAAAGGTGAAAGCTCCACAGTGGCATGGATAAGACAGGCATTCTACTCAACATGATTTGATTCAAGGTCTTCAAAGCTAGAGGTGAGGTCTTAGGGAAGTTAGGCATATGGAAACTATTTGTCCATTTTCATAAGCTGGAAAGTCCAATTATGCATTAAGATTTATATTTTTATCTCGAACTGTTTTAAATCTGATGACTTTAACAAGCATATCCTAACTTTCACCACTGTACTGAGTGTTTGACAGCTTTTATTGCCAAGGGGCTGATTAACTGGAGTGTTCAATTCAAATTAAATATGACACATTTATTGCTCATGTGAATAATGTCCATATATTTTATTCAAATAACTGCTAGACTCTGCAAAGAATTAAAAATGGAAAAAAGAAAAAAACAGACTTTGAGCTTCAAGGAGCTTACTATTTTTTCTTTCTTTTTTTTTTTACTGTGTTTATGGTATGGGACAAAATAGATGAGATAGGTCAAAAATTACATTTTAAAAATAGTTATTTTTGTTGGGTTATAGTTGCTTTAGAATATTGTATTAGTTCCTGCTGTATAACGAATTGAATCAGCTATACAGATACATATATCCCCTCCCTCTTACACCTCCCTCCCATCCCCCCATCCCATCCCTCTAGGTCAACATGGAGCACTGAACTGAACTCCCTGGGCTATATAGCAGCTTCCCACAAGCTATCTATATTACACATGGTTGTGTATATATGTCAATTCCAGTCTCTCAATTTATCCTACCTTCCCCATCCTCTGCTGTATCCACACATCCATTCTCTACATCTTCATCCCTATTCCTGCCCTGCAAATAGGTTCATCTGTATTATCTTCCTAGATTCCACACACATGCATTCGTATAAAAGAACTGCTGGCCTCCGCCGAAGTTCTAGGAAGCTGATGTCTGTGGGCTCTGAGAATCACTGTGGCGAAGGGGAAAGGATCACAAGGAATATGTGCATGTGCGCTGGGATTTGTGTAAGTCCTTTCTCTGCCCTCTTATTAGTGATGGGATCGTGGGAAACTTGCTTCATCTCTCAGTCCTGGTTTGTTCATCTGTGAAATAGGACTAATGATGGTATTGTCCTTGAGGAATTGACATGAGGATTAGATGAGGTAATGCATGCAAAGGGTTTAGCAAATTCATTGTAAAAACTCAACACACATAAGCTGTTATTAGTTCTAGGACTTGATCCTACAGAGAAAATGAACTTTAAGCAGAAGCTATGTTACAGGAATGAGAAGAAGACGAACAGCTACAATTTAATAAGAAGTAGATTGGTGACAGCAAATGCCACAGTGGTAAGCGCTATAAAAGCACAGAGATGTGAGGACAGAAAGGGAAAGAATACAGACTGCACCAAAGGAGCAGGAAGGTCACACCTAGCTGATTAGAAATAGAGATCACTTGGCAAATTTTTTCTGGGACATCAACCAACCCAGAATAATTCCACTTATGCTTCATAAAAATGCTTTGTGTTATTCATCAGGTCTCTAGCTGCATCCCTGGAGACACGACTTGCAACATGTTTTAAGACTGGACATGAACGATTCTAACTGAGAAAAATACCAAGAGCCGCAAAAGGAAACTCACCCAATCATTATCCAGTTGACTGGATCCTTACACATACAGATCGGCTAAACGGATGCACAAAGTGATGAGACAATTCATGGTTTCCGCTACCAAAATAGACCTGTTACTGGACATAAAGTCACAGAACATAACTTTACTCTTCATGGCCAGAATCTTCATGATGATTCCTACTATACATACTAAATGTAGCAATCTGAACACAGAAGGTACAACATCTATCATTAATATGATATACCAAATAACCATTTGATTAATCTGTATTCCTACAGTATAAAAGAGTGGCTTGTAACCTACCTGCTCATTGTATTAATATTTCCCTCACATTACAAAAATCTGCATATCCTCACAGGCAAGTGGATAACTATATAACAATCTCCCTTGCTAAACTGTAACTTGGACATTTTTTTTCCAATTTCTGTATTTCTAAGCATTTAGTCCATGCTAGGCCAGTGGGAGATACTCTATAAATGTTTGTTGAGTGACTGAGCATCCTCTACCCCATATCACACTCTGTATTATACATATATATATTCTGCTTCTTAAGAGAAGTGGCCCTGAGATTTCCCTGCCGGTCCAGTGGTTAAGACTTTGCCTTCCAATGCAGGGGATGTGGGTTCAATCCCTGGTCGGGGAGCCAAGATCCTACATGCCTTGCGACCAAAAAGCAAAACATAAGACAGAAACAATTTTGTAGCAAACTGAATAAAGACTTCAAAAATGGTCCACATCAAAAAGAAAAAAAATCTTAAAGAAAAGTGGTTCTGGTTTACATCTAACTTTATATCACTCCACTTAGTGCCCCTTATAGAAAATGTGGAAATTCATGCTTCAAAACATGCTTCACTTTAGGGTCCTAGATTATCAACATTCAAGACCTGGGCCCTTCTCCGGCGTGATGTTCAATGAGGGGGGTGGGAAAAGAGACTTCCCAGTCTCCAAAACCAGGTTACAGACTCCTGAAGTGGGCTCCCCTGAGCCAGAGGCAACGACGGCAGGATATGTCAGAGCATGCCAGTCAGACCAGACCAACTTACGGACCAGATCCTTGGCTCTAAACACAGGCATCTTGTCCATCACTGTGGATCTAGGTGCAGGCAGTACCTGGCTTGCATACTGCTGGTGCCTAACATTCACCTGGAACATCAGAGGCACTCAATAAACGCTTTTGGAAATAGAAGGAAACAAGAGGAAAGATGGCAGGTGGAACTTAAATGCCATAAACAAAGATCTGAGCAAAGACCCAAATCTAAGCTGTCAGTTTAGAAGTAATAACGGAAAAATACCACAATTTAGCAGTGGGAAGATTTCGGACTCAGATCTACTTAACAAGGGCAACTGAGGCTATAGGATCTCTCTGAAACTAAGATTCAAGGGCAGTGTCTGTAGCGGCTAGACTGAGGTTCACCAGTCCTGAACACCCTCAGCAAGGCTGGCTTAAAAGAGAGGCTGGCACACCATTCCAGATATTTATTTATTTAAGGTTAAAACTGGGCATAAAATACGGAGGTGGACTGTTCCCCAAACTGAGGCTTAAGAAGGACGTGTGTGCTAGGATTAGTTGGGCCATAAAGAAGGCTGAGAGCCTTTTGAACAGATGCTTTTGAACTGAGGTACTGGAGAAGACTCTTGAGAGTCCCTTGGACTGCAAGGAGATCAAACCAGTCCATCCTAAAGGAGATCAACTCTGAGTATTCATTGGAAGAACTGATGCTAAAGCTGAAGCTCCAATACTTTGGCCACGTGATGCGAACAACCAACACATTGGAAAAGACCTTGATGCTGGGAAAGATTGAAGGCAAAAGGAGAAGGGGGCGACAGAGGATGAGATGGTTGGACAGCATCATTGACTCAATGGACATAAGTTTGAGCAAAATGGGAGACAGTGAAGGACAGGGAAGCCTGGTGTGCTGCAATCCATGGTGTCGCAAAGAGTCAGACATGACTGAGAGACTGTACAAAAACAAGTCTGCTAGGATCAGGAAAAAGCAGAACTAAGAAGGAAGCAGGTACATCATTAAAAGGGCTATTTTGAATATCTCTTATATGGCAAGGTTTACTTAGAGTCACAAGAAGAAATCAGCTTTCAAATCCAGTTAAAAAATCTGATTCTTTTTCTAGGTTTAACAACTACAGAGATAAAAAAATATAAGACTATATAGCATGAGCCTGACTCAGTCATCTGTCTGGGTGCTGGAGTGCCTGTTGGTTGGTGGTGTGTGAAGCTAGGGTTCGACATAAAGGATATCCAAACAGTCTTGTGAAGAAGGCAGCTCATAACCCAGCTACATTTTTCTTCTAAAGTATTAGAACCTTTGAAAATTGGTTCCTTTCTCTCTCTCCCCCCCCACCTTTTTTTTTTAAGATTGCAAAATTGGATCTTTTTTTAGTTCCTTTCAGGAGAAGGGAGAAATATTTATGAAGCTTATTAGTGAGCAGACAGCACTTTACCTGATAAATATAAACTATCCCCGAGCCTCCCAGGGACTCCTTTACCATCTCCCAGAGGAACAGAGTGGGGTTTTTACACATTAAAATAAATCTTTAGTGCTTTATCACCACGGATCCTGAAGGGGTTGAATGTGGTGTCAAGAAAATTATTCAGAGATTTTTCTTCTGTACTTGCAGTTCTGTAACCTTAATTCAGTGTATCTTCACACCTACTATTTCTTTCCTGAGAAAAGCCAGAATAAATGCGAGTCACAAAGCATTATATGGAAAGCTTATTTGCTTGGACATATGATCGCAGTGAGGCCATGGATCCACTTCTCTTCGCCAGAATAGTGTCTAAAGAGAAGCTCCAACTGCCTGTATTTCTGTGGTGGTGCGGCTGGACTGGTTACGTGAAGCAACATGTTCTGGATGGTGGAGGCCCTTCCCTCTACCTAAAAACCAGAATAATGTGGCAAATATATGCAAGGTGGTCTGCTTACCTTGAATCACCCAGATAATTGCTTTACTTCTGCATTTCACGTCCCTAACACAGATTCTATTCAGGGAAGAGTTTTGGAGAGGCTCGTTTAACTCTGGATTTTAAAGGCAATAGCAATTTTCCTAAGCATCGTTCATCTGCAGACAATTTAGAACAATTTTATTAAAAATAATAATAAAAGCACTTACATCGACTCTAAAAATATGAAGGTAGCAAACAGGTAACTGGGAGCGCAAACACACATTTGCATATACTATCAGGCATTGATGGGAGAATGTGCCCAATGGTGAATATGCCCAATTGTGAGTGTGAAGGCAGGTTTCATTTGCACTTTATTGCTGCCAACAATGGATACGTGTATCCTGGGGGGTCTGTTTTCCACATGCAGCTTTGTAAATGTGCCATTGCAGCTTTGTAAACGTACCATTTCGGCTTTCTTTTCCTTAAATGTGAATATGGTCTGGAAGCAGCTAGCAACGGCTCTGTTTCTGTTTGGGGAGATCTAAGTGATGACTTGGCATCCTAGTTGTCTGGTAACCTTTTCTTTGGCTTCAAAGGCAGATGGGTAGGGGAAGAATGGGGAAAAAATGTTAGGAATCTCAAGAAAGTACTGCTTGTTGACAGCAAAGATGATCTTACTTGATAAAATCAATGTGGATGCCAGCACAATCTGAGATCTTTCTTAAGGTTGATTTTATCAAGATAACAGATTAAATGTGTCTGACATCTAGATTTTGGTCAATGTATTGTTTTGGTCTCTGTAGGCAAGACCCTACATTATGAAGTCCTGCTTTTATTCTTTTAAATAAAACTCCATTTTAGAAAGAAAAAAAAAATCATGACAAAATTTACTGAAAGAAAAAGTGACTCACTTTTCTTTCCAAATAAAGTACTTCATATGAACCATCAATCATTCCTGAGCCTCATCAGCATTTGACTGAAATTTTCGTGTTTTTCCCCCCTCCTCAAGAACAAGGGATGTGAGAGTGGAAATAAATTAAGTATTCTTAGGATTTTGAAAATCTACAGTACTTTTTATTTTGCAATGACAGAAGCAGTTTTATTACATTTGTAAAATAAGTAGACCCCATGATTTTAGATGGAGTATCTGGGTTTTCTGTATTTACAGATGTTTAGAAAAAGAAGGGCTTCTAAACAATTATTGACCAACTATCCCACACCCAAATACTGGTCTGAAAGAAAGTTCCATACTGCATTACTTGTGGGGATTGTTTCTTTCTCACAGTTAAAAATGATATTGGATAAATACAACTGTATGGAACTTAAAAACCACTGTGATCTCCAGCGCAGGTTCATCTTTGAATATGAGCATTTCTGCAGAAGATTTTATATACAAGTAAGAGAGTATTAAAAAAAAAAAAACAAGTAAGAGAGTATTATATTCTTAACTTGCACATAAACCTGAGTTAGAATTTTGTGTTCTGACCCTGAGTGTATGATCTCAGTCCCCACTAAGAAGTAGGCTGATAGTAGAAAGAAATGATTTAATTCTCTGGAACCTGGTTTGCAGGTCTTTGGAAATCAGAAACTAGAACTAAGTAATCATCAAGGTCCAGATTCATATTCCATCAGCCTGTTCCAAGTATGATCCCACTCTTGCAGCAAGCAAGTGCGCATAGGCCCAAGAATGACAGCAACATTTAAGTTTGGATCGTCATTTATTTTAGAAATGTAATGAGAACTCAAAAACATATTAAGTCATCAGGAGCTCTGCGTGTCCTCCGTGCAGTGATTTTCAGGTTTACTGACATTCTTTGCATGTTGTTTACATGTAATTGAGGTTGGCACTGTTGATTACCCACTCGACAGCTGTTTCCACTACTACCACCTTAACAAACTTCTTCCTGTATGACAGAGACCACCTTCCTCTCAAGGGGCTCAAACATCAGAAACTCATTTTCTGAGCCTCTCTTGCAGTGAATAGGACATGACAGTTCATCAAATCTTAATTTTAATTAGAATCTGAGGGTGAGTTTAAGGGAGTATACCTGGAGAAACATCACCTCCTTAATGAAAAGGGACATAAGAGAAGACTCTCCTGCCTTTTTCCTTCTCCTAAATATTGCTGTGTCCCTAAGTTTGTCTGAAAATCCTTCCCCCGCTTTTTAATTCTGATGGTTCAAACCTGAAGACCAAACCCACATGTTGAGAAAGGACAGAAAGAATCTGGATCTAGAGATGCCATTGTAGTCCTGATTTCCACCCATCCTCTGACTTCTCCCATGAGATGATACACCTCTTTATTGTTCACATCCCTTGAACTGATGTTGGGGAGGAGATGCTTCTTTGAGATTACAGATGTCCCTTTTATCTGAGAGACATTCTTGGCTTTCCTTGGAGGTGCCAAAATCTCTCACCACCATAATCTCATGAGTGATTTGGAAAAGATCAGGTAGGACACATCAGTCCTTCCCTTTCTTTTGGGAGCAGCCCTCTGCACAGTGGTCCTGTGCTGTGCAAGGGGAGAGGCCAGGCCTAGCCTGGGGGGCTGGAGTTTCCCAGCATTCCCTGCGAATGGGGATAGGGACCAGTCCAGTGCTAACATAGTATCCACAGTCAATTTTTTTTTTTAATCAGAAATGAAGATGCTATTACTAAACCACCACCACATTTTTTATCTCTGTTTTCTTCTTATCTGACTTACATTTTTCTGGACTTGGGCAGGGCAAAGAGATGTTACTAATATCCCTCCTCAAACACCAAGAGTTGACATTTTGTTATTTATAGCAGAAAGTGATTTACATTGTTTGTACAGGTTTTCTGATTACATCTTTAAAACTGGGATAATGCCATATCTTAAGTTTCCCTGTCATTGAGCTCAGGGCTCACAGTAATTCTGGTTGCTGATGAACTGACTTAATTGTTATGAAGACCCTGTAAATAAATTCCCCCCATCTTAGACTCCTTTCAGGATGATGAGAACATCATTCGTTAGGTATCTGATAGATGTATGAAGAAGGCTGAACAGTTATGCTTCTCTATATCTTCTGGTGGTGACACCCCTCCCAGCCCATCGGAACAGCTGGAAGGCGTCCAGGGTTGGAGAACATCTTGGCTGAAGGAAAGACTTACACAGGAGGATGGGGATGGAGGATTTGCATAGTTTGGCTAAGTGACAGCTGAGAGGCGGTTATGACACTAGATATATGTTTCCCATACTAAGAAGAATGATTACCCAAGCCTGCTGAAGGGAGGCAAACAGAAAAAGAGAGACAGAAAAAAAGATACAGTCAGGCTGAATATCATGGAATCTTTCAGGAAGAGACTTCTCTGAGGCTACACTGTCTTGTCCTGGAGATAGAATGACACATTGAAAATAATACAGCCATGGAGGGAGACAGACCTCTGTTTAAGTACCAGCTTTATTACTGAAAAGATATCTGACCTTACAAAGATGACTTTGCCTTTCTGAATATCAATGTTCTCGTCTTTAACATGGACATGGTTTTACCTGATCTCCTTAGGTTGCAGGGTTGTGAAGGTCTAATGAGTTAATGAATGCAAAGGCAAGTTTTAAATCATAAAGAAGTACATAAATGTCATGGACTGCTTCGATGGCAGTTGTACAAATTTACGATCTCAGCTCAAGGCCTTCCTCACCCTCTTCCCAAGCCCACCAGCAAAACAGCTGGAGTGGGACTCAAGAGTTCCCATCAGGGGGCTATGGGATATTGCCCCATTGCTCCATAGCATGCCAGGATCCTCCTCTATTGTTACAGCGGAACCAGATTCCCTGTCCTGAGGATGTTTACAGGAAGGACTCATTCTGGGTGGATATCATTTTAACAGCCTGGCCCAGATGAGCATGACTATCCCATGTTCATTTCCAGAGATGAGCTCTGTCACAAAACTGTAAACCTAAAAAACATATTATGCCCTCCTATATACAGATCTATAGCATCCAAGATATGTCCTGAGTGTTAACAGAAAAACAACAACAATGGTATTGATTTGACCTGTGCTCTTAACAAGTATTCTGTGATAGATTTCCCCATGTTATAATGTAGACACTGGGTTTTATGCTTTTAAATGTATTTATTTCCCTTCTTAGTCTACTGACATGTTAATACTTCTGCCATAGGGTAATTTTTTTAACAAAGTCAAAGATAAATATTTTTTTTTCCTTTTCAAGCTAGTTTTTAGGTTTCTTGTCTTGGGTTAGAAAATATGCACCCTAAAACTAAATATATATATATATATATATATATATATAAATGTATATATATATATATAGAGAGAGAGTGTCTAGGAATACATATGTGTAAATTTTCCTTAGAGGTTATTTTGTTATTTTAGCATTTAAGTATTTAATCCATTTTTAAATTAATTTGGATTACTTTATTCAGATAAAATTTACATATCATAGATCTTAAGTCCATAATTTCATGCATTTTAAAAAAAATTATATTCTTAGGTACTGCTGCTGCTGCTGCTAAGTTGCTTCAGTCAAGTCCGACTCTGTGCAACCCCATAGAGGGCAGCCCACCAGGCTCCCCAGTCCCTGGGATTCTCCAGGCAAGAACACTGGAGTGGGTTGCCATTACCTTCTCCAGTGCCTGAAAGTGAAAAGTGAAAGTGAATTCGCTCAGTTGTGTCCAACTCTTAGCGACCCCATGGACTGCAGCCTACCAGGCTCCTCCATCCATGGGATTTTCCAAGCAAGAGTACTGGAGTGGGGTGCCATTGCCTTCTCTGATTCTTAGGTAACAACCATTTAAAATAAGTATTGAGCATTTCCTCATAAAGTTCCCTCATAACCTTTTTTCATTAGCAGTAAGTATTTTTATTTCTATCACCATAGACTAGTTTTATCCATTTGAATGACATCTATATGGCCTCAAAGAATATAAGCTTACTGTGTCTGACTTCTTTAACTTAATCTAATGCTTCTGAAATTTTTCTCAGTGATATATATACTGATAGTTCATTCTTCTTAAATTTTTTTGCTAAGTAGTATCTCATTGTATGAACACATCATAATTTGTTCATCTATTCTCCAGTTAATGTATATTAGGCTTCACTTGTAGCTCAGTCGGTAAAGAATCTTCCTGCAAGGCAGGAGATTGGGTTCAATTCCTGGGTCGGGAAGATCCCCTGGAGAAGGAAATGGCAACCCACTCTAGTATTCTTGTCTGGAGAGTCCCAGGGAACAGATGGGCCTGGCAGGCTACAGTCCATGGGGTCACAAGAGTCAGACATGACTTAGCGACTAAACCACTAATGTATATTTCCAGTTTGTTGTTATAATGAATAAGGCTGTTATAAAAATTTTCACATCCACCTGCAATGTGGGAGACCTGGGTCCGATCCCTGGTTTGGGAAGATCCCCTGGAGATGGGAATGGCAACCCACTCCAGTATTCTGGCCTGGAAAATTCCATGGACAGAGAGGCCTGGCGGGCTACAGTCTATGGGGTCACAAAAAGTCAGACATGACTGAGTGACTTTCACTTCACTGCATTTCACTTCAAACATTTTTATACAAGTCTCTTTGTGGACCTTTGCTTTCATTTTTCTTGGGTAAATACCAAGGAGTAGAATTTCTGGGTATTGAAAGAGATGCATCCTAAACTTTATAATAAACTACCAAATGCTTTAAAAAACATTCTACTTTTTATACTCCCACAGCAATGCATGAGCATGACGTATTCTACATTTTCATCAACACTTGGCGTTGCCAGTCTCTTCATTTTCTGCCAGCCTACTAAGGTGTCTAGTGGTATATTCTCTGAAGTAGGAGAACACACTCACACACATATATACATGCATACACACACGCATCCTTTCTATTTATCCTTGTAACAACACACTCTCTCAAATTACAACTGTTATTTACAAACACAATGACTACACATAAGCCGTGATTTCTTTACTAATCAGAATAACACACTTTCTACTGACACAAATAACAATGCGATGAACATCTTTTTACATTGACATTTGGGTTTTAATCATTTCTTTAGTCAAAATTCACAGGTGTATAATCACTATCTTAGGAAAAAGATTGTTTCAGTGGTCTTGGGTAAACAGCAAATTGCTTTCGAAATTAATTTATACCCCACTGATAACCTATGACAGTGACTTTTCCACCATAACTTTCCCACAACGATTTTAAAGTCAATATAAAGATTGAAAAACAGCACTTTGATGTGTAATATCTTCCTTAGTGAATTAGCTTATTTTTGCATATAAGCATGTGTTAAAAAATGTCATATCCTCTTTCAAAATACCTATTTTACTTTTTTTTTTTTAATTTATGAGTGTCTTTTATTTTCCTTAAATCAATTATCATTGCCTATTTAGAGAATAATGATATTAATCCTGTGCTTAGCATATTTGCAGTCAGTAATTTTTTCCAGTTTTCTTAACTGTTTGATTTTGTCTTAAATGGAACAACTTTCTGCAGAGTAGAGATGACAAGATGACATAAACTGAAGAATGTGATGAACCCAATGCTGCACCTGGTGCCAATTAAAAAAAGCAAAATAGAGCAAAAAAAATTTTTTTTGGTGTTTCTGACATTTTAAAAGGATTTTGTTGGTGTAATAATAATTTAAAAAAAAAGAGTAGCTATGTAGTAGCATTGTGTTACTAATTTTTAAATTATCTTCAGAGTAATGCCTAATTTTTACATACAGTAAAACATCACTAATGCAGATTAAACTATACTAGAGATGAAATATAAGCTAGCTGATCCTATTTCAGGGCATGCTTGTACACAGGCTTAGGAGGAAGTTTATTATACTTGCAGATCTCCATAAATAGGGGGCAGAGCACAGCAAGGAAGCCACATGGAGGAGGACCAGAGTCACTCAGAAGGCAGAGGAGTGTGGATAAGGCAACGCGGGGCAGGCAAGGTTTGGGACTGGCCAGGTTGAATAATTTCTGTAGGGTCTGGAGTGTAGGTACCATCCTGGTTGGCTGGTACCTGGCCCTGTGGTGATTAGGGCAGGCAGAGAGTGGCCCTACACAGGAAATCCTATACCTATTGAGCAGATACTCTATACCTGAAGCATGAACATTTAAGATCAGGAATCCTGAGTACAACAACCCTCCACCCCCAACACCCCTGATGTAAAGACCACTGGAGTAATTTGGTTTGAATTATTCTTCTTTTTCCCCCTTAGAGGACACTTAACATTTTACCTACAGATTGAGTGAAAAGTGAAAGTGAAAGTTGCTCAGTCGTGTCCAACTCTTGGCAACCCCATGGACTATACAGTCCATGGAATTCTCCAGGCCAGAATACTGGAGTGGGTAGCCTTTCCCTTCTCCAGGGGATCTTCCCAACCCAGGGATCAAACCCAGGTCTCCCACATTGCAGGTGGATTCTTTACCAGCTGAGCCACAGGGAAGCCACTTGTGTAAAACCAGTCAATTCATTTGTGATGGTGGATTTATTTATCTCTCACATTGCTGACATAATAATTCTTTCAATAGATATACAGCTTTTTTGGGTCATTTATGTATCTTATATTTCCTGTTGCTAAGTTCTTTAAGCAACTCAATAACCATTTCTCTGTAGTCTGACACCAAAATATTCTCCTAATTGCAAAAGATATATAATGGATCTGCTTAGTTTTCTTTCTAGATTTATGCTTCACTCTCTATTTATAGCCTTTCAAAGTTGGCAGGTGTGATGTTTCATCAGTTGAATATATCATAAAATGAGTTGTTTTTAAAAGAGTGACTATATATACATATATAGAATGTTTCCTTTAAAATGTTCTGTATGTCAGATATTTTCAGAAAAAAAAATGTAAAAAAGTACATAATCCAGAACCCAGGCAGCTTGATCAGTTTTATATATATATATATATATATATTATATATATATACACACACACACACACACACACACACACACACACATATATATAATGAAAGTGAAAGTGTTAGTCACTCAGTCTTGTCTGACTCTTTATGGCCCCATGGACTGTAGCCTGCTAGGCTCCTCTGTCCATGGAATTTTCTAGGCAAGAATACTGGAATGGGTTGCCATTTCCTTCTCTAGGGGATCTTCCCACCCCAGGGAATGAACCCGGGTCTCCCACATTGCAGGTAGGTTCTTTACCATCTGAGCTAGCAGGGAAGCCTGCATGTCTCATATCACTGAGCACTGAACCAGCTATTTGAATTCTAGACACACTGCTACTTCTTCTGGTAGATTCGTTTATTTAGGCCATGTCAAGATGCCCTTAGTAGATCATTATTTCCAAGAGGAAAACCTATTAATACAGATAAGCTGATTTTTCATTTTTTACCAGACCTTTCACATATCTTTTGTTATACTTTATCTGCATTCACGATAAAGTACGTATTTTTTAAAATCAAAATCTAGTGACATTAATCATATTTCTCTCCCAGCAGAAAATCCTTCTGTGGTTTCCAAATTCCTTATCTGTGTATTGGATTCCCCATAGCATCTGACTTTTGCCTTTTTGTCTGGCTTTATCGCTCCCCATATGTTCCTGCCATGCAAAGCTCCTTAGCATTTCTCAAATAGGCCAGGCTCTTCCACAAGTCCAAGCCTGCCATGTCTGTTCTCCCCTGTCAGTTGGAATCCTTTTCATTCACCCTTCCAGAATCTTAGTGTCAACCTTTCTCTAAAATGTTCCCAGCTGTCCCTGTAAGGGGATGACTATTTCCTTTTCTAGGCTCTATTGCACCCAGTTCACACATATATTAAGATGCCTGAGATACACTGTCTCTCGACATCTTTATTTAATTTGTACCAAAGACTATAAGGTCCTTAAAGAAAGGAACTGCGTAGAACCTGGTGCCTCCCTCTCAGGAGGAGCTCAGTGAAGAAAACAAATGGAGGCAGGTAAGGAAACACCTAAATAAAATACAATACAGTAAGTGCTATAAGAGAACTGTACCCGATTTGCAGGGAAAAGACAGCTTACAGCTTCAGTGGCCCTGTCTGGGGGCATTTCAAATGGCCATGAAGGTATATATAAGGATGGCAAGTTAGGACTTGTGACAGATGCCTGCAGGCAAGGCAATGGTCCCGTTTAGTGTTCATGCCACACACACCTGTTCGTGCTCCCCAATGCCAGGCACCGTGCTAGGTGCTGGGCTTACAGAGATGAAAGGCCCAGTGTCTGACTCCAAAATCAGACCAGACACAATGCTAAGCAGATGAGGACACGTGTGGTTCTAGCACAGTGGTGTATGCATGGGATATGGCAGCTTTCAGAAAGGTCACCTAACTTACCTTCCAATTTTAGAAAAGCTTTCCTTTCTGAACAGAGGATACCTGATCTGCATCCCGAATGCATGAGCAGGGGTGCTACTACAAGAGGCACAAGTTCCTGCCTTGGCTCTGAGATGTGAAGATCATGGTGGGTACTTAGAAGCGGGACAGGAGCCTGGCTGATTTTAGGGCTGGAGTAAGAGGACACATTGGAGCCAACAGAAGTCATCAAACCCTGCTCAGAACCCAGAGGACTTTCTATTAATAAAACATACACCTTTTCACATGCCCACTGCATGCAAAAGCCTACAAGCTCACACCCACTCCGTGTAAAAGCCTACAAGAGCTCTCCCATGTGACATCAATGTTTGCACAACTTAACACAATACTGCAAGGTCACCATGACGTCTTGTGAAGCAGAGACTGAAAAAGGTGAGGCAGGAGGAAAAGCAGAGAAATTGGGGGAATCTTGGTAAGAATTAATCACTTGTCTTGAGGCACTGATTTCAAATATTTTCTTTAATTTCTTTTAAATTTTACCTAAATTTAAATTTAGGTAATTTAAAATACTAGAAATATGAATTTAAGCACATTGGTGATTGTTTGTATTTGGAGGGATAAGAGAGAAGGGAGGAGTCTGAAATATGGTTCCTTGATTTCAGTAGGGGTTATGATTATCAGATAAATTATCCACTAAATCTGAATTTAAATATCAGATCGTGTTTGTCACATGATACAAACTTTCAGTTATGACAAATAAGTACTGGGGTCTAATGGACTGCATGGTGATTACAGTTAACAATTCTGTATTGTAATAAAAATATATTGTACACTCAAAATTTGCTAGAAGAGTAGATCTTAAGTATTCTCACCACACAAAAAGAATAGTAACCATGTGAGGGTGTGTTATGTACATCAAATCATCACACGAAACTCCTTGAATATATACAATTTTTATTTGTCAATTCTACCTCAATAAAGAGGGAAAAAATAAAGGACAAAAACAAAATCATTGAGTAGATATACTAAAAAATGATCTGTTACTTTTCTGAAATTAAAATTTAACTGATGTTCTATTGTGGCTGCTCAACCCTGCAGCTCTCCTAGGTGATAACATAGGCCTGAAAGAGAAAGAAGAGGGGGAGAAGGCAGTCACAGTGCTAAGGGGGTTCTACTGGGCTGTTGAAAAGGAGCTGATCGACACCCAGGGGTCTATGTCTGGCAGACAACCCCTGAGAAGTTCAAGAGAAACACACAGACTCTGGCGCTATGACTTAAAGTAGAAGCAGTGAGATCAATCTGAGGCTGGGCAGACTGCATGAAGGTGGGCCCTGGACAAGATCTCCAAGCAAGGTTACACTGAGGCAAGGCATCCTTTAGACAGAACCAGAATGTTACAGCCGACAGGTAGATAGGTGTGAGCAGAGAATGGCCTTGGGGGGTGGGGGCAGGGGCCACGTGGCAGGAAAACACTCATCTTGCAAACAGTAGGGGTCTTTGGGCACACAAACCAAAACACGAACCTCTGGACTGATTGGGCTTCCCTGGAGGCTCAGATGGTAAAGAATCTCCTTGCAATGCCTACAATGTAGGAGACCTGGGTTTGATCCAGAAGATCACAGGGTTTGCAGACTGACAGGAAACCACAGCTTTGGGGTGATAAGTGTCCTAGAGGCAGACAAAGAAAGTGGGAGAAGGCAAGAGTCTCCAGCATCCAAATGTAAGCCCTGGCTAATTATGGTCTCATTACAATAAAATTAGCCTTGAGGATATGAAGTTCCCATCAGGCACTGAGGTCATGACACTTTCCATGAAGGCTAAATAAGGACAAAAATCTCTCCTCTCCTTGGGAAGACAGAGCTGTGATGAAAATCAGGGAGTAGGACTCCAAACCCCTCCCTCCCCAATGACTATTCCACCCCATTCATTTCTATGCCCCAGATAACCAACTTGCCAAAGAAACTCAGGGCAGCTGCTCACTTGAGCCTGCCTGCTCTCCTCTTCAGTGGGTCCTGTGGCTTAAACAAATCTTCACTATGCTTTCTTGACCTCCCTGTCTTGCCTATGAATTCTATCTGTGATAAGATAAAAGCCTACCCTCCAGTATCAGGAAGGAGTGAGTAGGGGCATGCAGAGACCATAGGGAGTGAGTGACCTTATAGAAATAAGAGGGTTTCTATCAGGAGAGAGTGGCAAACAGCTTCAAAACCTATTGAGGGGTGAAGTGTGAGAAGAAACACGGCAGCTACTTGGGTGTTAGTAACTTGACAGGAGTGGTTCCCACAAAGTGGGGCAGAAACCAATCACACGTGCTGTTTCTACCTCCTCTGGTCTCCTAAACACGTGAACTACTTGCTGAATTCATTTGCCTGTAGCTGCCTTCATGTAAATCATAAGGTTATTATTTCCATGAGAGGGTAGTTTTCTTAATTGATAGGTTCAGCCTTGCAAATAAATTATGAACAACAGTTGGAACAGTAAATTGCAAATATTTATTGAGCGCCTGCTATAATCTAGCCAAAATGCTAAGTGCTACAGTTCGGTTAAAACAATGCCGAAGTAACTCCTAGCTTTACTGAGTTTGGGGTCTGTTAACGGTTTAAGTACCAATATACGTTAAATTGAAAAGAGCAATCTGTCCAACACAACTAACGGTCATCAAATACCAACTTTTTAGTGTGTGCATAAACTCTGAAATTTATTTTGTTTCTGGCAAGGAACACTTGGGATGGATCAGAGAAAGCGAAAAGGAATCTTTTCTTTCTTAAGCAAAAGACTAATTATGAAAAAGTGATTTGTTTTTCCTGTCACATCTTCAAATTCTAACCAGCCCCAGCCATCCAGATTGACCTTGTATGAGGAAAGCTGGACCCAGGCATATGTGAGCAGCAGCAGCCCTGGGCTATGCCTGCCCACACACCCGTTTTCAGGGTATATCAAGTGATGTATGGTACCCGGCCCTTCCAGATTTTCTCGTTAAAACAGTGTATATAATAAAATGAAAATAACGATGTTACACCTACTGTGTAACCACCTGTCAGTAAATTTATGAACAATTAGAAAATGAAAGTACTTTCCAGGGAGCAATTTGTAGAAGCAATAAAATGCTCACTTTTCAGAAATATAATAGGACAACAACTTTTCTCTTTTTTTCCCCCAAAACAGCTTTTGCAGTAATTAATCAGTTCTGTTTTGCTGTTGTTTTTAATGTCTCGGTTCTTCCAAATACACCAGGCAGGCACAACTGTGGGTAATGAAGGAGCTATTTAATGTTTCCAGCTGATGGGGAACTTGGAGCTCAGCTCTCTTACGTTCCACTGGCAGCCACGCCTCTCCATAAACCAGGGCGTATGCATGCTGTCTCCAGGGTTTTACCACTCAGACACAGATGCCAGCATCTTCCTTGTGGTGCAAACATTCGGTCCAACACAACCCTACATGATGAACGCGCTTTTTCCCTTTGAGTTGATTTGTAAGTGATCCGAGGTCTCCATGCAATGTCCTCCAGCAACAAATCTGGTCATAATAACTCCTGAAATGTCTACAGTGCTTTGTGTTGGATGAAGTCTTTCTTCCAGATCAGTCCATTCAAAGGATTTCCAGAAAGAGCATCAACCTTCACTTACAGCAGGGGAAGATGAGGCTCAAAGAGAGAAAATGAGTCGCCCGAGCCTTCGCAGGACGAGACATCATGCCCACGTTTCTGACTCCACTCGTCCTCGCTCCATGGTAGGAAGAGACGATTCAATCAGGTTCAGGCTTTCAGCCTTGATCAACAGAAGACAGGACACTGCAGACCCCGAACTAAAATGTGGTACCTTGGACAGAGAGGGAGAACGCTCTTCCCGGGACCCCAGGGCTCATCCCAGGCCACAGAATCCCAGAAGCACTCCGATCATCTCCATGGATATCCTGGACTGGACCTGCCAGGACCATCCTGGCTGCAGATGAGCAGGGGACGGTTGGGGCCCTTGACCCTCTGCCCTTGAAAACTCCCATTCTGCAGCCTTGTTTCTCTTCAGAGCCAACTGGCTAGTCCCTTTCCTTCTGCCGTTTCACCCCTTCCTTTTCATCTCCTTCATTTTTATTTTTCATCTCAAGTGCTTCTTTTCTCATGCTTTCCCTTCCTCAGAGGCTTGTTACAGGTCACATGTTTCTCTCTCCTCCCTTTATGTTTGGCCCTTTTGTATGAGGCTCTCTTTCTTTCCTGTCTTTGTGTGTCTGCCTCCTCTTTCTAGGCTGCCTTCCCCTCTATTCATTGCAATTTCCCCCGAGATCCTTCTCCTGTCACTCCAGGGACGTGAATTTTGATATTTTCTGCTGGACTAAAGCTTTGTCATCCTTCTGTATTTTCTTTGTGAGTCAGTTTTTTCCTCTTATCATTTTTCTTGGTGCAAAAAAGAAAATATCTCTTAGCAGTTTATCTGATCCATCTGGTGGCTTGTGTTTTGACCTAAATGTTTGCTCTCCCTCTGATAATTCATTATTTTAATTGTAGCTGTGAGGGCTCTAGGGCTGGAAGAAGACAATGGGTCGTCCTTTTTCCAGTCACTGAAAACCCTTTCTTGTAGTATCTACAGATTCCATGGAGGACAAACTCATTCCATGTCTCCTAAACAAAAGATTTTAATGGACAAATCCCCAAACTGTGGGTTTTGATGCTCTGTATCTGTATGTTTTCATAGCAGCTGAGATTTGCTTCATAAAATCTCAGGAAGGGAGCGGTTCGGTGTGTGTGTTTAATTAAGGTGTAACATAGATACAACAGAGAGATTTGAAATGCCTAGCCAAGGTGAACCTGTATATCTGTATTCATCCATATAGCCACCATATAGATTAAGACATGAAACACGGTCTCATTCCAGAAGTTTCCATCATCCCCTTTCCTAGGGGACCAGGGCTTCTTTGGCGGCTCAGATGGTAAAGAATCTACCTGCAATGCAGGAGACCCAGCTTTGATCCCTGGGTCAGGAAGATCCCAGGGAAAAGAGTATAGCTAACCACTCCAGTATTTTTGCCTGGAAAATTCCATAGACAGAGGAGTCTGGTGGGCTAAAGTCCATAGGGTTGCAAAGAGTCAGACATTACTGAGCGACCAACACTTTTACCTCTCCAAAAAAAGTGCCACGATTATGACACTCTTGAATTCCATAATAATGGAATTCTATAATAGGTACTATTTTGTGCAAGGCTTCCTTTGCCTAACACAGTATCTGTGACATTCCCCTGTGTTTTGGAAGGTCTTAGGAGTTTGTCTTTTTCTTTATTACTACGTAGTTTTTCATTGTATTTATTCCATAATCTATCCATTCTCTTGGTCAACACCGTGGTTTCCAGTTTGGGGATATTAAAATAAAGCTACTGTGAACACTCTTATCGTGTCTTTTACTGTACACATACACAAATCTCAACTGGGAAAATACCCAGATGTTATTTGGGGGCCACATTTAAACGTGGCAGAAATCACTAAGTGCTTTTCTAATATGGTTGATCCAACTCACAGCCGCAGTATTTGTTTCAGCTGATACCCATCCAGTGTTGCCAATCTGCTTCAACTGTCCCCTTCTGGCCGGGGTGAGAGGGGGTTAAGATTGAAAAGGTAACTACACCAAATACTCTAGTCTTTCAGAAATTGTGCCTACCGAGCACCTTCAACCGCCCCTCACATTCTCTTGGCCTCCTTGACTAGAACACCTTCAGCTGCTAGCCTCTGCTCCCCTGGGTACCAGCATGGGTACCCTTGCATCTCTGCCACCTGCATCTGATAAGCTGAGCCCGCAAGGTCTCTGGGTCCTCAGCCACTTCTGACCTCAGGTGAAACGCGGTCTAGGACATGGGATCTGCCTCCCTGGCCGTGGCTGCAGGGGGCATATGATGCAATCCTGAAGTCTGAGGAGCTCACTCCCTGCAGGGTAAACTTGCACGAAGGAAGGCAGGGATGGAGGGAGGCAGGGGTCGAGTTGGGATCCCTCTCCATCCTACCTGATGATGGGCAGTTTCCAGGCACAGGCTCTCCGAGCTGGTCTGAAGACTCCAGCACCACCGAGCGGAAACACTGCCAAGTCGCCGGCTCTGCCTCTGAACTGCTCATCACTGATCACAGTTCATCAATTATCTTTACCCAACATTGACCAGCCACCCCCTCCTATGCTTTCCATCCCTCTCTTCTTCATTCCTTTGCCTTCACTTTCTCTGCCCTGGGGTTTGCCGCAAGATAAAACATCAGCATTTATTATCTGCCCCCAGATCTGTTGCTAGGTTAAAACATTTGTCAAGACTTTAAATGAGTTTGGTTGATATTCTCAACCCATCCAATTTCTAGAGGACTGAAGTGTGAGGGTATTAACGGGGAAACTGGGACCAAGAGTAGGACAAAATACCAAACAAAGCCAAAGGTGAACCAACAACACTTAGCTGAGAGTATGGATGAGTAAGCCCCAGTCTCCTATCTGGTTTTGGTCCATCTGTCCCATGGCTCTGAGATGTAGTTTCACATCTTCTTAGAGTTCTCAGGATGTAGTACACATGTCAAAGATACTAAGTTTAGGGAGATTTAATATTAAATGTTTGTTGATGCTGTTGTCTAGTTGCTACGCTGTGTCTGATTCTTTGTGACCCCATTAACTGTGGCCCACCAGGCTCCTCTGCCAACGGGATTCTCCAGGCAAGAATACTGGGGTGGGTTGCCATTTCCTCCTCCAAGGTATCTTCCTGACCCAGGGATCAAACCCATGTCTCCTGCATTGCCAGGAGGATTCTTTACCACCAAGCCACCAAGAAAGATGATGTCAAATACAGTATCATAAAATTCATTGCCCAGTACTTATTACTCAACAATATTGCTTTTTGTCCCCTTTCCAGCAAAGAAGGGTGTACTCTAGAATTCAGAAATATCCTTCTTTTTCAATATTATCCTGATTATCATGCCATTATCACTAACATTTAAAAAGAAGTGAACATCCTAAAAAAGATTTAATAGGAAATGAATTAAGAATAAGATAATAAACTAATTAGGCTGTCTCATTCGGGGTGTGGGGGGTGTGGTGGGAATGTCTTCCTCTTTGTTATAGGCTGATTTTGCCAATGTTTCATGCTCGTTTCTTCCGAGCCACCTATTGAGTAACTCTGGTTTCAACTCGTCCTGGTGCCAGCAGCATTCATCTGTTCATTCATCATTTATTCATCAAGTGCCTATTAGATGCTGGGCACTGCACTTGGTATCAGAAATGAAACTGTGAACATAAATAGCACAGTCTCCACCCTAATGGAACTTAAGGCTCAGTGGGAAGATATATATTTATTATAAAATTAAAAGAAAAATGTATGTAATGATGCAAGAAGTGTTCTAAAAATAGAAAGGAGAGGCTATGGAAGGGACAGGCTTGGCATGGTCGGGAGGGTGAGAGAAGATAAAGGGAGTGACAGATGATGGAGTAATGGAAAACACTGGGAGATAGAACAGCAGAAGCAAAGGCCCCAGGAAGGAGGGAATGTGGAAACACCCAGGACAGAGTAAAGAACACTGTGAGTGTCTGGAAATCAGAATCTGATGGGAATGTGTTCATCATTGATCAAGGTGGTGCCTGATCAGTGTTGGATACAGATCAAAGATGAACAGGTTCAGAGGCGGAGCTGGTGACACGGCAGGTGTTTTTGCTCAGTGGTCCAGGAAGTTTACAGGTCAGCTCCAGAGGGAGGCAGCTAAGGAACTGAGCTCTCAGGAAATGTGGGCCACCTCAGGGATGTTTGTAATCTTGCTGCAAACAGTGGACAGTCAGGTAAGTCTATAGCATGCACGTGCAAGGGTGTTGATGACTAGACTCTCTTAGGAGATCATTCTGACTGCAAGGGCAATGGCGCATGAAGCAGGGCAGAAGTGGAGGGGATCCAGGGTCCGGTGGGGAGGAAGGGATGAAGAGCTATTGCTTAGTGGGTCCAGAATTAGGGATGATTAAAATGTTGTAGAGGCTGATAGTGGTGATGGTTGCATGACACTGTGAGTGGGCTTAATGCCTCTGAATTACAGACTTTAAAATGGTTAAAATATTACATTTTTTCTTATATCTAATACTCTTAAAAAGTTGAAGGGCAATGTGGATATAAACCTTACTAGGATTTTGTTAGCAATTCAAGTGAGTGACAATGGTGTGTTGTCCTAGATTATTGGCTAGTACAAGTGGAAGGAGGTAGCTAGATCCAAGACTTACTTGTGGTGACTGGTGAATGGATTTGGTACCACAGAGATGGGCTAGCTACTCAACAACTATACTTCTCTTCTTGGACACACAGCTGGACCGTGTTTCCAGCCAGGGGAACGGAAACGAGCAGAAGTGCTGTGCATACTTCCATGAAGCCCAGACCATACAACAAACACACAAACAAATGCAAACCCTTCCTCTAACAAATCCTTATCTTTTTATGATCATCTTTACCCCCCTCTCCAGGCCGCCTGCTGGATATCTGTGGCCAGAGGTGACCCTGTCACCATGTTCTTAAGGGGGCAGAGTCTCAGCCAAGTGTTAGCCTTGAAGGATGCCCTGGTGCCTGCAACTGCCCTCCCTCTGCTCCCAGGTGACTGGAATTTCTGAATAAAGCAGTGCCATTTTATTGTGTTAAGCCACTCAGCTCCTGAGCTCTGAAAAGCTGGTAACCTCAGTTGGTATCTGCAATGGAATTAATTTTGCGCTCCCCCCTCCCCCTTCATGTGTTGAATCCTAGCTCCTACCTCCATTTGACTGTTTGGAGTTGGGGCCTTTAAGGACATAGTTAAGGTTAAATGAGGTCAGCTGTATGGGCCCCTGACCTGAGAGGACTGGTGTCCTTATAAGAAGAGGAAGGGACACGAGAGCATGCTCTGCACATAAACACACACACAGGGGCCACGTGAGGACACAGCTGGAAGGCCATTTGCTGCAGCCAGAAAGAGAGCTCACGCCCCAGAAACCAGCCCTGCTGGCACCTTGGGCTCAGACTTGCAGCCTCCAGCCCGTGTGACAGTGAGTGCCGATCATTTAACCCTCCACCTGAGCTATTTTGTGCAGCAGCTCCAGGAGACTAAGGCTGTCCTGTTCACTACAGGGACCGAGGACAGAGGCATCTAGAAGGATGCTCATGGCTCTGGTTCAGGGAACTAGACGAACAGTGATGCCAAACCCCAAGAGCCATGACGCAGGTGCAGGACGGACGTGAGTTCAATTCTGGACATGTTGACTTGGAGCTGCCCCCCACGACAGCCCAGAGAACACGTCATGTCAGTCTGCCGGCAAAGCGACAAAGCACAGCCGGCCAAACCGAAGTACGCTTTCCCGGCTGCTCAGTGTAAACAGCTGTCTCTAGTTGGTTCATGAGGGTATCTTCTGTCTCCCCTCAAGAATGAAACCTTCCCTGAATATGTCTTCTCCTTTTCATAGTTCCTAACACATCATAGATATAACTGACATTCAACAAATGACGAAGTAGTTTAACTGATTTTTTAAGAAGCCATTGTTGTTTGCTATCCAGGAGATAAGACCCACCTGGAGTATCTTAGAATGTTTAGGGTAAGATGGACCAGTAGGTCAACCATTCACCTGCTGCACCATTCCCCAGAGTGTTCCTTTAATTAATGAAAAGGAAAACTCTATAATTTAAGAGTGACTCTTCTTCTTTGTCAGTGTCCTCTTTTTCCATTAAAAAATACAAAAGTAGGGCAGACTTTAGAATGAAAGTGGGGTTTGTGTTAACTCTGTTCTGCAAACATTGTTGCATGTTAGCATCCCCATCGCACATTTTAGGCTCTCAGTTTGGCACAAGCTATTTCTTCCCCCAAGGCTTAGAACACAGTGCGAGGAAGTGTAGATGTAACCCTACGAAAGGCAGATCTGTGATATCCTCTGCCTGAAGCAAAGTGCCTAATACAGGTGTGATCCTCAAGACTTGTCACGGAACATGGTTTCACACAGTCGGTGTTGAATATTCAGTGTATGAACAAATGAAACAATGGACAGACTACAATATAAAACCATCTGTAGAAGGAGAAAAAAGACATACGTAACCCTGAAAATAAAACTCTATAGTTTTAGAGTGGGAATGAACTTCTGAGACTGTCCACTTCTTGCTTACTTTATAGACTGAGAAACAGATCCAGGGAGGTTGATCCCGGTGCCTCAGGGCATAAATCATGGACACTGACATGTCTTCCAGATCTTTGAACTCACCACACAGTGTTCTTATAACCATGGGGTTATTTTACACAAACGGAATCTGGCAACGTGGCCCTACTTCGCGGTCCTACCTGGCTCAGAAGAAATAGAATGGACTAGGGCCTCAGAGTACAGCTTTCAACACCTGATGAAAGGCCAGGCTGGTGGCCTAAAACTTCCTTCAGCAAACAGAACTGCTAAATTTACCTAAAGGAAAAGCTGAGAATGTCTCAGCTGGCCAGAGGGCATGCTTTTTGCCTTTTCTCCAAACTTTGGTCAAGCCCTGACACCCAGGGAGACCAGGGCCCAGGTGGGTGAATTCTGTCCTCTGAGCTGAACTGCTGACATCTGGTCCATCAATCTCTCCCCATCCACCACATTCACGCCCTCCTCTGAGGGAGAGCAGGGGCTGCACCCTTTCATTCTCAGCTGTGTTCTGTGTAACCGAACATTCCAGAATCCAAACAGAATCTTCCACCGCTGAGAGAACTTTGCATAATCAACCTGTCTGCAGGCCAACCAGATGTAAATGTATGGTGATGTACTGGTAACATGTTCGCCCTCAGGCCTTCCCTGATGCTGGAGGCCGGTGAGGGGCCAATCTGCGGCTGGAGGGGACAGGATAGAGGAAGCTGAAGACAGGAAGAGGGACATAGGACACTTTAGGATGCAGTAAAGTAAAGACAGGGCTTCCCAGGTGGCTCAGCGGTAAAGAATCCGCCTGTAATGCAGGAGACACAGGTTTGATCCCTGGGTCGGGAAGATCCCCTGGAGAAGGAAATGGCAACCCACTCTGGTGTTCTTTCCTGGAGAATTCCATGGACAGAGGAGCCTGGCGGACTACAGTCCACAGGGTCATAAGAATCAGACATGACTGAGGGACTATACAAAAACAGCAACAAAGTGAGGATGGGAGATGTTTGTAGGGCCCTCGTGGAAAGAGGTGAGAAGTGACTCAGTGACAAACTCTGCTCAGCCAGCGCTGAGATGACTTTGAGTCACATTAGCTGCAGCCCTGGGAACATTCACGGCCGGAGACAGAAAACCACTTCAGGGCAATAGCTTCTGAAGAAAATGGTAGCATGTTCCAAATTATATTACACCTGGAAATGGTTTTTGCCTTCCTAACATCAGAGAAGTCTATAAAACCCCTCTCGCTGCGGCCACACGGGGCACTTTGCAGCTGATGTTGTTTCTGCTAGAAAGCTTCCAGGAACCTGCTCTTGTGGCCCGGTCACGGCTCTCCAGGCTCCTGCAGCAGCAGATGGAGTCAGAAAGGCCTGGATAGAAAGATCTGGAGCCTGGGCACTGTGGGCACTCTGAAAACCCTGAGCCTTTTAGAGGCCACCTAAAGGCTTTAGGCTCCTCTAAGGGGAAAGGGACTGAGAGCCTGGTGGGGATGGTGCCCGGGGGATGCAGGAAGGACCCTGCAGTCCAGCATCAGTACAAGAGAAAGGGGCCAGGCTGCAGCGCAGAGAGACACTGCCTCGCCCGCTCTTGACTCAGGAATTCCTCCTCTGCCCATCGAGGAAGGAAGAAGTGCTGGTCAGCACCCTACTCCCTGCAAAGCTATACGTGTCCAGTGTGAGCTTGGGGTTGATTTGGGAACACACTTGGCAACATCCACTTGTTCCCCTGCTCTGAATATTTCCATAATCTTATCATTTAATACTTATTGATTGCTCATTACACACCAGACACATTTAATAAACATCTTTAGCATCTAATCCTTGTTAGGCCCTGTTCACATTTGTAAACATTTGTGTCCACAGAGAGGTGGAAACTTGGTCTCCGGCTTCACAGTGGGGAAATCAGATGTGTGACCAGAGGTGTCGGCACAGCGACATCGGGGCCGTGTGACCCTTGGAAGTTCTGAGCTCCTGGAATAACACCTCCAGGTCTTTGTAAGGGAGGCCTTACAACAGGGCAGGCACGGGGGTGCGCCGGGGTTGCTGTGAGAAGGAGGGAGCAGGGCTGGTCATCATCGCCTGGTGCTTTCTGTGACCAGCCAGCCACACCTCACAGCCAGCAAATCCCTGAAGTAGAGACAGCTCTCAAGCACACGTGTCTCTGGAGCTTCCAATGGGAGGTCAGGCTCCTCATGAGCGGATCCGCTCAGTTCACCCTGGTCCCTTTGATGGAGCAGCGGGGGCGGGGGGGCGGTTACGGTGTGAGTCTCATCTGGGCTCCACATCTGCCCTTCTGGGTCAGCAGCTAGACGTGAACCTGAATGTGTCTAAGGAGAGGAAAGGTGACCAGGGGCCAGAGTGAAACCCATGTGATGCCGTACCTGCCCTTTGACCACTCTCCTGACTGTGAATGTCCCACGGGGACACATTATCCCAAACAGGGCCAAGGGAAGTCAGGACTCGTGAGAAATGTCCAGGCCATCCTAGGGCCCTGAGAAGCATGGATTCCCCTTTCCCCTTTCCTCCGCATCTCACTGGGCCTCCGTTCAGGGCTGTCCCTTCCCAGGTCCTTCTCCCCGCCTGGCACTTTTTCAGAGTGAGTTTTCTGAGCTCTGCAGGCCACCTCCTGTCCTTTCTTAGAGCCATCCTTGAGCAGCTTCTTAATGGCCTGACCTTAATTGCGTTTTCCTGTCTGTGCCAGGGCAACCGGCATGCAGTTTAATAAAAGACTTTTCAAGCTGCCGGGCTCACTCTCCCCTCCCCACCTACATCTTATGCAGCAGAAGACTGTAAGCCTTATTTTGAAGGTGATTGATTTGGTGTGTTTTCCACTTTCTTTCCTGCTGCGGGGACATTTTGCCTCGATGCGTGATCACTTTTTTTAAAGGGACTTTGATTTTCCTGTCCCCTCACTTTCCACCCTGCTGCTGCAGAACCAAGGGCCGGGAAGCTTTATTCCTCAAGTAGCTATTCTGTGCTCTCTGATTCTGCTGTGAGTTGTTGGTGCTCTGGATTAACGACAGCCAGGGTGCAGGGCCCCTCGATTCCACTCCCGTTGGTGGGGCATTTAAAGTGGGCACGCGGGGATGTGTGCACAGCAGCCAGACATTTTTTTTTTCTTTTTCCTATTGAAATGCAAGCATAGACTTCTCTTATTTTATTTTGGATGTGAGAGCAGTAAGGATAATTCATCAGAAATGAAGCTATGCCTTTTGGTATATGGTGCTAGTGTTAGTCACTCAGTTGTATCTGACTCTTTATGACCCCATGGCCTGTGGCCCACCAGGCTCCTCTGTCCATGGAATTCTCCAGGGAAGAATAAGAGCACCGAAGAGTTGATGCTTTTGAACTGTGGTTTTGGAGAAGACTCTTGAGAGTCCCTTGGATTGCAAGGAGATCCAACCAGTCCATCCTAAAGGAGATCAGTCCTGGGTGTTCATTGGAAGGACTGATGTTGAGACTGAAACTCCAATACACTGGCCACCTGATGGGAAGAGCTGACTCATTGGAAAAGACCCTGATGCTGGGAAAGATTGAGGGCAGGAGAAGGGGACGACAGAGGATGAGATGGCTGGATGGCATCATCGACTCGGTAGACATGGGTTTGGGTGGATTCTGGGAGTTGGTGATGGACAGGGAGGCCTGTCATGCTGTGGTTCATGGGGTCGCAAAGAGTCGGACACGACTGAGTGACAGAACTGAACTTAACTGACCCTTCTCCAGGGGATTTTTCCTGACCTAGGGATCGAACCCGTGTCTCCCGCATTGCAGGCAGATCCTTTACCGGCTGAGCCACATGGGTTTTAGAAATATAAGTTCTGTGTATTTATGTTAGATGTAAGGTTCTTAAGGAAAACAGAACCTTTGATGATGATTTTGTGCTGTTTCTCTTTTGACTCAAAGTTGTCTACTTCTTAATTCTCTTTCAATAAGCCTAATTGTAGTGTTTTATTCAGAAGTACCTTTTGGATATGAGACTATAAAATTATGACAACAATATAAAAATAGTTAAGAGAAGAATACTTAAAAATAATAAGAATGACAATTGCTTTACAATTTTGTGTTAGTTCCTACTGTATAGCAAAGTGAATCAGCTCTATGTATACATATATCCCCTCTGTTTTGGATTTCCTTCCCATTTAGGTCACCACAGAGCACATTGCAAAGCAACTATACTCCAATAAAAATTAATTTAAAAAATAAACATAATAAGAAAGACATCAAACTTCAAAAATAGGGATATTGCACACATTCAGATATATTCAGAAGATGCCTTGGTTCTTCCATTATTATCCATAAAACCCAACATAATTTATTAAAATATAAGGGGTCAGTGGCTATATTTTAATGTGACAAGACTGTGTAAGGATGAGTAGAGGGTTCAGACTTCTAAGTATTAATGAATCACCCTAGCATAACACCAACAGTTCTCCAACACCACAGTTCAAAAGTGTCATGCAAACTCAGAAGGCAGGTTAATTAACCTAACAGTCTAAAACAAATAATTTTAAAAGTTGCACATGACCTATGATAGAGTTGCTGTTGTTTAGTCGCTAAGTTGTGTCTGACTCTTTTGTGACACCATGGACTATAGCCGGCCAGGCTCCTTTGCCCATGGAATATTCCAGGCAAGAATACTGGAGTGGGTTGCCATACCCTTCTCCAAGGGATCTTCCAGATGCAGGGATCGAACCTGCATCCCCTGAGTCTCCTGCTTTGGCAGGCGATTCTTCACCCACTGAGCCTCCTGGGAAGCCCCTGTCCATGGTTCTGTCCACTTAATGTAGAACAACCCTAAGAAGAAGGAAGGTAGGGCAGGCTTTATTTCCCCAAATTTAAAATGAAAACCCTGAATCTTAGCCCAATTAAGTAACTCATTTGAGATCACGGAGCAAGTAGTCAAACCAAGAGTTGAATTTTTCTTGCCTGTTATTGAGAAGCAGCTTGGTAAGTGCATTTTGTTCTGTACGTGTTTGAATTAAGGCTTATCAGTAACATTGCCTTTTCTGTTGGATTAGCCTGGATATCACAGCATGTGGGAAACACAAGTCCAGCCGTGAGTCGGCAGAGATGTGATCAGTTCTCACCAGTGTGGGGGAAGATGGGAGGGCGTGGGTCAGAGACTTTCTGAGCCTGCGTTCCACACAGTGCCGGCATCTACTCTCCCTGCCTGTCGGGAGGCCATGCTGACCAAGATGCAACAAAGCAGCAGGGGAGCAGTGGGGAGGGGCCACTGGAGGAGAGAACCCAGGGCATCCGGGCACGGAGATGCTTGCGCTAGAGAAGGCTGGACATAGTTCCCCATGTCCACTGGGGAGGTGTCTGCAATGTGCTGTACCCTGGGCTGGTCTCTCTGGTCTCCTCTTCCCCTTTCTCCCCACCTCCTCTGGTCCCTTGCCTCCCTTAGCATCCTCCCTCTGTTCCCGTGGCCCTCTGCAGGCATCTCCAGGTCTTCTCCCAGCTTCCCCTTGCACCTTCTCTTCTAAACCATCCCATCCTGAGTCCCACACCCCTGGTTCCCACTTCCTTGGGCCACTTAGATGCCTATCAAGAGAAACAGCAGGTGTCATCCTGCCCTCCTGCCTCTCTCCTTCAACAAGCCCAGTTTGATCTGAACTGGAGAGCTTTGCACCAAGAAGTTCTGTGCATGGGCATTGTTCAAAGTAAACTAAGTATGAAAATCTCTATCCTGAACCAAACATTGACTGTTCATCCTGTATCTGAGGGCTGTTGTTGTTGGTTAGTCACTAAGTCGTGTCCAGCTCTTTGCAACCCCTATGGACTGTAGCCCATCAAGCACCCCTGTCCATGGGATTTCCCGGGTAAGAATTACTGGAGTGGGTTGCCATTTCCTTCTCTAGGGGGTCTTCCTGACCTGGGGATTGAGCTTGCGTCTCCTGCATTAGCAGGTGGATTCTTTACCACTAAGCCACCTGGGAAGCCCTTGTATCTGAAGAAGGGATGCCAAAATTCATCTTGAAGCTACTTCTGCCTTGAAAACGGCCAACATTTGCATGGTTCCAAGATCTCTGGCCACGGCCGAGCTCTTTATACAGTAGGCAGTTCCACTTAGACACCTCCTTTGGTGTAGACACAGAGGGTCTCTTCTGCCAACCTATAAATTCACTTAAAATCTGTGCTTCCCCCTGGAAAATTCTAATAACTGAAAAATCCAATAACAACACTGGAATGTATGATTATCTCTGTAAGAAAGTGAAATAAAGTGTGAGTTGCTCAGCTGTGTCCGACTCTTTGTGACCCTGTGGACTGTAGCCCACCAGGCTCCTCTGTCCATGGAATTCTCCAGGCAAGAGTACTGCACTGGGTAGCCACTTCCTTCTTATTCTTTTTCAATACTGACCTCAATTAAGGTGACATTATGAGAGCCACTTTTCTGCAGCTCTGTCAATCACCATTCACTCATCAAGCACAGGGAACTCCCCTCTGCTTTCAACTAACAATCAACCAGTAATAAAACTCCAATTTCTGGGGGACACATGGCTCCCTTATCTGGGGATTTTAGATCACCCAGGTAGCTGCTATGTTGTTTTTGAGAGGGGAAAAGCATCTATCTGAGCAGAAATTAAGAAGGAATTAAGAAGCTCGAAAAGAAAAAACAAATGTGAGAAGAAAAGAGGAAGAAATGGAAGAGAAGGTAAAAATCTCTCTTCCAACAGAATCTTCTTCTAAAGCTGTTTATGATAAGGGGAGGATTAGAGAGCTCACATTCCAGCTATATTAAATTAAATCCCAGGCCCCTTTTCTCAGACCCACATAGGCCTGAGAACATCAATCCTATCACGACAAAATAGCCCTTGGGAAAAGGAATCCTCCTGGCAGTGCGCCATCCGGCTCTTACAAACTGTGAGCTGTGGTAACGAACCCATCCAAGAGGCATATTAATAATGACATGAAGAGACACATTTATTGTTGATTGTTGAGATGGTGGCGGATTTATTGCCAGTCTGCCAGGAGGGAGGGTCTGGCCCAGCGATGGTGCAATTAAAAACAAATTGAATACAGGGACAAAGAATCAATAATCTAACAGGGCAACTTTGGCTTGCAAAATACAAATATAAATTAATTGACCTGAACACAGTTGCTAACTGGTCATTAATGTGTCCTTGCTGGCCAATCCGCATGTGGCATTCACTCCATCAGCAGATTGCTGCAGGACGGTGGGGAGGGGGGCCTCCCAGTTCTGCCTGCCAGGGCTGCCCTCTGGGCCATCTTGTTTGGGGTGATTTCTAATATCGCTAAAAAGAGTGTCTGTGTCACATCTTTCCCCTGAAGTTCTAAATTATGGAATTTTTAAAATGGTTTCACTAATAACTTCCTTATTCAGTAGAAACAAAAGTTTTTGATGCTTAACTATACAGCAATCTATTCTGAGCATGAGGAGAAGGTAATTAATTTAAGCTTGGTGATATGTTTCTGTGGTGTGTATGTGTGCATGTTTTTGTGGTGTGTGTGTACGTGTGTGTGTGTGTGTGTGTGTTCAGTCACTCAGTCTTGTCCAACTCTTTGCAACCCCAAGGACTGCAGCCTGCCAGGCTCCTCTGTCCCTGGGATTCTCCAGGCAAAAATACTGGAGTGGGTTGCCATGCCCTCCTCCAGGGGATCTTCCCAACCGAGGAATTGAACCTGTGTCTCCTGCATTGCAGGCGAATTCTTTACCACTTAATCACCTAGGATGCCCTATTTTCATGGATTACTAACACAATATAAATTTGTTGAAGAGTTTTCTATACAGTCTTGCCGATTCAGATTGCAATCCCTAAGTTTTGACTATATCAAAAATGAGAGAGCTAACTCTGGCTCTTGCTTTCAAGGAAAAATCTAGGAGAGGAAAAGAGTTAGGCCCACCAGTAGCTGAAATAGGAAATGGGAAGTTTCAGGGAGCACAGGCAAGTGCAGGGAAGGTTAGGAATTCCAGAGAGAGCCTTTGGCTTTGGGGACTTAGCAACTCTAAAACTGCACTGTTCAATATGACAGCCACTAACATGTATGACTACTTTTAATTATGTTTTTTAATGTGAAATAATGCTGAAAATTCACTAGCCACATCTCAAGTTCTCAACAGCCCCCTGTTCTCAAAGTGGCTAATAGCGGCCATGCTGGCCAGTGCAGGACATTTTCATCAGCACAGAAAGGTCCATTGGATAGTCCTGCTCTACAGGGTCTGGGGAACTTAGACATTGACAGAAAAGAGCATTCAAGACAGACAGGTTGTTTGAGAAATGAAAACGAATGCAGGGCACTAGGGGTGGAGGATTAACAAGGACAAGTTTGGCTAAGTTGTGTGTAGGATATAAAAACGGAACAATAGAAAGTAAGACAGAGGAAGGAGGTCTGCCCCTGAACTGTTTAGCACTTGGAAAAGTGATGTAAGAGGTTTTGACTTGATTGCATTGTCAATAGGGAGTCATTAAAATTGCTAGCAGGGGGAAGTGACACGATCAGACGCGCGCACCAGGAATATTTAGACAACGGTGTTAAAATGAATTATAAAGAGGGTGGGGTAGCAATTAGGACGTGACAGTGAAAAGTCACTGGGGGGTAAGATGCCGCACTTTGGTGGCTGTGGCTGTGGGAATGAACACGAAGGAGGAGAATGACTTTATTGGACATGACATCTGTGTTGATGGAGAATCAAGACAGAGAGAAAGTCAGCACTGAAGCCAAGGTTTTATACAAGGATGGTGTATTGATGAATGAAAATGTGAATTAAAAGAGGAAGAAGAGGTTTTAGAGTGAAGAAGAGAAGTCCAGGGTGGGGCACATGAAGATACCTAGGGGGTACCCACCTTGAAGAGTTCAGGAAAGAATCAGAAATAAGAGGCTAGAATTAGGGAAGAAATTAAGAAATAGAAATGTAGATTTCAGTGACAATGATATTAACTCCAAGGAAGAAGTCATAATCACTAAAATTCATAAGGTAGGAGAAGAGAGAGGGATCTAAGGAGGATAGATCCTGACTGCAGAGATATTAGACTGAGATTCTGCAAGCCAAGATAACCTGGCAAAGTAAGCATGTGCCTTGCAAATGAACAAGTGAGTCAGTCTGGTCTGAGACATTTAAAAGGGAGGGAACCCAGAGGAGGTTCCACATAGAGGTCAGGTGCTGGTTTCACTACAGATGAAGCAGAGCTCAAATCACAGCTCTTCTCAGCTCCTGACTCTCAGATCTCTGAGCCTCAGTTTCCTCATTCAAAAAATTAGGAAAATGCATCCCCCCCCCTGCTTGGGCTAAGTGGGAAACAGAATTGGATCCTGTCTGTGAAGTGACTGTCATGCTTGGTACTCAGACATGACGGCCGTGGTTTCTAATTATTCAAAGGCATATCTGTGACTGCTTTTCCCATGATTGTTTTATTTTGTTTCTATTGTCCTTCAGTTTCTGAACCTACAAAGGAGAATGATGAATGAAGAGAATGATTAGAGAGAAAACAGTCAAAGGCTTTTTGCTACCTTGATGAGAAGCCAAAGCAGGAAAAAGTGCAGTGTCTGTTGCTCAGACACTGGGTTTCAGGTAAAACTTGGTAATGAGGGGCTCAGAACTAGGCTTGCGGTTACAAGTCAGAGTCTTCAAATATGTGTCCACATGCTGTGCGTAGGAAAATATTGCCATTTGAAATTCACAGATGACTCTCTTGCTAGGCTATGACTGACTAACCCTGTGGTAGTGAAGTCTGAAATCTTAGGTGGGATCCTGACCATAGGAGGGTCCTGGTGAACTTTCAACCGTGACGAGAATTGATGAATATTTACCAATTTTCCCTTATTTTAAGTGCCACTGCTTCCCCTGCAGACAGCAATAGGAAAGATCTCTTCATATTTTCTTGAGCTAGTGACATCAGCTGAGATCACCATGCAAATTAATGAGAACATAACAGGCATTTTCATTTTCTCCCACATCTCCATATCGGTGATCATTCTGAGGGCAGACTTCATGATATTCTGTTTGTTCAGTTCCACTGCAAATAAGCAAATGGCAGCTCCAGACCCTGCCACTTCTCTTCCTGGCTCCTGTATGTGTCCCCAAACCACGTGCCAGGACTGGCAGCACCATCTTGGATCACAGAGTCTCTGCGCTCTGCTCCAAACCGGCTCACACACTTGGATGGACCCAAGTGAAGCCAGGACTCCCACATGGAACTGTTACCCTTTTGGCAGACAGGCTCAGGCTATCTCCAGCCCTGACTTGTGTTCATCCAGCATCAGACCCTGCCTTGGTCTCATTCCACTTGGGAAATCCTAGCTCTTCTTGCTTCTATAATATAAAGGTCATGAGTGTTACTGGAGGAACTGAGCATATAGTCTCCAAACCCAGGCTAGCGGGAGGCTGGACCTGCAAATTTCACGGAGAGGAGGCTGGAATTCCATGAGCCACAAAAGAAGCGATTATGCAACCTGAAAAACTGTGTATGTGCTATCATTTTAGTTTCTAAGCAGAGTCGAACATAGTCCCATATTCCTCCTCACAACAGGGGAAGTAGAGACTCGATAAAATGAGAAATCTGTTTTGTTTTTTTTTTTTTACCATCTTGTACTGTGTTGTCAGCAACTACACATGATGTCAGGAAAGACGTGATAATGTAGAAGATTCAGTGGAGAGGACCACCGATTCTATTTCAGCTATGAGATGTGTCTAATTCCAACAGATGTCTGCATAACACAACGTGAGGGAAGGGACAGTGAGTGTGAGTCTGGGACAGACTCTGTGAGTCTGTGCAGAGGCTGTGAGTGTGAGTCTCATTCCGGCCCTGAGGCCGGGCTGGAGGCACCTGATGGGACACCCTCCTTGTGAAGGACAACTCGTCAAGTGCCTCCCTCTGCTGGGGACAGAGGGCCTGCTGCAGGCTCCGATTTCAGTCCTGATTCTTCTAAGTTGTAATTGCTTTCTTGGTTTACCCAACCCTGAAATTAGGAATCTGAGCATATATTCAACATTTGATGTGAGTTTTGGGGTTTACAAATATCAGGTGAATCAGGAAAGAGAGGATGTCTTTCATATATATCTGTTAACACACACACACACAGAGGAATAAGGTTAAGGTGTGCCTGTGTATACCTGGAGGAAATCATTTACATTCACTTGTCTTCTTCATCTGGGATAAGAAGCCAGGAAGGGAACATTCCAGGGACACAGAGGAGCAGAGCGCGGGCTGGGGAGGGAGTTTTTTTGATGCCTGGTCTTGTTCTTTCCCACATTACCACTACGCCTCTGTAAAGAGCAAGTGTGATTATAATTTAAAATACACACCGAATAAATTAAATGGATTTCAGGTTGACTGCCCGCTTTTCTTTAGGCCCACAATTATGCATGTTAATTTAAATGACTATTTAAAGAATATTTGGGCAAAAGGGGAAAATAAAGGAGAAAAAGAGGCGAGTAACAAAGGAAGAGTTGGAAATAGGTAGGCCCTGGCAGAAAGTAGGCAGCCAGGGGCAGGTGTGCCCCGCTCACTTGTTGGAGATGGTCCACCAGGTGCCCGGCCCCCATCCACCATGACCAACCTCAGCCAGGACCACTCCACCACACAATGGTCTCCTGAGGAGCCACCCTTTTTGGTACCACCTCAGAACTTCTGCATCTTTCTCACAAATAGTAACATTTACCTGCCCTTCTACTTAGCTACAGAGAAGGCAATGGCACCCCACTCCAGTACTCTTGCCTGGAAAATCCCATGCACAGAGGAGTCTGGTGGGCTGTGGTCCATGGGGTTGCTAAGAGTTGGACGTGACTGAGTGACTTCACTTTCACTTTTCACTTTCATGCCTTGGAGAAGGAAATGGCAACCCACTCCAGTGTTCTTGCCTAGAGAATCCCAGGGACGGGGGAGCCTGGTGGGCTGCCGTCTATGGGGTCGCACAGAGTCGGACATGACTGAAGCTACTTAGCAGTAGCAGCTACTTAGCTATGAGTTAGCAATCTGGCATGTGAACCCAACACTTAGTCTAGAATTAAAATTCCTTCATCGCAGCACTATTCACAATAGCCAAGACATGGAAGCAACCTAATGTCCATTAGCAGATGGATGGATAAAGATGTGCTACAGATATACAACAGAATATCGCTCAGCCATAAAAAGAATGAAATAATGCCATTTGCAGCAACAGGGATGGACCTAGAAATTCTCCATACTAAGTAAGACAGAGACAAGTATCATATATCTTTTATATGTGGAATCTTAAAAAAATGATACAAGTGAACTTATATACAGAGTGGAAATAAACCCACAGACATAGAAAACAAACTATGGTTACCAAAGGGGAAAGGAAGGAGTAAATTAGGAGTTTGTGATCAACATATACATAGTACTGTCTATAAAATATATAATCAGTAAGGACCTATTTTACAGCACAGGGAACTATACTCAATATTTTTAATAACCTATAAGGGAAATGGGCTTCCCTGGTGGCTCAGAGGTTAAAGCATCTGCCTGCAATGCGGGAGACCTGGGTTCAATCCCTGGGTCAGGAAGATCCCCTGGAGAAGGAAATGGCAACCCACTCCAGTATTCTTGCCTAGAGAATCCCATGGAGGGAGGAGCCTGGTAGGCTACAGTCCATGGGGTCGCAAAGAGTCAGACATGACTGAGCTACTTCACTCCCATAAGGGAAATAATCTGCAAGATATAAATATAATCTAAACATATATATGTATGTAAGATACATATATGTACATACACATATATATATGTACACATATATGTATATCTTATATACATATATACCTAAACCACTTCACTGTACCCCTGAATCTAACACAACATTGTAAATCAAATCTACTTCAGTAAAAACAAAACAAAACAAAAAAACAACTCCTGGCATTTGGGCAGCTTGACACTGGCTAGACAGTATAACCAGGACAAATCAACTCTGAATCTCAGGTTTTTTTCTTGGAATGTGGAGACTTCCTGTTTGGTCTCCAAAGGCTTCAGTGAAGGATAATCAAAAGAGATCATGTATGCAGAGGGCATTCACTGTGTGTATTTTTGAGAGCTTTTACCTGAAGACAAGCCTAGTAGAGGGAACTGAGAGCATTTAGTAGCTCCATCATCTTTGGGAAAGTTTTTACTCTTTCTGAGCCTTGGTTTCCTTATCTGTGAGATGTGAGTATGGTGTGAATTCTGCAGGGAGGCTACAAGGATCAGCTGAGATCAGTTTACACCCATGTGCCCTGTGCAGGGACTGTCTGACACCCAGCGGAACATAGGATTGGACTGGGTGGAGAATCAGACTTCTCTCCCTGCTGAAGTAAACTTGAGTACCACCCAGTCTCACCTGAATTGACTCCAGGCTCAAAGCCCCAGAGTCTTTGCAGATATAGAAACTGCACAGACTTGTTAACACAATTCATCATTTCTAGCCCTTTGCCTAAAATTGGGTTTAGCAAGAGGAGTTTGATCCATGAAAGCAAGTGTCTGGCAGTCAACAGATTTTTGAACTAGCCAGGAGAGCAGACAGAGATACCAACATCCAAGGAGCAAAGATACACCAGATTTTCCATCTATGGATCCCTGGCAGTGACAGAAACTGCAACAGGAGGATGGCCACACAGTCCAAGATGCTGAAGAGTTCGTTACAGTCAGAAGGACATCTGGATTCTAGATCCTCTAAGGGGCCAGTACTTACACAGGGTAAAGAGGTAACATTTAGAACATATATCCCTCGAGGGATGAGCTACTGGTAAATTAGTTATCATTTTCTTTGTCTCTCTTTCAGCCTCTCCATCTTTTATGGCTCTAGCATCCCACTCCTGCTCCTTCCCGCTCATTTTCTTTTTTGAGCTCTATCCCCAATTTCTGTTCATACAGTGAAACATCAGTAGCAGGAAAAAGAGGGAAAAAGAAAGGAGAACCAGTAAATCCCCATGGATCTAGGTGAGAGAAATCACTTTAGATGGGGTTGCCAGTGGAGGGAGTGGCAGGTGCTGGAGAGACACTGATTGTGGAGTCACATGGTCGAGGTTCAGACCTGCTCCGCTGCTGACTCACAGGGGACACTGGCTGGTCTCTTAAACTTCATAAGCTGCAGTGATCTAATTTGCAAAATGGAGACAACAGTCGCTGCCCTAATGTCTCCCAGGGCTTGTTGTGAGGGTCAAATGAGGCAAAGATTGTGACCAGCACTGTAAAGTACTAAGTAAGCTCACAGAACTCATCTGATCCTTGTTAGAACACATCTCTTGGCTTGTCACATTGATGACCTCATCCCTCCAAGGACCTCTTTCCAATCACTGTCCACTCTGAGTCATCTGGACAGCCTGACTATTCCCTGCCTGCCCGTATCTGCTTGAAGGGACTTCAGGATCACTGCCTTCTTTTGCCACTTCATCTGCAGTATCAGTCTGTCCTTTGTCCATTTTACAAGCATTTGCTGAAAGCCTAGAATGCCTCAGTGTGTACACCTGCTGTCTACACACTCAGTCTCTCAGGCGTGTCTGACTCTTTGCAACACTATGTACTTCAGCCACCAGGCCCTTCTGTCCATGGGATTTTCCCAGCAAGAATATTGGAGTGGGTTGCCATTTCCTCCTCCAGGGGACCTTCCCGACCGAGGGATTGAACCTGCATCTCCCGAGTCTCCTGCACGGGCAGGCAGATTCTTTATCATTGAGCCATCTGGGAAGTCCCACTGTTCTCTAGTAGGAAGAGGTAATCTCACAAAACATACCTACTCTTATGCTAGTAAATTCATGATGAATCTCAAACATACCCTTCTTGTCTTGCATTATACCCATTTCTTAGTTCTGTAACTCCTGTGTAACGTCTGTGTTTTCTTTATTCCTATAGCTCACAACCCTAACACCTTCCTTTCCCAGTGGCTGAGGATCCTAACTCCACAGTTACTAGCAAGATCATCTAACATTTCCCCAGACTCAAAAAGGGAGGTGATATCTTTTTAATTCTTCCTCTTTCAAGGCCTTGGGTTTTACCCTCTCAATTTCCCTTAGATGATGTCTCCTGAAGGAACCTTCTCCATTCCTACAGGAAGACCCACAGCCTGCTATCCTCACAGCTTGAGCGATCAGTCTGACCTCCTGCTCATCCCTGTGCCCCTCAACTCCTCATCACAGGAGGAGCACCCCTAACCCCATCCCACACAGGGCTGCCGGATTGGTTTTCCCACCCTGGCTAGTCTGAGCCCCGTGTTCTGAATTCCCTTAACGCCTGGGTACACAGTCTCAGACTGAGCATCATACACCAAGTACACAGTCTCAGCTATGCTGTCACACACCATCACGTGGTGCCTTGAAGTTATCCCTTCAAGGTGGTCAAGATGTATCTCAGGGACCAGTGATACTCTTTTAATGAATGCAGCTTCTTGCCTTAAAGAGAAGGACTTGGAAATCAATCCCATCAGATATGTGGAGAGGCCATCTTATAAAACAGGGACAGACAGACTTCGAGTTTAGTGATACAGAATCTCTCAGTTACTCCACTTTGCAGGAGGAGGGAACAACAAAGCCCAGAGCCCATGGGATTGCCCTTTGGCTCATGGCACTTGTCTGCTAGACGTGATGAGATTCTAACACTCTCAAATGGACAGGAGATAAATAAACACCATATATACATGGACAAGTTGCAGCTCGGAAATTTCTCAGTTTTTCTCATTGCAAAATCAATACCCATCAGCAGTTGGAAATTAAAGGCAAGATTAGGCCTCAGTTTTATACATGCCTTATTGTATTCCAAAAGCTTTCTACTCGGTCAGATAAATCTTCTTTAAGAGGATTAGGAAACTTTCATTATCTTTATCTAACCTGAACTAACACTAAGTCTGAAAAATTAATCTATAGGTTGGACGAAAGCCGACTGCTGCTGGGAAGGGAGAGACTCCTGGGCTTCCTTCTAATAGAGCCATGGGGTCTCTACTTCCACCTGCTGGAAACTCAATGGTCCCCAAAGGAAGACAAGTCAGCCATTGTCCACCAAGACAGAGGAGGAGGCAGCTCCCTAGGTACCTTCATTTAGCCTCTCCATGAACGTGAAGCCCAGCTGCTAAGATTTCTGAGAGGAGGCATTTCCCTTCGTCCTCTGCCCTCCTGATCTCTGAGTTGAATGTCACAGGGGCTACAGAAGTCGCTTGGCTTGAATTGTAGAGACTTGAGAAAGTGCCCTCTGGGATGAAGGACTCTATTGCTCTGCTCCCTGCTTCTTCCCAGACTCTTTCTGACCCAGAGCTCTGGGGTCCATGGGGAGACCCCACTGGCTTCCACATCCAGCCCCAGGAACGACTTCCAAGCTTCTTATGCAGTATTATCCCTGCAGCTCTGAGCCATGCGCCCTTTACGGCCTGTGTTGACTTTGACATGCTTGCACAATCTGTCTTCTTTCCTGAAAAGCGAGAGTCTTGTTCGTTTGAGACTGTTGCCATACAGTGCCTGACAGTTCTTTTTTCTTTCAGCGCCGAGTTTCCTGAATTTGAAGATAACTTTGCTGTCAAGGCCATGGAGGTGCCACGGAGGCGTCACTTCCTAGGCTGAGAATTTCAGCTGCTCTGGAACCAAGCCCAGGTGGCAGGCGGGTGGTGAGAGTTCACGCTTCCTTGTTTGCTGCAGATATCCCCACTCATCTCAGATGACTGATCCTGGGGAGCGCCTCACCAGAGGAGAAGCATCAGACATGGCACTTGCCTTTATCTCCAGATGGCAGGCTGTCTTGTAGCTCCCAAGACATGATCCTCCCAAGCCATCCCGCTGGTGGGATATGGATGGAGAAGAGACATAGCAGGGAGCATAGGTGTCCTTGTGTGGCATCAGATGTGGGAGTGTGGGGGCGTGTGGATCAGAGAAGGGCTTGGAGGCTGAATGGAGGCAAAGCTTCAAGTGCTACGTCAGCCCCAGGGCCTGCCAGGAGCAGGGGCTGCAGCAGACAGAGCCCCAGCCAAGCTCAGGCCGCTACCAAGGCCTGTGGAGTCAGAGCCCAGATGGCTCACTAGCAAAGCTGCTGCTGCTGCTAAGTCGCTTCAGTCATGTCCGACTCTGTGCAACCCCATAGACGGCAGCCCACCAGGCTGCCCCGTCCCTGGGATTCTCCAGGCAAGAACACTGGAGTGGGTTGCCATTTCCTTCTCCAATGCATGAAAGTGAAAAGTGAAAGTGAAGTCGCTCAGTCGTGTCTGACTCTTAGTGACCCCATGGACTGCAGCCCACCAGGCTCCTCTGTCCATGGGATTTTCCAGGCAAGAGTACTGGAGTGGGCTGCCGTTGCCTTCTCCGCTGCTAGCAAAGATCCCCAGCCAAAAGAAAAGAATGGTCCCCTTGAAATTTTATACATGTCTGAAGCATGAAAAGACTACCCAGTACTCAAACTCCCCATGAAACCAACCAAAATGAGCAAAATTATATATTTTAGAAAGGCAGGGATGAGGGAATACATACTAGCTAAGCAAGAATGCCACACACATCACAACCTGAAAAAAATCCATTAGGCTGACTGCAGATGGGATCTGATTAAAGGCACTTATTGATGCTAAGTTACATACATTCTTCCTTCTGAGCTCAATGCATGGCTCCAAGACGTTGGAGTAGGAGACACTGAGAAGACTCCACCCTTTGGTGGAGAAAGGCTGTAGTCACTGGGGGCTGGGGGCTGGTCTGCTCAGTACCTCTTTGGCACCATGAATAGTCACCTGATAGAAATTGCTTTGCACAGTCACGGGGATGTTGGCAGGGGATAGCTCATCATAAGGTCATCTGTAGGGCTGCCTTATGATGCTTCCCCAAAGCTTATGGTTGCTCTCCACGTGAGTTTTTAATTCTTAATATTTAATAGTTGATATCTGAGATTCTGATATTTTTTAACCCTATTTTTCTCCCACAAGGTAAAATCCAAATGGGAAACTGTGAAGTACTATGCATGGGTTATATTAATTCTGATTTTTTAAGGAGAACAGGAGAGGAAGTTAGGGAGCCCCGTTTTAATTATATAAATTTACTTCCAACGTAGACCTAGAGACATTTTGACTAATATCCCTCTTGACCTCAGCTCCACTGTGGGGCTAAAGGGGTGTACACAGACACAACAATCCCAAACAACACTGAGAATCCCTTTCCTGATCACATGTAACCATCGGCTACGCAAGAACAGCCGTACATCGCATGATTTTACATCAATATTATTAACCTTTCATCATGAACTAAGCCTCTAAAAAATAACATGCACAAAGTAGTATAATCAATTTCCTAAAGTATCTTGCCTTAACTCCAAAGTGCTAAGTAACTAACATAAGATATACTATGTTTCTATATCTTGTCCAAACCTCAGAAAGCTCAACCAACTCAACAATACCAAACAACCTATTAATGAGAACAGAAGGACCAGAGATAAACCTGAGAAGCTCTGTGAAGATCCTCAGCACTTAGTCAAGACACCCACAAGTGGAAGGACACACTCAGTCTCTGGATTCGGCAGAGGAACAGCTTTTTGTGTCTTTCTACAGGAGGTGGAAGCACAGGCTGAGATCATGTGCCCTCTGCATCGCTGACGGGGACGCCAGCACCCCGTCCAATCAACTCACCTTGCACGATGAGGTGGACGCGGGAGGTCTTGGGGTGGTTGTCCGTCTGCACAGAGCAGGTATAGGGGCCCTCGTCGTACACGTCCACGTTCTGGATCATGATGCTGTACTGGGTCGGCGTGTTCACCAGGATGATCACACGAGGGTCTATGGACCACTTGTCATTCCCGGCGTAGAGGATGGTGCTGCGGTTCAGCCAGGCCACCCGGGTGACCCGATCATCTATGGTACACCTGTGAGCGAGGGTGGGGAGGGGAGGGAGCAAGACAGGGGAAAGGGAAAGAGTGGGGAGGGGGAGGGGAGGGAGAAGAGGGAGAGAGTGTTAAGAGATTCCATTATAAATGCAGCTGTTGTTGTTCCAGGAGTAAATGAAATAACATAACCCAGTGTTAAAAGAGATCAATTATTGATAAAACTTCTTAAATAGAGGGCAACAGTGGCCTGAATCATCCTGAAGACCTGATGCTACAAAATCATTTCTATTTGATTTTGAAACATATTATGTGAATATCTTTGCTGTATATTTGCTTTCTATCTTATTTTTCCCCTTAGGCTTATATGAAAATTAGTTTACATTTCTCGAGCGCATTTACCACCTTGTGGGAAAAGTGGCCCAGGGCCAGAGGGGAGAGAAAGTGCATCGGTATTTCAAACAGATCACAGCTAATCTATATGGCAAATGCTTCACTTGTTGTTAAGTCAAAAATGGGACACATTCACCTCCATACCCACCCCCCTTCACTGGCATTGCCTGTACCCGAAGCTGCCCCAAGCCCTGCAAGTACAATTTATAACACAGATCTTGAAATTCTCTGTAGAAAGCCAACAGTCTGGAAGTAGAAGTAAGGCTATCTCTTCAGATTTCAGGAGAGGGGAGGAGAAAGTGGCCAAGCAGAGTTCCTCCTCCTTCTCACACGCCCCTGTCTACCCCTGAGAACAATACACTTGACTTCAGCTGGTTGTCACCAAGGTCACCAAGGTAAGAAGTTGATCTCTACCTCACACATGCTCACTTACTCTTCCCAACAGTTGGAAGCTGTGACTATTGGTGGGAATGTAAACTAGTATAAATTATATGGAGAATTGAGTTACCATGTGATCCTGCAATCCCCCTCCTGGGCACATATCTGGAGAAAATCATAATTTGAAAAGATACATGAACCCCCACATTCATAGCAGCACTGTTTACAATAGCCGAGACATGAAAGCAATGTAAGTGTCCGTAAAGATGTGGTATATATACAATAGAACGCTACTCAGCCGGGCTTCTCTGGTGGCTCAGTGGTAAAGAATCCACCTGTCAATGCAGGAGACACAGGAGATGTGGGTTCGATCCCTGGGTCAGAAAGTTCCCCTGGAGGAGGAACTCCAGTATTCTTGCTGGGATAATCTCATAGACTGAGGAGCCTGGTGGGCTACAGTCCACGGGGTCATAAGAGTTGCACACAACTTAGTGACTTAGTGACTAAACCACCACCACCATCATCGCCACTATTAAACAACAAAATGAAGTACTGCCATTTGCAGCAACACGGATGGGCCTAGAGATTATCATACTAAATGAAATAAGTCAGAGAATGATAAATACCATGTGATATCACTTACATGTGGAATCTTAAAAAAATGATACAAATGATCTTATTTATAAAACAGAAACAGACTCTCAGACACATAAAACAAGTTTAAGATTACCAAAGGCCAAGAGGGGGGATAAATCAGGAGTTTGGGATTAACGTACACACACTACTATATATAAAACAGGTAAACAACAAGGGCCTACTGTATAGTACAGTGAACTCCACTCAATATTTTGTAATAACCTATAAGGGAAGAGAATCTAAAAAGAGAATCTATAAAAAGATTTTATATATAAAAATCTATATATGAGAAGAATACAAAAGAATATAAGTGAGAGAATATATAAGTGAGAATATATAAGAATATAAGTGAGGATATATATACATGGAACAATAGATCGGTTCCAAATAGGAAAAGGAGTACATCAAGGCTATATATTGTCACCCTGCTTAATTAACATATATGCAGAGTACATCATGAGAAACGGTGGGCTGGAAGAAGCACAAGCTGGAATCAAGATTGCCGGGAGAAATATCAATAACCTCAGATATGCAGATGACACCACCGTTATGGCGGAAAGTGAGGAGGAACTAAAGAGCCTCTTGATGAAAGTGAAAGAGGAGAGTGAAAAAGTTAGCTGAAAGCTCAACATTCAGAAAACTAAGATCATGGCGTCTGGTCCCATCACTTCATGGCAAATAGATGGGGAAACAGTGGAAACAGTGGCTGACTTTATTGTTTTGGGCTCCAAAATCACTGCAGATGGTGATTGCAGCCATGAAATTAAAAGATGCTTACTCCTTGAAAGGAAAGTTATGACCAATCTAGATAGCATATTAAAAAGCAGAGACATTACTTTGCCAACAAAGGTCCGTCTAGTCAAGGCTATGGTTTTTTCAGTAGTCATGTGTGGATGTGAGAGTTGGACTGTGAAGAAAGCTGAGCGCCGAAGAATTGGTACTTTTGAATTGAAGTGTGGTGTTGGAGAAGATTCTTGAGAGCCCCTTGGAACTGCAAGGAGATCCAACCAGTCAGTTTTAAAGGAAATCAGTCCTGAATATTCACTGGAAGGACTGATGCTGAAGCTGAAACTCCAATACTTTGGCCACCTGATGTGAAGAGCTGACTCATTTGAAGAGACCCTAGTGCTGGGAAAGATTGAAGGTGGGAGGAGAAGGGGATGACAGAGGATGAGATGGTTGGATGGCATCACGGACTCAATGGACATGAGTTTGGGTAGGCCCCAGGAGTTGGTGTTGGACAGGGAGGCCTGGCGTGCTGCAGCTCATAGGGTTGCAAAGAGTCGGACATGACTGAGCGACTAAACTGAACTGAATATATACATATGTATATATGTGTGTGTGTGTTTTATAAAACACCTTGTCACTTTACTGTACACCTAAAACGAAAACAACATTGTAAGTCAACTATACGTCAATAAAAAATAAATTAATTAAAAAAAAAAAAAAGAAAGAAAAACTGAGGTCACATTGTCTCCTCGGCATCCTTGGGATCCTAGCTTCCCCTTCTGTGCATTTTTGTTCTACAGTAACTGTCATTTCCCTTGTGAAGACTCAATCCCTAATTGGTGCTCTCTGCTCTTCACTTTCAAAGGCATGTCTTGGTGGGAAAAAAATCTAACATACTCTTTCGTTTACTCTCAGTTGCAAATAAGAATTAATGTGCCAACCCTTAATAACAGCTGTATTTTCATGAAGGTCAAACTCCTTTTGGAATGACTCCTGAAGGTTAAATTACAACTGTACAGCTTCAGGAATTGGCCAACCTGGAAGCAGACAGTAAATCCAGGCAAAGTGAAGGGTATGGTATCCCAGACCCTGGGACCACATACACAGGAGAGAGTGCAGACGACAGACTTGATTTTATTTTGGTCAATTATGTAATCCTTTGCCCATTTTTAAGCTGACATAATACGTTTAAAGTTTAAGTAATAGTTGCAAAGGATGCATTTTTGGTCTATGGAGAATATTCACATTTTAAAATTAAAATGTCATAATGTTCCTTTCTATATATCTCTATACAAATTTAAATACCATAGTGATTTGATACTCATGATTGTTTGCTTTCAAAATTCATGAACAAGCTCTTTTCTAACAGTCATAAAATGTGCATTGCTCGTTTTTTAAACTTGAACCTGTGTATCTATTATACATATTCTCTGCAGGATTTTATTTGCAGCATTTTATCCTGATAAAGGATTTTATGCTTGAAAATCATTTATTGATCAGCTATCATATTTATTTGCAACAATATATATAAAATGTAGAGATTGAAATTTAATTTTTTTTCATATTCTGTGACTGTAAAGTTCCGAATAATACTAGTTTCTTTTAGAATGAGTTATTGTTATAAGGCTAATATTGATAAAATGATATAAATATTCTGTACATGTTGTTAAGTAATAATTAAACATAAGAAGTAAACTTTTACTGGAAATATAGCTTTTAATGGGATGGAGGAGGCTTTTCTGGTTATTATATCATCAATAAATATCATTATACTAAAGTGAGACTCAGGATCAATTCTATTCCTATTTTGCTTTGCAAGAAACCAAGTTCACATAAGCAAGAAGATGGAAATGAAAATCTTGTATAGTAGTGTCATTCAGTTCTTTGTACCTCTTCTAAAATATATGCCCAAAACCACATAGTAAAATAGCTTCAAAAATTATTTTAATGATCTCACAGCTGACAATTCAATTAATTCCTCCTTCAATTTCTTTTAAAGCAATGAATTGGAAAATACCTGACTTGCAAAGGGCTTTGTAACCCAATATTAAATTCATTCAATTTCTCAATATCTGGACAATATATTGCTAGTATTTTACTAGGCTTTATGAAATGGCTATTAAAGATGTGTTATTTTGTTACTTGGAAGCACTTTGGTTAACCCAATATGCTGAGAAAGGTGGGAAAAATTGAAATGCTGTTTATTTTAATGTGCCAAATCACATGCCCTCTGTCAGAAAGCATCTCTATGTCTCTGGATTCTAATTCCAAGACAAAGAAGGTAGCAGTTTTGCCATGAATTCATTACTGAAGAAAAAAAAAAAAACTGTGCCATTTCCTTCTGGACTTGTCTTCTTTATGTTGCGGGGACTCTCCTTTAAGAATGATGCTCCACTTGATAACAGATTGGTAAGAGTGGCGGAGGTGACAATGGAAGTAAAGGAACATTCTCTCCTGGACAAACAGGTAAGTGGGAGCAGTCAGAAAGGAGAGTCAGAACTACAATCCAAACACAGGCACTTTCTCGGGCAGATCCATTGTAGGACATCTTAGATCTTGAAAATGCACTGCTCTAGATATACTTCCTTGGGTAAGACCTACAACTGCAGGTAGGGGCGTGAGTGGCATCAGTTCATATCGCCGCAGGGTCTGGTAGGAGCTGACTCTGAGACAAGTCAGTTCAAATCGACCCTCCATGCAGCACACACTCTCAGAGCCCTGCACACAGCCCATGGAAAGCCTCGTGTACCCCTCGGGTAGATGACCCCTGCATGGCAGAGAGTTCTGTACTTCCATGCTGTGGTTGTCTCCTTAATCTAAAAAGAAAAAAGAAAAAAAAGTGCTTGTGGCTTAAGAACCCAAATAATGAGGTCAGCCAACATTTTCTTCAAATTTATGGTATTTAATTAATTTTCTCTTAAAAGATAAAGCAGTCCTGGAGAACTGGAAGAACATTTGGAAGTGAGTTTTTCACAGCCATAAAACACCTCTATTTACAGATGAAAAGAGGAATGGAAAGTAGAATCAGAAAAAGTAAAGAAACGCCTGAAAGATAGTGATGGAAAGGGGTCTTGCTTGCAAAGCATTATGTTCAACTCTGCTGAATAGGCAACATGGGATTAAGGTCCCCTGGAAAAGGTAATGGCAACCCACTCCAGTATTCTTGCCTGGAGAATTCCATGGACAGAGGAGTCTGGTGGGCTACAGTCCATGGGGTTGCAAAGAGTCAGACATGACTGAAAGACTCACACACATTAAGTCACCCGGTTTGGTTTTGGGTCAGAGGTGGGAATTACAGTTAGGGGAAACCCATGCCTTAAGACAGTGGTTTTCAAACTTTGTTTTGCATTACAGTTATCTAGAGAGTTTTTTTTTTTTTAATTTTTAATTTGGTTTGAAATTTTAAATTTATTTATTATTATTTTTATTGGGATATAGTTGCTTTACAATATTGTGTTGGTTTCTGCTGTATAGCAAAGTGAATTTCAAGACACAGATTGCTAAACCCAACTCCCAAGAGCTTCCTTGCAGTGCGTTGGAGGTGGGCCGAGAATTTGCCTTCCTAACCAGTTCCCAGATGAGGTCAGGGACCCCCCTGTGAGAACCACTGCATTAAAGAAGGGGTTCCCTAATGGCCCCGTAGGTAAAGAACCTGCCTGCAATGCAGGAGACACAGGGGACTCAGGTTTGATCCCTGGGCCAGGAAGAGGGACTCTTGGAGGAGGAAATGGGAACCCACTCCAATATTTTCTCCTGAAAAATTCCATGGGCAGAGGAACTTGGAAGGCTACATACAGTCCATGGGGTTCCAAAGAGTTGGACACAAATGAAGAGGCTTAGCATGCCTTAAAGAAACCAGACAGAAGACAGATAACCAGCTCATCCTGAAAAGTGAAACTGGCCAGCTTCCATATGGTCATTATTTTGTTCTTACTTTTATATCTCGCCTCTGAAAATACAAAACCAAAAACGGCCATGATTCACACAACGGTATTTCAGGAGTGTCTAAGGTGTGTCAGGCGACACTGTAGGAGCTGAAATACGAGAAGGAGGCAGACAAAGGTCACACCCTTGATCCTACAACAAAAACACCCAAGAAAATAGGTATCTTAGCTTCAGAGAATGACAAGCAGTGAAAATAAAAGCAGGACAAGGAACGGAGGGTGCCAGGGGGGCGGGTAGCATCCTTGAGAGAGAGGAAGTGGTCAGGGAAACCCTCGGCGCCTGTTTGCTAGACATTGACGCTTTTATCATCTTAAATCCGAATGCAATACGACGCGTCTCTGAAAATCAAGTCTACATTAAAAATAAATGTCACATACACAGATTAAAAATAAATCTCACTTATACCCACAGATAGCTGTGGAACATTTAGATAATCTGGATAGCTGGAGAACGAGTCTTGGAAACCAGCCTAACAAATGGTGTCTCTCCTTTACAGATAACTTTATAGATTCTGCATTCAGAGAATTGACAATTGGCATTTTGAGAAACTGAAGTTAACTAGAAAATGCCTTTTTATTTCCAGCCTAGTTATTGGGATAATACCTAAATTATGTTGCGTGCTCGTCTGCCTTCAGGAGTAGACAGTGGCAAATAGAGTTTAATCTCTAATATAGACATATCATTCTAAATTTCCTCCTCTTTGGAATGCAATGTTTTTCGCCATAGAATTTGTAGCACTAGATTTCATTATATACATACTTATTTGCTAGGCTGTAAATACCACCTGGTAAGAACTATCTCAGTGGTCTTCACTTTGTATCATCAGTACCTCCCACAGCCCACTGGGAAGCTAGAAGGTGATCCACACATATTTATAATGATTAAAAGATGTAAGGTAATGTTTTTCAAGCGGACATAAAAAAGAACCCACATAGGATTATAGCTAATGATATTGTACTACATCCTTGAGAGTATATCTTAAATGTTTTCACCACAAAAAAGAAATGCAAATTATGTGACGGGATGGAGGTGACAGCTTATGCTACAAAGGTAATCATCTTGAAATAATTAAATGCACCAAATCAACATCCTTGCACCTGAAACTTACACAGTGTTATATGTCAATTAGGCTTCTGTCCTGGCTCAGTGGTAAAGAATCTGCCTGTCAATACAGAAGACACGGGTTTGACCCTGGGTCAGGAAGATTCCCTGGAGAAGGAAATGGCAATCCACTCCAGTATGCTTGCCTGGGAAATCCCATGGATAGAGGAGCCTGGTGGGCTACAGCTGATGGGGTCACGGAGAGTCGGACATAACTTAGCGACTAAACAACAAAACAATATGTCAATTATATCTCAATAAAGCTAGAGAAAAAAAAAAGAATCCATATAAGGAGAAGTAGATGTCCCTGGAAATACCTTTATGTGTGTATCTCTCTATGAGCCATTCACACACACACACACACACATACATGCATACACACAAGATCCATAGGTCCTCTACTTGTATTTTTAACTCACTGATTTTAATTTTTACAATACTCCAGACAAATATCACATATGCATGTTGTGGATGTGGTCTGATCACAGTTAGATTTCAGTGTTTGGACTTGCATCTGTTAGTACAGGGGCATCAGTGAGCATTTCCATTGTCTAGGGCTATATAGAAGCATATAAGGTGGGCTCCCGGTGTCAGCAAGGTGTCCCTGCCAAGAAAAGTGACTCAAAACCAGGGTAATGAGGAGTCCCCAAAGTTGGAGTGAATCCATGTAGAGACGAACTTGGTCATCAAGGCTCATGGGTTGAAGTCAAGAGATATCCTTACAGACATTGGCACCACATTCGCAGGCAACAAGGAAATTAATTTTAATAAGGCATCATCAGCTCCACTGATGCTGAAAACTTTAAATTATTTATGTACATGTATGATCTGTAATTTTATTTTTTTCCTTTTCTTTTGGCCAGGCTACATGGCATGTGGGATTTTAATTCCCCAATCAGGGATCGGACCTGAAACCCCTGCATTGGAAGTGCATGGTCTTAACCACTGGACCACCAGAGAAGTCCCCTGATCTATAATTTTAGATTTCTGAGTCATAGAAGGGTATAGGGCTAAGGCATTTATATCTAGTTTTATGATTTTATGTACATAAGATTTTTAAAATAATATTACCACTGGGACTCCCTGGTCACCTTGTCTCTGCCTACCACTGTCCCTTGCTAAAGAATGACCTTTCAGAAAGCCGTCAAGAAATGCTGAAAAAGGTAAAAGGATTGAATGTTAAAACCTAAAATGTATTGCTTTGAATTTCATCTTTAAATTTACTCATGATATCATTTTTTGGGGTTTTGTCAATTGCCTCTTTTTTATACATTGAGAGTTAACTGGATTTCATTTAAAAATCTTACATGGATCAAAATATATGAATAATGCTATCAAAAATGGGAAGAAGGTGATCTTGTTTTAGAGAATTCAAGGGTCAATAATAAATGAATGTTTTAAAGGAAGGGAGAGGGGAAGAAAAAATATAGTATTTCTAAACTAGTTTCAAGGTATGCTTAATTGCACAAAACTGTTCTCTTGGGAAGCTTTAACTACTCAGTTGCTTCCTAAGTTACAAATCCAGTCAAGTCGAGAACATCAACAAGAATCCTAAGTTACATAAGGGGAAACTTCAAAAAATTCAGAGTCATAACTCTGCTAGAGCTAATATTTGCTACTAGGGTCTGCTAGGGCCTGACAGGGAATATATATGAGAGCTTCCACAGAAGCGTGGGACAAGGTCAGAGCTGCTTAAAGAGGGACTTCAGGAGTGCAAGACATTGACTTTGAAGGTTGCCAGACACACGACATCCTCGTTGGAGGATGGTGCTCTGCTCACAGTAGCTGGAGTTTGGAGTCACATTAATACATAGAAAGGGTGTGTATGTCTTATGTGTGCATGTGTGTACGTACATGTGTAGAGGTGGGGGAGGGATGTTATGCAGAGAAAAGTAGGAAACATATGCGAAGGCATGCAAGGATGAGTGTCCTGGAGGAAATGGAGTCTTCGAAACAAAACCAAGGAAGGTATGGGCTCTCCTGAACACGATGTCACCTGAAGCAGTAAATCAGCCACAGGATAATGGTGTGCGGGGTTTTGGGCTGTGACCGATGATGGATGAGTCCATCAAGACAGTGCTCTCTGCGTCCTGAAGCGGCAAGCGAACTTCCCGTCCCCACAAGCTCTGCTGGAAGGCCGGGGGGAAAGGAGGGCAGAGTCTCTAGTGCAGGAAGGAAAATGAAAAGAGTGATTGCATTGAAAGGTGGCTTCACAGAGGGAAATCACTTACAACCACAGAAGAGGGGCCATGGGCAGGGCTGTGGGAGGAGGGAGACAGGAGGAGGACTCCTGTTGCAGTGAGGAAGGTGCAGCCCTGAGGGCTAAACTCAGCTGGGAAGGGAGGACCGTCAGGAGAAAGCTCTGTTCCAGGTGACAGGTGGCTGAGCTGGTCTCTTTCCAGACTTCAAGTCACTGTGTGTGCCCAGGTGTGCTGGGACGATACCTGTCCTAGTTTCCCGAGGAGGCAGAGGCAAGGATTAAATAAAACTAACAACCAAAGCCATCACAGGTTCCTGCCCTCAAGACTCTTATACTCTTAGGAGAATGATAAAACAGAAGAACACTAAGAAGACCCCTGATCCCACTCATGGAGATGACCAAAGGTCTAGATTCACCTGTGTGTTGAACAGACACTTATTCAGCACCTACTAATTGTCAGACACCCCAGTAGCAGCATCTCAAGAGGTTGAGCAGGGTCCCTGCCTCTACCCTTTATGTACTTCTGGATTTGTGGGATTAATGTGCAATCCACAACCTTCAGACTCCCTGAATCCACTCAAACTGAGCCAAGGAGACCAGTAGGATGGTCATCACAGCCAATGGCACGGGGAATCTTACTCCAGAGATATGTGAGTAGACAGGCCTTCTGAGGACATGACAATCTAAGGTAGAAAACTGAAACCAATTATCAGGCACAGGTGCTGGCTACAGAGAGCATTTTAGAGAGAAGGACAAGGCAGGTATGCAGGATCTGGGATAGGAGTTGACTCAGGGAGGGAACAGAATGGAACCCAGAGGGGCTCGAGCAAGGCAAATGGGGAAAAGGGTAGATTCCATGAGGCTGGGAGGTGAATAGATGCAACATTACAAGTCTGTGTTTTAGACTTGGTATAATGGAGCATCCCTGAGTAGGTTCAGGTAAACACATGCCATGGTGTAAATTATGCTTGCAAGAATATACTGGACTCCCCTTGGAGACTGGATGGTAGGCAGTAGGACCACCAAGGGAGTCAAGTGCACCCTTGTAGACAAGAGATAACAGCCCCGTGACAAGAAGGTCTGAAGCTTAAGGAAGGGGTGGGGAGGAGAGTGAATGAAGGAGTGAGGTATGAATGGGAGTGAAGGGCTGATGGCAATATCTGTAGATGACACTTTCACAGATATTTTCAGCAAAGGTAGAAAGAGAAATAGAGCCATAAAAGTCACTGGGATCTCCAGAGTGTTGTTTGTTTAAGATTGGAAACACTGGGAATTCATTTTGTAAATATTTACTGAATACTTACTGGGTGCTAGGGCTTTTCAAATGTTTAAATGCCCACCAGTTACCTGTGCACGCTGTTGATTCACTAGGTCTGGGTGAGAACCAAACACCTCTGTCTCTAACAAGCTCTGTGATCATGCTGATGGGGGAGGGCTGGACCACACTTTGGGATGCCTGATGCTAAGAACCTGAGATGCCACTTTGAAGAAGACAAGGGCCAGCCTTCTTACATTAGGATAGGTACACATTATGATACCTAGTATTAAGGGTATACTGATGAGATCAATCTTACTGAATAGGAGCAACTGATGATGCAGGAGAAACTGAATGACTCACAAAAAAACTTTTCGGTAAAGGGAAAGAGAGTGGAATCTAAAGCATGGGATGGAAGGGTGCTTCATTTTGTATCAGAAGAGAAGGAAAGAATAACAGCAACACAAATGGGTTTGTGGCTCTGGCCATGAGGAAACAAGGAGCTCCTGAGTGATGGTTTTTATCTTCTCCCAAGTAGAGGGCAGAGTTATCAATTGATGGTAAACAGGAGAGTAGGAGGGAGGAAGGTTGTGCTGTTGCTCAGTCGCTCAGTTGTTTCCGACTCTTTGAGACCCCTTGGACTTCAGCATGCCAGGTTTTCCTGTCCTTCACCATCTCCCGGAGCGTCTTCAAATTCATGTCCATTGAGTCAATGATGCCATACAACCATCTTGTCCTCTGTCGTCCCCTTCTCCTCCTGCCTTCAATCTTTCCTAGCATCAAGGTCTTTTCCAATGAGCCGGCTGTTCACATCAGGTGGCCAAAGGATTGGAGATTCATCTTCATCATCAGTCCTTCCAATGAATATTCAGGGGAGGAAGGTAGATGCAAGAAAAAGTGATATAGCTTTTGCAGAAAAAGAGAGCAAGATTGCTAAGGATCTGTGCTAGGATTCACAGGCCATGCTGAGGCCCCACTTAGAGTGCATGGCTAAGAATTTATAGCAACACTGCTCTGCCAGCTTTGAGGATATTCTCCAACCAAGAATATCTGCTCAGCTGCTAAGGTGCAGGCACAGAACGCATGGATGGCTGGGTTCGTCCAGCATTGGAGAGTGCCAGATGGGCAAGGGGAAGGAAGCCAAGCATGAAAGGAACTGGAAAGTAATTGAGAGAAAGGAGACAAGAAGACAGGGGCCTTGATGGATAGAGAGAACCTGGTGGGTTCTATGCACTGGAAACTTGAATGAGGTCCTTGAGCAAATGAGCTGGCATGAAGGATGCTGGCTGTGATAGAAAGTAGGAATACGTGGTAACCACACAATCGTGGCCCTTGTCCACAAGGGATTAAACCCATTCAGATTCAGATGGGCCATCTAGACAGATCTTCACAATCTTGAGAAGGATGGTGGGAGTCAAGCATTCTTTTTGAGCTTTGTTGACATAGCTGAGTTGGGCCTTAAAGAGACAGTACATCATGGAGCTGAGGAGAGGGCCTCAGCTCAGACAGACAAGGGCTCCACTACTGACCAACAGATGGCTTTAGGACAGGAACTTGGTTTATTCCCTCAGAGCCTCCCCTCACCATCTGTGAAGTAGCAGGAACACATCTACCTCCTAGGGCCATCATGAGGCTGAATTAAGTAACACATAAGCCAGAGTCAGACCTGTACCTAAACACAGTACACATTGTTTAAACAGAACCTGCTCTACTACTACTGTCAGAGAGCTTGTTGCTGCATTTGGAAAAACATAACTCAACTGCTGTTATGTGGGAATGCATGTTAGTTTAAGCAAGAGATCCTGGATCCATTGGCTTATCATTTCCCAAGGAGTTTTGAAGGCTTCTCTTTTTGTATTTTCACATATATCAAGAATGGAGTTTCATGGAGGGTGGTCTGCACCCAGTTTCAAAACAGGTTATTTTGCTCACAAACAGATCAGAGAGAAGGTGAGATCTACATTTTTACCAAAATACCTGGCAGCTTGATCCAGGGCTTTCCCAGTCCACTTATAAACTCTCTCACTTTTAAGATTTTCTTTATTTCCAAAAATACCTTCCTGTTGAGAAGCGGTCTGCACTCGACTTGTGCAGAGTTCTGCAGTGGGATTTCACTTCCCTCTAAGGTTTATTTTCTCAGCTAAAGCCATTGAGATAACTTTAACTTTGTATTTGTATCAGGCTTCATTCACAGCGTGTTGACACAGTGGTTGATGGGCTGGTTTCTAGATTGATGACTGGTGGTTGGGAAAATGCTGTATTTTTAACAATACATAATTGAGAGATCCATCAATACGGCTGTGCACACCTGAAGGAGAGTCCCCATGGGCCCTGGCAGCTCACGCTGCGGTGTCCTTGTCTTGGGCAGTCTCTCTGCACAAACAGGACAACCCTCATCCTAGAACAAGGTACCAAAACATTCCATCTCTCAAGCAGACTGAGGCACTGCTGGAATCAAACGCCAATCATGTAAGTGCTAAACAGAAAGGGGATGATAGGGACAGGACCATAGTTGAAGGGAGTCCTTCAGGTCAGAGCTTCAAGGCTGCGTGTTCAATTCCTTTAAGAGTCGTTTACTACACAGGAGCTGCGGGACAGCAAGGAAAAATAAGTTATTCCAAGGATCTCATTCCCAATGCAAGGAGACCCTGTGAGCTGGTGAAACAGCGGTAAGGGTGCATCTCAGAGCAAATGAAGGACAAGCACAGGATTTAGCCAAGGGTCTCCCCACAGATCGATGCCCTGGCTACTCATTGGTGGATGGTCACCTCACATTTGGAATCACAGGTGGTTTTGGAAAGCCTCCTTCAACCCATATTCTTCCTTTGCAAGTCGGTACTCTGTGATGACCCAGATGGGATGGGGAGGAGAGGATGCGGGAGGGAGAAGCAAGACAGAGGGGATATATATATACAAACAGCTGATCCACTTTGTTGTACAGAAGAAACTAATGCAGCATCAGAAAGCAATTATATTCCAACATTTTTTTTTTAATTTAAAGGTAGCGTTATAGCATAAGGCCAAGTCATTTCAGAAGCAGTGAGCCCTTGAGTAAAGAAGAAAAGCATCTTTCAAAGATAAGAATAAAGAAAGCCCCTCCTCTTCCATCATTCAGCCCCACCTCTCTTGCCCCTGTGGTCCAGGCCACTGGTGCAGAACTCCAGGTGGGGCTGTAAAAAGGAGGCATGCGTTTGCTCTCTGCCCTGCCTCCCTGTCTGAGATGACAGCTGCCTCAGGAACTGCCCAGTGGCTGGTTGAGGATGCCTGAAGAAGCCACCAGAACAGGTCACCTTATTTATTCATCCCAGGCTCCCATTCCACTGTCCCTTCCACTATATCCTGAACAACTTTGAAACCCAGCCTCCCGATTTGCTCATTAGAGCCGGTAAAGAAGTACACAAGATGAAATTAAAATGTTTCCCAAGCACACACCATTTTCATTCCATTCAATAGATTATCCTGACATATTTACTCATGGCCACGTCTGTCTCAGTATCATCCATGGAAAAGTATAAATTAAAATTTTAAATTAAAAGCAGGGCGTCTGGGGAGCTTGATATCTTTTTGAAGAATGGAGCGAGTCAGCCACAGGCTGCCAGCATGAGTGTCGTGGGACCAAAGACTCCGGCAGTGCAGAAATTACAGCTCATGGATTTCCCTGCACACACCTTCCCCCATATAATGCGAGAGATCATGGGATCCCGGAGTCAGGCGGAGCCTCAGAGGTCATTCTTCTCTCTGCAGAATTGGGCAAAAACAAAACCATCCCCTTCTGGGGTCACATGAAACTTATCAGCACTGATTTACTTATGAAACAAAAAATACGCTGAAAATTGATTAGCTTTTATCCTATCGCTAGGGTTTCTGTGTAATATTCTGGTTAAGAAAGTCACTGTTTTAGTAAGAGATACATGAGTTCCAGTCACAGGTCTGTCATTTACTGATCCTTTGTGAGCACCAGATTTTCTCATTTATAAAAGGGAAATGATATTTTAAAAATCATTGGTGGTGATAAATACTAAACAAATAATCCTTTTAATACTAGTATCATCACAATCTGAGAGCACAGTCAATAGTTAATATATTATTTACTTATAAATTATTTTATTTGTTATTTATCATATATAATAATAATCCTGCATAAGATTGGGGCTTCTCTGTTGGCTCAGTGGTAAAGAACTTGTCTGCCAACACAAGAGGCTTGGGTTCAATCCCTGCTCTGGGAAGATTCCCTGAAGAAGGAAATAGATACCCACTCCAGGACTCTTGCCTGGAAAACCTTATGGATGGAGGAGCCTGGTGGGCTACAGTCCATGGCATCCCAAAGGGCCAGATACAACTTAGCAACTAAACAACAATAACAACATACATATTTCCATAATTATTCAAAACCAGAGAATAATGATAACCGAAACATTACAACAATGTCAACCTTCCCTTCACGCTCATTTTCCAGTGCACACATAGACCAGTTATAAAGTTTGGAAAATTAAGTAGAGGCTCCATCTCTTGAGTCCCAGTCTATAGAACATGCTGCCTGCAGTTTGAACTAGAGTTTGTGTGTGTTCTTGTGAGCTTGGCTTCCCGGGAGACTCTGAGGCCTATAAACCGACTTGATTCTTCCCTGTCGCCCCAAACAGACTACACATCTGAATCGAACCTTATCAGTGTTTTAAAAATAAAGCTCTCATTAAGCAGACAGATGGGCAGGGACAGCTGGAGGAGAAGCGATGGGAAGTGATGCTTTTGCAGGGAGGCTCCTCGGCTCCCGCCAGCACTGCTTCTGCAGCATGTCAACCTGATTTGTTTAAAAATATATGTTATCCATTTTTAATAAGCCAATCATCTTTTCCAGAAGAGTAACTTATTTTATATAGATTATGCGAACTATTGCCCCTTAAAAAATAAAATAGAAAGCAGCAAAATTCTGTCCATGGACCACGAGAGGCCCAGAGGGGGAGATTCCCTGGGGGCAAGAAAGTCACAGGGTTAGTTTTGCAAATGTTTCCAGTTTAGGCCCAGGGGCTGCTACTTTTAATTTATGTCACTGGTGGCTGGTCTGAGTGGACCAAGGCTTTCTCTGCTCCTGGACTCTCGATCACCCACTGGGGACCAAGGAACAAGGACTGCCTGGACACAGCCCGCATTTCTCCAGCCCTGCCCATCTCATCGTGCGTGAGTAAGGGAAGAAATATGACGGTATAGTCACTATTCCCATCGCGAGGCCAAGCATCTGTGGCTCTGATCAGAGGAGATCTTCTCATGGAACTCTTTACTGAGAAGGTTTGGGAAGACACACCACAAAAACCCAATTATTCATCAAACATGGAGAGGCTGGGTTTCCCTATCATGTATTTTACTTTTAAAAAATTAAAAAAAAAATTATTGGAGTGTAATTGATTTACAATGTTGTATTAGCCTTAGGTGTACAGCAAAGTGAGCTATACACAGATACATAAATATATATATATATATATCTTCACTCTTTTTTTTTTAAAGATTCTTTTCTCATATTGACCATTACAGAGTATTGAATCATGCATTATAAATAAATAAATGAGCAGAGTAAGAGAGGGAGAGATAAAGAGGGAAGGAGGGAGTCCATGAGGCAGAGAGGGAAAAAGAGATGGAAGGAGGGAGGGAGGGAAAGAAAAGAAGATGAAAAAAGAGAAAGAGAGAATCAACCTTTAGCTTGAATGAAAAATATAAAATTCATACTTTTCAGTGGATGGATGCATCTTTTTAATTATGTTCTATGCAGGTGAATATTGAAAATAATTATGCACTTCCTGAACACACACTACCAATTCCTATTATCTTTTGGCAATTCTTTTCTAACACTTCATCACCTGGTACCCAATAGACCTGCTGCCAGCGCTGTTAGTGCTTCATACTGTCCTGACATCCATCGGTCTGGCCTCCCATCTCCTCCTCCCATGCACACCTCAAACGGCACAAGTCCTGGTCAGGCCACATGTCCAGAGAGAAAAGGCTCCCTCCACTCAGATTAACTGTGGGAGAGCAAGCTGAGTCTGGATAAGTTAAGCCCTGGGGAATTCCAGCAGAGTGGAGAATTACTCCTGTCTCAGTTCATTATAATGAATAATAAAGAGACACTTACATGTGCTTTTGGGTAAATTATTCATCTTGTGCACTGAAGAATCAGGCCAGTAATACGTAAGGGAGACAGCTGGTGCGTCTGGGTTCCTATAAATACTCAAACTCCAGCATTTCCAAAGGCCCATCCCCTCCCCTCAAGAAAGACTGAAATGGCTGGTGGGGGAGGAGGGGGTGGTTCTTGGAGAGAAGACCTTGGCACGCTCACTCTTTGTTCTGTGTGTGTGCAGCTCCTTATAACTCGGAGGCTGTTTCTAGCATGTTTGTTATTTTACTGTAGCTCTAAGTCACTTAAGCCACCAGGGGAGTCCAGCGGGACCTCCATGCGGCTTCTGCCACACTCTCAGTAGGTAATGAAAACAGTGAGACTTGCTTCCAAACCAGGGAAACCCCCCCAGGACCCTCCGCCCCCATGTTCACCATGTGCCTGGTCCTGCTCCACTAAGGGTGGACCCAAGAGCCCAGAAGGAAGGGCACACTTAGCTTGGTCCTCATGGCCTCCAGCTGGATGTCACTCTCATTGTTCACACTCAGGATGGAACCCACTCTGACGTTCTGAAACCCCACCCTCTGGAAGGAGTCTCACCATCACACGTGTGTCCGGGAAGGACATGGGATCAGTAAGCCCAGGGCATTAGATTTCATTCCTTTGAGAAACAGGAGATTTCGTTCTTTCTGGGTTTGCACTTGTCAAGTTTTAAAAATGAAATTTCCTAATTGTCATCTTCCTGTTGTTCCTTCTAATCGTTCACACCTACTGGCAATAAGGTTGACGTTATTCACCTTAACATGTTATTCACCTTAACATGTTATTCACCTTAACTAAAACCATGACGTTTTGCACAAGACAGTTTTCCCTCTGCCCCAGTAAGCAGTACAGTCCTTCCTTACACGGGAGACAGTTAGCTGCTCACACACTTGGCTTGACCTCAGAGAATGGGGACAAGATGCAGAACTGAGGCTCATGAAGAAAACAGAACTAAATGAAATGTGGGAACAGATGATAGTGATGATGAAAAAGTATAACGTCTAGTCAGAAAATAAACCTAGGGGAGGGGGTGGTCCTTGGACAACTGAAAATATCTACAGAATGGATCTCAAAACCCAGGGGAAACCAACTGAGAGTATTTTGCAAATAGCAGGAATCAAGAACCTGAGCTCTAGATGCCCCTCCTAGACAAGAGCTGATACACAGTTAATCCACTAAATCCAGGTTTACCAGCTCCGTGCCTGTTCTGATGGAGGGGCGGGAAAAGAGGGGGAGTCCTGTCTTACAAGATAGGGGGGAGTCCTAAAGAATTTCACAGAAAACCATATTCAGCTGCAGCTGATGGGTATCGGGACCCGTGCTTCAGACAGGAAGGAACATTTGTCACCAACTATTTAGAACTCTACAGGGAGAAGTTTTCCATCTATATTTTCTCATCGTGTGATGACTTGTCAAAACAGCAATCTTAAATTTTCCCAGAAGCTGAATTGGGGCCAAACACTGAATAGTAACTAGACAGGACAGGAGCCCAGGGGTAGGGTCTCTGCATTTCTGTAAGGCTTTGCTCTCTCTTCCTTCCATCCTTCCCCCTCCTTCCCACCCTCCCCAGCCTCTACCTCCTCCTCTCTCTCAACCTTTAGCAATTTCCCCTTAAGCATTCCTGTATCTGCGCCGCCCACATTCTCCCCTTTTCCAACTGACCAGTATTATGAAAATCTATATTGTAAGCATGCAGGCGGTATGCGGGTGAAGAGACTTCTTCAAAGTGTTTAGATAAAGCAGACAAGCTCTTACAAAGCTAGATAATAAACCAGGCCAAGAGGTTTTCCCTTCAAGGAATCTAATTAAGAACAAAGGCAAACGTACATTAATATTCTCCTCAAGGCGTGGAATTCACCTCAGAAGAAATTTTATTGTTGCAAATCCAGAAGAGAAGCCTCAGTGTTAGAGCAAAGAGGAAGAGAAGAGGCAGAGTGGGCTAGGGAGGTCTGTGGTCTCCACGTGGGTGGAAGGGCCATCCTGGGAGCAGAAAGAGCGGAAATTCAAAAGCATCTGAAACAGGAAGCATTTGAATTTGCAGAAAGCTGAGCCAGGCCCGGCAGATGGCCTGGGAGGAAACCTGGCATCATCATTTGGGGCTGAACATTTTTGGCAGGGGGATGGCCCCAGTGAATAATAAGATTTAGTGTGTTTTGTATTGTTCAAATGGAAAATAGGCCAGTTTGAGTTGCTGATCTCTCAGCAGTCACCCAAATCCATGCATACACTCCAGGAGACCCAAGGTGGGGCCACTTTATAAAATAAACTTAATTTCAAAGACACCTTTTGGTAGCTTTGAGAGGTGAAGATGGCTGCATTTTTCAATACTGGTTATTATATTTTTGAGATCATAATACTTATGAGTAAAATTTTTCACTTTCTATAGATGACTTTGGAAGCTTATGAATAGAATTTGTTATACCAACAAGAAATTCATTCTAACATGGAGTAGTTGGGTTTTTGCAAGACCTTCTTACACTGAATTGATATCAACCATGAAAGCCCACCCACTGGTTATCAGCTCTTCCACTTGGAACACAAGTCGAGGGCTTTTTCCCCATAGTACTCCTTCATGAAGATGAAAAAAATTGTATCTTCACTTTAAGTTGTCTCATTTTGAGGTTGGGCTTTTCCACTTCGCAGGTTTAAATAACCAACCTTCCATCCATCCATTCCCATGTAAAAACAACCCTCTCCAAGGAAAGAAGGAGACTTGGAAGGTGAGTCCCATTAGGACATGACTAGCAGGTACAGCTCAGTGGTTTGATTTTTGCCATGACTAGAAATACGACAACACATTGCTGTTGTTTAGCCAGTCCCATCTTCTGTGAACTCATGGATGTACACGTGCTTTGCACCAATGCTTTACCATATATATCGACAAGACACAAACTTAGCTGCCTATATGGAAGATTTCACCCTGACAAGTTACAAAAAGCTAGGTGGTGCACAGACATATACCATAAATATATAATGTATACCTCAAATTTCATCCCCACCTATGTTTAATTGTATAGATAAGTGCATTATGGCTAAAAAGGATGCCTCAACCCTTACTTCCATTCAGCGTCACACTGAAGGTTGTAGCCGGGGCAGTTATGCAAGAAAATGATATAAAATGCATCCAGATTGGAAAGGAAGAATTAAAACTATCTCCCTAGAGATGACATGATCTTGTATATACACAATTCTAAGGAATCCACTAAAAAAAATTATAATTAATAAAGTTTAGCCAGATTTCAGACTACAAGGTCAATAACTAAAAATCAGGGACTGCTTTGACTTTGCTTATGGGTATATATGTGTATATTCCATTATTTTAATTATTATTTGCCTGATTTTGTAACTGCCATTTCTCTTTGGTTTCTTGTTTTTGGGTATTTGTTTTAATCTCACTTAATGCCATAATAAACCACTTGTGGAATCTTCATTCCTGGCCAGAGATCAAGCCCTGAGCCTTTGGAGTGGGAACACTGATTCCAAGATCCTAGACTACCAGAGAACTGACCCTGGGGAGTATCAAATAATGAGAACTCACACAAAGGAAACGACTTGAATACAAGACTCTCTATCACCTCACGAATCACCATCTAAACAACAAAGAAAACAAAACTACAAACCCAGTCATCAGCAGACAGGATTACCACCTCTCTCAGCCTTGCCTAACAGAGGAAAAACAAACAAACCAATAAATAAACAAACAAAACTCACCACAAATTTCACCTCATACACAAACCACTGGACCAACCTTAGGAGGGCAGAAACCAAAAGAAAGAAAGAATTCAACTTTGAAGCCTGGGAAAAGGAGACCTCAAACACAATAAACTAAAATAATAATAGTAATGAAAAGGCAGAGAAATACTACACAAATGAAGGAACAAACCAGAAACACAGAAGTCCAAATAAATGAAGAGGAAACAGGCAAACTACCTGAAAAAGAATCAGAATAATGATGGTGAAGATGATCAAAAACCTTGAAAACAAAATGGAGAAAATGCAAGAATCAATTAACAAGGACTTAGAAGAAATAAGAATAAGCATACAGAGACAAACAACACAATTACTGAAATTAAGAATATTCTAGAAGGAATCAATAGCAGAATATCTGAAGCAGAAGAACGAATCCGTGAGCTAGAAGATAAAATGGTGGAAATAACTTCTGAAGAGCAGAATAAAGTAAAAAGAATGAAAAGAACTGAGGATAGTCTCAGAGACCTCTGGGACAATATCAAAAGCACAGACATTTGAACTATAGGGGGCCCAGAAGAAGAAGAGAAAAAGAGAGGGTATGAAAAAAATTTTGAAGAGATTATAGTTGAAAAGTTCCCCAACATGGAAAAGGAAATAATCAATCAAGTCCAAGAGGCACAAAGATCCCCATACAGGATAAACTGAAGGAGAAACACGCCAAGACACATACTAATCAAACTAACAAAGAATAAACACAAAGAAAAAATATTAAAAGCAGCAAGGGAAAAGCAACAAGTAACATACAAGGGAAACCCCATACACTTAGCAGCTGATTTTTCAGCAGAAACTCTGCAGGCCAGGAGGGAATGTCAGGATATATTTAAAGTGCTGAAAGGGAAAATATCTACAACCAAGATTACTGTACCTGGCAAGGATCTCATTCAAAATTGATGGAGAAATAAAAAACTTTTCAGACAAGCAAAGTTAAGAGAATTCAGTACCAACAAACCAGCTTTACAACAAATGTTAAAGGGACTTATATAGTCAATAAATACAAGAGAAGAAAAAAGATCTACAAAATCAACCCCAAACAATTAAGAAAATGGCAATAGGAATATATATATCAATAATTACCTTAAATGTAAATGGATTAAATGCTCCAACCAAAAGACACAGACTGGCTGAATGGATACAAAAAACAAGACCCATATATATGCTGTCTACAAGAAACCCACTTCAGACCTAAAGACACATATAGACTGAAAGTGAGAGGATGGAAAAATATATTCCATGCAAATGGGAAGCAAAACAAAGGTGGAGCAGCAATCCTCATATCAGATAAAATAGACCCTAAAATAAAGAAGATAAGGAAGGACACTACATAATGACGAAGGGATTGATCCAAGAGGAAGACATAACAATTGTAAATATCTATGCACCCAACATAGGAGCACCTCAATACATAAGGCAAACACTAACAGACTTAAAGGAAGAAATTGACAGTAACACAATAACAGTAGAAGATTTTAACACTCCACTCACACTAATGGACAGATCATTAAAACAGAAAATTAATAAGGAAACACAAGTCTTAAATGATACATTAGATGAGATGGATCTCATTAATATCTTCAGGACATTCCATCCAAATGCAGAAGAATACACCTTCTTCTCAAGTGCACATGGAACATTCTCCAGGATAAACTACATCTTGGGTCATAAATCAAACCTCAGTAAATTTTAGAAAATTGAAATTGTATCAAGCATCTTCTCTGACCATAACACTATGAGACTAGATATCAATTACAAGGAAAAAAAAAACAAACCTGTAAGAAACTCACACACATGGAGATTAAACAACATGTTTCTAAATAACCAACAGGTTACTGAAGAGATCAAAAGGGAAATAAAAAAATCTCTAGAAACAAATGACAATGAAAACACAATAACTCAAAATCTATGGGATGCAGCAAAAACTAAGGGAAGTTTATAATGATACGATCCTACCTCAAGAAACAAGAAAAACATCGAATAGACAGCCTAACTTTACACCTAAAACAACTGGAAAAAGAAGAACAAAAAACCCACCAAAATTAGTAGAAAGAAAGAAATCATAAAGATCTGAGCAGAAATAAATGAAAAAGAAATGAAAGATAATAGTAAACAATAATAAAGATTAATAAAACTAAAAGCTGGTTCTTTGAGAAGATAAACAAAACTGACAAATCTTTAGCCAGACTCATCAAGAAAAAAAGAGAGAAGAACCAAATCAACAAAATTAAAAATGAAAAAGGAGAGGTTACAACAGACAATGCAGAAATACAAAGGATTATAAGAGACTATTATGAACAACTATATGGCAATAAAACAGATAACCTGGAAGAAATGGACAGATTCTTAGAAAAGTTCACTCTTCTAAGACTGAACCAGGAAGAAATAGAAACTATGAACAACACAATTACAAGCACTGAAATTGAAGCTGTAATCAAAAATCTCCCAAAAAACAAAAGCCCAGGACCAGATCACTTCACAGGAGAATTTCTACCAAACATTTAGAGAAGAGCTAGTGCCTATCCTTTCAAAACTCTTTCAAAAAATTGCAGAGGAAGGAACCCTTCTAAACTCATTCTATGAGGCCACCATCACCCTGATAACAAAACCAGACAAAGACAACATAAAAAGAGAAAACTACAGGCCAACATCACTGATGAACATAGATGTAAAAATCCTCAACAAAATTTTAGCAAACAGAATTCAGCAGCACATCAAAAAGCTCATACACCATGATGAAGTTGGCTTTATTCCAGGGATGCAAGGATTCTTTGATATACATGAATCAATCAATGTGATACACCCTATTAACAAATTGAAAGATAAAAACCATATGATAATCTCGATAGATGCAGAAAAATCCTTTGACAAAGTCCAGCACCCATTTGTGACTGAAACTCTTCAAAACATGGGCATAGCAGGAACCTACCTCTCCATGGTAAAGGCCATATATGATAAGCCTGCAGCAAACATTATTCTCAAGTGTGAAAAACTTCAGGCAATCCCCCTAAAGGTGTTCACTTTCACCACTATTATTCAACATTGTTCCGGAAGTCCTAGCTACAGCAATCAGAGAAGAAAAAGAAATAAAAGGAATCCAGATCGGAAAAGAAGTAAAGCCCTCACTATTGGCAGATGACATGATACTGTACATAGAAAACCCTAAAGATAGTATCAGAAAGTTACTAGAGTGAATCAGTGAATTTAGCAAAGTTGCAGGATACAAAATCAATACACAGAAATCACTTCCATTTCTATATACTGACAATGAAAAATCAGAAAGAGAAATTAAGGAATCAATCCCATTCACCATTGCAACAAAAAGAATTAAATATTAGGAATAAACTTAAGGGAGACAAATGACCTATACACAGAAAATTATAAGACACTAAGGAAAGAAATCAAAGATGACATAAACAGAGAGATATTCCATGTTCCTGAGTAGGCAGAATCAATTTTGCAAAAATGACTATACTACCAAAAGCAATCTACAGATTCAATGTGATCTCTATCAAATTACCAATGATATTTCCCACAGAACTAGAACAAAAAAATTCACAATTCATATGGAAACACAAAAGACCCTGAATAGCCACAGCAGTCTTGAGAAAGAAGAATGGAGCTGGAGGAATCAACCTTCCTGACTTCAGATTATACTACAAAGCTACAGTCATCAAGACAGTATGGTACTGGCACAAAAACAGAAATATAGACCAATGGAACAAGATAGAAAGCCCAGAAATAAACCCATGCACCTATGGGTACCTTACTTTTGACAAAGGAGGCAAGAATATACAATGGGGCAAAGACAGCCTCTTCAATAAATGGTGCTGGGAAAACTGGACAGCTACATGTTAAAATAATGAAATTAGAACACTTTCTAACACCATACACAATGATAAACTCAAAATGAATTAAAGACCTAAATGTAAGGCCAGAAACTATAAAACTCTTAGAGGCTAACATAGGCAGAACACTCGATGACATAAATCAAAGCAAGATCCTCTATGGCCCACCTCCTAGAGTAATGGAAATAAAGACAAAAGTAAACAAGTGGTACCTGATTAAACTTAAAAGCCTTTGCACAGCAAAGGAAACTATAAGCAAGATGAAAAGACAACCCTTAGAATGGGAGAAAATAACAGCAAATGAAACAACTGACAAATGATTAATTTCCAAAATATACAAGCAGCTCATATAACGCAATACCAGAAAAACAAATAACCCAATCAAAAAGTGGGAAAAGACCTAAATAAACATTTCTCCAAAGAAGACATACAGATGGCTAACAAACACATGAAAGGATGCTCAATATTGCTCATTATTAGAGAAATGCAAATCGAAACTACAATGAGATATCACCTCACACCAGTCAGAATGGCCATCATCAAAAAGTCTAAAAACAATAAATGCTGGAGAGTGTGTGGAGAAAAGGGAATGCTCTTGCACTGCTGGTGGGAATGTAAATTGATTCAGTCACTATGGAAGACGGTATGGAGATTCCTTAAAAAATCTAGGTACAAGGCCACCATATGACTCAGCAATCCCACTCCTAGGCATATACCCTGACTAAACCAAAGTTGAACAAGACACATGTTTCCCACTGTTCATCGCAGCACTATTTACAATAGCTAGAACATGGAAGCAAGCTAGATGTCCATCGACAGATGAATGGATAAAGAAGTTGTGGTACATATATACAATGGAATAACTCAGTCATAAAAAGGAGCACATTTGAGTCAGTTTTAATGAGGTGGATGAACCTAGCACCTATTATACAGAGTGAAGTCAGAAAGAGAAAGAGAAACATTGTATTCTAATGCATATACACGAAATCTAGAAAAATGGTGCTGAAGAATTTATTTACAGTGCAGCAATGGAGAAACAGACATAAAGAATAGACTTACAGACATGGGGAGAGGAACAGAGAAGGTGAGATATATGGAGAGAGAGACATGGAAACTTACATTACTATATGTAAAATAGATAGCCAACGGGAACTGGCTGTATGGCTCAGGAGACTCAAACAGGGGCTCTGTGTCAATCTAGGGGGTGGGATGGGGAGGGAGATGGGAGGGAGGTTCAAAAGGGAGGGGATATATGTATACCTATAGCTGATTAATGTTGAGGTTTGACAGAAAACAACAAAATCCTGTAAAGCAATTATCCTTCAAAAAATAAATTAAAAAAAAAAAAAACCTTAAAAAACAGATAAATAAACACATTAAAAAAATTCCAGCTGGTTTCTTTCCAGAAATTTTACAGCCAATCCTTAAGTTCATATGGAAATTCAAGAGGCTAAAAATAGCCAAACAATCTTGAAAAAGGGAGTAAAAGGCGTGAGGACTCACACCTCCCAATTTCAAAACTTGCTACAAGGCTATGGTAACCAAGACATGTCAATACCGGCACAGGGGTACATGTATGAGAAAATGAAATAGAACTGAGAGCTCAGAAATAAACTGTCACACTTATGGTCAATCAACTTTTGACAAGAATGCTGAGAAAACTGAATGAAGAAAGTGTCATTTCAACAAACAATGTTGGAATAACTGGACATCCTCAATGCAATTGAATAAAGCTGGCCCCTATCTCACACCATATATAAAAATTAACTCAAAATGAATCAAATACTTGTCATTGTTATATAATCATAATCAAATATGAGTTACTGTTATAAAATGCTTAGAAGAAAACCAGTGTAAAATTTTGTGGCCTTGTATTAGGCAATGTTTCTTAGACGTACTATCAGAAGCACAAACAACAAATAAAAAAGATAAATTTGACTTCATCAAAATTAAAAACTTTTGTACTTTAAAGAACACAATCAAGAAAAGCAAAGGAAAACACACAAAAAGGAGAAGACAGTTGTGAATCATGTACCTAAAAAATGGCTTTTTTTCTAGAATATGTAAGGGACGCTTGCAACTTAACAAAAAGACAAACAACTCAATTTAAATATATATATATAAATAGACATTTCTCCAAAGAATATATAGGAATAGCCAATCGATACATGAAAAGAAGCCAAGAAGCATTAGTCATTAAATAAATGCAAATCAAAACCATAATGAGATACCACTGCATACCGTCTATGGTGGCTATCATTAAAAAGAGAAAAGAAAATATGTTGTGGTGGCAAGGATGCGGAGAAGTTAGAACCCTTGTGCATCGCTGTGGGAAATGTAAAATGAGGCAGTTGCTTTGGAAATCAGCACTGCATCTCCTCAGAAGGTTAAACATGAGTTAACATATGACCCAGCAATTCCATTAGGTATGTACCCAAGAGAAATGCAAACATCTGTCCACACAGAACCTTGTACATGAATGTTCACGCAGCATTCTCCATAACAGAGAAAAAATAGAAACAACTTACATGTCCATAAGATGTAGTATAATGCATATCATTCAGTCCTAAAAGAGAATGGCATTCTGGTAGCTGCTCTAACACAACTGACCCTTAACAACTGAGGGATTGTGGATGCAAAAGGGGAAGGAGAGAGGCTAGGAGAAACTGAGAAAGTAGCATTGATATACACACATACACACACATACTATTGTGTGTAAAATAGATAACTAGCGGGAAGCTGCTATATAACACAAGGAGCCCAGTCTGGTGCTCTGTGACCACCTAGAGGGGTGGAACGGGCAAGGGGAGGCCCAAGAGGGAGGGGGGTATGTATATATAATCATAAGTGATTCATGCTGATGTACAGCAGAGAGCACCACAACATTGTAAAGTAATTATCCTCCAATTAAAAGAAAATAATAATGGAAAGTGCCAAGTGAAAGAAGCCAGTGTCTAAAACCTGCTTATTATATGACTTCATTTATACAAAATGTCTACAATAGGCAAGTCTACAGAGACAGACCATAGTTTATCGGTTGTCTAGAGTTGGGAGGGAAGGTCAGGGAGACATGGGGAATGCCTGCTAATAAGTACGGCAGAGATTGGGTGAGGGGGGGATGAAAACATTTTGAAATTGTGTAGATAGTTACACAACTCTGTAAATATATTCAAAATCACTAAAGTGTACACTTTGAATGGGTGAACTGTATGGTGTGTTGACTAATCTCAATAAAGCTGTAATTTAAAAAGGGAGGCACGCTTAAATCACAAAGGAGGGGTTATTCAGTGAGTTATCCTCATTGCTTTCTTAGTTTGATCTTTAGGTAATCAAAATCCATTCTATGGTTGTAAACATATAAGTCTTACCCTAGGGAACTGTCTGGGGACATGGGAATGGGGATGGGAGTGGCACATCTTCAAAGAAGGATTAGTTTAGTAGACACGGCAGTAGAGAAAAGTTCACCTGAAATTCCAGTTCTTCTGATTTTTCTTTTCTTTTGTGGATTCAAATTGCCCTGTAAACCCAGGTGTATTTCGGAATGTGCTAGGTCTGTGTGCTGCAACCTCACAGGCATCCAGGGTAAATTTAGAGCTCTGTGAACAACTCTGCTTTATCCCAGCAGCCGGATGGCCATCATTAAGGCACCATGTGATGGATACACCTCTCAAACCTCCCCAACTAGGGTTGGGCTGCAAATATTCCAATGACCCCAATCCAAGCTAATGTCCCCCTTAGTATGGGGCTCTCTCATTAACCCATATCCTCCCAGGGAACCTGTGTATTTCAGTTGTGATCTCCTCTGGGCAATTATCAGCATTGTCTGGTGCCAAAGATTGACACTCACAGGTGGGATTTCCTCCCCAAGAGGCGGAGAAATCAGTCCCTTTGCAAGGTGCTAAAGAGATAGCCGGCCATGCAGGCAGCTGCTCCCTTTGCCCGCGTAAAAACTGGCCCATTCACCTCCCTCAGGGCCAAAGGATACCAATTTCAGGTTCAGAAGGCTTGGCGAGACCAGGGCTGTGACTCACAAATGCATTCAGGTGAGAAGATATATGAAAGACAGAGCCGGGGGCAGCTGCGGCCGTGCCACCTCCGTTCTAATTGTAACGATTCCTCATTCTTAAATGCTAATTCTGAAGCTTTCCAAGGAATTATTTTACTTAGTGTCAACAATACAGATAGCATAGCTGATAGGCCTTTTATATTCCAGTGGAGAAGCTGGCCTGTGTTGGCTCTGGAGGCCTGTTAGCCAGGCCCCTGCCTGAATCACTCTGACAGGTGTGCCCAGCTTCATTAATGAAATTGACAAGCTTCCCAAACGTGGATGTGGATGATGATTCAGCAGTGCAGGTGGCTTGCTTTCTCTCACACGCCCTCTGCTTCCTCCTTCTCTGGGCCTGGAAGCAGAGGCCGCCAGGAGGCCTCTGCTTCCAGGCCAACCATGGACCAGTCTGGCATTAGTGACTATAGCTGTTCCGTGAATTGCTAAATAATCTCCCAAACTAATGGGAATTCCATCACCTGGAAGAAAAGACAATCGGTGGGTACTTCCCGAGCCCAAAGGACAGGGCAACCTGATCGGAAGCTGAAGGATGGTCCATCAAGTTTTGTTTGTTTAATATGTATGTGTGTGTGTATTCAGTCGCTAGAACTGTACAACTCTTTGTTAGCCCATGGATTGTAGCACACCAGGCTTCCCTGTCCTTCACTACCTCCCAGAGGTTGCTCAAATTCATGTCCATTGAGTTGGCCATTCAACCATTTCATCCTCTGCCACCTAGTCTCCTTTTGCCTACTATCTTTCCCAGCATCAGGGTCTTTTCCATTCAGGCCACCCTTTGCATCAGGTGGTCAAAGTATTGGAGCTTCAGCTTCAGCATCAGTCTTTCCAATGAATATTCAGGGTTGATTTTCTTTAGGATTGACTGCTTTGATCTCCTTGCAGTCCAAAGGACTCTCAAGAGTCTTCCCCAGCACCACAATTCAAGAAGACTCTTGAGAGGTTGTTTTTTTTTTTTAATATAGGAATATTTAATGTCATAGCCAGAAGTTTAAAACATTAAATACAAGCAGGGTATAAAGCATACATGCATTTCTTTTGTGAGGGTTAGCAGTCATCACTACATGGTAGGAGTATGGGTAATTTTAACTATCTATATCTGCCTCAGTTCAGTTCAGTTCAGTTGCTCCATCATGTCCGATTCTTTGTGACCCTATGGACCGCAGCATGCCAGGCCTCCCTGTCCATCACCAACTCCCGGAGTTTACCCAAACTCATGTCCATTGAGTCAGTGATGCCATCCAACCATCTCATCCTCTGTCAGACCCTTCTCCTGTGTTCAATCTTTACCAGCATCAGGGTCTTTTTAAATGAGTCAACTCTTTGCATCAGGTAGCCAAAGTATTGGAGTTTCAGCTTCAGGATCAGTCCTTCCAATGAACACTCAGGACTGATATGATGTTTTTAAACCTCACATATTTGCATTGCTTATAACTATTACAAAATGTTAAGATTAACAAAGGTAGACTTTAAAAAAAATAGGCAAGGAATCAGAGCATTTTACTTTACTTTTGTTACATTTAATTCAATTAAAAAAATTTATTGGAATATAGGTGCTTTACAATATTGTGTTGGCTGCTACCATATAGCAAAGTGAACCAGCTCATGAAGCTCAAAAAAAAAAAAAAAAAAAAAAAAACAATAAAAAAATGGGTGGAAGACCTAAGCAGACATTTCTCCAAGGAAGACATATAGGTGGTCCATCAAACTTGGATGTTGAAGGACCCACGCCCACAGTCTCATTCTCTGGTGATGCTTCCCACCTGAGCTGACAGAACCACTAATGAGTCAGTAGAGGAGCTCACACCACGCAGAGCTAGTGACCATGGGGAGAAGTTGCCTCTTGTGTATAGTTACCACATATCATTTTTTTTTAATTCCTCCATTTTTCCATAGTTGTAAGCTATAAAAATGGTCGTCCTCTTTAAAACACTGGTTGACAGAAAGCAATGGGCAGTCGATGTAATTACGCGCAGCATCTGCACATGGAGGGTGTCCCACGCCAGGGCTGGCCTCAGCGGTCCTGCTCACACAGCCACAGACAGGGCTGAGGAGGCAAACTGCCTTCCTGGAGAGACCAGAAGAGAAGAGAGCTTTGGGGTCCAGCACCTATGGAGAGGACTTAAGTCAGCCCCAAGTAAAAGTTGATCTCTCACCAGCAAGTCCTTCTTCCCTTATGGACACAACAAATGAATGTGAGAGGCTAATTTCTGTTCTGTGGTCTTTACCGTGAGGGAAACTCTTCCCCACTGTTCCCTGAAGGTGAGCTTCCCTCTTTTGTTCCTCATTGACCTGGGGCATCCTCAGAGTCTCCCCATAATGCAGACTGGGGAGTAGAGGTAAAGGATGCCTTTAAGGTCACTCAGGAGAGCTAAGCCTTAAACATTTCCTCTGGTTCTAGATAAATGTTCTTATCAGTTTAACACACAACTTCAAACTAAGTAGCCAAAGGAGTTTTTATTGACATTATGCTGTGCTTCAATTGTATAATATGTAAGAATAATACAAGATTGCTAGATTTACTATTTTTTTTTTTATTAATAGAAGGGGCTTCCTGGATGGCTCAGCTGGTAAATAACCTGCCTGCCAATGCAGGAGATACAAGAGACATGAGTTCAATCCCTTGGTTGGGAAGATCCCTAGGAGGAGAAAATGGCAACCCACTCCAGTATTCTTGCTGCAGAAATCCCATGGACAGAGGAGCTTGGTGGGCTACAGTCCATGGGGTCGCAAAGAGTTGGACACGACTGAGCGACTGAGGGAATACAACACATGCACAATTTCTTAGAAAGAGACGTCTGAGTGTTCTTTTAAAGCTGGAGAGTGGCATTTCCTAAAACACTGTACTGGGAAAAGCAGGTCACTCAGAGTCCCAGATCCTGGTATCAAGTTCTGGACCTGCTCCTCATCAGGTGTACCACCCAGAGGGTGACTTACTTCACCTTGAACTGGTGGGAGGATAAAATGAGGAGCTTGTAAAGAGGTTTGGGAGCCATAACTCATGAATTGAGTTTGCTTATTACTGTGCCCCAACGTCCCTGACGTGGTTGTTCCATCTTTAGGAAACAGAACACAACATCCATCTCCCAGAGTGAGATTCCACACTTCTGTGCCAGTTCATGGCACAGTCCCTGCGAAACACAAAGCAAATCTCTGAGGGGCCCTGGGGGTCACCCTTTTGAAAAGATGTGATGGTATTCCATTGACTCAAGGACCACTCTCAGCCTAAACCTTCTATGCCCCTAAGTTCTATGTACCGTTCCTTTATAATTTGCCTTCCTGAGTTGTTCCTTTCTGAACCTGTGTCTAATCTCATCCTAGCATTAGCTCTTTTTAATATTCTATTTTTATAGGGATGGACTGGAGTGGGGTGGCAGGGAGGTCCAGGAGGGAGGGGATATGTGTGTACACAGAGCTGTCTCACTTCATTGTTCAGCAGAAACTAACAGGACACTGTAAAGCAATTATACTCCAATACAAATTCTAGTTTTATATTTTCATCAACTTTAAATAGCAATTGGCTCCATGCAGTTTATCTCTATTTTTGAAACCCCTCTATTTTAAAACTGCTTTTGTAAACAAATATGTGTTCAGTAGCTATAGAATGCAGAGCCATGACCTGTGAACTGAGAGACTGGACATAAAGAACTCAGTGACCCTGTCTTCAGTGAATTTATAAACTAGATGAGATTAGTTTCTTAAAATGGATAATAATAAAAATCAAGGTGCATGAATGTAAGTTGCTTCAGTTATACCCAACTATTTGCGATGCTATGGATTGTAGCCCACCAGGCTGCTCTGTCCATGTGATTCTCCAGGCAAGAATACTGGAGTGGGTTGCCATGCTCTTCTCCAGGGGATCTTCTCAACCCAGGGATCAAATCCAAGTCTCTTATCTCTCCTGTATTGGTAGGCAGGTTCTTTCCCACTAATGCCACCTGGGAAGCCCCCAAATCAAGGTAGTGACCATCATTATTTAAGTGTTTAGTATGTATGTGCCAGACACAGTGTCCAGATCCTTTACTTCTTTCAATATCTATGAAATGAGTGGCATGATTCCCACGTGACAGGATAGTAAACTGAATCTCAGAAAGGTCACATGAGTTTCCCAGGTCATATAATTAGTAAGATGTGGAGCCAGTTTGACTAAAAGCTCATGCTTTGATTTCTAATTCATATTGCATCTCATGGCTTTAATATAAAGCAAAATATATTGACACACACACACAAGTATAAAGCTATTTCCACAGGGAACAAAGATATTCAATTTAATTAAATTTCCTCATTGGCTTCTGCAGGCTTTAATTCATGTTTTTCTACCTCAACAGGAAAACAAAACCCTAGTCCTTCTGTGAAAATAAAGATTAAATTTATAAAACCAATGGATTCATTAATTCTACAGATATTTTGTGAGTACCTACTATGCACTACATAGGCCTGGTGTGCTGCAGTTCACGGGGTTGCAAAGAGTCAGACACAACTGGGTGACTAAACAACAATACTACGCCCTGCATGGGTTTCACAGTGGCTCAGTGGTAAAGAATCTGCCTGCAATGCTAGAGATGCAGGAAACGCAGGTTCGATCCCTGGGTTGGGAAGATCCCCTAGAGGAGACATGGCAACCCACTCCAGTATTCTTGCTTGGAGAACCCCCATGGACAGAAGAGCCTGTCGGGCTACAGTCCATGGGGTTGTAAAGAGTCAGACACAACTGAAGCAGCTATGCCCTGAAGCAGCATGTACTATGCACTGCATGCCATCCACGCACAGAGATTCACCAGGGAAAAGTGGGCAGAAATCTTTGCTCTTGTGGCGCTTTGCTGTTGGTACATATTTTCTCAGAAACCAAGCAATGGAGAGACAAATAAATAACTTTGTGGTCACTCATGTAGGATGATGAATGCCTCCCTCAGGTTGATTTTCTTCACCTGAATTTCTCATTCATCTTAAAGAAATAGAGAAAAACTAGGTTGGGCCTTAAGATTGGTACAAATATTAGGTATTTAATAGTCACAGCCTCATCTGTACTCAGTAATAGCTCTCTTAATAATCCATCTTATCCTAGCAAAAGTTAATGAAATTATCTTCATCATATATGCAGTTGACTTTTAATTTTATATCAGGATCAATGGCCAAATCTGATTGAATTACCTAATGTCAATGAACTTTTAAATGAATGTTTTAGGGTGAGACTTGTTTCCAAAACCCTTCCCAGGAGGCTTCACCTGGTCCTGCTACCGTTGGACAGGAGTCCATGGGAACAGATGTGAACCAGGCTTTCCTTTTCAGCTTCTGTAGTCATTGAAATGGCTCTTAAGCACTTCTGAACAGTGTTAATAGAATGCATTTGACATCTCTGCCTTGCTTGTTTGACAGACATTTAAAATAAGTCAACTTTGAGATCTTGCTGTGGTTTTCTGAGCTCTTTGAACATAAATCAGAAAACTTCTTTATCAAATTTCAAGTATAGGCCCTAGTTCTTTCTAACCTACGTTTTCCCTGCTTCCATCATTTTTCATGGCATGCCGGTCATGACATCCTGGTTTAGAGTCACTGCTCCCTGCGGTGTAAGTTTCTCTTAAACAAGCTTCAAAAAACTACAAAGAAGAAGGCAAACGCTTTAAAATGAAATGCAGCAACCATCCTCTTCAAGAAGAAAACATTAATTATATTCTTGAAGGAGTTATAATTGGATTCTACTTCTCTCAGTTCTGATAATCATTCCAGCTATGGTGTTAAAATACTCCCAACATCTTTTATTCAGTCAGTTTCAGAAAAGGAAGGAAGATTTATGTGTAATTATCAGAAATAAACACACAGTTCCTACAAAATAAACACAAAGGGACAGAACCTGGCTTGGATCCCACCTTGTTAAAAATGCAAATTAGGAGCAGACCATCGAAATGGGAGGTTTCGCTAATCCTTTCTCAACAATGTAAATCAGAAAATTAGCCGTGGGTGCGATGGCATCTGCAGTGTGTATCTTTGGGTTTTATACAGGAGATCCCAAAAGGAACTTAGCAACTTCCTCTGGGCCCCCTCATTGTTCTAGCTGGCATTTATTCTGAGTCTTGGGCACAAGGCATGTTCGCCAAATGCCCATTCCCGCCTGCCATCACTTAATCACCTCCTAACCTATAGAGCCGTCCATTCCTTTACTCTGGCCCATCTGTGATCTCTCTTCCAACCTTCTGGTCTGTTTCCAGTTGATCAGCATCGGGCTGTCCTTCAGGTGTTGGCCCCAGGCTCCCTGAAGCAGATGTGTGCAGATCATCAATTCTAACTCAGACTGTGCGGCTTGCCTTTGGGGAGTGTGGCAGCTCCAAATACAACAGCACTGGAAATGACAGAACTCTCAATGCCTTGTAGTGGAATATTGGGGTTTTAGCTGCAGTCTCCCTGGCTTTCTCAGTCAGTCTAGGTCTGATCTGTCCTCACCCCAAGAACTGCTGAGGAAGGTGGAGGAGAACACAGCAGAGGCTGTAGAAACTGTGTTTTGTTTTTGTTTGTTCGGTTGCTAAGTTGTGTCTGACTCTTTGTGACCCCACAGACTACATCACACCAGGCTTCCCTGTCCTTCACTATCTCCTGGAGTTTGCTCAGATTCATGTCCATTGAGTCAGTGATGCTATCTAATCATCTCATCCTCTGCCACCCCCTTCTCCTTTTACCTTCGGTCCTTCCCAGCATCAGGCTGCTTTCTAATGAGTCAGCTCTTCGCATCAAGGGGCCAAAGTATTGGAATTTCAGCTTCAGCATCAGCCCTTCCAGTGAATATTCAGGGTTGATTTCCTCTAGGATTGATTGGTTTGGTCTTCTTGCTGTCAAAGGGGCTTTCAAAAGTTGTCTCCAGCACCACAGTTCAAAAGCATCAATCATTCAGCACTCAGCATTCTTTATGGTCCAACTCTCACATCTGTACATGACTACTGGAAAAACCATAGCTTTGACTACATGGACCTCTGTTGGCAAAATGATGTGTCTACTTTTTAACATGCAGTCCAGGTTTGTCATAGCTTTTCTCCCAAGGAAAAAGTGTCTTTTAATTCCATGGCTGCTGTCCCCATCCACATTAACTTTGCAATGATGGGATCTCATGGACTTCCTTGAACAAACAGTCCTCTACTGCTCCAACCCCTACTCTGGCTGTGAAGTTGTTCCCGACACCAAATTCTTTATCCAAAGAGTTTTAGTCTATGGCCAGCACAGGAATTATCTAGAAGAAAGTGTGGATACCTTTTACTATTCAATTCCTTTGCTATGCAAAGCACTCCAGGAGTAGCAGTTCCCATTCCTAGCTCCCAGTGTTCCAAGAAGGTTCCTTCAGGTGTCCATTTATCCTAAATTTCTGAGACCATTAACAGTCAGTCTTGCTATATATTCTATTCTGTCCTATTTATGTTTGGAACACTGTAACCTGGACATACCACCTACAAGTTATTCAGAAACAGTCGCTTACTACTCAAACCTCATCTCAGAGGGAAAAGCTTCTTTAAAAAAAAATTATTTGTTTTTAATTGGAGAATAATTGCTTTACAACATTATAATGGTTTCTTCAGTACAACAACAAGAATCAACTGTAAATATACATATGTCCCCTTCCTCTTAGACCTCCCTCCACCTACCTTCCGAATCCCACCTCTCTGTCACAGAGCCCAGGTTGAGCGCCCTGGAAACATTTCTTCTTGAAGGAGATCAAAATCAACAGGTTGTAGAAATTAGACTTGCATGCAGGTTTGCTGAATACTCAGATATCAATTCCTTTCTGGACATCAGGCATGTTTTTGCTTTTGTTTTTTCTTTCTTGATGCTACTCAGTTGCCCTTAAGATATTTCTGGCTAGCTGACTGATGCCTAGATTTCAGAGTCACACAAATATTGTGGATTCACTGATCAGAGACTGGAACTAATTATACTTTTTTTGTTTAATATTTATTAGTTATTTATTCAGCTGCACCGAGTCTTAGTTTCAGCACTTGGGATCTTTAGCTGCTGCATGCAAACTCTTAGTTGCAACTTGCAGGATCTAGTTCTTTGACTAGGGATTGAACCCAGGCTCCCTGCATTGAGAGTGCATAGTCTTAGCCACTGGACCACCAGGGAAGCCCTTGTCTGAACATCTTGAAGGAGATAAATAACTGTTCAACCTCCAAAACATGAAAGCACAATTCAGGCTCTATGGGAGGCCCAGGTATTCAGCTGGAATTGTTTCTTTCACTGCCCACAGATCATCTCTCAACATTGATTAAAGCCACTCACAGGCTATGGGCTTCTCTCATAGTTCAGTTGGTAAAGAATCTCCCTGCAATGCAGGAGACCCTGGTTCGATTCCTGGGCCGGGAAGTCCTCTGGAGAATAGATAGGCTGCCCACTCCAGTACTCTAGCCTGGAGAATTCAGTTGGAACTAATTATATTTTAACTAGTGAAAGTTGCTGAGTTGTGTCCGAACTCTTTGAGACCCCATGGAGTGTAGCCCACCAGGCGCCTCTGTCCATGGAATTTCCCAGGCAAGAATACTAGAATGAGTAGCCATTCCTTTCTCCAGGGGATCTTCCTGACCCAGGGATGAAACCTGGGTCCCCTGCATTGCAAGCAGATTCTTTACCATCTGAGCCACCAGGGAAGCCCTATTTTAACTAGGATCTATTGTAAAAGTGGTAGGCACTTGATCTGAAGAATAGGAAGCGTGACAATTTCCTTAGGAAATTATTTCCTTGTCTTGTAGGTATCACTGTTAGGAATTTCCTCTGCTCACTATGAGACCAACTTTTTCTTGATTTAGCTTTATTCCATTAAAGTCAGTTTTGACATACTAAGTATCACATTGATTTGAATGCTCTGCAAAAGGCTTAGTCTTTTATATCTCAGTCTCTGTGGGTCTTATAAATTGCTCCGCTTTAAGCTACATATATAGATATGCTTTTTTTCATCAAGAAGTACTGTCACATTGATGTGCAATGTAAGATTCCTGACACAAATCCTATGCTCTTCTGCAAAACACATCCTCTTCTGTAAATCACATCCTTTCCTCAGCATAAAAAAAAAAAAAACTTAATTATTTACATTTCTTTCTTTTCTATTCTTTTCTTTTTAATCTCTCAACTACTCAGGGAATTAAAAGTTGAACTCATATTTAAATCAGCTTCCCCCATCTTCATCTCACCATTTTATGTCATATCACAGGGTTTTCCATCTGAAAGCATCTCTCCCGTTTGTCACAAAATCAACTTCCAAATTTAAGCACTAAGTACCAAGTATTTAGAAAGTGATTTGGTTCTAGCAATATCTGCATCTAATTTACATCCGTCACTCTCCTTTGCATGCCACTGCTTCCACCCTCTCTGACAAGTGGAGGGCTGGACTTTTTTTCAGTTAAGTGTTTGATAGAAAACAGATATTATACTAATTTGCTTTGCAAATTGAGTTCTCTGTGATTTAATGTGTAATGCACTGTAAGAGACTTTAACAATCTAAGAGATAACTTGCTGTGTCATTCCAACAAAATCACTTAACCATCCTGGTGTTCAGTTTCCCCATCTGGGAAATGAATGATTCTACCATCTATTTCTTCAGCAGAAGAGAATTTCATGAAGGTTCCTAAAAAATAGTTTGAAAATGATGCCCTTTTTGTATAAAGAACATATGTAATAATTATCACTACTGATTTTCTGTTGAGTAATCATATAATATTTTCATTATTCTTATTAAAATTTAAACTTAAAAAAAAAACTCCATTAGAGATGAAACATAAACCTTTGTACAAAGAAAATAAGTTAAATGGACGAGCGTGTTTCTCATTTCTCATCCCCTGTGACCAGGAGTAAGTAACTGAAATAGGACCACTGAGCTGTTGGCTGTAATCTGGTTCTGACTTTGCCACGGATGAGCTGTGTGTCCTTGGGAGACCCAAGAGCCTCTCTGGACCTCAGATATTCAGTCTGAACTACCAAGGGGTTAGATGCCATGATCACCAAGGTCTTTTGAATTAGAGGCTTTAATTTAGAATTTGTCTTTTTAACCTCTTTCAAGAGATGATACTATATTTCATACAGCTTGAATATAATGATAGTATCACTATTCTGATGGACTTGGTATTGAATAGTCTTACATCAAGTACAACCAGGCTTCATTTTCAGCAAAAGAACAGATTGTCTAATAGATTTGATAAGTCAAAAGGAGTTTCTTTCCTTGTGTTTGAAAAAAAGAGTGTTAGTACAATGAGTTGGCTGTTCGCTGAGCTCCTGAGTCGTGCCAGGGATTACACACAACGTGTAATAAACGCTGAAACTGTGGTCAGGTAGTTCTCCATAATTACTTTTTAATACATTTCTAGGCCTATTTTCAGAAGATACAAAGAAAGTACTCGATAAAAGCATTTAAATGGTGAACAGTAATTTGACTGTTACTTTGGGATTTTCATTGGATTATGTGAGGCAGTTGCCTCACTTGGGATCCAACCCCTCCTTGTTTTTCTCTTTGATTTGGGATGACGAGTTTTCCAAGAGCAAAGATTCTCTGGATGACCGACAGCCCAAATCTGGCCATTAACAGCAACGGTTTTGTTCTGCCATAGGGCAAATACATTTTCACATTGATAAAAGTGTGCTTCTAGAAGTCAGACCAACTGCCTTCCTAGTTATGGGTATTAAAAGAGAAAAACAAATTTGTGTAACTCTCCTCATTCAAGAGGAAACTCAGAGTCAGGGACGGCTCAGAAGAAAATTTTCTTAGCTCTATTTTTGACCAAGATGGTTCAATTTTGCAAAATTGCATTTAATCACCAGATTCTGGAGGACAGCAAGGAGGCATCATGAGATAGGAGGAGCAGAATCACAAAAAAATTGAGACAGAGTCCATGAGTCAGAAGACCTATGTTCACACTCAGCTGATCCATTCTCCTACTTATGAGATCTTATGCAAGCTGCTGAAACCTTAAAGGGATTTTTATCTCATGAGAAAAGCTAAGTAAACTGTATCAATGGAATGAGGCAGTTTTGCTCAGCCAACGTTATAAAGAAGTTAAGGGAGGATTAGAGATTGAGGGCAAGAAGAGAAGGGGTGGCAGAGAATGAGATGGTGAGATAATATCACTGACTCAATGGACATGAGTTTGAGCATACTGCGGGAGATAGCAGAGAACAGAGAAGACTGGTGTAGTGCAGTCCATGGGGTCGCAAAGACTTGGACACGACTGAGTGACTGAACAACAAAATTTGCAGATTGCATTCAAGAAACACTTGAGGGAAAATGAGCTATATGGTAGTGTTCATCTCTACTGAACAATGACAGAAAGGATGAGTCCTGTGACACATGGCTGGTTTACAAACAGAAGCAGACTTCTAAGCACGTTTCATGGGCTTTCCCAACAATAGCACTGGATCACACTGGTCAGGGCTCAGAACATCAGACAAAACATTGGGGTTAGAGTCCACTTAAGTCACTGGTTCTCAAACTTCAGGGCACATCAGAATCATCTGGAGAACCTGGTAGCCCAAGACTGTCAGGTTCTCTTCCAGAGTTTCTGGACCAGGAGGACTGGAGCCCGAGTTTCTGGACCAGGAGGATTGGAGCCCGAGGACTATTTCTAACAAGTTCCCAAGTAATGTTTATGCTGCTATGATGGGCACACCTTGAGGATCATGTATGATGCACTGGGCTCTCCCATGTCTATTAGTGTAATAGCATCACTACTCTTACATAGTAATAGCATCATCACTGTTATTACTTTGATGATGTATTAGCATCATTCCCTGCATGGAATGATTGGCTTCCTTCTCTGTCTCTGAGCACCAGTGCTCAAGGTGGAGGAGGAGAAAAGGAGTGAATGCCACACCAGGCCATTCTTCTCTCCTTCTGCTGGTTATGCACATATCTACTAAATCATCCGTCAAACATCACGTGTGTCTGGCCTGTTTGTGCGTGTGACTATGCACCTGTGTGTATACCAGGCATGGTGCTGGACTCTAGGCTGAAAAGTGACAGTGGCTCAGTCATGTCTAGCTCTGCAACCTCAAGGACCACAGCCCGCCAGGCTCCTCTGTCCAAGAGATTTTCCAAGCAAGAATACTGCATGGGCTGGCATTCCCTTCTCCAGGGGATCTTCCCAACCCAGGAACTGAACCTGGGTCTCCTGCATTGCAGGCAGATTCTTTACCATCTGAGTCACCAGGGAAGCTCCTGGGCTACAGTATGGGAAAAGAGAGGTGCAGAGGTGATGTGGCAGGGGATGATGAGGGGTCCAGCTTCATCTCAAGCCCTGCCCAGCCGGAATTTGGTCTCTGTTGTAAGAGCTGGAAAGCAACTGCGGGTTTAGATGGAGACTCCACAGGGGATCCTGAGGGCTCCGAAAGGAGAAGTATGTCTGCACAAAGACCACATGGGGAGTCGCATCACAGAGATGCTCAGGCTGGTCCATCCTCTGTGCAGAACACTGAGGAGGCTGCACACCCCGTTCTACACCCATCAGACCTTTCAGCCTCACACAATCCCCATCTAAATATAAAGACCTGTGTGTATGCTCAGTCACTTCAGTTGTGTGTGACCGCAAGGACTGCAGCCCACCAGGCTCCTCTGTCCATGGGATTTTCCAGGCAAGAAGACTGGAGTGGGTTGCCAGGCCCTCCTCCAGGGCATCTTCCTGACCCAGAGATTGAACCCATGCCGCTTATGTCTCCTGCATTAGCAGGTGGGTTCTTTACCACTGGCACTTCCTGGGAAGCCCAAATGTAAAGACGCTGAGGCACAAATAACTTTTTACTGTTGAGGTTATTTTATAAACTACAGAATATGCAATTGATGAAGAATCTGTGAATATGCTAAATATGAAGGAAGGGAGGGAAGGAGAAAGGAAGGAAGGAAAGGAAGGAGGGAAGGATTAGCATGCGTTCCATGGCAGGGAGCTGTCTTGCTAACCAGTAACACCTCCTGATTATTTCTCATGTAGCTCTCCTCCAGTCAGAATTGCTCACAAGCCCATTGGGAACCATCAGAGCCAATTTAAGACTAAGTGACTCCTTGTGGAGAATGGTCCACTGGTTTTCACAGGATTACCCAAGTCCTCTGCAATTGCGCCCACCTCTGAGCTATTTCTCCCAGCCACTGACTCCATTCTCTTCTCAGCAGGATGGCCTGGGAGGTGACACAGAGCTGACATAACATGCTTTTTGAAAACGTCAGATGACAGTCATTTAACATCGCCTCCACATCCATCCAGTGCTAGCCAGACCATCCTGAGCCATGGGGAGTTTCAAGCATCTGTAGAAGTAACTCAGATTTTTGTCATCCTGTTAGCAAACTGAACCCTGTTAAGTGGAGAAGAAAGCCCATATCCATCCAGTGCCATTACCAAGTCTGATGAGCATCTGATTGTTTTCATGATTTAAATGTTCATCTACTCAGCATGGGGCTTCCCTGTTAGCTCAACTGGTAAAGAATCCACCTGCAATGAAGGAGACCCTGGTTCAATTTCTGGGTTGGGAAGATCCGCTGGAGGAGGGCATGGCAACCCACTCCAATATTCTTGCCTGGAGAATTCCCATGGACAGAGGAGCCTGGCAGGCTCCAGTCCATGGGGTCGCAAAGAGTCAGACATGACTGAGTAACTAAGCATAGCATAGCTACTCATCATGACAAGGAAAGAGAATCTGAAACAGACTCTCCTCTTTCTCCAGAGATCCATTTCTGGGCTTGTGGCCGGCCTGGGGTGTTATTGCACAGAGTGAGCGAGGAATCTCAGTTCCAGTTGACAGTATTGATGGATTGGAAGGGTGTTGATTAAGGGACATGATACAGCAAACTACCCTCCCGGTTGCAACCTGGTGTTTGCAGAATCATAAGCTTGCAGAACACGTGCTTCAATCAGCTGGCTGTGTAAGAATTCAATCAGCGTTAATCTAACACAATGCAGCACCTGCTCCCCAACTGATTTCTAGTGTTCTTCAATCAAAAGCAGCAGAAGAAAAGCATCACTTATTGCAAGGCATGTTAGCAGACCTGAAAATTCAAGAACCTGAGTTCAGTAGGAAAATCAGCTTCGCACTTTGCTTCTTTCCCCCCAGTCAGAATGCTACTGAAGGAGGAAACTGTTGTTGGCCAGAAAGTGGGTGAAGGCTGGGTATGTACAGAAGTATATTCACTCCACTGAACATGAGGGCAGCAGTTAGGTGCTGGTGGTCGGTATTCACTGCCTCTCATCTCCTGCATCTGCAGGATTAGTCATCTTAGGGGCTTGGCTGGTTTCCCTCTAAGCAACAGCATGGAGCTCAGAGGACAGAGGAGACTCATCGGATGTATTAAAAAGGACCTGAACGCGTCATCCCAACATTCACACTGAGACCCAGAGCCAGCCGGACACCTCACTGGAAAATTAGTAAACTGCTTGCCCAAGGGAAATGTTTTCACTGCTATAGGAAAGAAATCACAAAAACATTATCCCTCCTAAATTTTAAGCTTCTCGAAGGCTGTAAGTCTTATTCACAACTCCATCCCAGATGGTTAGGATGGCTTCTGGTCCATCATAGATGCTCCATGAATGCTTGCTGAATGAATAATTAAGCAAAGCAGACACCAGCAACATTTACAGGCAAACATGTGTTCTACTACTCAATGAATTAAAAAAAATTTTTTTTTGAAGTAGACCATTTGTAAAGTCTTTACTTCACTTGTTACAATATCGCTTCTGTTTCATTTCTTTTGGCCACAAAGCATGTAGAATCTCAGCTTCTGGACCAGGGATTGAAACCACACCCCCTGCATTAGGGGGCTGTCTTAACCACTGGACTGCCAGGGAAGTCCCTAAGTTTTTTTTTTAAGTAAACAAAAATGTTCATTGATTATTGCCTTAAAATTGACCATGAATCAACTTTTTCCCATTGACTTTAAAGGCCCCGCCCAGATAGAAATAATAAAAATCTCCTAAAGCAGGTACTTATTAACAATGGAAACTCTGCTTTATAATTCAAGCGTTTGACTTGATAGTATAATTCACAGTATTTGACTTGGGGCAGAAAATCTGTGACTCTTCCAAGTGGAGAAGGGCTTGGTTTCACCAGAGAGTATGTCCTTAGTTCCCAGATCTTTGCCCAGAAGGATTATTTTATAGCAGGCTGAATTCTTGACTAATTATCTTCAAAACAGCTGGACCACTGGATAAACTCTATCCTAATGCAGAGTACAGAGCAAATAAGGATAATTAAACTTTGATTTCAGACAAGGCTGACAAGGGGAGTGAGTGGGGAGACTGTATTAAAAGTAGAAGGCAGGGAGAGACAGCTGAGCAGTAACCTCATAAAACCCCTCATCAGGACCGGAAAAAGTGTAACTTATTGTTAATATCCTGCCACTAGTTTTGATAAATTTCTATCTCCGTCTGATCATTTAGTTTGCTTCAGGGAACACCTAATCAATTCTACTGAGGCCCTAAATGATTAAAACAAATTGTGAAAAAAACAACCACTTGATTTCATCAGAAACATGCAGCTAACAGAATTAGCACCTAAACTTCCTGTGGGCAAAAGTAATAACATCCTCCAAATGAAGACGATATACAAAAAGGAAAATTCAGCTGTGAGATGATGACACCAGACTTCATGGCAAGTGTTATGAAGCATCCTTGCCAAATGAGATATCTGTAAATTACCTGGATAAGCAATCAGCTCCAGATTATCATTGCCAATTTGAGAAAATTTCACCAACAATTAAGCAAAATCAAATAACCCATTTGAGGAAGCGGAGTGGTGACAGGCCACCACCTTCTCCTTCTTGTTAAGGTTTACTCTAATTTGTTTTTATTTTCCTTTGAAAATGAAAATTCCATCCTCTTTTATTGGGCTGGAAATAATGAAAGTCCAGCAGGGAGGGAGCCACATGCATCTGAAGGGTAGAATGTGAGTTATTTGTTTTCAGTATGAAAGTAGAAGTCATCATGTGTCCGGTTGGAAATTGTTGTGACCCAATAATAAGAACCTTAAACTCAACCTGGAAAGCCCAGAGGATTCATTATTCTAGCTTATCTTACCACCTTTGTGTGTGTGTGTGTGTGTGTGTGTGTGTGTTTGTGTGTGTTCAGTCGCTCAGTCACATCTGATCCTTTGTGAACCTAAGAACTGTAGCCCACAAGCTCTTCTGTCCATGGGATTCTCCAGGCAAGAATACTGGTGAAGTGAAGTTGCTCAGTCGAGTCCAACTCTTTGTGACCCCATGGACTGCAGCCTCCCAGGTTCCTCTGTCCATGGGATTTTCCAGGCAAGAATACTGGAGAGGGTTGCCATTTTCTTGGAGTGGGTTACAATTTCCTTCTCCAGGGGGACCTTCCTGACCCAGGGATTGAACTCTGTCTCTTGCAAGTGGATTCTTTACCACCTGGGAAGCCCTATCTTACCTTATTAGTTCCATTAATTAGAAAGCAAACCAAACTCCCTACGGGAAGGATGCTAGACAATCAGGTTCCCTTTGTCCCTTGAACCACCCAGAGCTCTGCCCCATGTAACAGTGGAGGTTTGTGAGATCATTTAGGCTCTCTGGAGCTCACCTTCTCTCTCCTAGAGAACAAGATTTCTTCCATGACTTAAAATCAACTTCTTTCATAAATATTGAATGAGTGCCTTCTATGTGGCAGATGCTATACTAAATAAAGAAGGTATGAAATAAGCAACCACTATGTGCTAGATTCTGCTCACTGCTCCCTAACACTCTTTCTGCCCTACTGAGAGAATCCCGGTTTTGCCCCAGGTGGCAATGTGACAGCTAAAAGCACTCATCTTCCCAGACTTTCTGGCAGCCAGAGATGACCATGTAACTCACTTCTGTCTAACGAGAGGTAGATAGAAGTCAGCCAAGGGATTCTGGCATTCTTGCTAAATAACTGAATTTTACATGAATTTTTACTTCCCAGACACAGATGCTACCACCCTTTCCCTTTTTCCCTTATTTTTGTTCTGATCTACAGTGAAGATGAAGGTTGGATTTGGAACAGGTATCTTGAGACCAGGAAATTACAGGAGTTAGAATAACACCATAGACTCCAGGTGGCATAGAGAAAAATAGGATGGAATCTGGGACACGAATGACAGAAAAAGGCTCTGCCTAGCTCTGAAAATTTTTCATTGAGAAAAATCAACTCCATTTTGGCTTTGTTACTTGCAGCCAAATACATCCTCAATAGATACAGTGTGTCCATGACCTGACCTGCTTAGGGAATGACAGAGACACACACAAATCAATCAAAATAAATGTGGTGAACGATATGAAAAAGGTAGAGAAAAAGAGAGATCGGGAGACAGAAAAAGAGACTGCCCTTCAGAAGTACAGACTCTAGCACTTTGCCTGCCCTTCCTAGGTGTGGCAGTCAAGCTGGTTTTCCTGAAATGCAATTTTCTGTGTGATCCATGAAGAATGACCCTCTTAGTGTGGGGAAGGAGAAGCAGGGGAAGAATCAGTGTGTTCTAGGCATGAACAGAGACACAAATGCAAGAGTCATTTTGAGAAACTGTGCAATTCAAGATGGGCAGAGAAGGATGGAGGTGGGGGCTCAGAGTAAGAAGAGCTTGTGTCACACACAAAGGCTTTATGCTGAAGGAGACCGTGAGATGCAGAAAGAATTTCATGCATGAGCTTAATAATGTCATTGGTCCAATCTGGGCTTAGCTGATGCATAGGAAGAGGGCCTTAAGATCTGTGTCCAGAGCATATTTATTTAATTACACATAGAACGAGGGGGCTCCATCTCTTGAACCAGCTGGCAGAACCTGAACTAGGAGTTGCCGGTTCAAGGTGACCTCACTAAGCACATGCATCATTTACTTCGGTTCCTGGCACCCTGTTAAAAAGGTAATGAAGAAAACAACAAAAGTGATGGTCACACAAGATCAAAGAGAATAGGAGAGGGATCATCAGCAGAGCAGGGATGTCAATGCATCCCTGGGAGTAGGAAAAGGATGTGAGCCACACCTCAGGGGATTCTCTGGCAGATGTGTGAGCTTGTCGAGCGAAATTCCAGAGCAGCTGGGAGTGAAGGTGGACGTATGGAGGGCGGAGATGAGAAGTGGGCTGAGGATAGAGAAAGTAAATTTTCACCCACAAAGCAGTTGTGCTAATTGGTTCCCAAACCTCTCCTTCACTCCCCTGTGCACATAGACAGACAGCAAACAGGTTGGTATTACACCCGGCAAATAGAACAAATAGATTCTCTTAAAAAAAAAAAAAAGCAAGCTGCCAGGGAGCTTGCCTATTCTGATGTGGGTCAGTCCTAACGCTAAATGTCAGTTCCATGTCTGTATTAACAAATGTGTGAACTGCCAGCAAACTAGCTTAATCACATGCAGCACCTGGAACTTTAAGCTGATGGGAAAGAGACCCATGTTTGCAGAAGCAGAGAAAACCCACACTTGTTATCCTGCAATATCAAGCCAGTCCCTCATAACCATGCATGTCCCATGGAGCATATATGACAATTACAAAAAGAAAATCAATATAATTTAAAAAAATAGATGCCAAGATAAAGAGAACTGGCTTCAGAAAACACAGGGAACAAAAGAGAAAGTATGTTTCTAAGTGACTAATTTGTCATCAGAGAGTTAAGAATAAAGATACTCTACTAATAAAATTAAAATAAGATACAATGAAAAAGTAATCACCAGGAACAAATAACAAGCCCATGGAAATTAAAATATTATTGTTGTATTAAAATTAAGTTAATAAGGTATGAGATCGAGAGAATATTTCAGAACATAAAGCAACAAAGAGAAAGAAGAATAATGTGTGCGTGGCGGGGGGGGGGGCTTGTGGCAGGACCCTGAAGTGGTTAAGAGAACAGACACCATTCTGCCCACCACTTAATAGCTGAGACCTACAGTATTCTCTTCATAGCTGTGCCTCAATGGTCTTACCTTTGAATTAGGATTATAATAAAGATGAATGAATTAACATAAATTATTTGATTAGAAAAGTTGCTTTCATATTACAAATACTATAAAACTTTCACATACACACACAGAGTCAACCCAAGAAGTCCAACATTGACCCATGAAGCTTTCAGAATTAAACAAGGGAGAAAGTACAGAAGAGGCCACTATTGAACAAATAATGGAAGAAACATCCCCAAAGAATTAATTGGCTTTCTATAAAGCAGGATAAATAAAAACTGACTTATACATAGAGACATCATGGATGTCAAAGGTCAAGACTGAAGCAATATTCCGAAGTCCTTTAAAGAAAAGTAATTAACCATCTTTGCCTGCTTGCATGTATAGGTCCTCTACAAAGACTGATCCTTGGCTGGAAGCAGTTTTCTTCCTTTGAATCCAGGATGAAAGAAGCTAAATGTGGCAAAATGATTTTTAAATCTAAATTTCTATATGCACTGATGAGGGAAAATCAGATGTACTTTCAAGGACTCAGAAATTTTAACTCATATGTATTTCCTGAGGAAGTTACTTAGGTATGTACTAAAGCCAACTTAAGGTTAAAACAAAGAAAGCCTGCCTAGAACTAAAGAAGAAAATAAAGGAAAATGATACTATGGGATGAAAAAAAGGTGAAATTAAACTAGGAACTAATGGAAATAAGTCCTATATTAAGAGTGGTGTGACAGGCTCAGAAAACAGGTAGTCCAAATAAGAACCAGAAGCCAGTGCATCCCCCAAAATGCCTTTATGAAGAGTAAGTGGATTCTGACATTTGAATGGATTAGGAAGACACAGGAAAGGCATTAAGAATATGCTGAAAATGCATATACTTACTTTGCATCAGACAATCCATTTGACTGTTTGATAAGACCATTTCCAGTGGCCAGAGATTGTCACATTGAAGCCATCAAGAAGGAAAGTCCGAAAAATAAAAAGAAGAAGAAGAAAAGTCAACCTACAGAAAAACATCATTTGCAAAGCTACAAGGAAGATGTTCTTTATTGGCTTGAAATCTTTAGAATCGAGTTAGAGATAAAATACATAAAGTGAAATGCAGTTACAAAATGGAAGGCGAAGCCAATGAGGTTAATATTCACCAGCAGAGATTGGGAGAGGAAGGAGAGAAAGATGCTGAAAGACTGACCAGGTGCTTGAAGTTCCATTCTGTAAGTAGGGAGTACACAGACCATTTATTTTATATTGTGCATGGATTGCTTTGATAAAAAGGAAAAAACAAAAACAAAACCATTGAGCATACTGTGCATATCTTGCTAGAGTTGATCACTTGACCCTATCTTCACTGTTACTCCTCCCAGTACCCAGAACACAAGCGGTTGAGAAACCAGTAAAGGGTATGAACAGCAGAGCCCCCAGACTCTCTTCCCTCCTTGGGTGTCCTTTCCTGCTTTCTAGAGGGACTTTTTCATGCTACTTCCTTCATTCTCCCAAGATGTTGAAAATGATGTCTCCTTAAGAGAAGAAGAGATGTCATGCTTGAGGAGCCCAGTGGAAGTCAGCTCTCTGAATAAGGGGTAAGAAATGTAAATCTACTTAGGGTGTTTATATAACATTGTAGAATTCCATTATGCGAGCCCCTGTACCATGCCCCAGGAACCCCCACTATAATTTTGCATAGCCTGAGTGCTCACCCTCCCTCTTGGGGGGGACTTCCAAATGAAGTGTGTAGATTTGGGGTGCTGACCCTGGTGAACCAGCAGTGTGTCCACGCAACTGAATGTGTCCATCTAATTAGGGGTTTATTTGTTTGAGTTGTACATGAATATACCAAATTACATGATCAGATCACAGTCCTGCTTCTGATTTATTCCTTCTTTGTTCTTCAAGGCTTCGTACGTCTAGGCAATTAACCTCTCAAAGAGCTGGAGAACACATAATTATCCTCATTTGTCTAAACGTCGCCAAGATGGCTGCCTTTCAATTAACCTTCTGGGGATGGAAGAAAGTTGGAGTGATACAGTGATCATTTTTAACCTTACTGTATGCTTTTTTAATGTAATTTAATTGAAATAGCCAGATGATAAAATAGTCAGATACTGTTTCCACAGGTAAAAGGATCAAGGGGGTTTTGAGGGGGAGACGAGTGAGAGTTGACAAAGCTAATGGAACAGATGATGCATGGTCTGAGCGGGAACTTGGGCTCAATAACACATGGAACTGTATCTGTGCTCTTCAGAGCCAAGGCCCCTGGAACGCCAGCACCAGGCGGCAACAGACACATATGCTCCGGCCTTCCCTTACCTCCAGGAGCCTGCGGGAGATGAAGGAGTGGATGGTATTATTGCACAAGACAGACAGAGCAAGGAGGGAGAAAAGATGCTCACTGTCATTGAATAGATAGATTCTGCCAGCATCCTTCTCTGCACTTTAGGGGCAGAGTCTCACACACATATCTGAGGTGTACATACATGCACCAAGTAATATCTCCTGATGCTGTTGAGGACTTCTTGTACAGCGACATTATTGCAGTATTTATGGAAAAGGTTGAGAAATGGTGCAAAGGGAGACTGTTTCGACCAACCTTCAGAATCATTTAACACAGTGAGAGTGGTTGCCCTACCGCGGCCATCTGTAGCACACCTTGTAGGCCTCCTTGCAGGTGCTAATCTATCTCGCAATTCTGGTAAGTGCAAATGCACCACACACTGATGGATGATGATCCAGGTTGCGTTCAGTTCTGGCTAGCACTTTCAAAGGGGGATGTTAATTAGCATGCTTTCTAGGAACCATATTACAAAAGGAAGCAGAAAGGGACTGGGGATGCTGAGGCTGCACTTCAGCTTGGGGCAGGTGCAACGGTTCTCTTCAAAGAGAAGACAAGAAACAATACTCGGCCAGAGCTCCCAGGATGAGAGAAATTACAAATGTATATACAGCCAAAATTGAACTATTGAGATGCGTCATGATGGAATGTGCCTCAGATTTTGAGGTACTATTATATACAGCAAATACTGCAAGGGGGTGCTAAACGAACACTTGGGAAAAAAATGCTGGAAAACAGATTTCTAAGCTGAATGGCAGATGGAAGACCTTCTCTAGTTCCTTCTGACTGGTAAGTTATAATTCCATGACCCTAATCCTCACAGTTATAAAGCTAACAATTTGGCTTACAGAAATTAGCATTTTCTGTTTTTCCCAAACTTGCCATCTTTCTTCTCTTTATAATTCAAATCCCTTAAATCAGGGGTCCCCGGCCTTTGGAATCTAATGCCTGACGATCTGAGGTGGAGCTAATGCCATGATAATAGAAATAAAGTGTACAGTAAATATAATGTGCTTGAGTCATCCTGAAACCACTCCGACCCCCATTGTGGAAAAACCGTCTTCCACGACATCGCTTCCTGATGCACAAAATGTTGGGGACTGCTGCAAACGTGCTAGATTTGTATAGTACTCTACATGTGCAAATAAAAAGTACTCTACATGTGCAAATAAAAAATAGAAGGAAAAAAAAACTTCTGAAAGCAATTGCGCTTCTGTATGTGCAGCTCTCTCTATTTAGGATGTAATGTGGAATGTTAAAGTAATCACCATTACTTCCCCATAGTCAGTTATGATCAAAGGGAAAAATTAACAATTAACCAAGTAACCAAAAATCAGACACAGTAGGTAACAGAACTAACAGTCACCTGGATCCCTCTTACTCTGTTGTGTTACTGGGGTACAATGGTTTACTCAGATTTTATCAACAGAAAGGGTTAAAGAAGATGAATATTGTTTTGTTCCATAGGAAACATTGAAACTTCGTGAACTTGAAGATGGAATGAAACTAGGAAATTTACTCAGTGAATCCAAATAAGGCAGTTCCACAAAGCTCTAGAAACTAGGCACAAATAGTAATATATTTCCTTTACACATATAAAAGGGCCACCAATATCACAGGAGAATGAGGAAGACTCAACACTTTAGCACAATGACTTGTTATTTTCTGAATTTCTTTCATTTCAGAGGGAACATATTTATATGGAATGGCCACCTGTTCCTTGCCTCGAGTCACTTATTTTTAGCCTGCTGGGTCATATAGTTTCACTTTCCTTCAAATAAGAAAGGCAGGTATTTAAGAAACATAAAGGGAACCACACCAGTTGTCAGTTCCCTTCTTGGAATTCTCTGACAAGCTGTGCTCTGACCTCTTGCAGAGATGTTCATCAAGGATGCTCAGCGGATAACCCAGTGTCTCCACCTGCTTGGGTGGAGCACCTTCCGCTCCCTTTCAATCGTCTGATGGAAACAGGTCAGCTTCCAGTGTGCTTTCTGATAAAACGTGAAGCCTTTCAGGAAGGCATTGTTTTCTTCATGTTCTTAAAAAATAACCCAACTTTTTATTTTAAAATAATTGTTAAGAGTATAGAAGAGCGGCAAAGATGATACAGAGAACTGGAAATGCTCCACTTAGCATCTTTTGTAGTCATAGTACCATAATCAAAAGTAAGACAGAGCATCGGTACAATGGCACCAACTGATCTACAGAGAGTACTCCCATTTCCCTGGTTTTTCCACGGGTGTCCAGGATGGCATTCTCCACCCCACACTCTTGTTAGTTGTCATCTAAGTCTTCTCTAACCTGGGAGGGTACCTTGGCCTTTCCTTGTCTTTCATGACTTTGGACAGTAGTGGACAGGTGTTTTGTAGAATGCCCCTGGATTTGGGCATGTCTGACATTTCCCATGACTAGACTGAGTGAGGATACCACAGAGCTGATGTTCCTTTTCACTGCATCACTGCATCAGGAGGAACATGAAGTCTATATGGCATTACTTGGGATCTCAACTTTGGTCACTTGGTTAAGGTAGTATCTGTCAGGTTGTTACCGAAAGGTAGGTGTGGGGGGTCAAAAGGCAGTAAACAGGGCAGGCTGGTGGAAAGGAAAGTTTGTTTTATTTCAGATGCTGGCAACTAGCGGGGAGGGTGGCAGACATCTATCCAAAGGCCAACTCCTCCCACCCCACCAAAAAGCAAGGGGTGAGAGCTTTTATAGACAAAGTTTGTGTGTATGTTGGGAGGGAGTTACATGCAGAAACAGCACAGTCATCTCTAACAGTCATCTTCAATATGGTCATCAGTGGTCTGATTAGCATAACCTTGGTTGTTTTAGGTACAGTTAATCTTCAGTTCCGGGGTGCACTTGTTCTCATTTCTTTGCAGTCAGTTCTCAGAATTATGGCAGCTCAAGTCCTAGGTACAGCTTGGTTATCATGTAGTTAACTTCTCCACCTGCGGTTTTGGTATCTATAAGATAGCTCACGGGATATGGCTCAGAATATTATCTACAGCCCTTGAGAAAGAGCTAAAGGTCCTTGACTATGCTTAATGATTACATTATTATTATTTAGTCTCCTTAGACTGTTTTCCTTTGTTTCAGCATTTTTCACTTCTCTGATTAAACTTACTTTTTGATTAAAATTTTCTACAGGCAAAAGGTAGGCAGAGGACATGGTAGGGGGTCCTGTTCTGTTTCAAGGTTTCTCCATTTTAAGACGGTCACGGTCACCATACTCAAAGGGAGGGGTATTAAGTTTCACTTCTTGGAGAGATGAATAGCAAAGAATTTGTGATTTAAAAGAAAAAACACTGTGATTAATATTCATTGGACTAAGATGCATTCAGACTATGCAAATATCCTGTTTCTCCTTAAAATTTTGCCCTAACATAAGCTTTCATCTGTGGATCTTGGTTCAAGCAGGCACTGTTTTTAACATTGGTTTTAACTTGACTTTAATGGAATACATAGACCTTTAAAAATAAAATATCATATAATATTATGTCAATGAAGAAACAAATGCTTAGTGTTTACTAAATGTCTATAACAGAACCAGTAATCTCTCAAACATCCTCTACTTGTAACCTAATACATAATGAACACCTGGAGTCCATTGGTGTCATTTATGGAGTTTATTGGGCTTCCCTGGTAGCTTAGCTTGTAAAGAATCTGCCTGCAATGCAGGAGACCCCAGTTTGATTCCTGGGTTGGGAAGTTCCCCTGGAGGAAGGCATGGCAACCCACTCCAGTATTCTTGCCTGGAGAATCCCCATAGACAGAGGAGTCATGGGGTTGAAAAGAGTCAGACACAATTGAGCGACTAAGCACAGCAGAGCACATGGAGCTTATTAAAAATATGAAACCTAGGCCACAACTATTTTTACTGAGCATGTATGCCATGTAGAACATATTTAGGTGGACTAGAATCTGGTGTAAACCTAGTGTGAGAAACAGGTATGTATTAAAAAGAGCCCTTTATTTTTTCAACTAAAAATAAATCAATGGCAGAATACAAAATAGTGTAGAACTTATGGTATGGGGTTTATGATATTTGTTTGCATACAAACTTGCTGAAGATAGGAGCTCTTTATCACTCATTCACTCAATCAAGTGTCTGCACAATGCTCAGTGCAGTGGCAGAGGTTATAAAGGAGATACAGAGACAGTTAAGACTTGGCTCTGCCCAGAATTGCTTACAGTCTGGTTGGTAAGATAAAACATTTAGCTCGTTAACTGTTTAAAGTTGTCAAATGGTCAATGTTGGGCTGACTTTAAAAGTAATTGCAGATGGGCATCTAGGTTGCTTCCATGTCCTGGCTATTATAAACAGTGCTGCAATGAACATTGGGGTGCACGTGTCTCTTTCAGATCTGGTTTCCTCAGTGTGTATGCCCAGAAGTGGGATTGCTGGGTCATATGGCAGATGCCCATCAGCAGATGAATGGATAAGGAAGCTGTGGTACATATACACCATGGAATATTACTCAGCCGTCAAAAATAATTCATTTGAACCAGTCCTAATGAGATGGATGAAACTGGAGCCCCTTATACAGAGTGAAGTAAGCCAGAAAGATAAAGAACATTACAGCATACTAACACATATATATGGAATTTAGAAAGATGGTAATGATAACCCTACATGCAAAACAGAAAAAGAGACACAGAAATACAGAACAGACTTTTGAACTCTGTGGGAGAAGGTGAGGGTGGGATGTTTCAAAAGAACAGCATGTATACTATCTATGGTGAAACAGATCACCAGCCCAGGTGGGATGCATGAGACAAGTGCTCGGGCCTGGTGCACTGGGAAGACCCAGAGGAATCGGGTGGAGAGGGAGGTGGGAGGGGGGATCGGGATGGGGAATACGTGTAAATCTATGGCTGATTCATATCAATGTATGACAAAACCCACTGAAATGTTGTGAAGTAATTAGCCTCCAACTAATAAAAAAATTAAAAAAAAAAAAAAAGTAATTGCAGAACCAAGAAATGAGAGATGAGAGGAGGCTTCATGAAGGACATACAATCGAAGACAGAACCTAAGTGTGGTAGAGGGTGGGGAGGACAGACTGAAGACGAGGAAAGAGCCTGAGTTGAAGGTTCGGGGCATGGTCAGCACCAGGGACAAGGACACTGGCAGAAACTTGGGAGGACACACAAAACCCAATAACGAAATCTGACTTGAGGGTAAAACAGGAGAGCATGAAAAGGACAGCCTGCCGACAGTGGTGTTCTAGGAAATCCATCTCTTCCCATTCTTATCTCCCAACACACCCTAATGTTTCCCTGCCAATGAGGACACGCAGTTAAGGGTGATGATGAACTTATGTGAAGACTCACAATGATCTTGGCAAATGGAAACAATGGAAAGAACCCAAAAGAGTGACATTCAAACAGGACAAATAAAAGCAAGCTCAGTTCAAGGATTGATAAAACTGCTCCTAACACATAATGGGGGCTGATGGTTACCTAAGTGTATTAGAAAGGGTTCCAGGACTCAAAACAAATTTATCAATCCACTTTAAATGATTTACTTGATTCTGAGTCTCACTTTAGTCCCTTGAATTAAACATTATGTTCATTTTACGTTTTAGGAAATTTAGGCGAAAAGAGTATCAGGAAAACCAAGCTAACAGTTGGTAGAGACAGGTCTTTTGAAGTCATATCCAGTGAGAATCACTGAACTATGGAACACCACTGTGTGTGTGTGTGTGTGTGTGTTGGAGGGAGCATCATATGTATATAAATGAATGTGTAGACCATACACACCACATACACATGTTCACAAGTAAAGAGATCTTCCCTTCTTTGTCACCATCTGTACAGTAACATAACAAAACTCACATGCAATAGTGGTTTACCTAAGCAGAAACAATTAACCAAAACAGCAACAACAGTGCCTTAAACACACAAGATCCCTCTGACTCTTAAAAGTGGCAGAGCCTATTTGAAAAAATTCAGAAGAATCACATTGCTTATGCTGGAACTACCCTGAGTAATCCCGCACTCTTAAAGTCCTTGGTCCATAAAGTGCTGGCAGGAAACCATTCCTGGAGAGGAGGAGAGGACTGGGAGGACAGCTCTATCTTGCAGAAACGTACCGCGGAAAATGACACTGGATGTTGTTTGCAATTGATTTTGTGGAGGGGAATGGGAGGATGAATCTAATTAGCGGAACTGCAGACGATTCAGGACTTCAGGCTGGTTTTCTCAAAACCCATAAAACGTTCCACAGGTTCCCCCTCCCCTCCTCCCCAACAAGTGGTCAGGCACAAGCCTGCCTGTCTCCATGGAGAGAAGGAAGGTCACCGCTTAATAAAGCTCCCCTTTGGTGGACGAGCTGTCAGAGTGAAATGGTCTGTATTCATTTTAATAAAAGAAAGGTTGGGTTGCGATGGTGTCTGACACCGGGCGCACTCTCTTCTCTCTTTTAAGCTGCATCGTCTAATAAATATGTATCATTTCTAAGGGAAAGCACTGGGTCAGACTCCCACCCCAAGAACACAGGATTAAGAAGACGCTGTGCCGGCTGCTCGTGCCAGCTCCATGCCGCGTGTCAATAAAAGTCCAGGGCTCATCACATTTCATTCCTCACAAGCGTGGCCTTCCAGCTCATCTCCGAGCTGCCGCCTTCCGCACAGCGTGAAATCAGGCCCCCCAAAAAGCAATTTCAGCTCCTGCTTCTCGCAGGGTTTCCAGTTTTGATGCAGAGCCCTGGCACCGGGCAGCCTGGCGGTCAGGGAATGAGACGAGAAATGACATGCAGTTTACAAAAAATAAATAAGAAAATAGAAAAAGATATAAAATAAAATTGTAGATCCTACTGGCCCAGATCAACTCAGAGCACACTGCTCCTCACTACTAGTGAAGGAGAAGCTAGTCTCTCAAAGTGCAGCCTTTAAACAGCTCATCTCTGCATCCATCCAGGTGGGCAGGGTCCCCACGTGCTTCCCACACCCCAGCCTGTTCCCCCGTGTGTGTGTATTAGTCACTCAGTTGTGTCCAATTCTATGTGACCGCATGTACCATAGCCCGCCAGGTTCCTCTGTCTGTGAAATTCTCCAGGGGATCTTCCCAACCCAGAGATCGAACCTGGGTCTCCTGCATTACAGGCTGACTCTTCACCGTCTGAGCCACCTGGGAAGCCCCTAAAGAGGCCTGTACTTCTCCTTCGCCCCCATTGTTCTCTCTTCCATCTGAAAGAGACTGGGAGTTCCTTTAAGGTTTGAAGAAAGTCACTATATCATGCTGCAAATATAAAGTCGCCCAGAACAAGATGATTTATCATAAAGTGATAATGACACTCTGTTCCGTAATTCATCATGTGCTTTATTTGCCGATTCATTAATGAACCCATCCAAGATTCCGGGATAATGGCCTCTAATTCTACAGGTGCAAGAGTTTGCGGTAATTGCTCTAAATTATAATTACCTTTCCCAGTTTCCAGGAAGGGTTTGGTAAGGAATCATCCTGGTTATCGGCAAGGTGGACATTTTCATATGATTTTAACCAATATGGCATAAGAAACCCTAAGCATTAACAACATAAATATGCTTTATCATTGTTTTGCTGAAACCTTCACTTTCACTTTTCACTTTCATGCATTGGAGAAGGAAATGGCAACCCACTCCAGTATTCTTGCCTGGAGAATCCTAGGGATGGGGGAGCCTGGTGGGCTGCCGTCTATGGGGTCACACAGAGTCGGACACGACTGAAGTGACTTAGCAGCAGCAGCAATGTGCATTTCCTTTATGGCTGAGTCCCTTCCCTGTCCACCTGAAACTATCACAACATTGTTAATTGGCTATACCCCAATCCAAAATGTTTTTGGTGTTAAAAAATAAATAAATAAAAATTTTAAAATATTTTAAATTATCTTACATCATTATAAAAAAATTTAAAACATAAGAGGGGAAACCATTGCTCCAAACCTCCTGTCCTGAAGCAAAATGTGATGTATTCAAACCTCAGACCCAAGATGGGCTCAGCCAGAAATCCAGAAAACTGGAATTGACTGGAGAACTGGTGGCCAACACATCTCTTTTAGGGTCAACAACTGAATCCATAAGTTACCAATATGAATACCAGGAAGAAAATAAGGAAAATATCTTTTCCTGTATAGACTCTACTGTGGAGAGCTGTTTTGTAACGGGATCAAAACACTCACAGCTGTGACCCAGTGATTTCATGGCAGGGGACATCACCTGTGGCAATGGTCCTCTCCATCGCCCACAAAGGTCTTACAGCAAAATCATCCTTAAGTGTTACTCATCGCAATGGAAACAATCCAAGGGAATAGGAACAGAAATAGTAACAGGTTAGTTAACTCTCATTAGATATTCAGGACACAGTATTAGGTAGTTATTTGGAAATGTTTACTAAAGCTGCGAATTATATGTTACTATTAAAGTTACAGCTTACAGCATGTGTGCATACTCGCTTCAGTGTCCGACTCTTTGTGACCCCACAGACTATGGCCCACCAGGCTCCTTTGTCCATGGGATTCTCCAGGCAAGAATACTGGAGTAGGTTGCCATGCCTTCCTCCGGGATATCTTCCCAACCCAGGGATCGAACCTTTGTCACCTGCCTTGCAGGTGGATTCTTTACTCATTGAACCAAGTATAAATTTGGACCCTACAAAAATCCAAATTGAGACTGAAAGAATATCCAGCAGTTTTTTCTACCTCTCTACAGCTCGTATGGCTAATGGTAACATCTCCTCTTTTTTCCTATGCTTTATCTGTTATTTGTTGAAGACATTAAAACATATGTAATGAAGACACTTCTAATTTTTAAAAAGTCTGAGTAGAAAGCATTACAAAGCTGTCCACACCGAATATCACACCTGCCGAAAGGTTACCCAGCCATAAATCAGTCTACACGTGCGTACTGGGCCAGCCACAAAGCAGTCTGCACGGTGAAGACCCAGGAAGACGCTTCAAAGCCTCATCTTCGTCTACTTGGCTCCAAGGACAGGAATAAGAAACCTGGGAACATCTGAGCGCTGCAGCTGGGCTCACAATGCAGAGACACAAAGTGAGAAAGTTAAGTCCAAACACCAATTGATAAATCTCGACTTTGTGCTCTGAAGCTTGACAGGAAGACTCTAGCTGGTGATGCCGGTGCTGGGGAGGAAACGGGCCCAGAGCACTGGCTTATCGAAGACTGTTTTAATGTTTTATTTGAGTAATGGGCCTTGCAAATTAGCACCCCTGCGGCCCGAAATACATATCTTTTCAAGGACACACCGGTTTTCAATTCGACAGGTGATACGGAAAAAATCCCCAAGGGGAGCTTTGATTTCTGTACTTTTCAGACACAGTTATATTTTATTCCAGCTCGAATGATGTGGAGGATGGCGGAGGGCTCTGAGGGTGAGCTGAGGGCTTGCAGAGGAAATGGAGCAGAAAACAGCTCTCAGAGCAAAGAGGTGGGGGGGTGATCCTGGGAGAGGGAGTTGGGGAGGGAGGCCGCTCCCATCCTAGGGAGTAAGGGGTCCAGTCTCCCTGCCCCTGGGGAGGAGGGGTGGACAGCCAGCAAACAGCGTGTCCTCAGGGGGATGTTTACTCCCACTGCCCCTTCTCATCTCCTCTCATTTTCTCCTCTTGCTCTAGCCTTCTTGATCACAAAACAGTAAGACATGAGTCTAGCTCAACAACTAGTTTAACTTAGGCACCCACCCACTGATCGAGCCAAAACATACTCACTCTGCATCTATTATGTGCAAGCACCCTGTTGAATGCTAGAGGAAAGCGGGGTGGGGGGGATGATACCCCACGAGTGAGCACTTTACCAAGTAGCAGCCTGCTGAGTGATACACAGGCTTTGACACTGGGGAGATAGACAGTCTATTCCTGGCTCCGCCATTGCGAGCTGGGTAGGCCTGAACAATTAGTCCTGCATTTTCTCATCTACAAACCTGGGATAATGGAACCTGATTTACATATTAGTGGGAAGCACAGAGGTCAATATATGTCAGGTAGATGAGTCATGACTAGTGCTCCCTAGAAGGGATTTTTCAAAAAGGACAGACCCACTTGACTTCCCAAACACATTAATGTTTCTTAGAAGAAAAGTCAGGGCTAATTAATTCCGAAATACCTATCTTCTAAGAGGTCCGGCCCAGATGTAGTTGGTAACACCAAATATATCTATAGATGCACACAAGGAGCAAGGGGCCGGGCATGCCAGGAGAGAAAGATGCTCCTGGAGGCACTCAGGCCCCACCGTAGCCCACCCCTCCCCAGTACAAGGGTTATGGCAGCAAACTTGCTCCAACCGCACCCTTGACTCTAGGGTCCCTGACCTGTCCTGTCAGACCAGGGGCTCACAAATACTGTCCACGGAGTGGGCTGCAGATTTAAATGACCCCTGCTTCGGTGAGGGTACTCCATGCTGGAAGGGTGGGGAAATGAAACCATCTACCTCCCTGCCTATGTATCTATGTATCCATCTACCTCTATCCACCTGTCATGTAGCTATCTATGATTTTATCATCTGTCCATCTACCATAATCTCTATCACCTATCACTTATACATTATCTACCATCTATCTATCCATCTATCACCTACCTATGCTATGTCATCTATTACCTATCTATCATCTCTCTATCATCTATTTATCACCTATCTATCTATTTTATACATATATATATATGTAAAATCTATCTATTTATTTATCTACCTGGTAACAGCCTTAACACTGATTCTGAAAGTCCCTGAAAAAGTGAGCCTCATAAAGAGTTGTAGATGGATAAAAATTTTATCAGGAAATTTTAATTTAAGTCACTTTTCTAGAAAATCCAATTTAATAGAATTTCCCTAAAAAAGGTGTGCTATTACTATTTGACATTTAATACCTAGTTTTTTACAACACGGAGGTAGATGTGATTTTTATGGGGGAAAAAAAAACACTTCAGCACTCTGAGGCTTAATTCCATAATTTAAAATGAATTTTTCAGTTAGATACAAAATCAAATGTTCATTTATTAAGTACCTACTATAGGCTTGACATTGAGAATTAAAAGATGGGTCCCTTACTTAAACAGCATTTAAAATGCCCCCAAGATACAAGAAGAGCTATCTCTTACAAATATTTTCTAAACTATCCCAATACAAAATGGATAAATTTATGGCATGAAAAAACTTCACAGAAAGGATTTACAATTAGTAAACGTACCTAAATATGTCAACCTCTGAGTAATAATTTAAATGAAAACATTAAGGTACTTTGAGAATCCTGTCATAATAATAAATAATAATGAACAAAAATAAAAAAAATAACAAAAACAATACTAATCCTGCACAATACTCAGTTTGCATGGCTGGCAGACACACGATCTCTCAGGAGTAGTGGGAGCCTTATTGGATGCTTCTGATCCAATGGTCTTATGTTTTGAAATCTATTATAAGGAAATAATCAGAGATGAAGACATAGATTTATATTTAAAGATGATATCAGAGTATAATTTATAATAGAAAAAGGAAATGACCTGCTATTCAACAATAGGCACTGAAGAAATCAGGGTCCTGTTACAGAACATCGCACAACCATCACAAGCTGGAGTTCTAAGGGCATCTTCTGACCTGAGGAATGGTCACAGAATTAAGAGTGAAAAAACCAGGATAGAAAATAATATACTGGGCACTTCCAGTGCCAGACTGAAGTGCAAGAGTTGTACTCCCGAAGCATGGGGCCCAGGTTCGATCCCTGGTCGGGTAACTAGATCCCACATGCTACAACTAAGACCCTGTGCAGCCAAAGAAATAAATATTTAAAAATAAATTAATAAAACAGTATACAAATATAACTGATACCATGCAAAAGAAATAAAGATGCATAAAACAAGGCTGGCAGGATACATACAAAAATTTTAATAGTGGTTTGTCTCTGAGAGGTGGAAATTTTTTTTCTTCTTTATATTTGGTATGTTTTCCAAATTCTGTAAAATTAATATGTATCATAATATAGTTTAAAAATCACATTAAAATTTTATAAATCCTCCCTCATCCAAAACAAATCAACAAATTCAGAAAATAAGCAGAAATGAAGAGGTCTTAGAAAATATAATGATATGAAAGTGCTAGCTCCGCAAAATGGATTCTTTCCCCAACAAATGTTTGCCTCCTTCTGTGTGAGGGAAATAAAGTTTGAATTTTGGAAGTGTGCAAGTCTGAAACTTTCAAAGGATAATAAAGACCAAAGTCCATGAGCCATGGTGTGTAAGGGGCAGGAGGGTGCTGGCTGAGCATCTTGAGTGGGTCAAGAGTACAGAGAACAGGTGAATGGCCTGCAGTCACCAAAAATGCCTCGTCCTGAAGGTCCTCTTGCCTCTGCAACTACAGGGAGAAAACCCACGCCTCTGTGCCCCATCCCCACCCCACCCCAGAGCTGACAGAGAATCTCACCTTCCAGCCTCCCTGGAGAGACGGAGAAATGAGACACAAAGATCACGTCAGGCCAGGGGTGTTTCCTAGCACACCTTCCTGAGGGCTTTGTGGCGTCACTCTGATTTGCTGACATAATTTCTCTGCCTCCTGCTGGCTCCCTGGACCTGGCCTGGTGCTGAATCTCTGTTATCTCGACCACAGTCTCCTTTACCCCAGGAGAGGAACAGACCAGAGTTTGTCAACTATGATCCCTAACGGCAGTGGGGGGCTCAAGTGTTATGGTGTCTGAAATATTTAAAATTTGTGGGGAGTTCTTTCAAGAAAAGAGCCTCAAAAAGTCTGCAAAAAATAAATGCTACAGAGGGTGTGGAGAAAAGGGAACCGTCGTACACTGTTGGTGGGAATGTACACTGATACAGCCATGAGGAAGAACAGTAAGGAGGTTCCTTAAAAAGCTAAAAATAGAGTTGCCATATGACCCAGCAATTCTATTACTGGGCATGAATTCAGAGAAAATAATAACTTGAAGAGACACATGCACCCCGATGTTCATTGCAGCACTATTTACAATATCCAAGACATGGCAGCAACCTGTATGTCCATCAGCAGAGGAATGGATAAAGAAAGTGTGGTATATTTACAATGGACCACTACTCAGGGATAAAAAGAATGAAATAATGCCATTTGTAGCAACACGGATGGGCCTAGGGATTATCATATGAAGTGAAGTAAGTCAGAGAAAGGCAAATCATACAATATCACTGATAGGTGGAATCTTGAAAAATGATACAAATAAACTTATGTACCAAATAGAAACAGACTCACAGACATAGAAAACAAACTTATGGTTCCCATAGGGGAAAGGTTGGGGGAGGGATAAATTAGGAGTTTTGAATTAACGGGTACACATCACTATATATAAAATAAATAACCAATAAGGACCTACAGTATAGCACAGAGAAACTGTAATAACCTATATGGGAAAATAACCTGATAAAGAAAGGATGCATGTATACGAATAACTGAACCACTTTGCTGTACTACTAAAATTAACACAACATTGTAAATCAACTATACTCAATAAAAAAAAGAAAAAATAAGAATAGAAAATTATGAGTCCTAAATTAAGTATGAAATGAGTATTGAGAATAAAATAAACCACAATCTGTCATAAACTTTAAAGTATGGTAGAGTGTTCTATATTTTTATGTGCTGCATTTTCATGTATAGTCCCAACAAGAGAAAAACTCCATTTTGACTAAGTGTCTATGAAAGAGGGTTCCTCCACTCCTAAATTTGCGCTCATGAGAACTGGGTGAACTTTCCACAGACTGGCCTGTTCTCCTACCCTTGCTTCCAGCAGGATGCTAGGCGGGCCACTCGTGGATGGGGGAGGACATGCCAGGGGTCATCCCTAAAGGACAGTGGTGACCCTGCCGGAGCAGAAATGCCTGGGAACCAGGAAGCACCTGCCAGTGAAGCTGAGCTCCATTTCCCTCACGCGGCTGCCCCTAACGGGTCCACTCTCCACTCGACTGATGGGCAGGAGGGAGAGGAGGCTCCACTGAAGCCAGGGACGCGGTGCTCTGGGGCACTCCAAGGGTCTTCTCAACTTGGAGACCACAGGAGAGTGCAGCCCTGCAGGTAGAGACCCCAGAGTGAAGGGCGGGGGTCCAGGCTGACGGTGCCCGGCTGGCTGTGGCGGGCATACAGTCCTAAGGGAACTGCCAGACCCTCCATCCACATCCACTCTGGTCGTCAGAGGGAGCAGAATTCTTCTCAGCTTCCTTGATGAGGTAGAGAAACAGGCCACTCTCCATGTGTTGTCAGGGTACACCCTGAGCTTGGATGCTCCGGTTTAGGGGTGTGTGTGTGCGTGTGTGTGTGTGTGTGCGTGCCTGCATGGTTGGGTGGGGTGGGAGTACCAGTAACATCTTCCTCTCCTGGGTTTGGAGTTATCTGAGACAGTGACAGGGGCCACAGGTGATCGTGTCAACAGAGTTCCTGATTCAAGAGCAGGTCATTCGGCTGTAGTTACAAGCGGCCTTCTCTTTGTCGCTATTGTTGTTGAGTTGCTAAGTTGTGTCTAACTCCTTTGAGACCCCATCGACTGTAGCCCACCAGGCTCCTCTGTCTGTGGGATTTTCCAGGGTGGGTTGCCATTCCCTTCTCCAGGGGACCCAGGGATTGAACCAGTGTCTCCTACATTGGCAGGCGGATTCTTTACTACTGAGCCACCAGGGAAGCTCTCTCTTACTTTACCCCAGAACTGAAATAATATCTGTATCCTATGTAAAACACGCAGGCACAGGCAGTTCTCTTGTGGTGCAGGAAAGAGCATGCAGGAATATGAGGGTGCTGTGGCCAGGCCGCTGCAAACCAGAACCAGGAGGTAGTCTGGAAACCAGAACTCTCTCCATGTTCACACAACGAGAGTCCATCTCAGCAGTCTACCTGTGAGCAAAGGGCACCTTCTTCCATGGGAGAAGTAAGAACTGGATGGGAAGGAGGCATGGACCCAGGTCCTTTCAAAAATCCTTTTATATCGAAACAAAAAGTCAGAAAATGGATGTCTTCTCCAAACAGAAGCTCATCGAACTTTGCCAGATGACAGGTTAGGCAGGCACAGGGCTCCACCAGCTATTGTAAAAGGAGCCCCATCCCCCAGTTCAGGCTTAGGGCTGGGACAGTCCTCTCCCACTGCATCTCTGCAGATACCTGGGGCACAGACATGGTAAACTGGTTGGAACTGGCTGGAATTATGGGGACATCATCAAGGAGAAGACACAGCACAGAGAGAAGATGTCATGCACGAGGGGAGGGCAGGAAGAAAACACTCTATGCTAATAAATGTGCCTGCGGGGCAGATACCTCATAATAAATTTAATGAATCAGCCCTTCTTAAGTTCAGACCATTTGAGAGACACTGGTAGCTCTGAAATCAAGTTTGGGCCCCACAGGACTTCCCTAGTAGCTCAGGTGGTAGAGAATCTGCCTGCAATGCAGGAGACCCAGGTTCGTTCCCTGGGTCGGGAAGATCCCCTGGAGGAGGAAATGGCAACCCACTCTGGCTGTTTTGCCTGAAGAATCCCCATGGACAGAGGACCCTGGTGGGCGACACACCACAGGGTCCCAAAGAGTCAGACACGACTGAGTGACTAGCACACACACACTGGGCCCCAAACGGCTACAGATCAGACCCTGAACCAAGACCACAGTCAAAACGTATGATCTGAGGCTTCCCTGGTGGTCTAGTGGTTAATCCTCAGCACTTCCAATGCAGGGAGCACAGGTTCAACCCCTGGTCAGGGAATTAAGATCCTACACGCTATGCAGTGCAGGTAAAACAAAACAAAACCAAAAAAAAAAAAGTGATCTTCTTCAGCATGCTGGAAGCTAGTCTGTGAGCCCTCCTTGCCCACCTCCCTTCTGCACGCAGGCGGTAGACTGTCTTCCCGGGGCTCTAACAAGTCTTCCTCCTGCCAGCCTCTGTTTGCCATTTTTACTTAGTGCCAGAAAAAGATAAATGATCATCCGTTGTAAATTCTGAACTGATTTCTCCAACAATTCTTTTTAAAAATCTCTGGAAGAAGCCACTTGCAGTTAAAAATTGGATTTGCTAGAAAGAACTGCCAATTCAAAGTTACTGATGGATCCATGCATTTAAAAGTCCCTACCAGTTCACTGCTGAGGCTTTCAAAAGCTCGTCAGCCCACATACACCTCTCTAATTGGCTCACTGTTTACCTGGGAATTTATTCTGGATGGAATTATGGAGATATGGTTCCTAAATGTCCATTTTATTGCAGCTCTTCTTGTGGCTGAAGACTGACCTAGGATCCAATTATTGAGATAACTGGCAAGAAAATTAGCTGGAGGTACTGCACAGTCAGAGGTGACTTACTTATGAAATTCTTCATAAAATGTCACACAATGATATTATTACCTTGTGTATGTGAACTATTTTATAACCACAATTCAACATATATCTGTTATTTTTTTTCCTTACAGCATTATGTACAGTTTTTAAACATAAGGCAACATGATTATGGATAAATTAATCAAAATTAACTTCATGGATAATTCAATCAGCAATCATTTAAAATTAGAGTTAAATGCTAAAAAAGTCACATATTTAATATAAGCTCTATTTAGTCTCTCTGACCTAATCTCACACAGAATATCACCTTAGGGTCTAAAATGTGGTTTGATTGCTCACCCATTTACTCATCTGTTCTTTGACTGAATATTTTATGCCAGGGACTGGGGACAGCCCTGGAGACACAAAAGCAAGAATGCCCACTGTCCAGGACTTCCTTGGAGATTCAGTGGTTAAGATCCTGCACTTCCAATGCAGGGAGTGTTGATTTGAGTCCCGGTTGGGGAACTAGTATCCCCTGTGCTGCATGGACAAAAAATAAAAATAATAAAAATAAAAGGAACACTGGTCTGATTCTCACAGAGGCGATGATGCCACAGCTGATTGGAGTGTATGTCAGGAGGGACACAGTGCAACGGGGTGCGTGTGTAACAGACACATGGTCAGGGTCCATATGGCGCGTGTGGTGGGTAGGGTTGGGGAAATTCACAGAAGAGATAATGGTTCATGTGTCTTAAGCTCACCAGCAACCAAGGGGAGAAGGGACCGCCGTGCAGAGTCAGAAAGCAGTGTCAGACCTGGAAGGGGTGCAGGAGATCAACTTCCAAGGGGAGTTGCTGCAGCTGAGGCACCAGGAGGTGATGGCAGAGCATGCTGGTTGCAGACACCTGCAGAGAGGCCTCTCTTACTGGAAGTGCAGAGAAGGGCTGGCACCCTGGATGCCACGTCACCAGCTGTGGATGCATCGCTGGGTGCCAGGGACCCAGGCAGAATTCTCAGCAGATCAGTATTAATTGCATGATCCACTCTACATTTTGGAAGGGTTCCTCTGGAGGTAGGAAGGATGGCTTCATGGGAGAAAGGTGGGGGATCAGAACAGGGAAGCCTCACTTTGCGATGGAAGGAGGAGCTTTTAGCTCACCTGTTCCTGGGTGGGGTGGGCTGGGGAAGTCCAGGTTACAGTAAATGGTGATTGAATAGGAAAGAAGGGAAGTAGAGGCAACAGGAACAACCTGGGTTCTCAAGACATTTGTTGATGAAAGGAAGGAGAGAGAGACCAGTCACTGAAAAAGGGTATCTGCAGCTATTTGGGGATTTTTTAAACATGGCGGACATTTATGTATTGAAGCAAAGAGAATGTATCTTCTCTTTCATCTTTCTTTCTAACAAGCATCTAAACGCGTATCACATCCATTGTACAAAGTTGCATTTTTCCGAGGTGGGTACATACAGGTGAAGAAACTTACTGCATCTTAAAAAGGCACACTAAACTAAAATGGTTGGTTTTTTCTCCTTTTACTAAAATAACTCTCAATAGATACTAAAACATATGCATTTCAAGAAATGATGCCATTCACCTAGTATGCTCGTGGGTCTGAAACACAGAGAGAGCCACATAGTGACAGCAAACCTGGGGGAGGACAATGATGGTCAGCCCTAGAGAAGTCAAACTCAAGAAGAAACACAGGCCCAGATGCAGAGCCCACCAGTTTATTGTAGCATCACAGTTAATTGATGCACTTGCCTTTTATGGCAGTTATCCATCAGCTGCTGCTTACTTATCCGAAGTCCTTAGCTAACAGGGAGACCTGTGAGTTGGCTGTGAGCCTCCAGGAGGCTGGAGCAAGTGCAAGAATAGGAGGCAAGTTCTCAGTGCAGACCCCAAGCCTTCCCCTCACATCCTAAGGTGGAGAGTTTTAACACCACTACTCTGGTGTCACAAAAATGTCCAATCTTTCTATCTGAAAAGTGAAACCATTAGTTGCTCAATCAGTCATGGCTGACTTCTTGCAACCCTATGGACCATAGCCCACCAGGCTCCTCTGTCCATGGGATTCTCCAGGCAAGAATATGGGGCTGAATCCCAAATGCCAAGAATACAGGAGTGATTAGGGAGTGAAGATCTCCGAGGGAACTTCCCAACTCAGGGATTGAACCCAGGTCTCCTGTATTGCGGGCAAATCCTTTACTGTCCGAGCTACCAGGGAACCCCTCTATCCTTGCAGATTTCACTGCTGCCTCTCAATATCCTATAATTAAATGAAAAGGCATCAAGAGGACCATGAGGGATGGAGGCTGATTGGATCATATCAATCTGCCCCCTGAGATAATGCTCTGAAGCAGTCACCAGTAAGGTACAGAGAATAGAACCATCTAGACCAGAAAGAGCCTGGAACGCACTTCATCTAAAGAAAATCTCATACACAAAGTCTACTGAGCTGATCACAGAGCAAGGAGCCAGGTGATGAGGAAATGGCTATTTTCACTTCAAAGGAATCTGCCACAGATGCTTTTATGTAGAGAATGACCACAGCACACTTAAAATATGCATTTATTTACCCCAAATAAGTATGAATGCCAAACTTCTCCACAATACTTTAAGAAGGTTCATCTGCTTTCTCCTTGAATACGTCACACATTATAGCACAGTGGTCAAGAACAGGGGCTTCGAACCAAACAGATTGGGGTGGGATCCAGGCTTCACCACCTAGGACTATATAACTCAGGATAAAGCAACCATGTCTTCTAAACCCCACCCCCATAATGTACCTGTCTCTTATGTTGATGATAAGAAATAAAAATTATTAAAAAAAAAAAAACATGTAGCACAAACTGGCTTTGTTGTTCACATTTAATGATTTTCAGTTCAGTTCAGTCGCTCAGTCGTGCCTGACTCTTTGCGACCCCATGGACTGCAGCACACCAGGCTTCCCTGTCCATCACTAACTCATGTCCATTGAATCAGTGATGCCATCCAACCATCTCAACCATCTCATCCATGACAGTGGATTCTGTCGTGCCCTTCTCCTGCCGCCTTCAATCTTTCCCAGTATCAGGGTCTTTTCCAATGAGTTAGTTCTTCCCATCAGGTGGCCAAAGTATTGGAGCTTCAGCTTTAGCTGAATATTCAGGACTGATTTCCTTTAGGATGGACTAGTTTGATCTCTTTGCAGTCCAAGGGACTCTCAAGAGTGTTCTCCAACACCACAGTTCAAAAGCATCAATTCTTCGGCGCTCAGCTTTCTTTATAGTCCAACTCTCACATCCACACCTGACTACTGGAAAAGCCATGATAATTTTAGTGCTGTTTTATGATGAAAGCTATGTCAGACAGTGTTTTGAGATATTTATCTCTATTTCTTCTCCATTGAACCTGGCTACTTTACCTCCCTTTCCCCTTCCTCTTTCTTCCTATCCAGGAAGCAAATGCTTTCCAGGTGTCCTGCCCTCAAGGATGGTTGTTAACATCATAAATGGAAAGAGAAATACTGTAAGTTAATTCAGGCTTTAGAGTTCCTGAAGTGGACAGACTGCCTAAAATACTTGTAAGACTGCTGGTGGATCAGGGGGCTGTTCCCCAGCCCTTTCCTTCAGTCCTGCGGAAGTGAAATTGCCTTGGCTGGAGAGTGGTTAGCGGGGAAGCAGTGGAGAGTGAGCCAACTCCCAGGCCGTGGGATGCAGGATGTACAGAGGAGTCAGCTGCATGGAGGTTGTAGGCAGACAGGCTAAGACAGTCGCACAGAGCACCCCAGACCTGCCCCGGCATCCTAACCTGCAGCCACCCTTCGGGACAAGACAGGTTAACAAGTGAAGGCCATTCCAGCACAAGGACATTTCAGGGGGTCCTTCCAGGACAGCCCAGGAATAGAAACCTGCTCCCAAGCCCACCCTCCCCAACACCGAGGAAGGGTCACCCTGGAATTGAGTGGACAGAGTGGATTCTGAATGGACTGTGGTCCTGCCCCAGGCAAAGTGGGGATGTTAAGTCCAGTTACTAAAAAAGTAATAATATCAACGTTACCTTTTAACACGCTTAGCCCAAGTTGTAGCCTGTGAGGTTCTTTCTAGTGACAACAGGAACATTGAGTCGATTACTTGTAGGACAAAGGAAGTGGCTGCAGGACTTGAAGATGAGTGTGGGCTGGCCAGCTGGCTGAGAGAATCAACCATGAGGCCCAGAATAAGGGCCACGGGCGAGGAAGCAGCCACTCCTGCTACTTAAGCCAACTTCCAGGGCCTGGATGTCTTCGCTCCCTCCCCGCTCCCTGCCTCTTCTCCCTCCTCCCTGGGTTTTCAGTTGAATCTTTCAATTCAAAAATTCCTACATGCAAACTCAGTTTTCCTGCCCCTTATCCAGGGACCTCCTGGTGGAATTCATCCCGTGTTCCGTGGGTCCCCCAAAGCCCCATGGACGCGCTGCACACTTGCCAGGACTCCTCACCACACTTACAGCTTCCATTTCCCGGGGACTCACTTTATGCTGGACAGTCTTCTGAGCGCTTCATACACACATCAGTCAAGGATGTGAGGAGGAGGATAATCGCATCCTCCTGAGGCAGGTGCTATGAGAGCTCCTTCTGAGAGCAGGTAACAGACACAGAGAGGTGGAGGCAGTCCTCTGAGGTCACACAGCTTGGTCAGTGGTCTGCAAGCCCAGGCAGCTGAGTTCAGAGCTTGCTCTTCACCTCCAGGTATGTCAACCTACCCCCGCACATAGAGCTCTGTTCTCACAGAGGTTTCATCCCTGTATCTCTGAGTGACTTGCGAGCTCCTCTGTTGGTCTGTGCATTCACTCAACACATAGGAGCTGTTGAGTCCCAGTAGGTGCCAGAGAGCATCTTCAGGAGGAAAGACCATCCTTGACATTCCTACGATGCCACAGGCTGACCCCAGGCCTTAGAGCCCACTACACCTGTCCTCAACCACGACCTCAATCCAGAATTCACCTGGGCATCTTCAGCAAACGCTGACAGTGAGTCCAGACCCAGGAGTTATAATCTAATTGGCCTAGAGTTGTCTCGGGCTCTGGAGCTTCAAAGCCTTTGCTTTAGAAACCCAACCTGGAAAATAATTCAAAGAACGAAATATCCTTTGACATTCATACAAAATCATTTCTTACTATATCTTAATGTATTGTGTCTTAAGAAGAAAGACAGATGTCATGCTAGGATCGGGAGTGCTTTCAGTGACTCCTGAAAGCAGGAGTTTGCAGATGAAGGGGGGGTCTCGAGTCAGCCCCTGTGCACACAGCCCTGTCCCTCATCTCTGATGGGAGCACAGCACCTCTGAGCTGAAGGGGAGGGGTCTGTTCTTCAGAGGCCCTCTACCACGACTCAGTTAAGGAGGAAGAAATAAGTTTGCCTTATGGCTCACCTGGGATCTTCAAGAACAGGACAGAAGTTTGATTTTCAGGGAAAACTGGTGAAAGCATGTGACCTGCTAGACCCTGCACTGCTCCTTCAGAGGCCCCAGGACTGTTGCAGACCCCCTGCCCGGCCTGCATTCCTGGCCCCCAGACAGGCTCCCTGAGCCCTGGGCAGAAAAGGGGTTAATAATTATTGGGGTATATGTGGAGAGTGTCCTGCCCGGTGACAGCACCTCTTAAATCACTCCTCCCTGGTAGCTAATCTCACTTTCAAGCGCAGTGATGTCAGCTCCTGGGGGAAACCAGTGTCCTGGAATTAACGTGAAGACTTGTGGATGCAGAGCCGCAAAAAAGAACAAAAGGATGAACCAGGAAAGCAAGAGGGACCACTGACAAGATAACCGAAAACAGCCGCCAGTGATGACATGTCTCACTTGCATTTTCATCAGCCGACAGTGTGATTTACTGTGTCCCCATCGGAGCACAACGTCCACTGTAAGGGGGGTGCAGTTTGCCTCACTGTAACCCCGGTGCCTAGGTAGGTGCTAATAAATATTTGCTGAGTTAGTTTAATGAAATATTAATTTCATTTAGCACCATACATGTAGCCTGCATTAACTCATTTAACCCTCGTAATAACCCTGAGAGGTAGACATGACGAATGCCATTTAGAGATGAGGAAACATGCTTAGAAAGTAACGTAAATTCCCCCCAAAACCAAACCACATAGTGACTAGGAGCAGAGTAGGGATTCCAGTTCAATGCTTTCAGCCACGCAGCCTGTGCTCTTCCCATCCGTCCCATGCTATGGCCGGAGAATAAAGAAAAAGGTCTGAGAGGGCAGAAGTGACGGTGAGGAGATAAAAGACAGGGAGGAAAGGGACCCAGCTCAATGTGGGAGGAACAGCTGATTAGGGAATGAAGGGTGGCCATTCTTCTCAAATAGACATGAATGGTCCCAGAGAAAACACGAGGAAAGACAGGTGGGCTTTCTGCTGACTCATTCCTTGTCACTACCCATTGCACACAGTGAATTTTATGTAACAATATTTTCACCCAGCTCAGGTAAAAGCAACTATACCTCATGCCAACCCAGGTACCTCTTTTCCAATTTTCCATGTGTTAACATTTGACAAATCTTAAAATAGCAACAGAGCATTCTACTGCAGCATCTCATGATGTCTTGGAGTGCTGACAAGCCGAAATGGAACACTCTCATTGTACAGATTCAACACACACATTTACATACTTACACACACATAGTGTCATACACACAGACACTCACGCCCAAGGCTGGACAAAGGTTAAAGGGATTCACAAGGTGGATCCTGGGTCAGGAACAGAGTGCAGAGAGATCCTAACGGTCATACCACTGTATTTTGGATCTCCCTGGCAGCTGCGCCATCTCTGTTATTCTTCCAGATTTTGATAGCCACGGTTGAATTCCACTTTTCCACTGAAGAAACACTCTGAAGCCATCTTTTGCTGTCGTTCAGTTGCTCAGTCGTGTCCAACTCTTTGCGACCCCATGGCCTGCAGGCACACCAGGCTTCCCTGTCCTTCACTATCTCCAGGAGTTTGCTCAAACTCATGTCCATTGAGTCAGTGATGCCATCTAACCATCTCAAGCTGTTACATCTTTTCAATCAAAAGAGGTCCAGCTTGAAGAAGGGCACAAGCTGGTTCTCTGTGTTTCTAGAGATCAGCTCATGTGGTTTACATCCAAAGACCTCCTGAGGGATTTCCCTGATGGTCCAGTGATTAAGAATGCACCGTGAAATGCAGGGGAAACAGCTTCAATCCCTGGTCTGGGAACTAAGATCTCACATGCTGCGGGGCAACTGAGTCCACGTGTCACAAACAGACAATCCATGCACCACAACAAAATATCCCACATGAAGCAACTAAGAGACAATGCGGTCAAACAAACAAATATATATATATATATATATATATATTTTAAATATATATATATATTTAAAAAGGCCTCCCAAGGAACAGGCATGGGGTTTGTCAGAAAGAAAATCATTCATTGGTTGAGAGTGAGAATAGGTGTCAGACCCACAAGAAGGAAGAAGGAGGCCCTCATCCACAGCCAAGGGGAAGTATACCAGCTGTTGCCCTACGGAGGTCAAATAAAACTTCTCTCCTATGGTATCAGGGGGCTTCCCAGGTGGTTCAACTGATAAATAACATGCCTGCCAATGAAGAAGACACAAGAGATGCGGGTTCAACACCTGGGTCAGGGAGATCCCTTGGAGAAGGAAATGACAACCCAGTCCAGTATTATTGTCTGGGAAATTCCATGGACAGAGGAGCCTGGCAAGCTGCAGCTCATATGGTCACAAAGAGTCAGACACCACTGAGCGTGCATGCGTGTGCACACACACACACACACACCCCCCTATGGTAGCAAGTGGATGTCTCCCAGGCCAGTTCATTCTGAGCCATCACCATGAGGACAAAGGAAAAGATTGTGAATTCTTAGAGAACACAGTACAGGCTATATTTGCCGTTACAGCATCCATGCAGCCTATTTAGGCAGATAGCATAGCAGTTGACTGATTCAATGAATGTTAATAAATAATACACATGTTACAATGTTAATACATGTTAATAATGCCCACATAATAAACATAATTTAGGACTACGTTCTAATGTTAATTACCTCGACAGTGGTGGAAGCAACTAAATAAAACTAAAACAAATCATCTCTGGTTAATGAAAAGGCATGTATATTGGGTAACATACTCAAGAAGCAAATGCAGTATACCAGCTATGGGAAAATGACTTGGATCCTCCCTGGATAGATATTATGTCAATTATTTTCTCCTCTGTGAAATGCAATTTTGATAGTATAGAAATGCGGTAATAGTACTCAGGAAGATCACTCTCCAGAGGAGTTCTGGTATGATAAATTGTCACAGAGAATCTGCAGAGGAGAGCCAACCTGGGAAACTAGATTAGAGGAGGTGGGGTGTTTGCCGGGACCAAGAACTGATGCTATCTTTGCTTCTAAAACAAGCCGGAAATGTGAGGGACCCTCAGTCCAGACTGTGAGTCCAGCACAAAGTATGGACAGAAGGTGGCTGACCGTCTACTGGATGGACACAGAACTCCAGGACAGACCCAGGAGAGTCCTAGGAGCAGACACGGGGCCCACCAGAAAGAGGAAGCATCTCTAGCTGGCTGACGCCATCCCCAAAAAACTGTATTTGCAGAAAGAGAGCATCAGTTGGCGATGTGAGTCTAGAAAACTCAGGTCAAGGACGAGTTTGTAAGGACTGACTCTGGACAGCTGAGACCAATGAAGAAGGAGACTTTGGTAGAAGATACAGGTGTGGTTTTTGTTTTGTTTGCTGTGTTGTTGCTCCCATTTCAAGCTGTGCTTCTGCACAGAACATCTTGTGATGATGAGATGCTCTGTGAGCTTCACTGTCCCATGTGGATATCGGGGTACCAGAAATATGGACAGTGTGTCTAAGAACTGAACACATAATTTAAATTAATGTAAATGTAAAGAGTCACCCATGTTTCTGAGTCACTGTATCAGACCGTGCACATGGAGAGGCTCCAGAATTAGCACAGTAGTCAAGAAATTCAGGACAATTAGGGGTTTAGATATAAACATGGACGAGAACCAAACTGACACAATTCCCTGAGAAGTCTAATACTCCCAACAAATCTGGCAGTGACACAAACCCAAGTCACCCTCAGTCTAAGGATCTAAACATCTTGGTTTTCTTAGATATGCCCAACACAAAGAAATGAACCACAGTGCATGGCTTATATACTGCACCCTATAAGTCAGTCCAAGATTGAAAGCTGAGTTGCCTTTATACATGTGAACTCTTTACTAAAATCAGCGTGCTTATTTATACATCTACTATGTAGTAGGCACAGTAGGAGTCCGTGGTAGGGTTATATGCCTGCATGCTATTAACTATACCAGCATAGGGCTTAGGAGGCAAAGAAGAAGGAAAAGTATTAACATCAAGGAAGTGGCAACAGGTTGTTGCTAAATTTCAGAACTGCTGTGAACCAATAACTTTGATGCATATCCTAATTGAAAAGCACAACCTGCACAAATTAGGCTAAGCCTAACTCATCACTGTATATTGAATGGATTTGAGTGTGTGTGTGTGTGTGTGTGTGTTTGGCACGGAGCAGACAACTGTCTCTTTAGTTCACAGACCTTCAGATTGAGAGAAACTGTACTCAAGGAGGTAAAAACAAAGAAACACGGGCGAGGATCATCATTTTCACATGCACCGCCATGATGGAGACGATGAGATTCAGGATTTCTGGCTGATGCTGTCAGTGGGTGACACTGTTCAGAGCTTTGGCAGGTGGAGAGAACATCTCACATCTTGGAAGGATGTGCATCATTAAAGGGCCAGAGAGTGGACTGTGTAGCAGACGTCAAAAATGTCCCCCACCATTAGACTAATTATGCCATTAGATAGAAGCCTCCCAAACTGAACTACGGTGGGCTGTGCGTCCAGTGGGATGCAGCAGAAGTGACAGTGTGTGTCTCCTGATACTAGACGACATAAGACACTGCAGTTTCCATTGTGATCTCTCTCTTGGGTTGCTGCCACGCTGTGTGGACACTCAAATAGCCCTGTGCAGAGTTCCCCATGGTAAAGCCATGCATTCTGCTGCCCACAGCCACTACCGACCTTCCAGCTCCCTAGCGAGTGATCTGCCAGCCGCAGTTCAGCCTCTCTGATTCCTGATCTAACCAATGTCATGACAACAATCTCTTAAGAGACTTAGAGCCAGAAGTACCTAGCCAAACCACTCCTAAATGCCTGTCTCACAGAAATTGACCGAAAGGATCAATGTTTACTGAATTTTAAGATGATAGCTTTCATAGTAATTGCTATACAGCAATAGATAATGAATGATAAAAAGTGAAATGGATTTGTAACTTGGAGTTGAAGATAATATATCAAAGAGGGTGGTGGTGTTTCCATGTAGACACTGAGGTCTCTTGGATGGTGGTATGACCTGAAATAGATTACACTTGCCAAGTCCACCAATTCTTCAATCTGTGTGGCTGACTGAATTGCTAGGAGGTCAAGGTTAGTAAAAATGAAGATAAAAAGCATAGTGAAATGAAGTTCAAACAATTGACTCCTCTCCCTTTTATTTTGCAAGGCAAAAGGTTAATTCCTGAAATGAAATTTTGTGTCCCATAATACTTATTCCCTTGAAGTTTTGTTGCTTCACAAATATAATAGCAGTCATAAAGATAATAAAAATGAAAAGTCAGACAAACTCAACTTTTTAACACATGTACCCTTTAGATCTGACACAGGTCAACTTTTGTGGGTGTGTAAATGGAATCATCACATAGTCATAGTGTTGGCAACATTTATAGTTTCTTTTTTGAACTGATTACTCTGTGATAATCATTTCCATAATACTATATGTTCTTCATAATTTTTATTTAAAGTAATTCCTTGAATGAATATAGAATAATTTACTTAGCTGTTCTTGTATTGCTGACTTTGACTTTTACTTTTCCTCCAATTAAAAATCATGCTGTGTGGAGAGCACCCTCCTAATTTTGAGCTATTTCTTCATGAAAATTTTTCTTGGGTGAAATTACTAGGTCAAAGGCCCTTGGCCATTTAAATGGTAACAAAGCAAGTTTAATCCTCTTGGTCAAGACTTAGAATGAATTATGAGATGCTATGAGGATTCACTAGAATGGGAAAAAAGAAAAAGAGAGCTGGACATCAGAAAATGACTGCCTACTAAATGGTGAGCCCAGAGAGCAAAGGTAGAAACCATGTGACCTTTGTTGGACCAAAAGAGATTAGCATCTCTATGCTCAGAACATAGTTGGGGCGCCTTCTTATATTTCACCTCTATAACCTGTCTTCACTCTTCCACTGCCCCTCCCGTCATCTGATTGGTCAGTGTTAATCAGAACTTAGCCTACATCCTACAGCATACCTGGGTACCTGTACTGGACACAATTTAGAAGAGGCAGCTTGCACTTAGCATCAGGCAGCCATCATACTGGAGTGATACATGGTGTTACCCGCCCTGTAGAGAAGAGGGGTGTAGCAGGAAGCTCATTCTGTATATTAAGGAACTAGGGAAGCCAGGTGCAGATCTCAAAATTCATATCCCTTCGTTCAGAGCCAATCAAGCAGGGAAGGCTTAATGCTTCATAATCAAAACGAGTCCACAACATAATTGACTCCTGTGGTGGCTCAGATGGTAAAGAATCTGCCTGCAATGCTGGAGACCAGGGTTCGATCCCCGGGTCAGGAAGATCCTCTGGAGAAGGGAATGGTAATGCTCTCCAGTATTCTTGCCTGGAATTCCCAATATTCTTGGGAGAATCCCATGGACAGAGGAGCCTGGTGGGCTACAGTCCATTGGGTCTCACACAGTCAGACAGGACTGAGCAACTAACATCCAAACTAAAAACAGAAAAATAAATGTTTTATGTCAAGGCTTTATCCTCCAGTCGACTTTTTAATGTTGGGTCAATTTCCCCATCTTTCTAGTTAGCATGATTTTAAGTATACATAAGCATCTCTTATCTCAAGCTTAGGGCCAGAAAATCCCTAAGTGTCAGAGGTTACAAGCTAGCCTGTTCACGTGTAGATCTTAGTCTTTGGTTGGAGAAGGTTGATCACCCACTTCCCATACACTCTCCACTAGTGCCACCTTCCTATTTTGTCCTTCAGACTGCTGCTGCTGCTGCGTCACTTCAGTCGTGTCCGACTCTGTGCGACCCCATGGATGGCAGCCCACCAGGCTTCCCTGTCCCTGGGATTCTCCAGGCAAGAACACTGGAGTGGGTTGCCATGTCCTTCTCCAAGACTACAGGTCCCCAAAGAGTACTTTGAATGACTATTCAGATTCGGCACAGGATGCCCCCCAACCATAAAGGAGATCACAGCTTGGCGTGTGAACCGTGTCACATGTGTAGAACATGTGGTGTGTGACCCACAAAGAGAAGCAGGCAGCCTGCCCCTGACCAGCCTACTAGAGTCCCCACTTGGGTGGTGCTGCCTGCTCCAGCTTGCTTCACACAGATTACGAGCTCATTTGTTCTAGCGCAGTTGTTTATTGCTTCTAGTGTTTTGAAACAGATGTGTCCTTTATAGAAAGTGGTCTGGTCTTAAAGACCCCTAATTATTTTTCAGTTGGATCAGCTATTTTACATCAATTAAAACATGCACACAGTATCATAGCACGTGGGGCTTCAGACTGTAAACTCTTAGAAAGGTGAAACTGCTGAGAAGGGTTACTGGTATCCTGGAATCATCCTCACAAACAGCTGCGAAGGTCTGGACGAGAGCTTTCCACAGGCACAGATGCGCCAGCCGCAGCCAAGAAAGATGCTGCTGAGGATGCAGAAAATGCTATGCGTAGAAATAACAGCAACCTAATGGCATCTCCTGGAAAATTTCATAAACTTATAGCCAGGTGACAAAGACATGGGGCATGGTGTGTGTTGGAGGCATAGCATGGGGAATTGGTTGTGTGATAAGAAGATTGAAGGATGCTGTCTCTCAAGTGTACCAGAGCCTGAAGCTGGCTTATCATCATCCTCAAGAATATCTCCAAGGGCTTCTCTGATGGCTCAGAGGTAAAGAATCTGCCTGCCACTGAAGGAGACATGGGTCTGATCCCCGGTCCTGGAAAATCCCACATGCTGCCAAGCAACCAAGCCTCTGGGCCACAACTACTGAGCCTGTGCTCTAGAGCCTGGGAACCACAACTACTGAAATCCACATGCCCTAGAGCTCATCTCCACTTCAGGAGAAGCCACCACCGCAGCTGAGGTGAGAGGCCTGAGCACCACAACTAGAGAGTAAACCCTGCTTGCTGCAACTAGAGAAAAGCACGTGCAGCAATGAAGACCCCGCACAGCCAAAAACAAAACAAATACTGAAAAGTATTTATCAAAAATATTAAGAAGTAAATATATTAAAAAAAAGACTATCCCCAGAGTCTCTCTGAGCTGTGCAGTGCCGCCAACATCAGAGGTCCTTCTCTGTGCCCTCAGCGTTGCTTCTGAGTGTTGGTTCAACCCAGTCACTTCCTCAACCGATTTTGACAAATCCTGATTCAGCTTTTACTATAGCGGTACAGTCAGGAAGAAGGCGGGCATTTTTATTTGATTTTTATTTGCTTCCCTCTGGGGGGAAGAAAACACAAACCTGGATCAGTGTGTGGGGGATACAAGCTTTCACTCCGACATTTCAATTGTGTTTAGAAGAATCAGGCATTGGAAGAGAAGGAAGGAAGAAGTGTCAAAAAGAAGGATGCTGTAAGTAGGGCAGACTTGCTGCACTACCTGAATTTTTAATTTTTTTTTTTCCTTGGGAGTATAGTTGCTCTAGACTGCTATGTTGGTTGGTGCTGTATAGAAGAGTGAATCAGCGATATGCATGCATATATCGCCTCCCTCCTGAGCCTTCCTTCCCCACCATCCCACCCCTCTAGGTCATCACGGAGCACTGATCTGAGCTCCCTGTGTTACATAGCAGGTTCCCACTAGCTCTCTGCTTTACACACAGTAGTGTGCTACTACCTGAATTTTTACTGAGAAAAAAACAAAAACAAAAACACACACACAAACATGTACTGTGTGTCTAGGTAAGTGTCTGCCTAATTAGTGTCTGTTTCTCCCCTGTGCCTTCACTATGACCTCTGCTGGGGGAAGGACCTGATAAATTAGGTTCACGCTCACGTTTCCAAAACCTTGCCCTGTGTCTGGCACATCATAACAAACACATTCCAACAGCATATATTGGTTGAATAAGTAGATTTCATATTAAATAAAATAATTTGAATATAGGTAGACAAAGCAGCCCAAGGTGTTAAATTTGTTCTGCCCTTAGACATTTTTCAATGTTTCTTCAGACTATTTCTGTACCATCTGCAGTAGCAGGGAAGAAAGGCCTGGGGACCCCCTCAGTATAATTTATTATATTTATGTAGCACCTATCACCTTGTGACTGTATCTAGGTCAGCAATTTCCCAAAGTTTGCTTCATAATATCCCAGAGTATCTCTGTGGGCCACTATGTCTTAAAATAGTCTCAAAATAAAATTAAGTTTCATACCAGTTAATTTTTAAAAATAAACATGGCCCGTGGAGGGAAAGCTTTATAAAACCAAGAATATAATTCAAAAATACAGTATTACTTAGGAAGCTGGCAACCAGAGACCTATGTTCATTCCAAGATAATTACTGATTCATTTATTTATTTTTCCAGCAAATATTTGTTAAATAGTTACCTATGTCAGGCATTGTACCGGGCACTTGACCTTTACTGATGTACAACCCTCGTCCTGGCTCTAAAGGGCAGTGTGATGGTGATACAGTAGGATGTAAAATCAGAAGGCTCAAATCCAGCATTTCTTAAATGTCAGTATAAGTTATATAGAGTGTGCTATCCTGCCTCCTACCTTTTCCTGATGTCTATATTCCTCATAAGTATTAATAACAAAATCTAAGGAAGCCTCTGATACAAGTCACTCAGTGTCTCCTGAGTCTTAAAGAACTTGTCCTGGGACTTCCCTGGTGGTCCAGTGGTTAAGCCTTCCCCTTACAGGGCAGGGTTGCAAATTCTACCTCTGGTCAGAGAACTAAGACCTCACATGTTTTGTAGCAAAAAACAAAACAAAACAAAAAAGCCCAAAACATGAAACAGAAACAATATTGTAACAAATTCTATAAACTTAAAAATCAGTTCAGTTCAGTTCATCTGCTCAGTCCTCTCTGACTCTTTGAGACCCCAAGGGCTGCAGCACACGAGGCTTCCCCGTCCATCACCAACTCCTGGAGACTACTCAAACTCATGTCCATCGAGTTGGTGATGCCATTCAACGATCTCTTCCTCTGTCCCCTTCTCCTCCCCCCTTCAATCTTTCCCAGCATCAGGGTCTTTTCCAATGAGTCAGTTCTTCAGACAGGTGGCCAAATTATTGGAGCTTCAAATTTAGCATCAGTCCTTCCAATGAATATTCAGGGCTGATTTCCTTTAGGGTTGACTGGTTGGATCTCCTTGCAGTCCAAGGGACTCTCGAGAGTCTTCTCCAACACCACAGTTCAAAAGCATCAATTCTTCAGAGCTCAGTTTTCTTTATGGTCCAACTCCCACATCCATACATGACTTCTGGAAAAATGATAGCTTTGACTAGATGGACCTTTGTTGGCAAAGTAATGTCTCTGCTTTTTAATATGCTGTCTAGGCGGTCATAGTTTTTCTTCCAAGGAGCAAGCATCTTTTAATTCCATGGCTGCAGTCAGCATCTGCAGCAGTTTTGGAGCCCCAAAAAATAAAGTCAGCCACTGTTTCCACTGTTTCCCCATCTATTTGCCATGAAGTGATGGAACCGGATGCCATGATCTTAGTTTTCTGAATGTTGAACTTTAAGCCAACTTTTTCACTCCTCTCTTTCACTTTCATCAAGAGACTCTTTAGTTCTTCTTCACTTTCTGCATAAGGGTGGTGTCATCTGCATATCTGAGGTTATTGATATTTCTCCCAGCAATCTGATTCCAGCTTGTGCTTCATCCAGCCTGGCATTTCTCGTGATGTACTCTACATATAAGTTAAATAAGCAGGGTGACAATATGCAGCCTTGACATACTCCTTTCCCGATTTGGAACCAGTCTCTTGTTCCATGTCCAGTTCTAACTGTTGTTTCTTGACCTGCATACAGACTTCTCAGGAGGCAGGTCAGGTGGTCTGGTATTCCCTTCTCTTTAAGAATTTTCCACAGTTTGTTGTGATCCACACAGTCAAAGGCTTTGGCACAGTCACTAAATCAGAAGTAGATGTTTTTCTGGAACTCTCTTGATTTTTCGATGATCCAATGGATGTGGGCTTTAAAAACGGTCCGCATTAAAAAAAAAAAAAAAAAAGCCCCTGAAAGCCCAGCTAAACCTCCTAATCAGTCCACCAAGTTCTTCACCTGAATACATTTCTCTCTTCGAAGCACACCTGGGTCAAAATCTGGAGACAGTTTTGACGCTGTAGGATATCAGAAAGAGCATCTTCCTTGAAGTCACAAAGATGTGAGTTTAAATCCCAGTTCTGCCCCTGCTACACACAGAGCAATATGGCTAGATTTCTCCTCCCATAAAAGGAAGGTAGTTCTAACCTCTTAGAACTGTTATGAGAATGAAAGGAGAACCCATAGAAGGCTCTTAGAATAGTGCCAAAGACAGTGAAGTTATTCAATAAGTTCTTTCCTCCATTCATATACTACTGTAAGCTATTATTATAATATTATGATTTTTTACTCTACTCCCTAAATTGTGTAAACAATGGCATTGTTCTCAATATATTTTAAGATGATCATCCACTTAAAATCATGCCATTATAATAATTAAAAAATGACTTGCCTTACTGAATGGTACAAGATAATGGTGTGATTCTCTGGGCTGTGAATGTCTGGCCAGTGATATTACTAGCGTGCTGCAGGTGTAGATGTTAACAGATCATTTCAGAGACAAGATAGTGATCTTACTGATAGTACAAAGGCTGTCATGACTCTCAGTCATATATAATTTTTATAATTGTTGCTATTGTTTTATAATTGTTGTTATTGTTCAGTTGCTTAGTCATGTCCGACTCTTTGTGACTCCATGGACAGCAGCATGCCAGGCTTCCCTGTCCTTCACCATCTCATGTTTTATAGACAAATGTATATATACATACATATGAATATATGTGTATTGGATTGGCCAAAAGATTTGTTTAGGTTTTTCCATAAGATGTGATGTAAAACCCGAACAAACTTTTTAGCCAATCCATGTATGTATCCTATATACATATATTTATATACACATATATACATACATGCATACATATATATATATATACACACACACATATATATGGACTTCCCTGGTGACTCAGCTGATAAAGGATCTGCTTGCAATATGGGGTTTGATCCCTGGGTTGCAATATGGGGTTTGATCCCTGGGTAGGGAAGATCCCCTGGAGGAGGGCATGGTAACCCACTCCAGTATTCTTGCTGGAGAATCCCCATGGTCAGAGGAGCCTGGAGGACTACAGTCCCTGGGGTTGCAAAGAGTTGGACACAACTGAGTGACAAAGCAGAGCATATGGATTGAAATATATATATATACACGTATATATGTGTATACACACACACACACACACACACACACATATATTTATGCTTCTCTGGTGGCTCAGTCAGTAAAGAATCCACCTTCAATGCAGGAGACCCAGGTTCAGTGCCCTGGGTTAAGAAGATCTGCTGGAGAAGGAAATGGCAATCCACTCTAGTATTCTTGCCTGGACAATTCCATGGACAGAGGAGCCTGGTGGGCTATAGTCCATGGGATTGCAAAGAGTTGGACATGATGGAAGCGACTCAGACACATGCATGCATGCATTGAAATAGTTAATAATTCTTTGAAAAATTGAAGTAAAATGCAGTACTGTGAGAATATTATGTATTAAGACATCTGTTTCCATCACTAATCCAAACAAGGTTATCACTGTGATTGGTCATATTTCTGACATGCAGGTACATTCAGATGTCACGCACTTGGATGGGGCTCCTCCACTCTATGCTCAGAGATGAGCCTCAGCTCTGCCTCTCCCTCTCTGTCTGTAATAACTTGACAATGCCAGTTATTACTTCCAGTTGCTGAACCATATGGCAAATGGTGAGTACTTAAGATTTAGGTTCAAAAGGAGGTAGGGTGGCCCCATTAAGGACATACATACCCCAGCTTAACTTTACCCAACTCTGCTTGGGATTTGTTGGGAATTGGAACAGCCAGTAATAAAGTGATCATTCCCACTCCATGCCCTGCCATCAATCCTCTGACATCCCTACAAGGGGAGATTACAGGAAGAGCGAACTTGGGCATTTCTGGGCTCATCGCATCTTACCCTACTTTTACTGATGACATCACTGTGCATCTTATGGGATGTTCTGACCTTTCAAATAGCAAAACTGGGCCTCAACAAGTAGCCAGAATCCCAGGAACAGAGCATTTATTGTACTAACAGTGGAAGAGAAAGGGTATCACTCAGTTTGCCCTTTGAGATCTTAGCTAGGTCTTTCTGGCTGAACATATTTTCAGAAAGTGCACAAAAATCATTAGTGGCATTGTGGAACTTTCTTTCCTGAAAATGTTTTTAAAAAGTAGATCATCCTTCTCATCTCCTCAATCACGTTAAAGGGACATACATACTGCTCTTCCTGGAATCAAAAGGAAAACTCAAATTTCTGCATTAAAATGCAATACAGGACATGACCGCAGGTGCTGATCTAACATGGTACTCCATATTTTTCCAAATGGGGGACTATCTTTCTGAAGTTAAAGCAAACCACTTCCCATGGAAGTGCCCGCCATGTTCATACTAAAAGCAGCCGTAAAAATGCTTGTTGCAACACACAGCATCCGCATGACATATAGGGATACAAGATGTTTATATGTCACTTCTCTCTTGCCACAAACCCAGCTCATATTCTAGGAGATAAGAAAAGACTCTTCTCTTAGGCAGGCCTTTACAATATCGTACACAACACAGACAGTGTTTCAAGTTACGTGTGGTCACTCATGCTGAGGGACTTTGTAACTCAGCATCTTCTCTGGTCTGGGCACTGAAGCCTCATTTGTCTATTCTGGCCATTGTTATTATTCACTTCATTTTAAAATAGAGTGTGGGTTTGCAGAGATCATAGAGAATAAGCAGATGATTTAATGATGGAAAATGTGTAAACTATGAGGCGTCTCCTCTCTCTGCCAGTCCAATGTGTTCCTGGCCCATCTCTTACACGTTCTTGTCCATCTATGAATTACAGCTGGAGTTTCCCAGAAGTCACTAAAGTTGCCCATTGTTACTTTGTTTAGATGCTTTGTCCTCCCTGCTTGAAACTCCTAGGACATTATCCCACCATCCACCTGCAGCATCTTAAACTTGTCCATCCTGGTACTTGGACTCAGCTTTCTCCTGTGTCTGCCTCCTAGCCAGGCCTGAGGGCAGCCAAGTCATGGTGAGTACAGGGCCAGTAGGGCTGTGTGTGCGGCTGCAACGCTTATCGGTTCAGTTGATTCTCTTTTTCCTATTACTGGAGAGGCAGCGAGCACCCACCATGTGTGGATGGCACACAGCAAGCACCCAGGATCTGATGCTCATTGATGGAGGCTGAGCTGCTGCTGTGGAGACCCACACAGGACTCGGCTGGGAAGTATACAGAGGTTTAAGGGCCCAAGATGGTAAATAAACATGTGCAAATTAATACAGCACAAATTGCACAAATAAACTTCCTGGGGACACAGAATATAAAGTGGGACAATCCTCCAGAGATCGGGAGTTATAAATATTCACTAGAGGCCACAATGAAGAACTGAGTTGGCACGAGGATTCTTGAGCGAGCTCACTGAAGTGAAGAAGCCCTCATAAACAGCACACAGAGATGGGGAATCACACCCTGGGGTAAGTGTTCTAGACTGACTGGCTTGAGGCTCACACTTAGCGTTTCTTTCCATCATCCATTTTGACACTCACAAGGCCACGCACATCTTCTGAGGTTGACCAGTAAACACAGACTTCACGGTGTGTTGCTGTGTTTTTGGGGTGCACACTTGCTTACAGGAGGAAGAAGATTTGGCAGCAAATTCCTTTAAGCCAAGGCCTCTGAAACCTGGGACCCAGCTGGCCAGACACTTCATTCCGAGGAAGCCATAAGAGCAGCCTTGCAGGCCACGGTCCATGAAACCCATCAGCGTGAGTCTTTGATGGAGATGAATTATAGTTAACAAATGATTAAAATATGGTTAATGATGGTATCGAGGTACTTGAGGCTCAGAAGGGGAACTTTGAACATGAGATGTTACCAACCCCTTCAGAGTCTTAGGCACTTGTGAGCTGGATGTTTTTTAAAGGTGCATTAGCTTTATCCAGCATCCATGTAACCTTTCTCCGCTCCCTCACTCTGTTTCCGTGGCAACCATTTAAAAGTCTGCAAAAAGGCACTGCTGTCTTGAAAAGAAAAGGACAATGGTCGGCAGCTTCCTCTCTTTCTTTGGAGTTTACCTCCATCTTCCCAACCACTTTCCTGGCTCTTGGAGGCTCTCCAGACTCCAGAGCTGGCTCACCTCAGAAGTGCAGCTCTGGGTAATAAAGGAGGTGGATGCCGGCTGTGGAGAAGCCGCTTCTTTGAGATGACAACTCAGGGTCAGCTCAGAGGCCCTGTGGCTGGGTGGACCAGTACCGAGAGCAGAAACAGAGCCACAGATGCTCTCAATAAAGCTTCCATCTTGCCTCCAAACCTCTCGTCTCAGAAAGTTGTTTTTAACTCACTCAGTCATGTCCAACCTATTGCAACCCCATGGACTGTAGCCCGTCAGGTTCCTCTGTCCGTGGGATTTTCCAGGTAAGAATCCTGGAGTGAGTTGTCATTTCCTTCTCCAGGGGATCTTCCTGACCCAGGGATCGAACCAGCATCTCTTATGTCTCCTGCATTGGTAGGCGCGGTCTTTACCACTGAGTTACCAGGAAAGCCTGGTCTCAGGAAGAGACTTGTGTAAAAGGCAGTGAGTGATGCCGGCGGCCAGCTGCCAGGCTGAGGGAGCTGGCTCCTGGAGCTGGAGAATGAGGAAGGAGGCCCTCGTCCTGAGGACTGCAGCACAAATTGAGCAAGACTGGCTGTTTTGAGGGGCCATGGAGCCCAGCACCTTCTTGTTTGTCCTGCCTCCCACCAGACCTTCTGTGAAGTTTTTTTTTTTCCTAACCAAAAATGTCCTTGTCTCACCAAGTGCCGGCTCCAGGAAGCATACAGGAGAAACGTTATGTTCTACAGGACTCCCTGTCACTCTCGGAGCAAAGCTGCAGCTAACAAAGGTCAGAGCACTTTCGTTCCTTCACTGATCACCAAAGACCCTTTTGAAAGGAAGGAAAGGCAGAGATGAGCACCAGCGGTACATCAGAAATTGTGTTAAAGGGCATGCACAGCCACCGCCTTTGATTCATGGACAACTCTGTGAGGGCGTATCCTTCCCACCTGTGCTTGCGTTCACTCCACCCTTCCCACCCTCCCAGCTCTCAGAGTAACTTTTTTTGCCGGGATCCATCAGCTTCCTGGAGCTGGTATCAATCACAGGTCTAAGTCCCTGGCACCTCACCAAAGTGCCAACATGACAGAGACTGCCAGTGGTGGGGTGAGGTCTCTCACGTGAGATGGATCCAGATAAGTAAGTCTTATGAGTAAGAAACCCACCCTTCTCAGTAATACTGATCTAACAAGGGAGATCCCACAAACCTCCTTATGACTGATTTTATTTCAATTAAGTAGCATCCCTGAAGTCGGCTTTCAAAATATTTGATTCCTGAGTATGTTAAGGTCTTCCAAATGCTTGGCAGCCTAAGAAATAAACTAGGAGCATGAGATCCACACATGTTCTGAAGGGCAGCCCTTCAGGGCAGGCGTGGATCAGCCCTGTGGACTCTCCCTGGATGTCTTAGAACTGGGAGTACACATCTGCTCTTGAGTAGGGCACTCGTACCTTGGACTGCTTCTCTGAACCTTTGCTGCCATGTGTATAAAATGAAAATAACAGTAAATTCTTCCTCAAATTACTACGAGGATTAAATGAGATAATGTAAGCACAACTCATGTCAGATAATAATGGTAACCACTATTATCAGCTTATATTATAATTGTGGTGGTAATAATTAAATGACCAGACATAAGATGATGAAGTTCTAAAGAAGAGGCTTATTTTACAAAACCACTGGTGAAAGAGAGATTAATATGAGCTGGTGCTTAGGACAAATTCATAAAGGCATTGGGTTTGACCTAGGATGTTTAGATGTAGAACAGAAAGTGAGAGGTATTCCAGGTGGCTGTGGAACTCATGAGCAAATGAAGCTGGGAATAAGTAGGTTTAGAGATACCAGTTTGGTCAAAGGAGAGTGACCACTGACCAGCAGAAGGAGAATATACTGTCCCAGGAAGATGGGCTGGTTATGGAAAGTCTTACAGATAGCATTTGTCCTCTTGGACAGGGTCAGTCACTGCAGCATCTTTGTCAGTTGGATCCCAATAGGAGGATCCTAGAAGACTCTAGGAATCCAAGGAAGTCAGTACTTCCAGACTCAGAAAAACCTGGGACCACGAGCACCTACTAGGAGCCAATGCAGGGGTGTATGATCAACCTAGAGTATCTCTAGTCCTCACGCTTCTATGTTTGATGACATTTTTTACTTGGTAATACAGAAGAAGACCGACAGGACCTCAGAAGACAGGACTCTGGGAGGGAGGGGGATTATAAAGAGATAAAAAGATAACTAGAGTAACCTAGATAATAAAGAGGTATTAGCTCTGTCAAGAAGAATTCCTTCTCAGAAGTAGATTTCAGACAGGTTAATTGAGGCTACAACTTCCTGTCTTGATGACTTAGTGATATTTTAACGAGATTAGCAAGGAAGTAGCTCAAGAGTTTGTGTCATTGTGCACCAAGCCCTTACCTTAACACCAAGAGGTTCTATTGTAGTTATCTGATTAGTATTTTTTCCCCTCCTACTGCCTGTTTTATTTCTTTATTTTTTAAGAGATTGAAATCAAAAGTGACCGTAAGATTATTCAACATTGATTCTTCCAAAAGTGCTGTCAGGACAGAAGAGTGTTTGGATGGGATTAAATACTTAGGGAATTGTTGAAACACTAACACAAGGTTTGGGAATTCTGTTCATTTCAGTGAACCATGACGATCCAGCTCTCTGCTGACCTTACGGAATCCTGTCTGCTTTATTGCATCCTCTTGTCTTTCTACACCCTCAATCATCCCAAATACTCTCAAATGTCTATATCTACAGGGTGCTATTCTAGGATCTAGAAATATGTAATGACCACAACAAAATCCCCAGCTTCATGGGAGCTTTCTTCTACTGGAGGACTCAGGTTAAAAATAATATGATGGAGATAAGTGAATAGTGCTATGAAGAAAAGTAAGCAGGGGCAGAATACAGTGATGCAAAGGGCCTGACTGCTTGGGTCAAAGCAGAGAGCCGGTGGCTGAAGGAGGGAGAACACTGGAAACAGAGGAGGTGGAGGTGCATCGGAGAGGCCTGAAGGAAGGGCTGTGTGCAGCTTGAAAGTCCAGTGCTAGGACTCTGGCTTTGACTTTGTGACAAATACAAAGCCATTGGAGAGTTTGGAACAAAGGAGAAACACAAACATCTCTGTGTTCCAATAAGGTTTCTCTCCTGCTCTGCTGCAAGGTCATATGCTGAAGGGGATTATAGGCAGATGCAGAGAGGCCAGACAGAAGATGGCCACGCACTCCAGGACTGAGACTGCAGGGCTTTGGACCCGCTGAGATGAAAGAATTAAGACATGTAAAGACACTGGATGAATTCTGGAGGTAGAACTGGGGTGACTTGATGGGTTAGATATTTGGGTATACAATATAAAAGAAAAGCCAAACATAGAACAAGGCCTTTGGGCCTGAGAAATAAGAAAAGAGCTGCTATTCAAGGAGACAAGGAGACAGAAGGAAAAGCAGGTTGACAGGCATTTGAGTGGGTGGTGGAGGAATGAAAACCTAGAGACCCAAGAGGTTACCTTTTGACAAGTTAGGAAAACCTGTTAGACATTCACACAGACAGTGATAGAGGCAGCTGAATACACAAGTTTGGATTTCAGGAGGTAGTTTGGGGCTAAATCTATAAACGTGGGTAATCTCAGCACACTGATGATATTTAAAATCATGACACTGCATGAAGATGCCTGGAGACTCGCAGAGAGGAGAAATGAAGAGAATCAGAACTGAGCTCTGAGAACCCAAGAGTGAGGCCTGGGAAATGCGAGTTCAGGAAAGAGAAGATGGAAGGAGGGAGAACTTTTGGGTGCCATTCCAGAGACCAAGTCATGAAAGTTTGAAAAATGAGGAGGGGGAACATGTAAAGTGGGAGTCATTAGTGTCACTGTCAAGTACACCTTTGGGAAGATGATAGAAATGTGTTACGGGCTGAAGGTTTGTGTCCCAGTGAAACTGATGTGTTGAGACCCTAGTCCCCCATGTGATGATATTAGGAGGTGTTACGAGATTGGCCTTTGGGGGGTAGGGCCCTCGTGATGGGATCAGTGCCCTCAGAAGAGACAGTGGGGTGCATCTGAGGACACAGTGAGAAGCCAGGAAGGGAGCCCTCACCAGGAAACAAGTCAGCCAGCACCTTCACCTGGGACGTCCAGACTCCAGAACCTTGAGAAAACAGATTTCTGTGTTTGAGCCACCCAGTCACTGGTACTTCATTATGGCAACCTGAATTGACTAATACACTATGGAAGCCAAGTCTGAGCATAATTTTAGAGAACACTAGAAGAAACTGCAAAGAGTGAGTAGAGAAAATCCTCTTTAGGAATTTTCTATAACATGGAGATGAGAAAGCTGGAAGATGGTCAGGAAACATGTTTAACAATGGAAAATATCAGCATAGGGGTCTGCCGAAGGGAACAACTCATCAGAGAAGGGATGCTGATGATCCCTTTTCATCGGGAGGAGGGACAGTTGACAGGATCTGGAGCACAGCTGGAAGGTCAGCCAATGACTCAAAGAAACGCCTGGAGATCTAGTCAGAAGAGACAAAGGCAAAGGACTGGGCTAGTAGATTTGGTGGCAAGGTGTGTGCATGCTCTTTCATCACAGCAGCCGCGTTCACACTGAAATGGCAACAAGCCAAGAATGAGGAGGCAGAGTGAAGCTTGGCCTCCTGAGCATCACTTTATTGAATCTCACTTATGCATACATGCCTATTTGTCTAGTGATGAATTTGAATATTCTGTACAAATCCAGCTACAATGTTTTAATGAAAAAAGGAAACTAAGAGATGTTAACCCGCTGAAACAATAATCCTGCCTCAGTGACGGATACCAGCCTTGGCAATACAGAACGTTTCTGCCCATCCTCCCAGGCTTGCCCTAGGGGTGCTAACACAGTATATCCTAAGCTTCTGGATGGATAATTCACATTCCCTCTGAGAGCAATGTAATCAACCAAGCCGCTTTAGTGACCCACCAGTTATTTAGAGGATAAAGCACACGTTCATGAGTGCCATCTGTTCTCTGGGTGTCACGAAGCAAGAGCAGAATCAGAGTCTGTGTGTCCAGTTGAGGCCAAAACTCAGCCCCAACGTGCCTTCCTTTACCAAACACAGCTCCTCCCCCTCACTGCCTGCTGGGCCCCCTTCTCTCTTCTTTATGGCCTATGGCTGTGTTTGCAGCTCCCATTGCTGCATGACTGGGTACCAAGATCTTCCTGAGATGCTCAGCAATCTCCCTTAGGCACTCTGACACAAACCCCTAGATAGGCATCTGAAAAGAGGGGCATAGTATGGATGAGAGTCCCCAGTCTTGGTGATGAGCACTTAAAAGATGGTGAGATGTAATGAAATGCACAAAACGTGAGGAGAGTTCAACCAAATATGAGATTCACCATCTCCTTATCTGTGGACTATGGGCTGAGGTTCTGCTTATAACATAAGCCTCTATTTGCTCAGCACTCTTCTTTTTTTTTCTCTTTTCATGGCCAGGAAAGCACTTCAAATCCATGATCTCATTCCATTTTTCACTCTAAATTCAAGATATGGAAATTATTAGCCTCATTTTCCAAACGAGGAAACTGAAAATTGAAGAGGGGGTATAACTCAGCCAAGGCCAGGACACTGCAAAGTGGCAGAGTGGGAATTAGCCAGGTTCCGTCTGCATTGGAAGCCCTACGCTCTCTGGCATAGTTCACCTCCTGAGTCTGTGCATCCTCCCCTGGATGTTGTTGATTCGAGCTGGTGTGTGAAAGAGGAGCTCAGGTCAACCCATGAGTTGCTGGAGATGGAAGGTCCACCATTCCTGTCTCTCAGCATCCGTGCTGACAGCTATGAAGAGAAGTCAGTCGTCACAGGTGCAAAGCCTAGTGACACTATCTCAGCATTGCAGGGGGCAGAGCGGGGATCAGACACAATCTAATCCACCCTTGTGTGCGCACAGAATGCCACAGAACAATACCTCTCCAGAGATAGGATGCTGGCAATGTGCGAGTGGCTAAGCAGCTGAACCAGAGGGCCCACAACCTCCGTGTGATCAGGGATTACCTGTGTGTGGGGGAGGCGTGTGTCTCTGCAGCCTGGGTGATAGATTGGTTGTGTTAATTAATTGTGCACTTTGAAGTTTGTTACCACTTCATACCAAGCATCTCTTTAAAATAAGAGAGAGAGAAGCAAAACAAAAAACCTAATCTAATATTCAACAAACATTCTGCACCCAAACAGCACATCTTTGTCGGAAACCTTAGTTCCAAGAACCACTTATAGGCTTTCATCAACACATTATAATATTAATCAAGACTCATAATGCAGGGTGATTTGCATGCCAACAAATATATTTACACTGTAAATTGTTTGTTGAGGAGCCTTAGAGAGAAACGCAATTCACTGCCATGGAACTGAATAGGAAGAAAAATCCCTCACTAAAATCCAGAGAAAATAAAGAATCTTTGCGACTTGATCCTCTAGAGCCTTGGGTAAGAGATTCATTAACATTCTGTCTAATTCCTTACAAAGAATTTAGCTCCCAACCCACTGAATGCCTCTGAAAAAAAATCAGTTTCAATGTAAGTTTGCATGGAATTTGTCCTCTTACTGGTATACATGAGAGAATGTGCCTTGTGATCACAGCCTTTACAGGAGGATAGAGATCAGACCAGGAGATGGATGAGGAGATAGGCGCCTCCCTGAGAAGTCCCCGGGAATTTTGTTCAGGTCTCTGGACTGTGCCTCGTCGGTGTGACCTTCTGACAGAGATCACGTGTGTCTGCTTCTCCCTGGTCCCATCGCTGCCTCTGTAACCACAGCCACTAATCATCTCCTTCAGGGACCACTGTGTGAGCGGCCCCATCGGCTCCCTGCACACACGCTTGACTGTGGCTCCAGGTCGTAATTTATAGCATCCAAATCCCATTTATAGGACAGGAGACTAGTCCTTATAATAAATGGCAGGTCACCCTCCTTACAAGTCTCTCCATCGTGTGGCCCACCTGCCATGCACCCCCCTGCTCTGGGACCTTTTCACACCCCACTTAGAGGTCATCCCCTTCCCCTTTCTGGGCTTCCAGCCTGCCTCCGGGACCCTGCTGGCACACCCTCCCAGCAGTTTGTACTTCTATTTCAGAGCATTTATCACAGTGAGCAATTAAATAATTATTTTAATTCATTTAATTTAAAGTCTATTTCCCTCATTCCCACTCATTTTCATAATGTATTCCAGAATATCACGAGAGATGCAGTACAATATACTAGAAGAGTGCTGTTGAAAATAAACTTCATCGTCTTCATTCATTTGCTTATTTGGCCCATATAAATTTAGTGCCCATTGTACACAAATACTATTCAGTGATATATACACACACTTAATAAACATTCTGGCTGTTAATTCTACCTCTACCCCTTCCAAACTGAATAATAATTTGGGGCAAATTGCTAATCTTTTTTCTTTTTAAACCTACTTAATATTCTCATCTATAAGATGTAGCTAACAATAGTGACTGACATAAGGAATATGAAGATTAAGTGAATAGATCTATATAAAATATGAACAAGGGTACCTGGTGTGTAGAATTTCTGAGAAGTACTAGCTGCTCTTAGTGTTTTTATGATGATTGCTACTCTAGATAAACAATATACTAGGCACCATAAGGAATACAATTTTTGTTGTTGCTGTCATTTACTTGATAAGTTATGTCCAACTTTATGCAATGCCATGGACTGCAGCCTGCCGGGCTCCTTGTCCACATGATTTCCCAGGTAAGAATACTGGAGTGGGTTGCCATTTCCTCTCCAGGAATAAAATGGACTAAATTGTAAACCCTGCCCTCGTGGAGCTTGCTATCTCGTAAGCAACATAAATTGTAAATACCAGCACTCAGCACGTTTGTAAGTTGAATGCTTGGCACACACATCACCGCATCTCCGAGTCAGGTCATTTAGGTGGTGTGAGAAGTGAAAACTCCTATCCCTCTGACCAAGGAAGTGGAAGTTGAAGCGAGACTCCAGAAATCTGTTGCTGAACTGTCAACCCACCGAGGTCACAACCCCTGAGACTCGACACATCTCAGACACAATGCGGAAGGACAGTCCTTTAATCCCCCGGGACTCTGACCACACAATGACCTCGCTGTCCTACTGGGCTTTGTCCCCATGGTGACTGCTGATTTTAATTTTATTTTCTAGCAGAAATATAAGAGCCTTGTGAAGCAGCAAGTGGAAAGAAGACCTCGCTGGAGCCAGAGCCCAGCCTCCCCGTATTCATCCAACAAACAGACCTCCATCAGGCGCTGGGCAGGTCAGCTCCATGGATGGCAGCCGGCTGGCTCTGAGCGGGTGGAAGTCATCCCTTCAGCTTCCTACGGTGAACAGTAAGTGGACCTTCCCTAAGACACAGACTGATCAGAGGCTGTGCTTGCCTTTGAGAGACTGAGTCTTGGAGATGCTCATGCAAGGTTGCCTCTTGAGCGCTGGGGGACTGGCTGTGGGTGAGGCTGAGGGGTGACACAGTGAGGAGAGAAAGGACTGCGGGGGTGGGCAGGCTCAGAAGTGGCTTCACAGTTAACCTGACCCATGAGCTGAGCTGGAACATAAGGAAGGACTGCGGGGGTGGGCAGGCTCAGAAGTGGCTTCACAGTTAACCTGACCCATGAGCTGAGCTGGAACATAAGGAAGGGGTGTTGTTGGAGGGGTGCGTGGAATTGTGATATTCTTGGCAAAGGGGACACCTCAAGGAAAGATACAGGAGCAGACTTGATGCCCTTAGGAAAACCAAGTCATCAGAAATAAGGGGGTTCTACCAAAGCTTCAGCACACTCTGCTGAGGGTAGCAGGTGGCAGGAAGGATGATGGAGGCAAGGGCGATGACTGTCTTCTGTGCCAAAGTGCTCAATCATTTAGTCATGTCCAACTCTCTGCGGCCCTATGGACTGTAGCCCACCAGGCTCCTCTGTCCTTGGAATTCTCCAGGCAAGAATACTAGAGTGGGTTGCCATTTCCTCCTCCAGGAGATCTTCCTGACGCAGGGATCAAACCCATCTCTTGTGTCTCCTGTATTGACAGGCAGGTTCTTTACCACTAGCCCACCGGGGCCAATACTAAAGTACTTTTCCAATAGAGGCACAGAAACTTTTTGCCATTAATAAAAAATTAAAATGCACGTAAAATTAGAGACACCTGCCGGGCTCCTCGTCCACACGATTTCCCAGGTAAGAATACTGGAGTGGGTTGTCATTTTCTCTCCAGGGATAAAATTGACTAAGTTGTAAACCCTGCCCTCGTGGAGCTTGCTGTCTGGTAAGTAACATAAATTGTAGATACCAACACTCTGCACATTTGTAAGTTGAATGCTTGACACACACAGCATCTCAGAGAGTAAGGCCATTTCAGGTAGTGTGAGAAGTGAAAACGCCTATCCCTCTGACTTCAGTAAAACTCTAAACCATATGAAATTGTTTTTTAGGTCAGTAGCAACCTAATATAGGCAATTTTATATGGTTCAGCCTAAATAGAATGAATACTCCTATATCCATCATATAGGTTTAACAGTTACTAATATTTTTACCAGATTTGTTTCATTTTTCCCAGAAATATGTTTAAATTCCTGCCATATGGCATCTCTCCCATAAATATTTACTATGCATCCCTAAACTATAGATTTGTTTCTACACAAACACAATACAGTTATCAAGCCTAGCGTAATCAACAAATGTCCACATCACCTAATAATAAGTCCATATTCAAGTTTCTCCAGTTGCCTCAAACAGATTTTATACTTGATTTATTCAAACTTGGATCCTCTCAACAAGCAGAGCATATTTGGTTATTATGTTCCTTAAGTAAACAGAATTTTAAAAACAGTAGTTATAGGTAAAGCCTTTGGGGGTACTATGTTTTGTTTATATAATGAGGATCTTTGTGTATTCTAAATTTGACCAAATAATTTGTATGATTAATGGATTCATTCATGAAATAAAATTACACAGAGTCTAAATTTACCTTTATTTTCAGCTATGTGAACTGAGATATGGAAGATTACTTGATTTATCCTAGGTCATATGGTTGCTCAATAATGTGTCAATTCTTTATAGGTCCTTGCCACAATTAAAACCATAACTACTATCAACAAAGCAAATATATATATATATATATATATGTATACACACACACATATGTGTGTGTATATGCACACATACACACACAAATGGATGTAAATTTTTTAAATCACCACTTTGCAACTACACTAGTAACAATTAACTGAGGTGGGATTCACCAATGAATGTGAAAACTAGTGGGCAAGCATTTGATGAGGACAAACTATTGACAGAATCTCAAAAGATCTTGCCAGAAATTACTGACTAATTTCAATGAAAAATAACAACATTACAGTGGAAATCTTGGCAGATACAGCCTTAACCAAATGATGACACTCATAATGAGAAACAACAACATCATGTGCCTCCCAGCAAGAGAAAAACACGTCATATATGTGGTGCTCTTGCCAAAAACTGCATTGTCTGCATCTGGGCATGAGGACACATCAGATCCTCTAAATGAGTGATATTCTACAAAAATGTCTACTCCTTGAAACACAAAAATAAACTAAACAAACTAAAGAGGTACAACAACTAAGTACATTGTGTGATCCTGTACTGGTTCCCTGAGTGAAAAAAATGTTATAAAGAACATTATCGGGAAAATGGGAAATTTTGGAATAATAATAATGTATCTAATAATAATATTGTATCAAGATTAAATAGCCTAATTTTTATAATCATATTAGAAATATTGCATTCTTCGGAAATATGCACTGAAGTGTTGGAATAAAGAGCATGATATCTGTAGCTTACGCCAAAAGGGTGGGAAAAATGTTAATTCACAGTATGTCCCTTATCTGTCTATCTATCATCAATCTATCTATGTATCTACCTATCAATCCATCTATGCATCCCTCCACCCATATAGAAGATCATAAAAAACATGCCAAAATGTTAATAGTAGGCAAATCTTTTAAGAAGTTAGTGTTTTGTGCTATTTTTGCATTTTTTCTGTAAGTTTAGAGTTATTTCAAAGTAAAAATTAAAATAGTTCATATATGTAAGGTATGTATGGTTACCACACCAATCATACACATGAATGTGATCTTCTTAGAACAGCCCTTGGTGGTGTGTGTGTATATGTGTCCGAGTATATATTCAAACAATTTAGTTAGTAATATTCTCATTTTGCACATGAATAGGCTGAGCTCAGCGAGGTTAAGTGATTTGTCTGAGGTCAAAATATCAGCACATGAATTCAGAAACCTGGAGTCCAAGTTAAGCACACAATGAAAACTCTCTTAATTAATGTCTGTTTAATGTCCCTTAGCTGGCAGGCTGAGTTAACTGGACTCCTCTACTCTCTGAAGGTCAGGCCCTCTGATGTCCACCTGAATCCCCGCCCTTCTCTCTGAATTACCCAGGAACTCATCCACTCACTGGTTAAGTCACATGCTTACCAAGAGTCAGTTGCGTCTTCCCCCAAATCTGTTCTTAGCAGATGTACTTTTTCATATAATTACATAATTTCCCTAAATTTCTCATAAACTAAATTCATGATACAATATGAGTGGGAAAAGAGAACTGCTGTTTCCATGAAAACTTAAGTAGGATATTTTAGGAAAATTCAATAACTGCAAGTAGATTTTTTTTAAAAAACTGCATTAAATGTGGGAGCAAACTGTAATTGATTAGAGAAAAAATTATAAAAGACTAAAAGTGTTTTGTACTCAGATGTTTCACAAAAGCCTCCACCCTCATGCCTGGCTTTAAATAAACCCAGGGTCGGGATCATGAGCGATGATGACGCAAGAATACTGTCTTGGGAAGAAGATACTGGTTTCTCGTCAACGAACTCAATCTCAAAGAAAAGAACTGGCTCCTCCAAAGTCAAATGAAGGTACATTGACATGGTTTGGTGTATTTGCAATATTTCTGTCTTCGTTTATGAATCACACTGTACATGGCTTTTCCTGATTACAGACCACCTGCTTGTCCTATTTGAGATCAATAGGGCTGGGCAGTTCCCACTCCCCACTCACATGGGTCTACAATTACATAACAGACCATCTGCAGTTAGGAATTGGGGAAAGCTGTGTCCCTATTCTATCTAAATATGATGCTATTGACTGATACATGGTAGGGCTTGGTATGAACCATCCACCTCCTTTCTGCCTCTAGACCACTGAACCATCCATGTCCCTAAATCCCCCATCCATTAAATCAAGATGGGAGATACTAAGCTCTGTGCAATTTGGGGGTCTGCTAATTAAAATGATATAACAATAGAGATCTATATCTATAGAGGGTCCTCTTGTTCTCCAGTCTGGGAAACAATATGTATTGCTGCTGTTTGTTAATGACTGGGGAACTCTGGAGGCTGTATTAGATCTACTGTAGGTGTTGGTCTGACCTGTGACCTAGAAAACGCCACATAAAGCTGACGCATTTCAAGGCAGAGAAAGCTTTTTGATGGATACATCATCTCTCTCACTCACTGCTGCCTAAGTAAAGGAAGAAGAGAGAAGGACACGCCCTCTGCCCTTGACCCCAGCCTGGCCCTCACCAAGGGGTGATCTGTCCAAAGCAAAGTCACAGGTAGATGGGAGCAGTGGGAGGTGGGAGGAAGCCTGGAGAAGAAAACGAAGAAAGAAGCACTTTATTTGATAAAATTGTAAAGTGCAGCTTGCACATTGGAGAAAGAATCTCCGGGTAATAAATGTCAGGTTTATCAACAATTGAGCCTCTCTATTCCTGCCTGAAATTGCTCCTTAAGGTCAGCTTCCTAAGTGCTCCCTCGGGGACCAGGTTGCTCTGCTGAGTAGGTTTGTGGCGGCTGCCGTGCTGCCGGGGACAGGAAGGGGATGCGGGGGCTACCGGGTCTGCACATCCTGTGATTGGGGTCTGCAGTGAAAAGAGCGATAAATAAGCCGGGTGGTTTTCATAAAGGGAAACATCCAGGCATCTATACCAACCAGAGTCTGTGAGTGCACGGGATGGAGTGGTTATTTAATGTTAGAATCGCCTTCTCTCGACAAGAAAAAATACCCACCCTGGCACGAGGCATCTCTTGTAGCAAACCTGCTCCCCGTCACGGAGAGGGAGCTCTCGTCTCAGGACTTGCCCCCATCCCCAGGGCAGGTGTGGCCTCCAGATGCTGAAGTCACATATTCTGACCAAAGCAACATCTCAAGGTGGGAAACAGAATGAAAGTATGGGTGTGTGCACATGCAAAATTGAACATGTGCACCCCAAAGCCAATAGTGAAACGTCAGACTGCTGGATCCCCTCTTATCCTCATTCCTATGCCAGGGACAGACACTACTTTCATCCCATTTCCCCACCATCTTCAGAGAAAGACAGTGAGTCGAAGAGCGTTTGTGGAAATTTACAAGATGTCAGCCTGTAGAAACAGGGCCCTTGTGAGCATAGTAGCGACTGGCTGATGATGTTCTGAAGAAGTTTGTAAACAGAAGGCAGGGAGAAGACGAGAACAAACCTCAAATGCACGTCTCATCTCGAGCATGTGTGCTGTTGAGAGGGAAGGTAAGGACATTACAGCAGTTTTAGCTGATTTTGAAGCAAGATCCTTCAGCGTTGATTTTTGGGGGAGAGTTAGAAAAGGGAAAAGGTTCAGAATTTTAGCTTTTGTTTTCAAACTGTAGGCAGTCATTCAGATATCCAGAGACATTTATTGAACACAAACTATGTTCCAGGCACTATCTTAGATGCTGAAGTTGCTGCAGTATAACACAGACACACATTCCCACCTTCCTGAAGCTGAAATTTCAGTGGCATGCATAGAACCTCGTTATAAGCTTGTGGGGAAAAAAAATCAGCAAGCATTTGAAGTCAGTTAGCTTTATGCTGGGGCAACTGCCTTCAGAATAAGGAAAAAAGAGGAAGAAAGAAAAAAAGACAAGATACTGAAGTGAGTCTCCATGAGGGCTCTGCGCTCAAATTCGTATTACAGAACAGGTTCACGAGCCTGCCAAGCCCCTGGAAACAGTGCGGTTTTCACTGGTGAACTATTTCACAGCAGATTTCCCTGCCAGGGTGGCTGAGGCCATACTGTGCACATTACCTGCTTTCATGTTAGGCTAATGGTTCACCCTTGAATCTGTAACCTGGGAGCCCTCTCCGCCCACATGACCATTCTCAGCCACATTCCCAAGGAGCTTGCTGGAAACTGCGGCTGCAGAAATCAAACCAGTGACTGCAGAAAGATGCCTGTGGAAAAGGTTCATGGAAGAAAGAGTGGAGAAGGGGAACTTGGAAGACACAGTGACAAACACACCATGAAAGGGAGGGGCCGAGCCGGGCTGAGGGTTGATCTATATTTCCTGGGGTTATGGCAGCAGGGCCGTGATAGACCATATGGTCTGGCCTTGACCCTCACATCTCTGCACGCCCTCGGAGCAGCAGCCCTTGCTGTGGCTGGCTTCCACTTCTTGTTATTCTTGGCACTAGGAGTTCTGATCACAGGATGGTTCAATATCATAATCCAAAGCTTCCGATAGAAACCATCTGGAAGAGCAACCAACTTTAACCTTGAGGGCTACTTGAAAATAACCTTCATCCACCGAGCCCTGTGTTCACATGGAAAATAGGTTATTCAGAGCATGTTTCAGAAGGCATCAGGGTCTTGGGAGCCATCCACCTCGCAAAGGACCGACATTTATACCCACTCAGCTCTGATATCTACAGAATGCATTTCTCCCAACTGCTTAGTGCCAACATGCTGGCTACTTGCATGGTGGGGATGCAATAAACAGGGCCGAAAAAGTGACAAAATTCACTGCAAGTTGTAAGGAACAGAGGACATGGAGGCCACACCTGCAATAAATCAATTAGCCAATTATTCAGCAGAAGAAATACAGTTAAGGAGACGGGGGTTTCTTACTATGGACCCTGAAGGCAGAGAAAGGAACAGGTAGAAGGAGACGTGGAAGGTGGGCAGTCAACCCTATCATTATTTCTTCTTTATCCAAGGCTCCCTGGGTTTCCTGTGGAAGTTTCCAAGGGACAGGATGGTAGCTATCGATATGTGGCTGGCATCTTTCACACACATGGTGTTCTCAGAGGACGCTGTAGCCTCTAAGTCTGTGTGTGTGTGTGTGTGTGTGTGTGTGTGTGTGTGTGTGTGTGTGTGTGCACGCGTGCTCAGTTGCGTCTGGCTCTTTAAGTCACCATGGACCGTAGCCCGCCAGGTTCCTCTGTCCATGGAATTTTTGCAGCAAGAATATTGGAGCTGGTTGCCATTTCCTACTCCAAGGGATCTTCCCAATCCAGGGATCAAACCCGCATCTCCTGAGTCCCCTGCATTGGCAGGCAGACCCTCCGAGAGAAGGAGCCAGGAGCTGTTAGGAGAGAAGGGTGACATCTCGGGTCTGTTTAATACCACAGGAGACAGGAGTTCTCACTGCCACTTCTTATAAATGAGGCATTGCTGTTTTGGCTGGGCAGGATGTTGGAGCTGCTGGAGCCAGAGCCAAGAATGCCCCCTCCCCACCACTGCACCCTGTTCTGTCTCTGGACATGAGCCAACCAGCCCGAAGCCCAGGATTCTAGCCGGGGCTTGGCCGTGGTAGGGCATATGCCATTTCCCTATATAGTGATCCTCAGATCAAACGCTTCTACTCTTCTGATTGCTGGGAGATAAGATACCGCTGAAGATACTGGAATACATCACCTTTTCTGTCACCTGATGGAGCAACAAGAGGAAAAGGTGATAACTAGGAACTACTCCGGGTACCAAAATCCTTACCTGGAATAGTAAGAACTCAGCTAGGAAAGCTCTGAGATCTAAAATTGGGTCCTAGTTATGACCTGCCTGGCAAATTCTTGTTACATAGACACAACAGAGAAGAGCCTGGCCTGACCTACTGACTAAGAGATGTTTACTAGGAGAGCGAGTGGCTCTTTTTTTGAGTTTCTTAAAATTTATTTATTTTTCATTGAAGTATAGTTGATTTACAATGTGTTAAATTCTGCGGGACAGTAAAGTGACTCAGTTATGCACGTATTTTTGTTGTTGTCCAGTCGCTAAGCCATGTCCAACTCTTTGAAACCCCATGGACTATAGCATGACAGGCTCCCCTGCCCGTCACTGCCTCCTAGGGCTTGCTGAAACTCAATGCCCATCGAGTCCATGATACCATCCAACCATCTCATCCTCTGTATACATATATACATTCTTTTATATATTATTTTTCATTATGGTTTATCCTAGGATATTGAATATAGTTCCTATGCTATATAGAAGGACCTTGCTGTTTATTCATCCTCTGTATAAATAGTTTACATCTGCTAATCCCAAATTGCCAGTTCATGAGTTCTCAGTATGACCCCACCTTACAACGGGGGCTTCCCTAGTGGCTCAGTGGTAATGAATTCACCTGCAATGTGGGAGACACAGGCTTGATCCTAGGGTTGGGAAGAACCCCTGAAATAGGAAATGGCAACCCACTCCAGTATTCTTGCCTGGGAAATCTCATGGACAGAGGAAACTGGTGGGTTAAAGTCCATAGTGTTGCAAAGAGTTGGACACAACTTAGCTACTAAACGTACAACACACCTTAGAACAAGGAACTGCACTAGGTCCTAGTGGAATCAATAAGATTTTCACGGACCCCAGCATCTGACATACTTCGTGCACAAGGATAAGTGTGTGGTGACCCAGGGGGTCCCAGGAGGTGGAGCAACCCACTGAGCTAAGGCCACACCCCTCCCTTTCCTGCAACCCGCCCCTTTACAGTCCCAGCAGCTCCACGTTTGTTTTATCTCTGGATACTAGTCACTCCATCATGGCCAATCTTTGTGACCCCATGGACTGTAGCCCGCAAGGCTCCTCTGTCCATGGGGATTCTCCAGGCAAGAATACTGGAGTGGATTGCCATGCCCTCCTCCAGGGGATCTTCTCAACCCAGGGATCAAACCCAGGTCTCCAACATTGCAGGTGGATTCTTTACCATCTGAGGCACCAGGGAAGCCTATGAATACTGTTGTGGGTAGCCTAATCTCATGGGGATCTTCCTGACCCAGGAATTGAACTGGGGTCTCCTACTTTGCAGGCAGATTCTTTACCAGCTGAGCTCCCAGGAAAGCTCCCTGGACACTATAAATGATATTTTATTTTCCAAAAAGTGACTCTGTTGCTTAAATAAAATTATGGAGGTCCTCAGTGAGAGATCTGGTTGCCCTAGATTTCAAATTGATCCCCAAGGGCTGTTTCCCCGCAGCACGAGCTAATTTGCAAAAGACAGCTGCATCACCTGGGCCGAGCCAGGGCTCAGCACCAGAGTGTAATGGAAGCTCAGCTTAGCCCCTTAGTCACTGAAGGCTGGTCTTGGAGTCGGATCTGGGTGGCAATGGAGAAGGAGAAGGGCTCTGCCATCAGAGACCGATTGCCTTGCTCTGACGGGAGATGCAAATTCAGGGCCCAAAAGCCCACTTCAGGGAAGGAAGACAGCAGTCCTGATGAGCAGAGGAGGGCGGAGGCCGAGGTACACAGACCGACAGACAGACAGCGGCAGAGGCATACAGAGAAGTGACGTGATGACACATCCTCTTTGCTCAGCCTGCCGCTCCCTTCTAGGAAGGGGGCCAACAGAAATTCTTCCACTCAGCAGTGCCCAGATAGACACGAAAGAAAACAAAAAGGGGATTAATCTCGGCCTTGCAGGTGCCCCTCAGCCTCCCCGCTAACACCCGCCTTCCGCGAGGGTCTGATTTTCGGAGGGCTGTGCCAGCCGCTGAAATGCCCACCGCGGGCCCTGCCCCTCCTCCCCGGCACATTTCATTTTATTTCTATCAAGCAGTGCTTCTGATTGCTTCAGTCTGGAGGGCTGGCAGCGCTGCATCAACCTGCCGGGCCCCAGCGAGTGAGATGGGCTGCCAACTCGGCTATCAAAGGACCGCTTCTGTACTCGCAGGATCCTGGAGACCCGACAAAAAGCAGCGATTGAAAAGCCTCAGCCTCATGGTGGCATTTTCTTGCCTCACAATTAACCTTCACGTTGGTAAACACACCATGAGCTTTGCATCAAAAACTACTGCTCACACCCTTCCTTCACTTTGGAAAAGAGGCCCAGTGCAGGGTTCCAGGGACCCACTTCCATCCCCTCCCATCCTAGCAGGCCACATGTACCCCCTTTCTTCTGGATGCCACCTGCCCCTCTGGCTCTTTAGTTTTTATCGCCTCTCCTTCCTCATCCACTCAGTCCCACAATGAGTTAAGTGATTCCACCGCGTCTAAACACACTTGGAAATAACTCTATCAATCACCACAGGAGCTCTGAGAGGGGGAGGATTGCACATGCACATTTTAATTGAGCTTTGTAGAGAGAAAAGGCTCTGTTCTCAGCACCCACTAGTCTGCAGTCAGACTAGAACAGTAAGGATTTGACTTTCAAAGGTTTCTGGTCCCAAATTGTATCCTACCACACAGCCCGTCTGGATGAACATCAGGACGCGCCTCCAGAAGGTCACCTGACACATAGAATGCAGGGCTCGTGGCTCCCTGATGTGGAGCCTCCTCTTTTCGTTCCTGCTGCTCTGGTCCACATGCTGGAATAATTGACCATTCTTTTAAACTTTCCTCATCTATTACCGGGGGCTTCCTTGCGGCTCAGATGGTAAAGAATCTGCCTGCAATGCAGAAGATGTGGGTTCGATTCCCGGATGTGGACGATCCCCTGGAGAATGAATGGCAACCCACTCCAGTATTCTTGCCTGGAGAATCCCACGGAGATTCCAAAGGCCTAAAAGCACTAAGCGACCCCCACCCCCAAATACCTTACATCAACCTGCTGGGGTGGAGGGGGCATCTTCCTCCTACAGGATCTGGCCAATAAGAATGGAGAATGATGTAACACGGGTGATTTTTTGCACAAGGACCTTCGTGTTGGAAATTCTCAAGCCCAGCTCCCTCTGCAACTCCTCTTTTACCCTGGATTCCCAGCCTGTTGGCCAAAGGGAGTTAAGATTCCCCAGCAACAACTCCAAGGGCTGAGGGGTTATCCATTGATAAAGCATTGATAACACAAGCAGGTTGCACGCAATTCCAGTTTCTCAGATCCTCGTTTCTGGGATTCAGGTTTCATTGGCCTCCCCTTTCCGAGACTTCTCCCATGTTCCCTTCCTTGTAGCCTCACCATTTCATTCTGCGCTACCCTGTTTCACTGGTAGATTCTGGTTCCTTTGGGACAAGGGTTGTTCTTTTCTGTGCCTCTGTGGCTGTGCATATTGTAAGGGCTGGGTGCACAGACGGTAATTAACAAATGCCTATTGATTAATATACACAGCATCACGGTGACCAGCACATTTTTATTTGCTATTTGTATGGCATTTATTGGCACTCACTTTAGCAGGCAGAGCCATATCCTGTAGTTCTTATGTTTCTTCCAGCTCAGCCCCACTAAAGTGGTTTCTGGAACACATGAAGGATTATGGTCAGAAAAGATATGAGAGCGTTTCATTTACACATACAATTGGTATGTATTTCTTCTGATTTACAGATGATTTTGGAATATTACTAAATGGCTAATATAATCAACTGACTTGCTAGGTAAAGACAGGTAGCTAACTGGAGCTGCATCTCTGAGGATGCTAACTCCCCCACCTTGGCGTGGGAAGCACATCCAGACTACTGTAAGTGAGCCCAGGAGTTTAATGGCTGAGTTAGGCCATCAGAGCTACTGGTAAGTTGGAGTTTTGCTTGAAGACAGAGAAGGTGTGCTTCCTTATTGGGTTTGATTATTTACATTGCCTGATTATAAGGTATATCACTTCCAGAATTGATTTGATGTGCTATGATTGCACCAGCTTTTTGTTATGTGACCTGATAACCAATGGGTTTGAGTGAACTCTGGAGAATTATCTATTCATCTTCTTTTGATAACCACCGAATACACGCTTGCTCCTTGGAAGAAAAGCTATGACCAACCTAGACAGTATATTAAAAAGCAGAGACATCACTTTGCTAACAAAGGTCCATCTAGTCAGTTATGGTTTTTCCAGTAGTCATGTACAGATGTGAGAGGTGGACCATAAAGAAGGCTGAGTACTGAAGAATTGATGCTTTCAAACTGTGGTGCTGGAGAAGACTCCTGTGCATGCTAATTCACTACAGTCGTGTCTGCCTCTTTGCAACCCAACCCCATGAACTTTAGCTCGCCAGGCTCCTCTGTTCATGGGATTCTCAAGGCAAGAATACTAGAGTGGATTGCCATGCCCCACTCCAGGGCATCTTCCCAACCCAGGGATTGAACCTGCATCTCTTACACCTCCTGCGTTAGCAGGCGAGTTCTTTATCACTGGTGGCTTCCCTGGTGGCTCAGACGGTAAAGCGTCTACCTACAATGCGGGAGACCCGGGTTCGATCCCTGGGTCAGGAAGATCCCCTGGAGAAGGATATAGTAACCCACTCCAGTACTCTTGCCTGGAAAATTTCATGGACGAAGGAGCCTGGTAGGCTGCAGTCCATGGGGTCACAAAGAGTCAGACACGACTGAGCAACTTCACTTTCCTTTCCTTTCTTTACCACTAGTGCCATCTGGGAAGCCCAGAGAAGACACTTAAGATTCCTTTGGACTGCAAGGAGTTCAGACCAGAAAATCCTAAAGGAAATCAGCCCTGAACATTCATTGGAAGGACTGATGCTGAAGCTGAAGCTCCAGTACTTTGGGCAGTCGATGCAAAGAACCTGCTCACTGGAAAAGACCTTGATGCTAGGAAACATTGAAGGCAAAAGGAGAAGCAGGTAGCAGAAGATGAGATGGTTAGATAGCATCACCAACTCATTGGACAAGAATCTGAACTAACTCCAGGAGGACAGAGGAACCTGGCATGCTGCTGTCCCAAAGAGACAAACACGACTTAGTGACCAGACAACAATACCTCCTATATAACAAACCCTGGTGAGTTACTATTCTACTCCCCAGAGACTATAGCTGAGAAAAGTTACATGAACTGCCCAAGGCCAAACAGCTGTGTGTCAGCCCTGGATTCCAGGTCTGTGACAGCAAAGTCCTTGCTTCTCACTGCACTTTGCTGAAGGCTTAATGAACACTGCTTTTTGAGGTCCGAAAAGATGATACACTGTAAGAAGCATGCAGAGTTACCTCTACGAGAGTCTCATCATCACCAAAAGGACCCGTGGGCTGGACAGGCAAAGCAACAATGATGATGAGCTGTGAAGTTGGAAAGACTTCTTACATTAACCTCCAGCATACTACTCTCCTGAACTGAAACCTTGCTTCCCCAACTAAATTACAAGCTCCGGGCCCATGTCACTGTACTGTTGCCCTAAGCACCTAGCAAAGCAACATGTGCAACACTCGTCACCAATCAATCTCGGATTACTTCTACTCTGAGAAAAGGAGACCACACGTTGAACAGTCTATCTGAAAAGTGACCCCTACACACCCCAGCTGATTCTGCTTGATCACAGGTCCCATTTATGCTTCAGAAAACACTCTTTCTGGGTTCTCTGGCCCAGGCCGTCACCTCCTAGAGATGGAGCCAGAAGCCTTAATAAACACTGCTTTTTGAGGTCCGAAAAGATGATACACTATAAGAAGCATGCACACTCAGTTGCTTCTGTCGTATCCAACTCTTTGTGACCCTATGGACTGTACCCAGGCTCTTCTGTCCATGGGATTCTCCAGGCAAGAATACTGGAGTGGGTTGCCCTGCCTTCCTCCAGGGGATCTTCTTACCCAGAGATCGAACCTGTGTCTCCTGCATTGCAGGTGGATTCTTTACCACTGAGCCACTGAGGAAGCCCACACTGACCTGTACGAAGTGTGAAATAAATCCAGCAGGTTGTTGCCCTGAGAGGGATGGGGACCCGGAGCTCCGGGAGCTGGCAGTCATCCTGGGGCACGTGCCAGCCACCCAGCTGAGTTATTAATACATGAACTTTGCCACTGCTCACCCACGCTGCCTGCTGATTTTTATACCATGTTGCATAATTAATCTGTCAACATTCAGTGATAGGGTATAAATATTAATAATATGATCACACAGTGAGCTGTTTCCTTTAAAATTCAGTGTCGAAGAGGTACATTGGACACTTAATCTTGCTAGATTCAGAAGAGGAGAAGAGGGGAGGAAGGAGTGGAGGAAGAGGAGGGGGTGAGCTAATTGGGAAGAGGTGCTTCCTGATCAGAATATGGCCTCACACTCGACAGTTTTGGATGGGAGTTTAAAGGCACACCACTTTGAAGCCAGCTGAGTTACTTAATTCTCAAGTAATGGGATAAACCTTTTCTCTGTTTTCTTTCCTTTTTTTTTTTTTTTTAAACTCAAGGGACAGAAAGCTCTTGTGTTTCCCTCTGTTTCATCTCTTCTCTGGGTGGGCTTAGTAGTGACTTCAGGGGAGAGCTAAGCCAATCATTTTCTGTTTCCTGAAAGCTCCTGGAAAGCTGACAGGCAATTGTTTATGAGTTTCAACAGAGGCATTGAAATGTCGGTGTGTTTGGATAAACCAAGGACAGGATCACACTGTACCATTATAGCTTTACATGAAGTGTCCTTTTCCATTCTGCTTGCCAGACACTCCTCCCTGTTTGTGTTCATCAAACAGCCTCTAAAAACCTACAGTTTCCAAGAATTTGACTGAATTGTTCTTCAGGGAGCTGCTCTTGGCCCCAGGCTACCTAGGGCTTCCCTAGTGGCTCAAATGGTAAAGAATCTGCCTGTAATGAGGGAGATCCAGGTTTGAACCCCTGGGTCAGGAAGATCCCCTGGAGAAGGGAATGGCTAGCCACTCCAGTATTCTTGCCTGGAGAATCCCATGGACAGAGGAGCTTGGTGGGCTGCAGTCCATGGGGTCGCAAAGAGTCAGACAGAACTGAGCAACTAACACTTTCGCTTTCAGTTTTCAGGCTACCCACATTGCCATAGAAGCTCACTTAGCCTTCTCCCACCTTCCATTCTAGGCATTCATGCAGTCTTTCAAGGAATACTTCTCGAGCATCTCCTTGGAGTAGGTACCATACTAAGAGATCTAGGAGATTAAAAAAAGTCAAGTGCAAATCATCACCTCAAAGAACTAAAATTTAGTGCAACAATAAATCATGAATAGCAGCAACTGTTACACAGATGGCAAAATTATCCCCACAGAAAGAATTCAGATACATTTTTTATATCCTTGTTCTTCTATGGAATTTTACAGTCTCATTCTGGTAATTGTGTTTTTGTTGTGTCTTTTATTAGTGTGTCCATTTTACTGTCACTGTAATTTTCTCTCTATATACCACCAGCAAATAAGAAAGTAGGAAAGAAAACTGAAATGGACCTCTGAGATTCTCCATCCCCACCAAGTCATTTCTCAGATGAGAAAAATCAAGGCCCAGAGGAATTACATATGTCCAGAGTCAGAGTCTCAGTTCTTGGAAGAAGAAGGATTAGGTCTGGGCTTCTCAGTTCCCAGACTTAATGCTTTCATTATCAATGTATTCCTTGATTTAAAAAAAAAAAAATAGAAAAGGATTTTAATGGAATCCATTTTCATCTAATTCTAACATACAATTAGTAACACTGTGGTTGCACTGAAATTGTCTCTTTCTTTAAATTGAAGTCTACCAAATCTATGTCCCATCGAAAGGATGTGAAGATAGGATCCCTACAACATTAGTATGGCTCCTGAGATGACACTGACTTTTTCATATCCTTAATCTCAACATCCAGGGATGGGATTCTGTAGTTTCCTGCTATCCCTGAAACTGTGTTCAAAATCTGAGGGTACAGCTTTAGGTACTTTAACAGGGATGGGAAGTAAGAGGTTCTTCAGAAGTTGTATCACATTCTCCAAGTTACGGGTGGCTATTGACAGACAGATAAAGAGGGAGACTCCTCTTGGTGGTTTATATCATGCTGGAGAGACCTCAGGGCTCCAGACTCTCCCACTCCAGCTTTCAGCCTGAATGTGTGGTCCTTGACTGCAATGGAATGCTAATGAGGCCAGACCTCCAGTCTGTGTAATACAAATAAGGAGCATGGCGGATTCTGCCATCAACTCTTCATCACTTTGTTTTACAGGGTACAGAAATGAAAGGGATGCTTTAGATTAAAAGATCTGTTTAATGGTCTGATTAATTCATTCCAAACAGACTGAAACTGTTCTAGGGTGCTCCTTTGGCTCCTAACCTTTTCAGCTTGTTTTCATGCAAGCCACCTTTCCTTTTTACTGCCTTTTTTTTTCTTTTTTCTTTTTTTTTTCTTTTGTATTTAATTTAATATTCAGTAACTGCTGCTCTGATTCTGGTGTAGATCACATGGTGTGTGAGAAAAATAGAATATGTGTGTGTGTCCCAAGAGAAGACCAAATGCTTCTAGAATCCAAACCTGTTACCCCAACACCCCTCAGAAAGCCTTATCTGGTCTTAAACAAGCACAAGGAAGTTCTGTGAATGACAGGGGGGTGTGCGCTTCTCCAGGGCACCAGCACCATGGCCGTGAGCCCATTAACTGCCACATTAATTAGTGGTGAGGTCTCTGCCCCACACTGTCTGTGAGACACCGAGACGCGTTTGCTCTGATGAATGAGGGGGTTTAAGTAGGATCAGCAGGTGCCAGAAGGAGGGAGACCAAGTACAGAAGCTTTTTGATGGGACATTCAGGGTTTTCACTCTAAACAGTGGGTTGTTTTCCTTCCTTTTAGTTTTTTTTTTTCTTTTTTTTTTTTTTTTGCTAAATGCCCCTTTCACACCCATTGCTAAGCTTGATATCTGGAGAAGTGTTTTAACCAGGACTTGATGCTAAAAGGATTTTAAAGCAGATGACAGAGAAAATATGGATTAAAAATCATTAGTTTTCCTCACAATTCCTTTGTCTCTGACTTGAATGGATGCAGGACGGGTCTGAGATGTACTGGCTTATAAGCAGGTTAGGATTATGATGAAAATCCACGAACAGCCCAACTCCATGTAGAAGATGAATGCATGTATGTGTTTAGGCCCCATTTTGGTTTCTACTGCATGCTGGCAAGTGTGGAAGGGGCTGGATCACTTTATTTATCTAATTTAGGGACTCTTAATAACTAGCTAATTGAAAACAACACTCTCTTATCTGGGAAACAAAGGGAGAGGTACCTATTCTCTCTGCTTTAAATTCCTGACAATGGGGCTTATACATAAAGACTTATTGGGAAGATTATATACACAATCTGTACGTAGTGTGAAAGACAGAACTTTCATATATATTTACACACATATATATACATATAAAGATCTAAAATATATTTATAAGTTTCCATTTATTTATTTATGCTCTGTCCCTTCACATACAGGATTTGAGGCAGTTTTTCAAGTACTATCTTCTAACTGGGATTATTCTAGGAGTTAAAACTAAAAGGTGCCCAAGAAGAGGACAAGTAACCATGGGGTCTTTGCACCCAGAGGCCTCTGGGCAAGAGCAGCAGTTACTTCTTCACAACATAATACAGGAAGGTTTTACAGAAAATAAGGCATCTGGGAAATTTGTTTGAAACCAGCAGGAAAATAATCTTTAGGTTAAGTAAACTTTTAAACCCGCCTTCAGTCCAGATTTAACACACCTCAGAGACTACAGACACACAACTGAAGTGTCCAAGTGTTTCTTCTATCAGTGACTTAAGTGACAGAAATAGTCAAGATAGCTTGATGCTTCTGCTATATTTTTTCCAGGGAAGGAGCAGCCAGAATTATTAAGTCATTCAATTCACAGAAGGCTGCCACATCTCTAGTTTCATCTGCAGCAGCTCCTTACTACTCCATGTCTCTGCAAATTTTTGAACTGAAAGTTTTATTTCTCCCCTAGATCAGAACCTGGGCTGATGTAGAGACAGAGCTGGTGGTGACAAATCGACTCATTTAATAAAAAGATGTGAATGAAGTGAGGGGGAGGAAATAAATGCACTGAGACTTCAGAGCTGCAGGTGTGTCTCCTTGGGAAGTCCTGGTTCCCTGTTGCAGCCGAGTTTCCATGGAGACGGCTCTGCACACTGGTACCCAGGCCAGTCCATCAGACCCTCTCCTGGCATTTCCATACACACCAATGGAGATGGATTATGCTAATGAGGGCTGACTTCTCTGCAGTTCTCACAGGTTCAATTTTTCTTCTCCTTGCTTCAGGATGGATGTTTCTTAGCAAAGTTAGTGCTCAGCAATGAGTTGGCCAAAGAAGTGCTAATTCTGGAAAGGGATTTAATTAGACTAAAATGTGACATGACTTATATATGAGATCATGGTTCTGGCATATTCAGTCTTTGTCTGGTTGTGTGTTTTTTTTTTTTTTTTTTTTTTTTTTTTTTTTTTTTTGCAGGCGTGGACAATTAATGCTGAGAGGTGGAGATATAAAGTCAAATACCTTTTCAAGTTCCCTCCCCTGAACTTCTCCTCAGAAGGGAAAAAAAAAGCAATTTCCCCTAAAGAATTTTCCCCCAATAAGGATGGGGGACAATATTTCTTTTCTTTATAATAATAGTAGGATGAAAAACCAAAGAATTTCAAAGGGAATTATATTTCAATTTGGTGTGTTGCATGGCATGTGTGTGTTGTAAACATATTTTATTATGTGAAGTTTCATTATCTTCAAACTTCAGTATTTTGAAGAGTATACTGTTGATCTCTTTCTTTCCAAATGTTTTCACTCCCTTTCTTTATAAAGGCAGTAGAGGGACCAGAGCCAGCCACAGGGGGACAAGAGCTTAATAGCTTTAAATGACAACAGGTCACTTAAGCCACTTCTTGTTTGTGCTCAAGAATAACCAGTCATAACTTTCCAAGCACCTACTTCTTATTTTTTTTTCCATGGGGGGGCCTTTGGTATGAGTCTGTTATGCATATGGACCAACTCCAGTAAGGCAGGATGCTTAATTTGCTGAAGGCATGAAGAAGTAGGTCGCTTGGAAAGTTAATGACTGGTTATCTTGAGCACAAACAAGAATGGGCTTAGTGACCTGTTGTCATAAAGTATTAAGCTCTTGATCCCCCTGTCTGGCTCTGTCCCTCTAACTTGCCTTATATAAGAAGGGATGTTGAAACATTTGGAAAGAAAAGAGATCACAGTATACTCTTCCAAAATACTGAAGTTGAAGATAAATGAACTTCACATAATAAATATGTGTACACACACACATGCACATGCACACACCAATGAAATTATTCCCTTGATTCTTTGTTTCATCCTACCTATTATTATAAAGAAAAGAAATATTGTCCCCCATCCTTATGGGGGAAAATCGATTTTCCCCCATAAGGATGGGGGACAATATTTCTTTTCTTTATAATAATAGGTAGGATGAAACAAAGAATCAAGGGAATAATTTCATTGGTGTGTGCATGTGCATGTGTGTGTGTACACATATTTATTATGTGAAGTTCATTTATCTTCAACTTCAGTATTTTGGAAGAGTATACTGTGATCTCTTTTCTTTCCAAATGTTTCAACATCCCTTCTTATATAAGGCAAGTTAGAGGGACAGAGCCAGACAGGGGGATCAAGAGCTTAATACTTTATGACAACAGGTCACTAAGCCCATTCTTGTTTGTGCTCAAGATAACCAGTCATTAACTTTCCAAGCGACCTACTTCTTCATGCCTTCAGCAAATTAAGCATCCTGCCTTACTGGAGTTGGTCCATATGCATAACAGACTCATACCAAAGGCAACACACTGTAACACAAGAAGCCACATTGAAATACCAGATCACAACAATTCTACCATAAATCACAGTACCCAAACAACTAACTCTTGATTTTCCTAGGTGGCTTACCTCTTGACAAATTTCACTCCTAAACAAGTTAATCTCTATCAATTAATACATTTTGGAAGTCTCTTTCTAACCAAGATCTCCAGGAATACAATTCAAAATTATCCTATAAATAAATCCCAAACAGAAAATCTAGGTGAAAAACAAACAATAAACATACAAGACTCCCCCAAAGCAATAGTAAGTTATTTCCTAAAAATACATCCTTTCAAATGAGCTATTTTACCACTATTCCCCCAATTTAAGAGCATACAAGTGTTATCTAAATTTATTAAAAATCCAAGTGAAGGGACTTCCCTGGTGGTCCAGAGGATAAAAATCCACGTTGCAATGCAAGGGACACTACTGGTTCGATTCCTGGTCTGGGAAGACCCCACACACCTTGGAGCAACTAAGCCCACGTGCCACAACTACCGAGCCTTTGTCCTGGAGCCTGCAAGCTGCTCCCCAGATCTGGTGCTCCACAACAAGAGAAGCCACCACAATGAGAAGCCTGCACGCCACATCCAGAGAGAATCTCTGCAATCAGAGAAAGCCCACTCAGCAACAGAGACTCAGAACAGCCAAAATAAATAAATAAAAAGGAATTAATTAGTTTAAAAAATCCAAGTGTACCTTAGTAAAATGTTACACCCAGTAGGGGATAGGCCACCATGCCTTAAAATAAACTGTGAAATCAATTCAATCTGAAATGCTTTTTCATTTAGCATCTGCTATGGGAATATTTTTAAAAAATCAATAAAACTTTATTACTTTTATTTTATCTTACAGGATTTCTAACTAGAAGTTTTAGCCACTCTGATTTAATGGTCAGTTAAACCTACGAAGCAAGAATCGTTTGCATACTAACACTGCAGCATGGAAACTGAATGTCCGGACCGTTTATAAAAGTAGGACTTTGACCCACAACCTGCAGCCGCCTACCTGGGGACCCAGCCCACCATGTACAGCAATAGTCCCGGGATTAGGATGCTATAAGTCAGAGCTGTGAGAAGTCAAACTACTCTCTCCAGCAACAACCCGGGAAGCCAGACAAGAACCCCTGCAATGATCCGCCCCACATGGCCAGGACAAAAATGATCACTTCCCTAATTCTCACCCCTCTTCTAATTCTGGACCAATCAGAGGAAACCAAAGATGCACCCCTAACCAATGGCACAAATACTCCTCCTTCCGGTGTGCCCACCATAGCCTCCCCTACCAACAGCCTCCAATCAGCGCAGGTTTGAAGCCTTCCCTTTTTCCTGGGGTAAAGCTTTCCCACTCCTCTGCCTGCCTTGAGTCTCTGCCAAATGCTACTGATGGAGGGGACTCCCCAGCTCCCGCAGGCTAGGGATAAGCAGCCTTTGTTCGCTCTCATTTGGTTGTCTTTATCTCCACAATGGCTTCCTTTAAAAACTTTATTTTCTTTTCAGTGCATTATACCCTGTATCCTTAATATTATGTACATATAATTTCTTTGGTTAGAAAATCATTTCTTCTTATATTGTGCCCAAAGGAATTCAAGCTGAGTCCACATAGAGTTTCCATAAATAATGATGATGCCGATGTTGTAATGGTGACTGCCACACAACAACACAAAATCCATCTGGACCCACCTGGCCCAAGGACCAATTAAAGCACTTCACACATATTCATTCATTTACTTCCCAGAGCAGGCCAGGACAGGAGCTCCTATTGGCTCCATTTGACACACGAGGGCCTTATGAGGTGCTTAGTCTCACCAAGGCAGACCCAGGCTTCTAGCAGCAAATCCAGGAGGCTTGTCCTGGCTTGAAATAGGAGAAGCCCAGAGAAAGAGAAACTTAGAAGAAATGTTTCCATATGCTAAGTTGAAACAAATGCACAACCTGAAAGCTGAGAGTTAAGCTTTATCTGGGACAAAATGAAGACTACAGCATGTCTATGAGTGCTAAATCGCTTCAATTGTGTCTGACTCTTTGCAGTCCTATAGACCATAGCCCACCAGGCTCCTCTGTCCATGGGATTCTCCAGGCAAGAATACCACATTGGGTTGCCATGCTCCTCCAGGATCTTCCTGATCCAAGAATTGAACCTGTGTCTCTTACGTCTCTTGCATTAGCAGGTAGTTCTTTACCACTAGTGCCACCTGGGAAGCCCTTATTGCTTGGGAGATAGTATTTCAGATAGCTCTGAGAAGCTGCTTCAAAAATGCAGGGTGGGGTGGGGAAGGTCAGTATATATGTGATTTTGGTGAAAGGATGATATGTGCAATCAAGCCATATTTTTTTACAGAAGGTTTCTGCTCTTCTCATGAGCATTTACAGCTGGTTACGAGAAGCAGGTATCACTTTGATGGATTTTTTGTGCTTTTGTAGACAGGAGAAGATGCAAGAATTGGGCTCATAAAATCGGCTCCTGAAAGTATCCAACTAATTTGAAGACCTGTCCTGCCAGTTTTTCCCCAAGCACAGAGTGCCTCATTTCTGCTCACTCTGAACTTCTTTCAGGAGATAGTGAAGGTCAGCAACTGTAGAAGCACCTGATTTAATCCTTGTAGAGGTGGGTGGCAAGTGCCCATGGCAAGTGCCAATTTGTAACTAACATAAAAAGGAAGAACAGATCTCTTTTTCCATTTAAAGAATAACAACAAAGATCAGACCCAGTATAATATTCCCCATTAAATAAATAATAAGCAACCAAAGATCCACAGAATAAAAGGCTGTTTTTTTTTTTTGTTTTTTTTTTTAAGGGTAAAAAGCAAGTTCATGTCAGTATTCTAGTATGACCACCTCCAGCTACAGAACCACATGACTGCTATAAACATGGTCTGGCCTGCACATGCCCTGCCCTCCAGACTTCAGCTTCTCTGGTGAAGCAGGAGTCAGGTGGGCACAACCTGTGGAAAAGTCCCACAGATGCTTCTGCTGTGCATCTAGGGATGGGGGCCTCAGGTCTACATTTTCCAAATAGCCAGGGGTTCCTGATCATATAAAGAAAGTCTAGAGTGGGTCAATAGGAACTGCATAATTCACCAGTTATAATTCACTGCATAATTCTTCACCAAGGAGTTTGAAGGGAATCATACAAACACACGGTTCCCAGCTCAGATCTCCAAGTCTGATAGAAATCTAAGTGTAGGGTGGCAATCACCACCCACGTGGATGATGGATGAGGATGTAAACCCTGGAAATAATATTAAACACAATTAAACCTCCCATCCTCCATAACATCATGATTTCTCTCCTTCCACCTCCAGCTGCTCTCCTCTGAGACTGGTGGGACTTGCAGAATCTTACCTTTATTGGATTTTTTCCTTTAGCTTTGAAAGCCTTCACTATGTGGTGACCGTGGAAGGGAAGAGTAATGAGAATTGTCATTAATGAAAGTAAATACTGTTCATTCACTTCAGCTGTAACTCATCTAAAAGCTAAAATAACCTCATAATTAAAGTGCTAACCAAAATTAGGCATTAGAGTAGAATAATTAATTTTAAATTGCACACAATAGTGCAAATCTAAGGTAATAACTAAGAGGAAAAGAAATGGGGGGAATGATATTAAAGCCGGAGAAATCATTTGGATAACTCAAATAAGTGATCTCATTGTCATTTCCAAAGAAAATGAACAGCTTAGGCATTCGGCATTTCCCTGTGTGGTTCCTTTACCTTTTTAACCCACCTGGAATATAAAGCTAATAGCATTTATCTCTGTGCCTCTCAGGAATATTAATATTTTAGAAGGCCTTTCAGATCACTATGAGAAAGCTGTATTAGGGAACAGACATTATCAAGCAGACATCATCACATTATTACAAGGTATATTTTAGTGTTGTAACTTGTGGGCTTAAGTTGTAACACATGGGTGTTTCCGTATTAAGTTACCAGACGTGCATACAGTAGGTATTCAAGGGTGTCTGCTAGACTGAACATCAGTTTAGTTCAGCTCAGTCACTCAGTCGTGTCCAACTCTTTGCGACCCTATGGACTGCAGCACGCCAGGCTTCCCTGTTCATCACCAACTCCCAGAGCTTACTCAAATTCATGTCCATTGAGTCGGTGATGCCATCCAGCCTTCTCATCCTCTGCTGTCCCCTTCTCCTCCTGTCTTCAATCTTTCCCAGCATCAGGGTCTTTTCAAATGAGTCAGCTCTTCATATCAGGTGGCCAAAGTATTGGAGTTTCAGCTTCAGCATCAGTCCTTCCAATGAATGTTCAGGACTGATTTCCTTTAATATGGACTGATTTGGATCTCCTTGCAGCCCAAGGGACTCTCAAGAGCCTTCTCCAACACCACAGTTCAAAAGCATCAATTCTTCAGCACTCTGCTTTCTTTATAGTTCAACTCTCACATCCATACATGACTACTGGAAAAACCATAGCTTTGACTAGACAGACATTTATTGGCAAAGCAATGTCTCTGCTTTTTAATAAGCAGTCTAGGTTGGTCATAGCTTTTCTTGCAAGGAGCAAGCGTCTTTCAATTTCATGGCTGCAGTCACCATCTGCAGTGGTTTTGGAGATCAAAAAAATAAAATCTGTCACTGTTTCCATTGTTTCCCTATCCTTTTGCCATGAAGTGATGGGACCAGATGCCATGATCTTAGTTTTCTGAATGTTAAGTTTTAAGACAACTTTTTCACTCTCCTCTTTCACTTTCATCAAGAGGCTCTTTAGTTCTTCGCTTTTTGCCTAAGGGTGGTGTCTGCATATCTGAGGTTACTGATGTTTCTCCTGGCTATCTTGATTCCAGCTTGTGCTTCATTCAGCCCAGCATTTCTCATGATGTACTCTGCATATAAGTTAAACAAGCAGGGTGACAATATACAGCCTTGACATATACCTTTCCAAATTTGGAACTAGTCTGTTGTTCCATGTCTGGTTCTAACTGTTCCTTCTTGACCTGCATACAGATTTCTCAGGAGGCAGGTAAGGTGGTCTGGTATTCCCATCTCTTTTAGAATTTTCCACAATTTATTGGGACCCACACAGTCAAAGGCTTTGGCACAGTCAGTAAAGCAGAAATAGATGGTTTTCTGGAACTCTTGCTTTTTCGATGATCTGGCGGATGTTGGCAATTTGATCTCTGGTTCCTTTTCTAAAACCTTTTCTGGTGACTTTTCTAAAACCAGCTTGAACATCTGGAAGTTCATGGTTCATGTATTGCTGAAGTCTGGCTTGGAGAATTTTAAGCATTATTTTACTAGCATGTGATATGAGTGCAATTATGCGGTAGTTTGAGCATTCTTTGGCATTGTCTTTCTTTGGGATTGGAATGAAAACTGACCTTTTCCAGTCCTGTGATTGCTGCTGAGTTTTTCAAATTTGCTGGCATATTTAGTGCAGCACTTTAACAACATCAACTTTTAGGATTTAAAATAGCTCAATTGGAATTCCATCACCTCCACTAGCTTTGTTCACAGTGATGCTTCCTAAGGCCCACTTGACTTTGCATTCCAGGATATCTGGCTCTAGGTGACCCCACAAGAGACTGACCCAGACTTGTCTGTGAGTGTCCAGGAGTCTGCAACAGAGGCCTGGGTCGGCAGTGGCCTGGTGCAGGGTTCGGGGCACTGAATGAGGCAGTGTATGCATGGGACCTTTTGAAGGAGAATGAACATACCTTACTTATTAAGTATAAACACTGTGCTTATCATTCTTCGAAAGTGGCTCCCCACCATGGAGACTCACATGGATAAGCTTTAAGGTCTGTGAATCCTGAGCCCCTTGGAGTGTGTCTGGGCTTGTCCCTTGAGGTGTGGTGAGTCTACAGAGGGACAGGATGGATGGAGCCTGCAGAGTGGAAATTCCTTGGTCCAGACTAACCAGTCTCCAATGTCAGCCAGCATCACGACCACCTGGATGGCTTGTTCAGCTCACACTGCTGAGCCTCACTCCAGAGTGTCTGGGGTGACACCTGGGATCTGCATTTCTGACGAGTGTCCAAGTAATACTGATGCTGCCAGTCTGAGGACCAGACTCTGAGATCCATGGATCTAGATTAAAATAAACCTCTAGCATTCTCTGGTAACTAGGGATATTTACTCTAGCATATGTTACACTATGTACACACATGTGCATTAAGTCACTTCAGTCATTTCCAAGTCTTTATGACCCTATGGACTATAGCCCATCAGGCTCCTCTGTTCATCAGACAAGAATCCTGGAGGGGGTTGCAATGCCCTCCTCTGGTGGATCTTCCTGACCCAGGGATCGAACCTGTGTCTCTTATGTCTTCTGCGTTGACAGGAGGGTTCTTTACCACCAGCGCCACCTAGGAAGCCCAATACTATCTACAGATTGCCCCAATTGAGCACAAGCATCAGCCATAAACATTCTCGCGGTTTGACTGTACACATGAGTGTGAGCAACTTCTCTGAGTTTACATGTCTTTATCTGAAATAAAAATATACATCTAGCTAGTAAATGAACAAACCACAGAATTCGTTTATTTTTATGAATAATAAACAACAGATGAGAATCCTTTCGAATAGAAACAAAAAATAGTGTGTGAATACTTTCCACAAACAGTTCAAAGTCTTTACTGAGGACAAATCACACAGGCAAACTCAGTTTTCACATTAGTACAAGTAGGAGAATCATCTTGACTGCACTAAGCAGTAGGCTCACCATGAGGATGTCAGCTATGCCAAGAAAGAGCACTCTGGACCCTGCAGGCGCTGGCCATGCTTCCTGGGGTCCCTGGTGATGCTGTATTCTGTGCCTCCTGTTTGCAGCTGACCAAATATGTGCCTTCCCTGCAAGCTCTTGTACTCAGCCACAAATGTCAAAGTTCTTTAGTATCTGGTTCCAGTTTAGAGCTCTGCTTCTCTGATTGTACTCATCCTAAGTGAACTTAGCCTGTCCAGTCTCCTTGCTGAAAGCCCAAGTGTGTTTCTTTAGCCCCGGATGCTTTTTGTGTGCCTGACTTGTATACCCAACAAGCTCCTTCAGACTTCCACTTGAAGATTTCAAAGGCACCCCTAACTGGCCCTACGAATCTAGAGCAGGCTTTGCTCTGGTTCTATTGATCACATCCTGCCCCTTCTTTGATAGCACTCAGCATGCTGGCTGATCAGTTCTGTGTGCAATGTTTTATTGCATGGCTGGCCTCAAGAGGGTGAGGCCAAGACTGCCCTGTCCATCACAGCCTAGGCAACGTCTAGCAAACCCAGCACAATATGAACACCAACATCCCAGCAAAAACAGAAAGCACAAAAACAGAAAAACGGGCTGCCGATATATTGGAAAGTAAGGAGATAAACTCTGGGAGTTGGTGATGGACAGGGAGGCCTGGCGTGCTGCGATTCATGGGATCGCAGAGTCGGACATGGCTGAGCGACTGAACTGAACTGAACTGAACTGAAGGAGATACAAAAGGCAACGGGCACTCAGAAAAAGTTGAAAATGAGAAGAGGCTTGAACTGCCAGAAGAATTCATCTATCTGGTTTAGACTAAAGATGATGCAGACAGAATGTGATACCAATCTCAGCTGGGGGCAGAGGGAAAGGGACCAACATGAGCTGTTTCTGGACAAATGGACCAGGAGGAATTGACGGTCTCACGGGCATCTAGGTTTGACCCTCAAGGCTGTACTTTGATAACCGAACAGAAAGAACAAGATTCCCCATGGCGAGTGAGGAGGGAGATAAAGAATGAAAACAGCAGGGAAGAAGGGAGTCTGAGATGACACATGCAGAGGGAACCCGCGATGCCTCTTCTGTGCTGTTTGAGGCACGGCTGACAGCCGCAGTGACATGTAATCAGCCAGCAGCAGCAGCAGCCCCCCTGGTCTGACTGAGGGTTGAGGGGGGCCGCAGACACATTGTCCACTAAGGCCCTGTCTGAGCACTGCCTTCAGCATTGCATTGGATCATAGCAGTTGTACCCTTGGGCTTTATCTTTGATACCTCTTAAGACATCTCACAGGACTTGCATGGCATCAAGACCACAGGGTTCAAGGCTCTTCCCAAATGTGGAGAACAGGAAAACAGTCACCCCAAATGCCACGGAACAACTGGGGGTGTGTTCACATTTACTGGGGCCTCGCTGGTTCCCTAAGGCCTTCTAGGATCCTGTCTTTGATGGAGCAGCATGAGAGCTGGTCCCTGCCACTCGAAAAGCCCCATGAGGCTTTTGCTGAGATGAATTTGGCGTTGACTTGCAGGATCCTCAGTGGGAAAGGCCTGCTGTGGGCAGCAGAGGCTAAGAGAGTCCTGTCCCCACCTCTTCAATCAAGGCTCTCTCTCTCTCTCTCTCTCTCACACACACACACACGCCTACATGCCATTCAGATGAGGACCAACAAGCACTGTTGAGCTGACAACTCCTGTCCGATCTGTGGTACTGCAGTAGAAGAGTCGGCACCATAGAAATGACACTGAACCAGGGTGGAAGTGAGATTGAGATCCTGGCTCTGGCGTGAGGATGTCCTGAAAAGTCATAGCCTTCACCCTAAAAGAGTCATTAGTATGGAAATAGCAGCAGCAGTGCAATAGTAATCATTGTCCACATCTCCTTATGTTTACTTGGTATATTACAGCTTTCAAAACCCAGCACTTCCTGGGACGGACTGTGACGTATTGGAAAGTTCCAGCTGATTGGAAGAGGCTGGGATTCTCATGGACCCTGAGGTGGTAACAGTGACATGTTGCAGACAAAAGGAGTGGGACTGAGCTAGGTTAACTTGCTGAAATCACACCATGGCCCTGGGAGAGCCGTGCTACACTTTCTTTGGGGAACTCACCTGTGCCTGAGTCTACCTGCTGCTCCCCACACCGCCCGTGTTGCACGTAATTTACCAGTTACGTGTAAATTAGTCTATTCATGGTGTTCTCTGTGTTTCAGAAGCTCTATTTACTTTTATTATTGCTGTTGTTGTTCAGTCACTAAGTTGTGTCTGACTCTTTGCAACCCCATGACTGTTTATGCATGCCAGGCTTCTCTGTCCTTCACAATCTCCTGGACTTTGCTCAAACTCATGTCCACTGAGTCGGTGATGCCATCCATCTGATCATTTGCTGCCCCTTTCTCCTCCTACCTAAATCTTTCCCAGCATCAGGGTCTTTTCCATGAGTCGGCTCTTGGTATCAGGTGGTCAAAGTATTTGTACTTTTATTAATATTTTTAATGTCTGTTTTTAAATTAGTTTCTATCGATCAGCCCTTTAATTCACTGACTTCTTTTGCTTGCCATCTTGAATTTGCTATTGAGTCTATCCAGTGAATCTTGGTAAATTTTTTATTTTGGTGGTATAGTTTTTAGTTCTACAATGTCCATTTGGTTCTTTTTTTTTCTCTAATGGCTTCTATTTGTACCTTGACATTCCCTATCTGCTTATTCATTTAGACTGTGTTTTCCTCTAATTTTGTGAACACATTTTGTTTAACTCTTCTAGTATCTTTATAATGGCTATTTTAAATAAGGCTGATGAGTCCAACATCTGGGTATCTTGGAATGCCCTCTCACCTGTTGGGGTGTGAGCTCCCCAGGCAGGTTATGGGGCAATGGTTACTACATTCTGTGTTCCTGCATGCAGCACAGAGATTATCACATAATAGCACCCATTTTGCTAAATAAAGGGATGAAGAGGCACATGAGTCATGAACAAAACAGACCTTGATTCTGAGTCCATCCATAAGAGATGGACTCTTCCCAGTCCTCTTCTAGGTTGTAAAGGCTGGATGGTGGGAAGATAAGCCCTCTTTATCTTCTTTGGCTTTTCTCTTTTCTTTAAAATCAGGTTTTGTGGCTTTTGTTCATTCCACCTTTACACTGTAAGAATGGAGGGCATTGCATTCTTACACTGTAAGAATGGAGTGAGAGACAATGGTTGCTCTTATTGCAATTATTGCTGCTTCCTTTGACCAAACTACTTATTCCACTACCTTGGTCTTCAAACCAGTAAGTCAGTTCAGTTCAGTCTCTCAGTCATGTCCGACTCTTTGTGACCCCATGGACTGCAGCACGGCAGGCTTCCCTGTCCATCACCAACTCCTGGAGCCTACTCAAACTCAAGCCAGTAAAGGGGATATTAGCATAAACTTTGATCTATGCATTGTAAACACTTCATCATGCTGAGAACTTTAACCATCTCTTTCAAAGACAACTCAAGTCTGAGAGAAAGTGATGAATCTAACGTTTGTCATAATGACAGCCTTTCGTGATCCCCACCCTGACTCTTCCCAGAGGAGAGAGACGGCAGATCCTCCCTTCCAGCCACCCATTTCCATGAAAAAGGGCTTGGGCATTTGTCCAAGTTTTTCTTTCTGCTGTTATAGTCCATAGGTTCGGTTAAATGCTATCTTTTCTGGACACAGCAAGCTGGAGAGACAAGCAGGCAGAATGGGAGGTAGGAGAGGGCCGGGAGGAGGGGATCACCTCGGCCCTGGCCCCCAGACCCCCCAGACCATGGCGGGGTGAGTGAAGCAGAAAGCCTTCTAGGAGCCGACTTGTCACACTGAACTGAGTGCAAGGGAGGCCGGGCTTGCCCAGCCTGCCAATTGTGTCTGTCTCTGGCCCGTGGAATTTCTATTATTCATCACTCGCCCGCCTGGACAGCACAGTAGCACCAGCCTCTGTCTAATCCCCACCTGATAATGTATTTCTGATAAGCATGACGGAGCCCAGTGCTCCTGACAGGACTCACATTTCCAGCCGGATAAAGTGCCATTTACATGAAGCAGGCACTGTGAATTTAGATCAGGAGATAGAGGTGAGGGGGGCTCAGGGCAGCTGCATGGGAGGGAGGATCGACTGGAGTCTGGGAGTATCCTGGCTCCATCCCTACTCTACCCAGACACAGGGGCCACGAGATGCTCTGAGTATTGGCATGAGGAGGGCAGATGGGTCAGCCGCCCATCGGCCCTGCCTGCCCTGACCCAGTGCCTCTCACCTGAGACCCCAACAGGTGAGGCTGGCACACTGGCACAGGGGTTGTGCTGGTCCCAAGTCAGAGGGAAAAGAGGTGGCCCTGTCTTTCCCAGATCAGGATCCATCCAGGGGGAGAGCCAGCAGAAAATCCTGACATGGCTTCTATGTCAACATCCTATATTAAACGATATCCCAGGGCAGGAGCCTCTGGAGGCCTCTGATTCTGTCCCTGAGTCCCGAAACCCAAAGGGAATGAGGCTCAAGCATCCGTGAGTGGTTCAACCTTAACTGTGGAAGACATCGCCAAGGCAGCTGGTCCCAGCAGTTCTGATGAGCTGAGGGCACTCATTACTCTTTGGGGCTGATGTCAATTCTATTTTTATAACTCAGGTGCAGCCTGAGAGATGACCTGCTCTAAGGATAAACAGTTGTCAGCATGATAACAGCAGTGCGTGCTCCTGATGCAATTTTACCTCCAGTATTTCTCAATTGCCCACCTCTCCAGCCCCAGCTCGGGCCTCCATCACCGCCTGTCCTTGCTCACTGATGACTTCCAACGCAGATCTCCTGGCCCCAATCTTGCCGGTCAAACTGCCTCCTGCAGCCTGACAGCATCAGGTGACACAGGGGTCTCGCTATGTTGGTGGTGGCTTCCAGCACTGCAGTGGCTTCCTGTGTCCACAGGGAGTGTTCGGTTCCTGGACCGAGGCCACCGAAGCCCCTCAGGTGGAAGACCTCCCACTCCAGCCTCCTCCCCTGTGTGTTCAGTCACAAGGTCACGTCCACCTCTTTGTGACCCCATGGACTGTGGCACAGCAGGCTTCCCTGTCCTTCACTATCTCCTCTATTGATTCCAAATTTCTCACTATGCTTTTAGCCTTAACTATGCAACTCCTCTTGAAATCCCCCACATCCCCTGTGCCACTTCTACTGACAGGCTGTTGTCTGCCCCATTGCATCCATGATCCTGAACCCCCCTACACCCATCTCCAGGAAAACTCCCTAACATGGAAGCTGCTGCTGAATTAGCCCCTACAACGTGATGAATGGGCTTCCACAAAGCACTTCCCACATCATATTCTAAGGCTTTCACTAAGAATCTGTTTGTGGTACAGGAATGGAACTCCGTGGGCTCCTGACATCTCCAGGGCCCAGGGCAATTGTTCATGTGGAGGTCCACATGTCATGTCTAACTATTTTAAAGTTATAAATCAACCTATACTCACTGTTTTAAAGTTAAAAATTAACCTATAAAACTGCTAATATATTCTATATTCAGACCTTGAAAATTATTCATTCATAATGGCATCCAAGGTCAGGTCCAGATTTAGATTCGACCATGAATCAATGGAAGAAACAAAAGGGAAAATCAGCACTCTAAAACCAGAGGTGAAAGATGACACAGTTGTTATGTTTAACACAACTGAGACACAGAAGAAGAAACAGAATGAATGGTAGGTTATTTTAGAAAGAATATAGGCAGCTTTGCTTAAAAACAAACTTTAGCATTTATTAGATGCTAGATACTGTGGTAAGCATTTCATCTAATCCTTTTAATATTTATAGCTATCCCCTGAAAAGACACCAATATTATTATTTCATTTTTTTAAAAGGAGGAAGCTAGGACATTACACAGAGAGATTAGATATTGCTCAAGATCATACAGTTCTTATGCAAAGAAGTCAGAATTTGAACACAGGGTGTCTTATTCCAGGCAGTGTTTCTTTAATCCCTGGTAGCAAAAATAGAATTTCAGAAATAAGAAGGAAACACCATTAAGATTAAAACTCAATGGTTAAGCAGAAGATTAGATACAGTTGAAGAGAAGAGTAAAGAAATGGAAAATGCATTTGAGGAATTCATCTAGACTACATCACGGAGAGACAAAGATACAGAAAATATAAATAAAGCACAGTGGCTATAAAAGGCATAAAGAATAAAATTAAAATATAAAAAATATTACAATAGATAGCAATTTCAGAAATAAGGCGTGAGACCTTAGATTTGTGAAGGATACTCAATCCAAGTTAAAAAAAATCTAAACAAGGATATCCTATAATGAAATTTACATTATACCAAAGACACAGTGTTTACCTTAAAAGTAACAAGAGAGAAAAAATATAGAATATATTAAGGAGAACAGAAATTAGCTTGATGACAGCAAATTTCTCTTCAGTAAAAACAGAAGGCAGAAAACCATCAAATAATATTGCTAAAATAGTTAGATAATTAAAAAATAAAGCAAAATTGTCAACCTAAAATTTTACAGTTGACAAACTGGGTGTCAATACATGAGAGAAGCCTAAATGAAGTTCTCATATCCAAGCAAAGAATAAAAAAAAATAGCAGAGTAAGATCATTCACACTCCCTGATTTCAAAACATACTACAAGGCAGTAATAACCAAGCAGCACACATGTATGCATGAATGTTCACAGCAGTATTATCCATGATAGAAAAAAGGTAGAAACCACACAGATGCCCATTAACTGATGAACGAAGAAACAAAACTTTAAATCCACACAATGGAACATCATTTAGCTGTAAAACAGAATAAAATACTGATGTATGCTCCCAGAAGCGAGTCACAAGACTGCACATGACATGATATAGAATATATAATATTGAATCATATTTGATGATTCCATTCATATTCAAAACCAGAGCAGGAACATCTATGGAGACAGAATGCAGATTAGTGGTTGTTTGGGGTTGTGGGACGGTTGTGGTGGAGGGATTGAGAAAGAAAGGGCCCAGTGGCTTCCATAGGTGATGTTCTAAAATCGGGCTTCCCTGGTAGCTCAGACAGTAAAGAATCTGCCTGCAATGCAGGAGACCATGGTTTGATCCTTGAGTCGGGAAGATCCTGGGGTGGGAAATGGCACCCCAGTTCAGTATTCTTGCCTGGAAAATCCCATGGACAGAGGAACCTGGCAGTCTACAGTCCATGGAATTGCAAAGGGTCAATATGACTGATTCTAAATCAGAAATGACAATTCTAAAGCTGACTGTGATAATGATTGCACGTATCTGTGGATAGGCTAAAGAAAACATTGCATTTTATGTTTTAAATGGATGAATTATATGATGTGAATTATATCACAAAAAAGCTATTTAAAAAATAAAAATACATTTGTTAGTTTTAGAACAATACTAAGGGTTATACTTTTTTAAAAAATGGAAATTGAACCCAGAATGTAGATAGAATACAAACAAGATAGAGTGAAGTTAGCAGCAATCAAAGAAAAAAATCTGGACCCATACTGGTATTTATAAATAAGGATTGATTAAAAAAAAGGATGATAAGAAATGAAATCTTCTGTAGTCCTAATATTGTTTAGAAAACAATGGATACATCAATTTACTTTAAAATTTCAGTTAAATATTCAGGTTAAGTATCATTTAATTAATAATACAATATACTATAATATGTTATTGCTATTGATTATTATTTAATATAATAATACAATTATATATAATATATTCAACTTAATATACATTACATATAATAGATATTAAATTTAATACATAGAGTCAGACACAACTGAGCAGCTAAACATAAAAATATATTTACTTTGCAGCATAGAATGTGCTGTTTAAAAATGTTTTATGTATCTTTGAAGAGAATATACATTTTCTAAATTTTGGGTTAAAGATCTTACATATGTTCATTAGAAAAATATTTTACATGCACATAAACACACACACATCCAATAATAAGTTTTCACAACAGATGTGTATGAAAGAGAAACTAAAGTTTTTTTTTTTTCTTTTTTTTTAAATTTAAGCATGGAAACAGTCACAGTTCGGGATGCAGGGACACATATACACTCGTGGCTGATTCATGTCAATGTATGGCAAAAACCACCACTGTATTGTAGATATTGTAAATTGGAGTAATTAACCTCCAATTAAAATAAATTAACTAATTAAAAAAAATTTTAAAGGTAATCTGGTGCAGAAATGTTAACCCAAATACAATAACTAAATTAGTTAAAGCAGCTGACACTTCTGTGTGGGGACTGTGTGTCAGACATCACGTTTAGTCTGAGAACTAACTTCTTAACTCAAGGCAACCTTATGAGGTACATTCTTACACAACTGATGATAAAATTGAAAAAGTTTAAAATTGCAGTGTGAGGTTTTAGTTCATCTCTCTCAGAAGCCATTAAAACAGGCAGAAAGCATATAATGAACCATTTGACCAAACATATCTTAAACTCTGCACCCCAGATCTAGAAACTGCTTACCTTATTCATGCACATCTGACACATTTAAAGAGGCTGACCACATGCTAGGACATAAGCTTAATCTCAACAACTGCCACGGAGTCACAATCAAACAGATCATGTAGTATAAACAAAATGGAATAAAATTGCTAATCCATAAGTAAAAACTGGTGATTTTTTCATATTTTTTTTAATTAGTTGGAGGCTAATTACTTCACAACATTTCAGTGGGTTTTGTCATACATTGATATGAATCAGCCATAGATTTACACGTATATGAAAAGCACCAGAAATAGTACTATGCAAATAAAAATAAAAAAAATAAATAAATAAAAGTCTTTAGCAGTAAAAAAAAAAAAAACTGGTGAGAGAAATCAACTACAAGCTTATGTTTGAATACCATAAAACACCTCTAAATAATTCGTGAGTCAAAATAATTATAATAAATAATATAAAATGCATAGGCCCAAATGACAATATAGATAGTAGTATATATAAAACTACTTGGACACTGCCTAAAAATAAATGTGTAGCCTTAAGTGCATGCATTATAAAAGAAGGATGATAAATGTTCAGCTCAAGAAATTAGGGGAAAACAATAAAAACTATAGTAAATCTGAAGAAAGCAAAAGGAAGGAAATTAAGGTAAGAACATTATTTATGTATATGTTATTCATATTATATCTTATAAATTTGTATAATACAGTGCAATTTATTGATAGAAGTATTATATAATTACTAATTTAATAAAATTAATAAAGTAGAAGATTAATAAAAACTGTTTACTTGATTGGAATAAAAAGGATATGTCTTTTATAAAATAGATAAAGTGAAAGTAAGCAAGTTAGTGATGAAATATTGTCTATAGTAGAAATTCAATATCAAGTTTTCAAATCATAAAAAAATACCTAGTTTGATACCTATGATGCAAAACATAAAATAGGGAAATTTTATATAAATATTAAATGATCAATATTGACTCAAGAAAAAATATTTAAAACCCAATTAGCCTTATAAGCAGTAAAACACTGAATAAAAATACACTTTTTTTAGAATAATGCATCAGATAATTTCCCTGGTGGGTTTTAGGGACTCTGCAGGAAAGTTCAGAGACATAGAGGCTCCATCCCTGGGTCAGGAAGATCACCTCGAGGAGGGCATAGCAACCCACTCCAGCATCCTTGCCTGGCAAATCCTGTGGACAGTGGAGCCTGGTGGCCTACAGTCCATGGGTTGCAGAGAGTAATACAGGACTGAAGTGACAGCACACACATCAGTAACTTCCACACAACGCAAGCTCTTCCAGACAAGGAACAGGCCTGTGCATCGCATGTGGGTCCCCATAGTGCCAGCTTCCAAGTCAGCCTGTGGCTCTTCATCTCCGTGTTCAGGCCCCTCCCGCATGAGTTGTGGCTGGTCTCTGACCAGTCAGCACTTGTGGAAGGGTCACTGCATGACTTCTCAAGGAGGCCATAAGACACGCTGAGCTTCTGCCCTGGATGAGTTATTCCGGCTGAAGCCGAAAGCTCTGCCATGAGGACACTTGCGCATTCCTGAGAGGCGCTCTGAGGCTTCTTGACAAGAGCCAGCCATGACAGGGACCCTGCAGGCCCATTCTAGTCTTCAGATGACCACAGCCTCAACCACTATACTGAGAGCAGCCTTATGAGAGGCCTCAAGCCAGACTGTCCAGTCAAGTTCCTCCCCAATTCCTGATTTAGAGAATTTTAGAGAGATTTAAAAAAAAAAAAGTCATGTTCTTTTAAGACACCTGGTTTTGCTGAATAACATTCACAAATATACAACTATTACTATATATTTGATGCACAAACTCATAAAGGACAATGCAGACAAATAAATCATACATGACAACCTTAACAAAAATTTAAACATCCTAAACAGAATCATTCCTTAGAATTCACTAGAAGGACTGATGCTGAAGCTGAAGCTCCAATACACTGGCCACCTAATGCAGATAACTGACTCACTGGAACAGACCCTGATGCTGGGAAAGACTGAAGGCAAAAGGAGAAGAGGGCGGCAGAGGACGAGATGGTTAGATAGCATCACCAACTCAATGGACATGAATTTGAGCAAACTCTGGGAGATAGTAAAGGACAGGGGAGCCTGGCGTGCTACAGTCCATGGGATCACAGAGTTGGACACAACTTAGTGACTGAACAACAACAAAAAGAGAGAACCAATGCATCAAACACAGCAATACACGTGTATGTGCATGCATGCATAAGTAAAACCAGTCATAGAGAAACGAGGTTTTATTTGGGGAATGTAAAGATAATTCAACAGTAGGAAATCTTTTTTATATATTTCACTATATTCATATAATTAGGAAAGCAAGACCATAAAAATTCCAAGTGGTACAGAAAGAGAGTCCAATAAAAATAAATTCCAATTATTGATTAAAAATAAAAATACACTTTAACCACTTAGAAATACAGAGTCATCCTTAAATGACCCTCCACCCTCTATAAAAGCATATCTATCAAGACTCTACAGTAAATGCCCCATGTGGTGGTTAAATATAAAAAGCAACCTTTTAAGGACATGAAAACTTGATTGCCATCATTTCTACTACCGAACATTTCACTTAAAAATAAGGCCTATACAACGAAACGCCAAAATTAATGGGGTTATAAGAAAAAATTAATAAAAGTTCATTAATTATAGTCATATGGATCATAGCATAACAATTCTCAGAGAACATATGAGACAGTTAATTTTATGTGTCAACTTGGCTAGGCCACAGTACCTAGATACTTGGTCAAATAATATTCTAGATGTTTTTTTCATAAGGCGAATTTTTGAGAAAGATTAACATTTAAATCAGTAGATTTTGCATGTGGCACACTGCCTTCTATAAGATGAACAAACTCCACCCAGTTAGTTGGAGGCCTTAAGGAAAGGACTGACTTCCCCTGAAGAAAAGGCAATTCCTCCAGTAGACAGTAGTTGGACTCAAAGTGCAACCATTCTCTGGGTCTCCAGCCTGCTGGCTTAACCTGCAGAGTTAGGACAATTACATGGGCCAATGTCTAAAATTTCCTTCTTCTTTCCCTTACATATATTCCATATGTGCGTGTGCATGTTCAGGTGCTCAGTGGTGTCCCACTCTTTGTGACCCCATGGACTGCAGCATGCCAGGCTTCCCTGTCCTTCACTGTCTCCTGGAGTTTGCTCAAACTCATGTCCATTGAGTCGGTGATGCCATCCAACCATCTCATCCTCTGTCGCCCCCTCTCCTCCCATATATTCCACATATACACATATATATGGAATTTAGAAAGATGGTAACGATAACCCTATATGCAAAACAGAAAAAGAGACACAGAAATACAGAGCCCCTTGCATTTCTATGTAAGCCTTATCATTAACTTATAATATTCAACAGATAAGTCTTCTGGGATTTTGATAAGAATTGTGCTGAATTTGTTGATTGATTTGGGAAATATTGCTTTCTTTTCAACGTTAAATCTCCAAATACAGAAGCAGTAGATACTTTTCTATTTACTCTAGGTCTTTTTTAATTTCTTTCAATAATATTTTTTAGTTCTCAGAGCATAAGTGTTGCATTTGTTTTTTTTAAATTTTTTTCTCAATAGCTAGTTCTTTGATGTCACTAGATACAGAGATGTTTTAATTTCATTTTGAATTGTTCACAGACAGTGCACACTGATGTTTTTATATATTGATTTATCCCACTATATAGTAGCTATGGAAGATTTTTAGTGGGTTTCTTAGGATTTTTTGCATATAATATCATGCTATTTGCAAATAGACCTTATTCTTATTTCTTTCTAATCTGAATGGCTTTATTTGTTTTTCTTATGAACTTCCCCAGCTAGAACCCACAGTACAATGTTGAGAAAAATAGGTGAGAGTGGACACCCTTGTGCTGTTTCTGATTTATAGCAAAAGCTTTCAACTTTTACCATTAAGTACGATAAAGGCTAGCTTTTTGCAGATGTCTTTTTATCAAATTAAGTATGTTCCCATATATTCTAATTATTTGAGGGTTTTATCGAAAAGTGCTGTTGGATCTTGTCAAATATTTTTCTGTATCAATATGATGCCCATGTAGTTTTTGCCCTTTATTCTATTTATTTGATGGAGTGCATTAATTGACTCTCAGATATTTAACAAACTTTACATTCTTGGTCATGGTATTAATACATTCTTATATGTAGCATTTTATTTGGTTTGCTTGTATTTTGTTGAGTATTTTTGAATCTGTATTCTAAGAGATATTGTTCTGTAACTTTTTCCATAATGATATCATTGAATGGTTTTGGTATTAATAACGGTGCCATAGAATAAGTTGGATAGTATTCTCTGATACTTTTTATTTTTTATTTTTTTGGAAAAGTTTGTGAAGAAATGATGTGATTTATTTTAAAATGTGCAGTAGAATTCACCAGTGAAGCCATCCGGGACTAAGTTTTTGTCTGTAGATAGTTTTTCATTACTGACTAGATTATTTACCTGTCATAGGTTTACTCAGGTTTTCAGTTTCTTCTTGAGTCAATTTTTAACAGAGTGTGCCTTTCTAAGAATTTTCCCATTTAATCTAAGTTATCTAATTTGTAGACATAGTACTGTTTATCACATTCCCTTATACTTGCTTTTATTACTATAAGGTCTGTAGCAATGTATGCTCTTTCATTTCTTATTTTAGTAATTTGAGTCTTCTCTGTTTTGCTCTTGATCAGTCTAGCTAAAAGTTTGTCCATTTGTTTAACTTTTTAAAGAACTAACTGGTGGTCCTATCTTAGAAAGATTTTTGACAAAGATTTTGATTTGATTTTTTTATACCAGAACTGATAAAACCCCCCAATGATCACACTTGTAGAGAAGAATAGGTCTTCCAGAATGAGAACGCCAGTTCTATACACCATAATGAGATACGGTGTACAACCAATCCCTAGTATAATCAGAGAAATGCTAAGTCATCAGTTTCTATTCAAAATTCTGGGAAACTTTCTAATCCAAGTAAATAAATTGTATTGAATATGAACATTTAAGAAAGCTCTGAGATTATAATTTGAAGCTGCTTTTTTAAGGGAAGGAGCTGAGACAGCTTTCTCTTACCTTGAGCTTTCTTTCCCCATGTTTAGAACACATGTTGCTGTCTCTCACATCCAGGTCCCAGGCTCTCCTCTGAGCTCTGGACTCACTATTTCAGGGAATATTTATGCATGCTATTATGTGCCACCCAGGACTCCCCGTGCTTATTATGCAAAACAGATGGTGCCCCTGCCCTCAAAGCAATTACATTTTACTCTGAATCAAATTTCCAGCTTTGGAAACTCTCCTTTCTTGTTTGAAGGCACTTCAAAAGTAACATTTCCCAAATGCTACTCTTAATTTTTCTGTCTCCAAGCCTATCTCCTTGTACCGCCTCTCCTCCTGCCCCGAACTCAGCCTTCACCATCTCAACAAATAGCAACACGAATCACCAAATTCAAGCCAAAATCTTAGAAGTCATTCTTGATTATTCCCTTTCCTCCATGACTATCAGATAATCCTTTAACTTCCAACTCAAATTTATATCTGGAACATATACTGCACCTTCACTTGCCTAGATCTCCCCCTTCTTGAAACTCTTGTCTTCCCTCCTCCCCATCTTGTCTGAAGTCTGTTCTGTATCCAAAACCCAGAGTGATTTTTCATTAATGTAAAGAGCAAGTTTCTCCTTACCCCGACCAAAGCCTTTCCATGTTTCCTGTTGTACATTAAGTTAAACGTATAGCCGTATTTTCTAGGTTCATTTGTAGCTTTTTCAGCTTCATCATAAGTCAGCCCCTTACTTCCTCAATATAACCTATGCTCATTAGCTCTCTGTAGGCAGTGAACATTTGCTCAAGGAATATATGAAGAACTAATCCTGAAGAATTTCTTAGAAATGATTTCTAAAACCTTTGTGACCCATTTACAACACCATAAGTATTATCTCTCCACTACAAAGATTTTTGGAACCATATACAATGAACATTACAAAAACCAATGGCAGAAAATAAGTATGCATTTATAATAAATCCCAGAACTGGATTATTCTCAACACCAGAAGATGTGGTCTCAATGAAGGGTGTACCTTCCTGTCCTGAGTACTAGAGCAGTACATCAGGTCGAAGTCAAAGAAAGTAAACATTCTCCTGGTTCCGGAAACTATTAATATTAGAGTCAAATGCCTCAATCCCCTCTAGAAAAAAGTCTGATCTCCACAAGTGGGTGAGAAGGAAGAGAGTGGTGTCTGAAGCAATTTACTACGGCATCTCCCACTCCCTTTTGAGAGTTAAAAATGCTTTTTCTTCCTACTGCTTAGATGTGACTTAGAAATAAATGTGGAAGAACCATAACTTCTTTCGTCAAATGATCGTAACTGTGGGTAGAAGGTTTTCAACAAGCTCGCACTCTAACAAGTCGCTGTTGTTTTCATGTTTTGCACTGGCTCGATCCCGTGCATGATAACATCCTCAAACAGCAAGTGCATTAAGCTGTGACAGCTTTCCACTGACCTAAGCAATTGCATTAGGAAAAACACCATTAGCGGCTCCCTTTCTTCATCTGTTCTCCCCTCCTCCTTCCCACCAGTAAAAGCTATGCTCAATACTACTATTAAATTACCCTTAGAAATACGCTCCTCAAAGAAAAATCAATGCACATGTGTTTTAACACTTGTCACAGATAGATCAAACGGCCAATCTAACATTTATTATTCCACCCAGAGGTTTACATTTTAAACGAGCTTCTTTGGGTGGCACGTTTGTGAGTTCACATCTACATCTACAGTAAGAGAAAGAAAAGCAATGAGTGAGAGTGTGGGAAGGAATATGAATGAGTCTCGCTGTTGCTCCAAGCACTGTTTCTGGATGTGTGTGGTCCTCTGTGGGGAAGAGAACAAAATGACGGGATGGGGTAAAAGTGGTGGACAGGTAAAAGTGGCAGAATTAGTCAAAGACCTGATATCAAACCTGCTATGATTCAACTAATAGTCTCCACCTCTCTACTCATGAATTTCAATATGCTTCTCATTCTGATCCTTTCCTCTTGTTTAGTCATGACCCATTTTCTACCAGAAGAAAGAACCTATAGTTGTTAGAGTACAAGAGCTAAAACCAGGGAGTGACTTAATAATTTTGAAAATGTATGAATTTTGGCAGGTTACTTAATATATCTGTGCTTCCATTTCTTTACTTAGAAATAAGGACACTGATATTATTAATACCTCTCAGAGAGGGCTGTTAAATGAGTTTGAAAGGTCAGGCATTTAAAGCAATGCCTTGCATATAGCAAGCCATGTTAACCATTAACTATTGTTATTTAGCATGTTTATTAAGAAGAAAAATTACCATTCCTAATAAGGGTACTTTCTACAGATTTTACAATCAAGTTCCACTTCCAGCACTAGTGGAGTCACTGTATTAGACAAGCCCGATGGTCATAAACAGCTACAAAATACGTGACCCAGCTGTTTTCAGACAGTGAAGAACAGGCAGCAGGAGACTGCAGTGGCTGAGAGAGGGTAAATCCCAGAGGTGGCCAGGTTTCCATGTTGACAATTTCCCAAGCTCACTGCAGAAAGCTGGTGTCACAGCAGAGATCCCTGGTGCTGATGGGCTGAGGTGGCAGAGATCATGAATCAGGTCAGCTGGAGATGCTGGGGTCTACGGGGCGGGAAATTAAAAAGGAGGGAAATGTGTAAACAGGGAGCCTCAGCAGTCTCTCAGGGAGTCCTGTACAAGTATGTGGCTGAGCAGGTCCTCCACCGAGTGAGAACCAGAGGTCTGTGGATGCAGCTGCAGTGGACTTGAGCGCAGACAGGGGTAACACAGACTCTGCTGGATGAAGGGCAGTGCCCAGAGGTTTTGCAATGTGGACCCTGCCAGGATAACCAGCATTCCCTAACACACTAGGCTCCAGCCAAGATGCCAGATAGTGGCCCTGAGGAGTGAGAACCACGTACAAAGCATGACCAACCTCCTGCCCTACAAACAAAGCCTAAAGTGAAGCCCAAGCAAGATCCAAAGTGGGCAGAGTTGGGAGGCTGAGTCTTGGCAAATTATATCACTATGATCGGTCAGTGAATGAACTGCCTGCTGAAATAAGAATTCACAGTGTTCAGAGTAAGGTAACAGAATATAGAGACTCTACAATGTATTACTCATTATCCCAATGTTAAATCAAAAATCAAGAGTTGTAAAAAAGCCAAAAAAATATGATCTGTACGTAAGAATAAAAAACCAATAGAAACTGAACCCAAGATACCTAGTTGGGCTCATCAGCTATATTTAAAACAGCTGTTATAAATACAGTCAAAGAATTAAGCAAAAGGTGTTCACAAAATTATAGGAAAATGTGGTCTACATGAGTAAGTAGATAGGGAATCTCAATGTACAAATGGAAACTATTTTTAAAAAAGAACCAAATGGACATTCTAGAACTAAAAAGTATACCACTGAAATGAAAAAAAAAAAAATCATTGTATGGACTCAATAGCTGCTTCAAGATGGCAAGCAAAATTCAGTAAATTAAATAAAGGTCTGACAAATAGAAATTACATAATTTTAAGAACAGACATTTTTTAAAATATTGATGTAAGTAAACAGAGTTTCTGGGACACAAGAGAACACTATAAAATAGGCTAATTTACATTTACTTGGTGTCCCTAAAACAGAAGAGAATGATAGTGGGCGAATATTTAAAAATGTAATGGCAAAATTTTATTTCAAGATCCCCACCAATCTATAGATTCAAGAAGTTCAGCAAGCATCAAAATGACAAATACAAAAACAACCACTCTAGGTAGATTGTAGTCAAACTGCTAAAAGTCAAAAAATGAATAAACAAATATTGAATACAGGTAAGAATGATTAAAAAAAATACTCGGATTTATCAGAAAACCAGTGTGTGGAAGATAATGGCACAACCTCTCTAAGTTGCTAAAAGGAAGGAAAAGTCTACCCCGGATTCCATGTCTAGTGAACAAACCACAAGCTGAAGTGAATGAGGACCTTTTCCGTAAAGGAAAACTCAGAAAATCCGCTGCCAGCAGATTTGCACTAAAATAAATGTTAGAAGATATTTTTCAATTCAAAAAAAAAGATAATCAGATGGAAACTCAGATAGAAGCTTTTATCTGCAGGTCAGAATGAAGAAGACCAGAAAGGGTAAATGAGTAAGTAAGCATAAAGGACTATTTTGCTTACTTCTCATAATTTACTTTAAAAATCACTGATTGGGACTTTCTTGGGTGGTCCAGTGGTTAAGACTTTGTGCTTCCAATGCAGGGGAAAGGGTTCAACCCCTGGTCAGGGAACTAAAATTCCATAAGCCAGGAGTGTAAGCCAAAAAAAAATTAATTAAAGAAAAAAGCTTTACTAAAAAAAAAACAAAAAAAACCCACTGACTATTTAAAGCAAAATAATAATAACAAATAACAATAAAAAGTTATAGCTATTAGGAAGTTAATAGAAGAAATAAATTGGAACTCTAAAAGTACTGAATTAACATAAAAGACTAGCAAAGAAGAAATAGCAAAATATAAGTACAAATGCAAAAAATTAGCAATATGGTAGACTTGAGCTCAAAAAGTAATATAAAGGGATTAAAAAAATCTCAATTATAAGGCAGAGATTATCAGAATGAATAGAAAAGCAAAAGTCAACTATAAACTATCCAGAAAATATGCATTTTAAATGGAAAGATACAGACAGGTTGAAAGTAAGCAGATGAAGAAGATATGCTATGCAGACAGTAAGGGTAAGAGGCTGACGTGGCTTTATCACTGTCATACAAATAGACATCAGGAAAAACCTTGCTACAAGAACAAATTATGTGATAAAAGACAATTTGCCTGCAGGGCACCCCAACTGTAAATACAAATTCATTCAATACTACAGCATTTAAATAAATAAAGCAAAAACTGACAAAATTGAAAGGGAGAAATGAGTCCACAGCTAAAACTGAATATTTTAAGTCTACCCACTCAGTAATCACTAGGAAAGAATAGGCAAACAATGAGGAAGGAAATGGACTAGAAAAGACAAGCAGCTTGATCTAACTGATCCTTACAAATACTGTACCCAATAGCAGCAGATGACGTCCTCTTTTCAAGTGTACATGGCATGTTCACCAATACAGACCATATTCTTGGTCATCAAATAAGTTTGAATAAATTCTAAAGCCTGAATTGGAACTTCAGTATAAGATAAAAGTGCCAAAAGAGTTCTCTACCTAAGGAGGTTCACAACTCAGAGAAAGTAGACAGACATCTACAGAGACTTATAGGGATTCTCTGGTGGCTCAGACAATAAAGAGTTTGCCTGCAAAGTGGGAGACTCAGGTTCAATCCCTGGGTCAGGAAGATCCCATGGAGAAGGAAATGGCAACTCACTTCTGAATTCTTGCCTGGGAAATCCTATGGACAAAGGAGCCTGACAGGCTACAGTCCATGGGGTTGCAAAAAGTCTAACATGACTGAGAGACTAATACTTACTTACAGAGACTTACAAGATGATGAGATAAATGCTCTGGGTCTAGTGTTATGGGATGAGACTTCATCTGCTTACTTACATCATGGGATGAGGCACCATAGTGACACCAAGGGTGTGTGGAGGAGGAGGCCCTGCCCTATGTCTGGACGTGCAATGTCTTGAGTGGGAATTCAGCATGCCAAGAGGAAAGACATTTGACAAGACTGATAAATACATATAAAAATAAACAAAGACGATGGAAGCGACCGAGAACAGTGATGGGACCGTGACACATGTGGTGAAGGCTAGAGGCTACATCCTGAAAGTCATCACTTTTTTCTTTCAAAGAATTTCGCCGGTAAGTTTGCGATCATACCTTCCATATTTGGATAAAACCCAAGCAACAAAGGATTCACTAGTCAGTAAAAATCGTATAGGAAAGTGAGTGGCATGATCCTCTTCTTTTCTTACTCTGTTCTCTATTTCAGCACACTTGCTGCTGCGTAATTACTGAAACAGATTTGAAGTAATTTTGGATGCACAAAATTTCTCTTGGCAAAGCACCCAGAAATACAGAACCGAAAGGAACTCTCCTAACACCCACTATAACACGTCATCGATTATCCTATTAATATGCTTTCAATCCTGTGTTGAGAAGGTCTCTTAGTGATACCAGGGCCTCTGGCCAAACCAGGGTATTGAGCAGTCCAAAGTGCACACTTTCAGTTATGAATATGATTCAGCTGCCAATATCCTGTTCTTCCAAAATTCCAAGGAGAAAATCTTGCTTCACTTACACCGCCAACCGACAGCCTCGGGAAGGCCACACAATCAGAAGCTGCCCTCCCGAGAACTTAAAGAAGAAATGGCCCTGGCTGTTGGATTTAAAAGGAAGTACAAAAGAGCAAAAATGAATGCTAAAGTGATTCTAGTCAATGAGGTTAACTGTTTTCTTTGCTAAACTATTCACTGAAGCTCACAAGCCACAAAAATACCTAAAGGTTCATTTCCCTAGGTCCACTGATTCTGTTAAGAAGCAGTAAATACCCAAATGAGGTGGGGCAGGAGGAAGAAGTGAGCATGCATGTGAGGGGGCCAGGTACCCCAGAACTAGTCCTCACCCCAACCCCATGGTCCAGGGCTGACTTAGGAACCTGTGTGGGCAAAGCAGATACCCGAGTGATTAGCCTGTATAACACACTCATCGTGTGCCAGGCACTGTACTAAATGCTTTACCAGGATTATTTCAAGCTCACAGAACTTTTTTTAATTTCCTTGTGGTAAGATTGTAACTCTTAACATTTTAATATTATGTTTCTAAATGTTCCCTATGGTTAACACACAGGGCATCACCAACGCGATGGACGTGAGTTTGAGTAGGCTCCGGGAGTTGCTGATGGACAGGGAAGCCTGGCGTGCTGCAGTCCATAAGGTCACAAAGAGTTAGACACGACTGAGGGACTGAACTGAGCCTATTTATTTAAAATGTCATCTTAAAAAATAAAAAAACTTTAATTAAAGAAAATGCCATCTCTGGGTATCTATGTATGATTCATAGTTAAATTCTATGAAAACCGGTCTCTGAATGGTGTAAATTCATCCCCATTTAACGCACACTGATTCTGGCCCAGAAGCCAGGTCTTCAACTGCTGAGTTCTTTCAGCTGTGGTAACAAGTACCTAGCCCCCCAACCACCCCCACCCCCCTGCCCACCACCTCTATTTTCTCAAATGGGCTTCTCAAAGACCTTTGTGTAGGCTATCAGATTTGAGGGAAGGGAAATCAAGAAACCACGGAAGCTCAACGGCAGGTCAAACCTCAAGTATAGTTTTGCCTTGGGAACCCATGCTGGGTATTCAGATTTCTACTCCCAGGAGAACTTGCCTAGGTAGATCCAGGCGTGGAAAGGAAGGAAGGGCTCAGCAGTGGGGATTTCTGAACACCAGTGTATCTGGACTCAGGTCTGAAGAAAAGACCAGCGAGCGACGCTGAATGCAGAACAGGGTGGCTGCACTTTCAGAACGTCTGTCTCTCAGCACCTCTAATGTGTGGCATCTAGTGGTGGAGGACCACCCATCCCAGAGGCTGATTCTTTACAGAGCCAATTATCCATCTCAACAAGTCAGGGCCTTAACCTCAGGTGGACATACTTCTTTCTTGCTCATAAAGATCTTAAGTGGGGCGGTAACTACCGCAGCCTAGTTGGGAATTCAGTCCAGCAATTAAAAGCCTTCAGAGTACTTCCTGGAACCTCAACTGATTGGTTCAGCATCAGTGGGCAGGGATTCCATAGCAACATCTGCCACAGTCTGGGGTACCCCCAAGAGTTGTGTGCTAACCACCTACCAACTCTTTGAACAAGGTTTAGTATCTTATAAAGATCCCCCAAATATTAATTAGGCAATTAAACTGCTCCCAGCTGCAATCTAAACATGTTTCCTCTTCTAGTTTGGGAAACAGAGAATGTGGTCTTTATTCTATCAAAATCCTACCCAGACACAAAGACAATTATTACTTTTTCTTCATTCTTTTTTCAACACCTGGGAACCTAAGGTCTTTCCACCTCTCCTTAGATTTGCTATTCATAGAATAGCAGGTTCAGAAGGGACTTCACAATCCAATCCAATCAATAATTCTTTCCAGGCCTTATCTAGACCCCTCCGATTTTCTCCCACACTGTGAGCTGTCCACATGCAGTTTTCTAGAAGAGCTTGATTAGGTCCCTGGAGAGTGCGAGGAAGAAAACAGGGTGGTTATTTTGGTTTAAAGATCTGCCCTGGACATGTCAACACCTCTTCCCTTCAGTTCCGGCTTTTTGTTTGTTCTTGTACATCTATATTTATAGCTTCCTTAGTTATCAGAATGAGGACAGAAACAAATCCTTTGCTAGCTAATTAAAGCCCCACATGCTAATGAACTCCCACCACTCCACTGCCTCGGAGTGCCAGCATCCCTGCAGGAAATTAATAAGAGCTTTCATGACTCAGAGCCTGGAAAGGTCAGCGCCCACCAAGGGTTCAAATGCAGAGATGGCAGCACAGTCATATCTTATTTTACAAGCATCACAACAACAACCCATGGGTTTAGAGAGGAGGATAGTCCATGGACAGGCAGGTGGATGAAAGCATATGTCTGGTCACAGGTCTAAAGGAACATAATCACAGAACAACTAGTTGCTGACGCTTATATGTGCAGCAATGCTGCCATCTTCTCTACATTTTAGTTCATTTCTCCAACTTAGATGGAGTGCTCAGTCCTGTCCGACTCTTGGCAACCCCACGGGCTATAGCCCACCAGGCTCCTCTGTCCATGAGATTCTCCAGGTAAGAATACTGGAGTCGGGTGCCATTTCCTTCTCCAGGGGATCTCCCCAACCCAGGGACTGAATCTGTGTGTCTCTTGTCTCCTGTGTCAGCAGGTGGGTTCTTTACCACTGAGCCACCTGGGAAACCCTTAGATAGGAGTGGTTTGCAGAAAGAAAAAAAAAAAAAACTACTCTAGAATGGATTCCCCAAACTGACCCTAACATTTTTCATTTCTCGTCGTGTATCAGCTTCACTGGTGGTGCTTTTAAATTAGTCTTATGGTCTCGAAATCATAATGAGTGAAGGGGATTGGGAAGAAGCACATTTGAATTTGTGCCATTCCCCTGCGCAGCCAGGAGAGAGGACTGCGGATTTGCTCCATTCTCCGGAAGCCTTGCAGGACAGTCCCTACACTCGCCACTGCAAATTTTATCAGTTTCCTCACTGTGGCCACCTCTGTCTGAGAGGTGAATTTGAGATACAGGAGTCAAAAAAGGTTAGGAATAAACCATGCCATAACTCTGCTTCACTAAATGGTCCTAACCCACTGTACAGGAAGGAAAAAATCCAGCCAAAAAATCCAGCATTCCATTGACACTCAGAAAATTAACATCATAGAAACCAGGAAGGGAGGAAGTTTTAAAGTCAAATTCTGCGGGAAGGGAATGAAGTGGAAGCTGAGGAAAGATCATTAGAGATAGCAGTTAGTGGATTATTATTCAATAGAATTGTTCCAGAGTATCATTTCAACAGCGTGATGAAACAGAAAACCAGATGGTCTTCTCTCTCATTTTCTCTATTAAAAGTAAACCCAAGATTCAGAAGTCAACTAATACTCCACTTCCAGCCGAATTTAATTGCTCACTATTCAGAACTACAATGATCTTGACTATCTCATCATTAGTTCATTTCCTACTTTGTTATTACAAAGACTGTATTACCAGTTATCTTTTTTAGTATAGTTCCCTCACTAACTTAAATTTTCCTTGAGGGCATTAGTCCATTTTCAATAACACTTTTCTATGTTTTTCTAGCACTTAAAATAATGATTTGCACAGAGTATGTTCTCAAAAAATGTTTGTTGAAAGCAAGATAGATTCCACTTTCATGGAAGCCATATAAATAGAAGTCACCCATCTGTAAGTTACTAAGTAAGACCTCCCTGAAAATGCTAAGCTGTTATAAGTAAGGTATAAACTTTCAAGTTAATATAAAAGTTTTATGAAAATCAATAAAATGTTCCCTTTTGACTCATATTGGTTCTCTTTTTTATAATATCATTGATTTAGATTTAATATCTGTGAATTCAATAAATGTTTCTTTTTAGATAACTTTACATTTTATTGGTGTCTTAAAAGATGATGCTGAGGTGCTGCACTCAGTATGCGAGAAAATTTGGAAAATTAAGCAGTGGTCACAGGCCGGGAAAAGATCAGTTTTTATTCCAATCCCAAAGAAAGGCAATGCCAAAGAATGTTCAAACTACCACACAATTGCACTTATCTCACACATTAGCAAAGTTATGCTAAATATTCTCCAAGCTAGGCTTCAACAGTACATGAACTGAGAACTTCCAGATGTTCAAGCTGAATTTAGAAAAGACAGAGGAACGAAAGATCAAATTCCCAACATCCATTAGATCACAGAAAAAGCAAAAGAATTCCAGAAAAACATCTACTTCTGCATACTGACTAAGGCAAAGCCTTTGACTGTGTGGATCACAACAAACTGTGGAAAATTTTTCAAGAGATGGGAATATCAGAACACCTTACCTGACTCCTGAGAAATCTGTGGGTAGGTCAAAAAGCAACAGTTAGAACCAGACATGAAACAACAGACAGGTTCCAAATTGGGAAAGGAGTACATAAAGGCTGTATATTATTGCCCTACTTATTTAACTTATATGCAGAGTACATCATATGAAATGCTGGGCTGGATGAAGCACAAGCTGGAATCAAGATTTCCAGGAGAAATATCAATAACCTCAGATATGCAGATAACACCACCATTATGGCAGAAAGCAAAGAGGAACTAAAGAGTCTCTTGAGAAAAGTGAAAGAGGAGAGTGAAAAAGTTGGCTTAAAGCTCAACATACAAAAAACTAGGATCATGACATCTGGTCCCATCACTTTATGGCAAATAGATGGGGAGACAGTGACAGACTTTATTTTCTCCAGCTTCAGAATCACTGCAGATGGTGAGTACAGCCATGAAATTAAAAGACATTTGCTCCTTGGAAGAAAAGCTATGACCAACCTAGACAGCATATTAAAAAGCAAAGACATTACTTTGCTGACAAAGGTATGTCTAGTCAAAGCTGTGGTTTTTCCAGTAGCCATGTATGAATGTGAGAGTTGGACTATAAAGAAAGCTGAGTGCTGAAAAATTGATGCTTTTGAACTGTGATGTTGGACAAGACTCTTGAGAGTCCTTTAGACTGCAAGGAGATCCAACCAGTCCATCCTCAAGGAGATCAGTCCTGGGTGTTCATTGGAAGGACCGGTGCTAAAGCTGAAACTCCAATACTTTGGCCACCCGATGTGAAGAGCTGACTCATTTGAAAAGACCCACATGCTGGGAAAGATTGAAGGCAGGGGGAGAAGGGGACAACAGAGGATGAAATGGTTGGATGGCATCACCGACTCAATGGAGATGAGTCTGAGTAATATCTGGGAGTTGGTGATGGACAGGCAGGCCTGGCGTGCTGCAGACCATGGGGTCACAAAGAGTCAGACACGACTGAGCGACTGAATGGAACCGAGATAGACAGATACGCACATGCACACAGACACATGCATAGGGTTTGGATTTGAGAGCATGCTGTCCAAAGCCGCACTCTCCTTGGCCCTACACTAATTCACTGGGATGAGCTCCATTTTAAACGAGGGAGTTTAACAGGATATGGTGGGAGCTAGGATGGGGAGGGTGTGGGGGCAGGGTTCCCAAAACCCTGATGAAATCACTACTCACTATTCTCTCACTACATCCAGACAGTTACAGTTGTATCTCAGACTATCTGGTGATGTGGGTAAGGCTAGCAAGAAGCCAATTTACCAGGAGCTCCTTTTTGGCCTGCCCCTGTCTTACCAGGACATTGAACAGCTGAAGCTGGTACATTCTTTCCCCTCCTTTCTTCCCCAGACCCGTCCCTCTGAGGGGGTCCTGGTGAAGATACCGAGCATACAAGTTCAGACCAGATTTTTTAGGCTTTTTTAGACTGAACAGCATTAGAACTTGAGTAAGAAGCTTACACTTGTCAAATCAACCCCTTTGCTTGTCCTTATTATCAGTCATCAGCCCCTGAATGGTAGGACAGCCCAGCTGCACGGGCTGGAATTGGTCAGGGCTGCAGGTTTGGACTAGGTTCTTTGGCCCAAGCCAACATGCAAATGTATCATGGTCACAGGCTAGCACTTCAGATACATTTTCCAGTCCAAGCCTGTGGTCCATGGGGTAGCACAGAGTCAGACACAACTGACTGAACTGAACTGCACTGACCATTTTGTTGATGTCTTAATGAAATATTGGCTCTGACTTTATATAGCTTAAAGATCATATTTGTCTATATATATCTTTATTTTTAAGCCTATAACATACCTGGAAATAATGCCTGAATTCTGAATTACAATTACACACTACCATTTCTGAAATACATTCTTAAGGTGGTAATTAGAATTCAACCATACTTTCCCATAGAAGATCATCAAAACTAGATTGATTTAATGGGTGAACCAGTTAAGAGGAGTGAATATAGGGCATTCTTTCCAGTAGGTAAGCTGTGAGAATGAGAAAGAAGATAGCGGTGAAGGACACCACTGAGTTGACATGTTTACATGTTTATATATTGTGACATCGTTGAGGGTGGCTATCTAGAGGAGGAAAAGTATATTTGATGGGAGAAAATCCTGAAAGAGAAAGAAACAAATGTAGGAAGATGGATATGTCTTAAATGCTAATCTAAGATATATGGAAGGCTTCCCAGGTGGCTCAGTGGTGTGGTAAAAAAAAAAAAAAAAAATCCACCTGTCCATGCAGGAGACACAGGTTGGATCCCTGAATTGGGAAGATCCTCTGGAGAAATAAATGGCAACCCACTCTAGTATTCTTGCCTGGAAAATCCCATGGACAGAGGAGCCTGGTGGGCTACAGTCCATGGGGTCACAAAGAGTCAAACATGACTTAGTGATTAAATAACAGAAGCAAATATGTATGGAAGAGGGACATGATGGATACTAGATGCAAATAAAAGAAGGAGAGGAAGAAGTGGCTTGAGTGACTTCACACTCGATGACCTAATTTTCCTCTTGGAGGAGCAGAAAATGAGGTCAGCTGGTAAGAGTGAAGGGTAGCCAAGAAGCGTGGAATCTGGGGAAGAATGAAAAGGTTTGAGAGAGCTGAACTGTCAAGTGAAATGGAGAGGACTTGGTATCCAGAGGGTTTCCAAGCATCATGAGACATCCGTAGATTGATATTAACTCAGTCTTTCACAGTATCATGACTTCACATGATTATGGACAAGCAGTCTCTCCTAGGGCAATTCTGCTAAGGAACAGTGCTTGGTACATTGTTTATGGAAAAGGCCGTTGAGTAAGTCTTTAGGCTTTGCAGAACATATGGTCTATGCTACAAATACTCAGTTCTGCCATTTGAAAGCATCCATAGACAATACATGGGGCCTCCCTTGTAGCCCAGTCGGTAAAGAATCTGCCTGCAGTACAGGAGACCGGAGCTCGATCCCTGGGCTGGGAAGATCCCCTGGAGAAGGAAATGGCAACCCACTCCAGTATCCTTGCCTGGAAGATCTCATGGACACAGGAGCCTGGTGGGCTTTAGTCCATGAGGTCGCAAAGAGTCAGACAGGACTGAGCGACTAATACTTACTTACTTATAGACAGTATATAAATGAATGAACATGTACCTATCAAACTATTTGAAGGTTGAAGGTTTAGTTGCTAAGTCGTGTCTCTTTTGCGACCCCATGGGCTGTAGACCACCAGGACCCTCTGTCCATGGGATTCTCCAGGCAAGAATTCTGAAGCAGGTTGCCATTTCCTCCTCCAGGGGATCTTCCCAACCCAGGAATCAACTCAAGTCTCCTGCTCTTGGGCACTGGCAGGCAGATCGTTTGCCACTGAGCCACCAGGGAAGCCCCAGACTTTATCTACAGACACTGAAATATGAATTTCATATGATTTTTCATGTATTATTAAGTCTCCTTTGATTTGTTTTCACTCCTTTACAAATGTAAAAAGCATCCTATACTCACGGGTAATAACAAAACAGTGTGGGCAGGATTGTGCCCACAAGTCATAGATTGCTGATCAGCCTCAGGAATCTCACAGATGATATTCCTATTTCTTCACGCACTTCTACCTTCACAGGTATTTATTCACTATGCATTCTACCATTTCTCATTCAGTCTCATGGCTGAACTTTGAAGTGCAAGGTGTGTGCATTTACCTCCAACTGAAGATAAGATTTCTTGTTTACAGCAGGAAGAGACACTTTGTACCTGGAGTTCTGGGAGCAAGGATACCACTCATAGAAAAGAACTAAAAATCATACAGTGAGTTCAAGAGCCTTGAGAGAGTTCCTGGTCCATTGTGAGACTGCATTATAGCATTTCCACAACCCAGATAGAACACAAATACGCAGCCTGCATTTTCCTTCATCCTCAGCTATAAATCTCCACTCTTCAGAGCTATCTTCCTCCTTTTCAAAGTCAGTGGGCCAGGGGGTAGATTGGTGCAATGAGTCAACAAATAAAGTGTGAGAGATTCAGTTCCTTGTTAATGTTATAAAAATTGTAGGTAAGTAGGACTCTGGCATCAAGAGATTCTAGGACTGGAAAGAAACAGATTCCCCTCACACACATACTTTGTGCTCTTGTTCTATCCCCATAAAGGAAACAAGACCCTTTGGTCGACTTGCAGGCTCAGTGAAGACAGGAACGAGCAGCAACAGCTAATGCTGGCTCAGGTGGTGTAAGATGCGGGTACCACTTATGGAAATGATGGATGTTGCCAAATGGTAATTTTCTCTGTGTGATTGATCTGTGGCTTGATGTAATGGTTGAAGCTTTCATATTCAATCTTAAAGAAAAAATATCATGTTATCATAGAAATTTCTGATGACTGGGGTGGGGATGGAGACTGGGCTATTGCTTTGCTTTTGAAGATGACTCACTATGAAATAATAATGTTGATCTAAAACTCAAATCCACCAAACCATTAGAGGGCTGTATATATAATTTTATTAACGGAGAATTCCAAAGAAATTTGCTTGGCTTTTCAGTTGGCCCTGTAATCCTAGGTAGGAAACTGAAAGACTAGGGGCCACAGGTGGTGTTTTCACTGCTTCTTTTTTCATCTTTAGAAAATAAAACCAGGTTTGTCGAGCATACAGCTGGATAGTCAGATGATACTAAAGAAAAATAATGTTTGCTTTCTGTAGAAAGATGCCTATTTTCTCACAGAGGTGATTCCATGACAAGGGCAGAGAATATCTCATAATTCCCTGAAATACAATCATGGATTTGGCAGGAGACAACTCAACTTTACCAGAAGGGCTTTGAATTTAAATTTCAGGTGCAAAGGGGGCAATGAATTAGATGACACTATATTTTCAGAAGATAAGTGCAACCTAACAAAAAGTTGTAATAAAGGAAGTGCCTAGTAATTATCAGTAGAAAATCCTATGGCCACAGAAGTCTATATGACAATGTAGAGGAGTATTTGTAAAGCACAAAATGAATTTTAAAATTTACTGTAAAGACTTAAACTAAACTAATTTAACTGTCACCAAGACATGATGAAATAGTGGCCCTTATATAACAGTACAAGTGAGGAACTCACCCTAAAGTAGTATCTGGTAGAAGAGGAGGTAGAAAAAAACATTTTGCATTAAGAAAACATCAACATGAGAATAGCTATTTCATTATTATGGAGCCCATTACCAGTTCTGGGTTATGCTGAGAACTAGAAGAGGGTCCAGGACCAAATCAAATTGATGAAAACTATAGGAACTCTGAGCCTGGAAAAATAACACCAAAATCAGTCTAAAAAATGCATTCTCTGCAAAACTTGGTTTTAACTCCCTATCCTCACCCATGGTTAGATTGATCATGCCCTCCCACTTTGCTATGCTATCTTATACATCACACTAGTACACTGTTTTAACATTCTATTTTGTGGTCACATGTTAAACAGCCATCTCCCTACCTAGACATAGTTATGTCTTATTATTATTTTATTCCCTTAAACCAATTGTCAAGGACACTTGCAAAATGTAAGAAGGGACTAGGAAACAGACAAGTTGAAAGCAAGAAAGTGTTGAGTTTGTGCATCAAAACTGTGGGGAACATAAAGCATGGGTGAATCCAACAATAAATACTTTTTGGCTCTCTCCTTTGTGGCTAGAGCAGCCCACTGAATGTGGATGTAGGTAAAAGGGAGTAGGTAAGACAGGACATGAATTTATACACAAAATGGGTTCATAGAGAGAGAAGAAGTTGGAAATAGTATGTCACTGGAAAGGTAAGCTGAGGATTCTAACTTAGATAAATTTGGTATATGAAGACCAATGCATTTTTCATATGTTTCATAGACATGGTTTTAATGAGCAGTCATAGTCAAGAATCATTGAATAAGATGAATAAAGAATTCATAAAACTTCTGATTCTGTGTACAATAGTCATAATGGACTAATGTTCTACCTACTATAAATTTTAAAGCTGTATAAATTATAATAACATTTTTAAAGGCAATCAGAGAGCTACAGACATAAAGACTAGATAAACTCAACACCAAAAAGGAAAGACCATTCTCGGGGCCTTTCTGATCTTCTGTCTCCTCACCACCCCCACCTGTAACTGGGCTGGAAAACTGGGCTTGGTTCAGGCAGAACTTTATGCAAAAAAAAGAAGAATCAACAAAGCTTTTACCAGTAGTGTAAGGATGGAGTGAAACCTTCAGATACCTGAAATGTGTGGCTAGTTTTCACTATGAGATCTCTGCTGTGTCCTTGGGCTGCACAGGAAGCTGGAGCACTAGCCAAGTCAAACGAGGGGCAGTCCCGTGGTGCCTATGAATAAAACATCCTCCTCAAGGGTCATGATTCATTGCATAGATTTAATGTCTCATTGAACTTCACCACCCTCTCATCTATTTAATCTAATTCTTAAACATGGTTAATTTTATGTCAACTTGGCTGGTCCATAAAGCCCAGATATTTGTTCAAAATTCTGGATGATTCTATGGGGGTGTGTTTTAGGTAAGATTAGCATTTAAGTCAGTGGACTTTGACTAAAGCAGATTGCCCAAGTGGGCCTTATCCAATCAGCTGAAGATCAGACTAGGACAAAAAACTCACCTATTCCAAGCCAGAGGGAACACTGCAGGAGATGACCTCTGCACTGGAACTACAACACTGGCTCTTCTCTGAGTGTCTAATCTACCTGTGTTACTCAGGAGATCTTGGACATGCCAGCCTCCATAATTATATGAGTGAATTTCTTAAAATAATTCTTTGTCACATAAATATATACTCATATATTTCTATATATAGAAACACATCATATTATTTCTATTTCTCTGGAAAGCACTAACTATAGACATGTTAATTACAGTTATTTAAAATCTTATCTACTAAATCATATGTAGGTCTATTTCTATTGCCTTTTTTTTCTCTTGACTATCTTAACTATATCTTGACATATCTTGACTATATGCCCTCACTGTTTCACCATTATACATAATGTCAGAATTTTCTGCATAACAGAGGGAATAGAAAACTTCTCTGGAGGAAAATAAAATCTGAACTTTCTGTGGTTCCTTTATGTGCCATGCCAGATATTCAATACAAAGTCATAGAGTCAAGAAAACATGACTGATGATCAATAGAGAGAAGTTGGCAGAGAAACAGATCTACAGATGATACTTATATTGGCATTAGCAAACAAAGATTTTAAATAACTATGAGTAGTATGGTAAAGAAAATAAAGATTAAAGGGTAAATATAGATGGAAGAATTGAGAATTTTAACAAAGTATTTTGATCTATTAGAAAAATTTTACATGGAAATTCTAAGACTAAGACATTATATCCCAGATCATTAATACCGTTGATAAATTTAATGGTGTTTGGGCACAGAATCAGCAAATGGAATACAGACCAATAGAAAACATTCAAATTGAAGAACTTATGAGAAAGAGGAGTACCAGACAATATGCTACCATTTGGACATAAGAGGAGAGATATTCTATTTTTTCCAGGACTAAAATATCTTTGGCCATATACGCCAGACCAAAAACTAGTAACACAGCTAACTCCAGGGAGTAGGTTGCTGAAAGACAGAGAAGGGAAGCCATCTTTTGACTATTTTCATTGTGTTCCTTTTGAATTTTTACTCTGCTGTCTATTGAAGTAAAATTAATAAAGTAAAACTAATTTAAAAATCCGATGTGCTTTGTTAGAGGAGGAAAGGGACCCTTTAGAAAATTAAGAAGGGTTGGGCAATGAAAACATTAGGAGAGAAAATAAGCATGACAGTTTCATGGATGGAGGCTAATGTCACTCCCACACTGGTGTAGCACAGGTATGATATTTTGCTAAAACAAACTGGCAAACTGGCGCTGGTTCATTCGTCCATCCATTAATTCAACAAATATTTACCGGATGGCTATCATGTGCCAGACACGGTGTGAGACACCAAGAAGACAAGAGAGAGGCAGGTCTGGACTCCAGAGGGGAAACAGGCATCAAAAAGGCAGTTATAAGCATGGCAGGTATTTAAAGAGACAGAGATAAAAACAGTATGGGCACATACTGGAGCTCTGCCACACTACACCAGGCCCATGTGATATACTTCAGATTAATCTTGAAACATCTTTTTCTCTCAGAAAACAGAAAAAGTAGGGAGAAAGTTATATTTGGACAAAACAAAGTTATTAAGTGATTTAGAGGGCAGAGACTTTGCCCCTTATTTTTTTTTTTCATTTATTTTTATTAGTTGGAGGCTAATTACTTTACAATATTGTAGTGGTTTTTGTCATACATTGACATGAATCAGCCATGGATCTACATGTATTCCCCATCCTGATATATGGCACTCCCAGAACAAATGGGCAATGGCAGGCACAAAACCAGCATTTGTACAATAAATTAATCCATAAGAACACTTTAAAATATACACTTGAAAAAAACTCTAAATCCTTTATTACAAATGTACATTTTAGCTTTTTATGTGTTAAGTAGCTTTCGGATATGTGGAATGTTAATTGATGTCACAAGGCTGTCTCTGGTTAAAAAAAAAAATCCAGAAATTAAACGAAATATAATCTGGTGTATGGCAAACTACCTATTCAAACTATATGACAGAAGAACATTTAAATGACTCGCAATATACGTGTTCTATAAAGTGAAAAAGTGTGTTATAAGTCGGACATGGTATTCTCCATTTCTGTTCAGAAGACACAATAAATAAGTTTATGTTTGTACATGAGATACCAGTGATTAGTTCGAGTCCTGGAATGAGTTTTACTTTTCTTCTTTAATTATCTGTATATTCCTCAAGAAATATAAGGGACATCATCAATGAGTTATCGTAAGCATCTTTCATTTTTGAAATAACTGACCAAATGACTTACATAACCCAACATGTCTGTAACTGGGGGCTGAAGTGCTGTTCATCACAGTCCCAGAGAAGAACAGGGCCAAGCATCCTTCAGAGCCCTTTGTTAACTCACAGCCTGTGGGGTCTGGGGGTTTACTCTGAATGCTTACATTCCTCCTCTCCTTCCAGGGACATCCCTGTTGGCCAACCACCTCTGGAAATGTTAGAGGGTCTTATACATCGCCTGCACACAGTACAATCTGAATAGATAAATGAGTCAAGCAAAGGAAGAAATAAACAAAAGGAAGTGTGGAGTGTGGATCCCCTTCCTGCTGCCTTGGGCTTGCAGGCAGGACCACCAGCCTCTAGATGGTGAGGACCTGCAAGACAGGCAGTTCTGATCATCCCTTTACTGTAGGTTCAGTACCTTTCTGGTCATCATTCTGAGGACCACAAAAATCAGAAAAGAAGCAAAACATTTCCTATACTAATTGTGGATATTTGAGACTGAATCTAATTAGGTCATCCAGTGTCTTGCAAGTACCTAGACAAACACTGAAGGTTCTACCTCAAAGAAGCAAAAGACTTAAAAAGATATAGATAGATAGATGGATGGATAGATAGATCATAGATGGATAGATAGATAATAGAGAGATGATAGATCATAGATAGAGAGGTGTATAGATGGATAATAGATGTAAGATAAATGATGGATGATAGATGATGGATGGATAGATAGAAAGATGATACATAGATGATGGATGGATGGAAAAATAGATGATAGATAGGTGGATAGATAGATGATAGATATAGACAACAGATGTTAAATAAATACTAGAAAGTTAATTCATACTAGATAGATAGATGATAGATGGCTGATAGATACACAAATACACACAGACATACATGCATAGGGTCTGGATTTGAGAGCACGCTGTCCAAAGTTGCACTCTCCTTTGCCCTAGACTAATTCACTGGGATGAGCTCCATTGGAAACCAGGGAATTAAGGGGGATATGGTGGGAGCTGGGATGGGGAGGGTGTGGGGGCAGGGTTCCTGAAACCCTGCTAAAATCACTACTCACTATTCTCTCACTACATCCAGACAGTTAAAGTTGAATCTCAGGCCATCTGGTGATACAGGTAAGGCTAGCAAGAGGCCAATTAGAGCTTTCCCCAAATTATCAGGAGCTCCTTTTTGGCCTGCCCCTGTCTCACCAGGACATTGAACAGCTAAAGCTGGTACGTTCTTTCCCCTCCTCTCTTCCCCAGACCTGTCCTTCTGAGGCGGTCCTAGTTCAGACACCTAGCATACATGTTTGGACCAGATTTTTTAGGCTTCTGGACCGAACAGCATTAAAACTTGAACAAGAAGCTTACACTTGTCAAATTAACCCCATTCCAGGTCACTTGCCCTTATTATCAGCCATCAGCCCCAGAATGGTAGGAAAGCCCAGCTGGATGGGCTGGAATTGGTCAAGGCGGCAGGTTTGGACTAGGCTCTTTGGCCCAAACCGACATGTAAATGTTATCAGGTTCACAGGCGAGCATTTCAGATACCTTTTCCAGTCTAAGCCTCACATTCCAATGACTTCTATGGGTATCTGGACTCTTACACAGCATACACAGGTACTGACTGGTCCCAAGAGTCACTTCTCTCATCCCTCAGGACCAGGCGAGTCAGAGCGGAGGCCCTTGGGGACCAGCCACCCCTCTGCCTGGATGCCGATCCTGCTGTGCCTTCCCCAGCCTCCCCTGGATGGAGGGGCTAGAGAGCAGAGCACTCTGTTCTGGAAGAGGATCTGCCGGTGCCAGACAGAGCAAGGCCTTTGAACAGCGACAGACAAGAGACGAGGCACAGCCGATTTAATGTGCTCTGATTCCCTCCTGTAAAGACGGGGAAATTATCTGCTTGCCTCGAATATCTTCATTAAAAATGCATTTAAGCTGTGAAGCTCTACGAAGGAGAGACCTGTAATACATGAAAGATTAGCCCCAGATTGCTGATTGGGCTATTTTACATCATTATGGTAATTAAGCTCGCGGGGCTGTTGTGCTGACTTCAACACTTTCCTTCACTTGCCTTTGTCTCCAATTCAAGGTATTTTCCCCTCTTTCCATCTTACAGTTTTCCAGCTTTCCTCCTCTCCTCCTTCTTTCCCCCTCCCTAAGCCTCTCCTGAGAGCTAGACTGGTCCAGCCTCACGCGTATGCCTCTGACTTCAACCTAATGCAACCTTCTATGGCTTCTCTGCCAACTTCATCCTGACTCTGCACAGAGAAAAAGGAAGACATTAATGGTAATTACAAGGTGTGGGTGGGTATTGCAGCTCTCTATCTGATTGTCAGTGAAACCAAATAAAAACGGAACGTAATCAGCCAATTATTAGAACGCAGAGTAAACACATGGAGATGTCTCTGTTATTTGCCTTTTCTTGCTTACTTTCCATCCTCAGGTGGGCAAGCCTGGCTCAGGGCAGGAATACAGACCCTGGGATAGGAGTCTGTGTAGACCCCAGGGACTCTGACCTGCCCAGGCAGCACAGATGGTGGGCAAGCCTGGCTCAGGGCAGGAATACAGACCCTGGGATAGGAGTCTGTGTAGACCCCAGGGACTCTGACCTGCCCAGGCAGCACAGATGGTGGGCAGGGTGTGGAAGGTCGGGAGAGCCAGTTCACAGGTGCCCAGCCCGAGGACCCCTCTGCCTTCCAAGAACTCAGGATCACCCCTACCCTTGCTCCTGTCACCTGCTGGAGTCATGGGTACCCCTGAATTTCCCCACTGCATGAACAGGCTCCATATTTCTTCTTGCTTTGTGTAAATACCTTGGACAGCTTCTTGCAATGAATGGGACTCTGATCTTGTGGACACCAAAAAGATTTGGAGAAATCAGGTCTCTCCAAGGCGGCAGATGGATTACGAGGAGAAAGAAGAAAAAGACTTCTCATCTGTGATGGAGAGTGGGCTGGTTCAAAGGCAATTCCCAGGGCCCGGCCAGTCACCTCCACTGCCTGGTGATCCCCAGTCCCAGGGGCAGAGTGAAACACACAGAAACCAGATGCAAGCCCTTCTTCCCTAATGCCACTGTGTCAGCAGCTGAGATTTTTAGTAACAGAAGTACAGCATGTGTGTGATCCCACTCAGGCGTGGGTCTCACCCATCAACAGCTGAATGGTGCTCCGGGAGGCAGCAGAGAGGTGCAGGGCGCAGCTCTGTCACCAAGGAGACCGTTTCTACCCCCACCTCCCCAGCCCCCGTCCACGTTCCCAGCCCGGGGACCTTCTGTAGCTCAGTTCAGTTCTCCAAGTCCCAGTTGCCTCATTTGTCAATGAAGACTGTAAGAGTATCCATCTCATGAATTTGAAAGGATTAAATGAAATAATGCATGCCGACTGCGCCTAGTGAATATTCATTATCACTGTACCACAATGTATGTAAGTTGTCGGCTTTTAATCTCTGCATGTATTTCCTCATAGATGATAGGCCTTGTCGATGATCTTGAGAGAACACCCTGTCTGATTTTTAGGACTTGAAGGGCACCCAGCTCTGCCTGGTCATCCTTCTTCGTTTCTCTAGTCTGTTCATTCATTCGCTCACCCGGTCTCCACCCGTTTTTCTTCCTGGGTTCCCCAAACTTCACACCTCCCACACACCCTGCAGCCTCTCCCCACCCAGCAGACCCTCAACTTCGGAACCTGCTGAGAACACAGGAGCAACTGACTTGGGGATCAACCTTTTCTTCCCTTCAGTGTATTTATGAAACTCTGAACACCCATCCCCAAGCTCGCTTCCTTCCACTTCTTTTTTTTAAATTATGAAAGTATAACACATTTACAGGAGATATGGTCCCCTCCACTTCTTAAAAACAACATCATGTCTCAGCCATTCAGTGGCCAACACCTCCTTCCTAGATTCCTACCAGCTAGATGCCCTAGGTTCCAACCCCTTTGCCTGCTGCTCAAGGTCTTCATGACATGGTCACCATCCTTCTGCATCATCCATAAGCTTCTCTCCGAGATCATCACTGTCAGCACCCAAACACTACCTAGGATGTCTCACCTTACAAAGAAGCCAGCAGAACAAAGGCTCTCCCTTCACCCCCTGGCTCACTCCCTTTCCGCCTCATTTCTTCGCTCTGTCACTGCAAAACTTCACAATGTTATACACTCCTCAAAAGGTGCAAAGTGAAAGTACCAGTTGCTCAGTTGTGTCTGACTTTTTGTGACCCCGTGGACTATTGTCAGCCAGGCTTATCTGTCCATGGGATTCTCCAGGTAAGAATACTAGAGTGCGTAACCATTCCCTTCTCCAGGAGATCTTCCCAACTCAGAGATCGAACCCTGGTCTCCTGCATTGCAGGCAGATTCTTTACTGTCTGAGCCACCAGGAAAGCCTTAATATACACTCCTAGTCTTCACTTACTCAATCCATTTTCTCCTGAACGCACTTCATCAGGCTTTCATCTTGACTACTCCTCTGATATCACCCTTCGAGGTCTCAGATAACCTCCATTTTGTTGAATCTGGTCCATGATGGGTGAGTAGCATCCCCCACACACGATCACTGTCTTCTTGAAAAGTGCCCTCTGTTTCCTGTGACACTTGGTTATGCCTGACTCACAGGTCCTACTCTGTATCCTTCTGCTTGACACTAATTGTTGTAGCATCTTAGGATTAAGTCTTGAAGTTCTCCTCTACCTGCACCCTCCCCTTCGTGACCTCATCAGTAGACATCCTGAACGCAGGAGACCCCAACTTAATTTTCAGCCAGGATGCTGACCACTCGCTGGACCTCCCCATTTTATGTCTAATAGGAAGCGCCAGTTTTATCTCAAGATTTGCTCTCTGCACCATCACCCCTGCCCCTCATGGCCCCTCCCAGAAGAGCTAGTCCTCTTTCTCTGGCTTTCACTTTCTCATGGAACACAACAACCATTCATGTAGCTGTTCTGGCTAAAACCTAGTCATCACCCTCGACTGTTCTATTTTCTGACATCTAATCATAAGCTGTCTGCCCATTCTGGTTCCAACACATATCTAGAATCTGACCACTTTACTCCATCCTCTCTGCTGCCATTCCCGGGCCAAGTCACTCTTGGGTCTGCCTTGAACACTGGAATGGGACCATCATCCTCACCACTCTACCCCCCTCCATGCATACATCCCCTACCCAGTGTCTCCTTTCTGATCTGAAAATCAGAGAGCACCTGCCCTCAGAATATCTTCCAATGGCTTTAAATGTCAACTGGGGGGGTGGGCAGGGGAGGGAATCAAGCATGTTTCTATGTTTGCCGAGTCTCTCTCAAGCCCCGCTGCTCACAGTGGCCCAGGTGGCCGCACCCACCTAAAGCACTTTCTCATCCCTGTATAGGAAGTCTCCTCCTGGAGAGCTCTGCATAGGAGGATGCTCTGTCTTCCAGGTCTCAAATCAGAGAGGGCTACTCAGATACATCATCTAAAGATATTGTCCACCTACCCCCCAGACTCTGTCATACTGCTATCATTTCCATTCTTTGTTGTTTTATCATTGACTTCACCTCTTAAATTATTTATACACTTGGTTATCATCTGTGACCCCTTTAGACCCTGAGCCCCATAACAGTAGTCACCAGCCTGTTCTATCCATCTGCATAACCCTAACAATTTTAAAAGTACCTAGTGTACAGTCTAATTTAAAACATATTGATTTATTTAATGAATGAATCCATTGCTTAGAGTCTAACATTATGACTATAGATGAGCCTCCAGTTACCATGATATATAAGGATGCCTATAGCCCATTCTCAACAACGCCCATCGTACGTGCCTTCAAGACCCTCTCCTTCATCCTTCCCTCATCGGTGCTCCTACTCATGACCAGCACAGACCTGGATTTAAATCCTACCTTCTCCACCTGATGGGTCTTATTGGACATGTTTCAACCTGTGCAGGCCTCCATTTCCTCAACAGCAAAATGAGAGAATAGCTCCTATTTTTGAAAAACAACCATGAAGGTTAATGAGATAAAGTTCCTGGAGTAACCAGGCCTGGCACATTTCCACTCTCAGTAAATGGCCATTCCTTTCTTCTGTCCTCGTATGTGAGTCCGGCTCGCCCTTGGGGAAGCGGGGGGGCGGGGGGTGGTGGAAAAAAGCAAGTCTAATTAAGCAAATTTACACCAATGTGTGAATGACTCTTAGCCCTTCAGCCATCCCAGAGGATGGCTTATTAACCTAAATGCATTACTAATTGGTAGAATCTCTGTTAGTTTAATAGAAGGAAGGCAACTTTCAGGCAGAGAAGGGCCTATGCCTTTGGGCTAGGATGTTGAGCCAAGGGGTCTCCTCCCAGGGACTGTTCTTGCTCTTCATGTGACTTGGGTTATTTCCACCCCACCTTTGTCCAAAATGAACCACCAGCTCTGGGAGCATTCGGGTTCTTTGTTTGCTGGTTTTATTCTTAGGGTATTTTTCCAACCTCTCAGTAGGAAGTTTTCCACAAACGCCCGGAGATGTGACTGCGTTTCATCTGGAGCAGCTCCATGGGGTGTAAACCTGTCTCCTTCTGGGCACAGTAGGTGTAGATGTAGGTGATAGATGGGCAATTAGATACCCAGGTGTGCTTTCTGTGTGCCTGCACACGCTTAAATATGCATGATTGTCTGTCACACCGACCATCTGAAATCTCAATACAAGACAAGCTCTTTGGGGCCTGGAAACTATGAAAAATGCATTTGAAAGGGCAAGTTTTTTATGACAATTGTCATTAACGACTTTATTTTCAAACACATTTCACAGCACGTTTCATTCCAGGAAGGGTTTCTGATCTTCTGAACTTCTAGTCTACCAGACTGAGTGGTGTGGTGACTGTTTCCTTTGAACACAGGTAGCAAACGACCCCCGGAGAATGGCAACCATGAAGAGAAAATGCAGGACTAGGGGAAATACAGAGGCAGCTGTGCTGACTTCTACAGAAACCAACAGCCACGTGACCTTTGTCTTGGGATTATTGAAAAGAGTAGAAAAGGCAAGTTTATGAAGCATGGCCAGAGCACTTCCCCATTTGGAGAAGTGTCCATTTGTCTAGTAAGAAGATATTTCTCTTGATTGATCTCTTACTGTATTATTTCCACAGAATTTATCTTACTCAGGCCTCATTTTTCTGAGTTTTGGTTACAGATAAGAAGGTCAACAACCATAGGAAAAGTGGGATTTGAGGCTGCTGTTTAGTCACTGACTAAACTCTTTAGTCAGTGACTAAACCATGCCCGACTCTTTGCGACCCCATGGACTGTAGCCCATCAGGCTCCTCTGTCCACGGGATTTCCCAGGCAAGAATATTGGAGTGGGTTGCCATGTCTTTCTCCAGGGGATCTTCCTAACCCAGGGATTGAACCCACATCTCTTTCACTGCAGGTGGATACTTTACTATCTGAGCCACCAGGGAAGCCTGGTATTTGTGATTGCTCTTTCTCTAATAAGACGTAGGGGAGAGAAGATTCCCTTGTATGAACACAAAGAAGACTTATCTGAATACTTTTAGAAACAATAAATAGCCTTTGCCAGGAATCACTATGCTTGAAGCTGGAGTTCCTAGGAAGCCGTCGAGGCCAAAAAAGGATAAAGACAGAGTAAACCAGTGAGTCTCCAAATATTGATCTATTCAGCATCAGATTCCTCTTAACACTCTGCAACTTAATTTAAAACAAACTTTTTCTTGTTTCACTTTTATATCCTTTTTAAGGATGGAACATTACATTTTAAAGTTCCAAGAGCCATCAAGAGAATAAGATGAGCCACACATAAAATATTTACAAAAGATATCTGATAAAGTATCACTTTCCAAAAGACAGAAACGACTTGTAAAACTCAACAATGAGAAATGAACAAGCCAATTAAAACTGGGCAAAAGATCAGACTGCTCATCAAATATGATATACAGATGGCAAATAAGAATATGAAAAGATGCTCAGCATCATTTCTCATTAGGGGACTGCAAATTAAGACAAGGAGATAACACTGCACACCTATTACAATCACTAAAATCCAGAATGCTGACAGCACTAAACACTGACAAGGACGTGTAGCAGCAGCTCTCATTCATCGCTGGTGGGAATGCAAAATGGCACAGCCACTCTGGAAGACAGTCTGGCAGTCTTGCACAAAACTAAGCTTACTCTTCCCATATGATCTAGTAATTGTACTTTTTGGTACTTGCCCAAATGAGTTGAAAAGTTATGTCCACACAAAAACCTGCACACATTGTTTATATCAGCTTTATTCATAACTGCCAAAACTTGGAGGCAATCAAATGTTCTTCAATAGCTGACTGGATAAATAAAATGATATCTCCATAAAACAGCATATTATTCAGTGCTAAAAAGAAATGAGCTGTCACGCCTCATCTGAAAAGGCTACATGCTGTACAATTTCCACTGTAACACATTCTGGAAAAGGCAAAATTATGGAGATGGTAAAAAGATCAGTGGTTGCCAGGGACTGGGGTAGGGAAGGTTGAACGGGTGGATTGTCTGGCATTTTTAGGGCAGGGAACCCAGGCTGTGTGATATATTGGGTTGGCCAAAAAATTCGTTTGGGTTTTTCTGTACAATGTATGGAAAAACCCAAACAAACTTTTTTGGCCAACCCAATATATTTCTGGATACACGTCCTTATTCATTTGTTAAAATCCGCGGAATGTACAATGCAAAGCATGAACCCTAAGGTAAACCTGGATGTCCTGCTAATAATGTGTTGACACAGGCAAACCTAAAACTGCTCTAAAATATAATCTCTGTTCATTAAAAAAAAGTTCTATGATCAAGAAAATGAAATTATTGTACTATTTACTGAAAAGAACAAGTGAAATTCCTCTATTGTTTATCAGTTCTTCCTCATGTCATGTGGCAGTTTTAGACAAAATTATCTAGGCTGGAAAAATTCTGTCTTGTCCCCAAAGAAAGCACATGTTCACTTTGACACTATCTAGAATATCTGGTTATTTACTGCTGACCAACTGTTCAGTGGATTTCCTAACAAATGACTCAGTAGGCCAGAAGAGCTGAGCAGGGAACCAGATTTCAGTGGCCAGCCAAATGCTGGACACTAGGCCAGATGCGGTGCAGGTAAGGCGACCTTGCCTCCACAAGGGGAAGGGGAGGAAGGGGCAAACTGGGAGACTGGGACCCACACACCTACTCTACCGCATGTAAACCAGATGGCGAGAGAGAAGCTGCTCTGCAGGGAGCTCAGTATTGCGCTCTGTGATGATCAACAGGGGTGGGGTGGAGGTGGGGCGTGGGGAGGAGGCTCAAGAAGGAGGGGAGGTGTACATATTTACTTTCAGCTGATTTATGTTGTTGTACAGCTGAAACTAACACAGAACTGTCAATTATACTCCACTAATAATAATAATAAAAACTACCCTGTGAAGACCACCCATCTTTAAAACCAGGGAAATAGAGGAACAGGGAGTTTAAATAACTCGCCCAACAGCACAGCAAGAATTGGGATGATTGAAATTAAAAATCCAGATTAACGCAACTTCAAAACTCAGCTATGTTCATCACAAGATTTTAGTTTGGATGGTTATGTGTTTCAGTTTTCCAAGAATCAGGTCAAGCGATGCCTGCTCCTGTTACCCTGAGTATAACTTGGTGTTTCTGGAGGGGTCCCATTAGCCCCAAAGGGGAATTACACTAAACTGCACAGATGAAAAGTCTGTTTAAAAATAACAGCAGCTGAAACTATTACACATAGAACAGCCCTAGCGTATAGCACAGAGGACTATATTCAACATCCTGAGATAAACCATAATGGAAAGGAATATAAATGAGAATGTGTAGGACTTCCCTGGTGGTATGGTGGATAACAATCCACCTGCCAATGCAGGGGTCACGGGTTCAATCCCCGGTCCAGGAAGATTTACCATGCCGCAGAGAAGCTAAGTCTGTGCTCCACGACTACTGAGCCCATGCTCCAGAGCCCGCGAGCCACAACTACGGAGCCCATGTGCTGCAACTACTGCGGTCTATGTGCCTAGAGCCTGTGCTCCATAATAAGCGAAGCCACTGCAATGAGAAGCCCAGGTACCACAATGAAGAGTAGCCCTCACTCACTGCAACTAGAGAAAGCCCATGCACCAACGAAGACCCAGGGCAGCCAAATATTAATTAATTAAAAAAAGATTGTGTGTGTGTGTGTGTATGTATATATAAATAACTGAATCACTTTGGTGCACAGTAGAAATTAATACAGCATTGTAAAGCAACTATGTTAGTGTCAGTTGCTCAGCTGTGTCCAGCTCTTTGTGACTGTAGCCTGCAAGGCTCCTCTGTCCATGGGATTCTCCAGGCAAGAATACTGGAGTGGGTTGCTGTTCCCTTCTCCAGGGCATCTTCCCGACCCAGGGAACCAAACCCAGGTCTTCTGCATTGCAAGAAGATTCTTTACTATCTGAGTCACTGGGTAAAGCAACTATACTCGAATGAAAAAAAATGAAATAAAATAACAGCAGCTGGTCTATCCTGGGTGCTCATCGTGTGCTACACGTAGATTAGTTCATCTAACCCTCACTCAGACCCTCTGAGACAGATGGGATTGTTGTCTCTACTGGGCAGATAAGGAAACTGAAGCTAAACGAGGATCGTTGAACAAAGTTCAAGTGTCTAGTAAGGGTTAGACAGTCCAATGCAAAGTCCAATGATAGGGTAGATGTGTAGTAAATGGTGGCTTTTATTATGAATAAATGAGTAAATATTACTGAAAGCATCAGTAAATGAATGAGAGAGAAGCAGAATAAGCCCAGAAAAAAAGCACAAGACTGGAAACTTACATACAGAAGAGCTGCTCTGGGGACTTCCCTGGTGATCCAGTTGCTAAGACTGCACTACCAATGCAGGGGCCCCAGGTCCAATCCCTGGACAGGGAACTAGATCCCACATGCTGCAACTAAGGGTTTGCATGCCGCAGCTAAAGATGCCACAAGCCCCAGGGAAGACTGAGACTCCTGTGTGCTGCAACTAAGACCTGGCACAGCCAAATAAATAAATAAGTAAATATATATATATATATATATATATATATTTTTTTTTTTTTTTTAAATAAACAAACCCAAAACAAGAACTACCCTGGGAAGACGGTCTTTGAGAAGCCTCTGCTCTGCCTGGTTGACTAGTTCCTAAGAAGAAACTAAAAGACCAGAGATACGACTATCTTGGACCCTGCTGTCTAGTGATGGTCAACGCTCAGAGCCTTACAGCTCACTCCTCGTGTGGTCCTTCACGCCTGCCTGGCACAGACCTCCCTGTCTGGTATCAGAGCTCATAAACTGCTTTGTTCTCACGTAATTCTCATAAATGCTTTAAATTCCTGCCTTCTGGGTCCTTACCTGTCTTCACCCATTAATGTTAACTATGTATTGATAATATATATTGAATAGTAACTATAATATTAACCGTGTATTGATAATCCAGACTTCAGTCCAAGCAATATAGATAGAGAAAGAAAACATTCTATTGACATATATAATACTATATAGCACAAGTGTCCCTGGTGGCTCAGTGGAAAAGAATCTGCCTGCAATGCAGGAGACTCGGGTTTGATCCCTGCGTTGGGAAGATCCCCTGGAGAAGGAAATGGCAAACCACTCCAGTATTCTTGCCTGGGAAATCCCATGGACAGAGGAGTCTGGTAGGCGACTGTTCATCGAGTTGCAGGAGTCAGACGGGACTCAGCAAATACACAACAGCATAGCACAGGGAACTCTACTCAGCTTTCTGTGGTGATCTAACTGGGAAGGAAATTCAGATAAGAAGGGATATACATAAATATATAGCTGATTGACTTTGTTGTATAGCAGAAACTAACACATTGAGAACCAACTATACACCAATAAAAATTAGTTAAAATGAACAACAAAGAAAACAAAATGAAAGAAAACATCTGCAAGAGCTCAGTGACTCTGGAGATGTCAGGGTGTGTGTTGCCTCTGGTCTGAAATAGCAGAAGAGGATGTATCGAACCCCTTTAGCCTGGGATATGCTACTTTCGTAAGCATATGCTGCATTTATACGGCCCGTGCACTGCTCCTCCTCTTCATTCACTAATTTAGCCTGTGTAATGCTCTCCATCAATTGCCCATAAAGCTACTGCACATCTGGTGTTCTTTCCAATTACTGCAGGGACGGCCTGAACTTTGCAAACTCCTCTGAGCTTTTAGCCTTCCCCAAGCGGTAAGTGATTTGTAATTTCATCTCAACAGATTCATAAAGCTGGTTTGGACTCTCTTATCTACTTAACTGGAGTCACCTCTACCTTGACCTATGAGATTGGGACTGGAGACCACGTGAAGTCCCAGACAGGAGCCTTGATTTGTTTAACCAGCTCTCAGCTTGAGCCATTCCTGCACTTGGCATGGTCTGCCCTGGAGTGCCTGTTCATCAAGACCCATTCAGAAAGCCTCACTTTATCAACATTCCCTGGAGGTAGGCTCTTCACTCAAAGCACATAAGGATCCAAGGTCATGATGACCTATTACAGAGGATGCCAGCGGGTGCTGGCTCATGGGTGGAACCCAGAGTGATTTCCTAGCAGATCCCCTGGAGAAGGGAATGACTATCTACTCCAAAGAGTCGGACACAACTGAGTGACTAAGCACATCAGTATTCTTGCCTGGAGAATTTCAAGGACTAAGGAGCCTGGTGGGCTACAGTCCATGGGGTTGCAAAGAGTCAAACATGACTGAGCAATTCACACTTTCACTGGGCTTCCCAGGTAGCACTAGTGGAAAAGAACCCACCTGCCAATGAAGGAGAGAAAAGATGCAGGTTCATTCCCTGGGTCAGGAAGATCCCCAGGAGAAGGGCATGACAACCCACTCCAGTATTCTTGCCTGGAGAATCCCATGGACAGAGGAGCCTGGTGGACTACAGTCCATGGGGTCGCAAAGAGTCGGATAGTACTAAAGCGACTTAGCACATGTTTGTAGAGCATGACCCTTGAGAAACAGAAGGTGGGCGTTACCTTCCTTTGATGGATCTTTCTCTCCACCTTTTCCCCGAAATTACACAGGAGTCTTGCCTTCCTAACGACAGGAGCTGCACATGGACATTATCTTCTAAGTGAAGAGTGGAAATGAGTTTTAATTTAAAACTACAAGAGGATACCTCTCTGTAAACCCAGCAATCTTGATATTCAGCAGTATTGGTGAAAAGAAAGTGCAGAGGAAGCATAACTAAATTCAATAGTTTTGATGCAATAGGATATATTTAGAATAAGTCTGTGTGAGGCAAGGTCTCTTTAAGTTCAGAATCAAATTTATCCCACCTGCATTTTTTTTTTTTTTTATCATCGAGCTGCAGTCATAGACTCAGATAATGAAGGCTTAATTTTGCTCGCTGACTCGTGTATTCCAGTATCATAAACCCGCCTTACTACATGTACATGAACGCAATTGGGCAAATCACAGCAATTACACTCGGCATTAAAAAAAAAAAATTACACAAAATACAAGAGGAAATTTCGAAAGCACAAGGTTAATACACCTCACTATCGCCCAGTGAACAGAGGTCCGAACCCCAAACAACAAACTGGTGTTTCGATGCTCACTTAGCAGACAATGGAAGGCGGTGATTCAACACTCTTGGAAGAAAGCAGATAGAAATGATTTTCAGTCAAAGGGGAATAATCTACATTCATAAGCCCACAGGTGATGAGGCACTTGCTCCATCACGGGCGGATGGGAACTGCTATTTTCAGCCACATTAATGCAGCTGTGTCAGTCTGTAGGTGAATCAGTCCTGCTTCATCAGACACATCAACAGCCAGCATCGGAACTGCCATTTTCCGTCGACTTAGACATATTTTCTTAATTGCCATCTTTAAATAGATGCTGTTCCTCCTACCTCTCCCAAACCATCCATCATCATTGGTAATAGGGCCAGAAATGACCAGTCTAGTCATTTTCTCTTGACCTTCTCTCCTGACTCCCCCTCCCCGCAACATCCCCCCACAACCATTCCCTCTCTGCACCCCGCCCTTCACATTTTCAACACTTCAGAGTCAGGCTGTCAAATCTGTGTAGGTACCAGGAGCCCTTTACAAACCTTGTGGCAATGAAGACCTTCACTGCCATTTTTCTTTTTCATCCTGTCCTATAAAATATGGTCACCAGACAGCAACTGTTTTGTCTCCAAGTGCACCTGCTGTCTGCCCTCTTCATTTTCCTTCCTTACTTCTGCTATCGCTTGTCTCCATTCAAGAAGCAGCCTTGCCACCATCCTTCCCACTACACTCACCTCTCCTGCGGGACCCTGACAGCAAGACAACAGTGTTTCAAAGAATGACCACGGATCTGGTGGTCCTGCGGAACCAGAACCTCCTTCAGCAAGGCTCTAAGTAGCTAAAGAATCCCTAGTCCCACGCACTAACTCTACCACCCTCAGCCTCATCAAAAGGCAATTAAGCATTTAATTGCATGTTCATTGCCAACCTCTTCTTAGCTTGTGATGAAAAAAAAAAAAAAGATCATACTACGTTAAGTTCCACAAAGGACAATTCAAAATAAAGGAAGGGAAAATCAAACCACATTCCTTAAAGCTGGAAGCCCAAACTTCAAACCATAGCTGGAAGAGATTCAGCCCATGTGAAAAAGTAACGTCTGGCTGAATTCTTTATCCCTGTCAAAGAATAGATACCCTTCATTTATAGACAATTATTCTGTCCATAGAGACCATGAGCAGGCTTCAGGCAATATTTGTTAACTTCCTGAAATAATATGCAACTTACATCTGCATACACACACAAATATAACATCATATATATATACATATATGTATATGTATGTGTACACACACACTTCTATAAATTGTCATTAATCAGATTATCAAAGGAATCAACACTTTAAAAAATTCAAACAAATCGCTGAGAATCAGTGATTCATATCTATTCCTTCATGACTGGTTTTAACAATTTGTAATGAATGTGTATGTGTTAGTCGCTCAGTTGTGTCTGACTCCTTGCAACCCCATGGATTGTAGCCCACCAGGCGCCTCTGTCCATGAAATCCTCCAGGCAAGAAAACTGGAGTAGGTTGCCATTTCCTAGATCAGGGGGTCTTCCTGCCCCAGGGGTCAAACCCAGGTCCCCTACATTGTATGCAGATTCTTTACCATCTGACCTACAGGGAAGTCCTGTAATGAATAGGACTTTTAAATATTTAAAGGCAATCCTATAAAAGTATTTAGGATGACCTATAGTTTGGAGAAGAAAAGGATCTAATCCAAAAATAAATGAAGACTATAAGGCAAATTTGTCTATTAACCCTGGCACAATCAACAATTTGGAACAAGAGAGAGCTGCTAATTCTTGACCTATTGTTGCCTTGCTTCCAGATCACTTTTGACTAAAATTAGGAGATTTAATGAATTGTTATTTTATGTTTCTAGGTCATTAATTCCTAGATCCCTCTTCTGAGAAGTTACCTGATATTGGGTTACATTCCATTCAATGAACAATAGGGCTTCTTCATAAATAGGCAAAAGATGAGAAGAAGATACTGAAAGTCACAGAGAGATCCAAATGCCTTTGGGTCTGCAGCATTCAACCTTAACTTTTTCCTTTCTGAGAAATCACATGTGAGGAAAAAACTCGGGGTCAGTCAATTGCTAAGTAAACTCTAAGTCCCACCTAAAGCTGTCCAGAACCTCTGTACTAGTTTCCCAAGGCTGTTATAGCAAAGTACCATAGCCCAGGGGCTCCAAGCAATAGAGGCTGACCTTTTCAAAGTTCTGGAGACTAGAAGTCTGAAAGCGAGGTTTCAGCAGGACCTTGCACCCTCTGAAGCATCCTGGGGAGGGCCTTTATTTGCCTTCTCCAGTTTCTGGACGCTCTAACCATTCTCTGGCTGTGGCAGCAAACTTCCCATCTCCTCCTCTGTCTTGTTGGAGTCTGCTGGGTGTGTGTCTCCATACCCTGTCCCCTCTCTCTGTGTCTGTGCTGAGAATTAGTCCTTTTCTATGAGCACCAGTCGTTTTGGACTAGAACACACCCTCGAGAAGGCTGAGAGCAGAAAACTTGATGCCTTCAAATAGTGGTGTTGAAGAAGACTCTTGAGAGTCCCTTGGACAGCAAGGAGGTCAAATCAGTCAATCCTAAAGGAAATCGATCCTGCATATTTTGGAAGGACGGATGCCGAAGCTGAAGCTCCAGTACTTTGGCCACCTGAGGCAAAGAGCTGACTCACTGAAGAGACCCTGATGCTGAGAAAGATTGAAGGCAGGAGAAGGGGACAACAGAGGATGAGATGGTTGGATAGCATCAACAACTCAATGGACATGAGTTTGAGTAACTCCAGGAGATAGTCAAGGATGGGGAAGCCTGGTGTGCTGCAGTCCATGGGGGTCACAAAGAGTCAGACATGACTGAGTGACTGAACACCACCACCCTAGTGACCTCATCTTAGCTTGATAACAGCTCTAAAGGCCTTATTTCCAAATCAGGTCACATTCACAGGGAAAAGTGGTGAGGACTTCAACATATTTTGCCGGGAGGGCAGGATGCAATTCAACCCATAACATCTTATCAGCTTGAAATTTTATGGGTGCAATGACATTAACAGTAAAAAGAGAAACCAGAAGTGGAAAGATACTATAGGGACGTTGGTAATTACAAGAAGAGGTCAATTAGCCATTTCAGGCAGTCTCCTGGCTGGCAGCTCTTGCACCGAGGACAACCAGAGAGCAACCACCTTTCCAGAGCCAGAGCATCTGGGCTTCAGGATCATAACATCAGTTATATCAGCTCTACCAAAGATGATCAGGCTGTGAAGGACCACTTCATGCACACCTGACTGACAGAAGATGGATTTATAAAATGGCATGACAGTATCTGGGCTTCCCTGGTGGCTCAGATGGTAAAGAATTTGCAATGTGGAAGATCCAGGTTCAATCCATGGGTGGGGAAGATCCCCCAGAGAAGGGAATGGCAATCCACTCCAGTATTCTTGCCTGGACAATTCCATGGACACAGGAGCCTGGTGGGCTACAGTCCATGGGGTCCCAAAGAGTCAGATACGACTGAGCGACTAATATGACAGTATTTATTACCACTGAACAGTCTCTCTAGCAGGAGAGAAGGAAAGTCACACACTGGGGCTGTAACCCCATCCTGTGCACACCCACTTGGAAGAACTCACATCACAGGTGGGCAGACTAGCAGTTAAGCCTAGCAGTAGCACTGAGGGAACTGGAAATGGCCTTAAAGAATACAAGTGAGTTATAGTGTATCAAGAGTTGCCAGTCCCCATTTCAGGAATCTGATAATTAACCATCTAAGTACTGGCTACACAAGAAGTACTTAATAACACCTGCTCATTAGGCACAAAGACAGAGATCAGTGACCTTGAACCAGAGTCTATTTCTACCTGGACAGAACCAGAAACTCGGCAACAAGCTCTTATTCTGGACTCACTCTTTGTAGATTCCAAATGGCACTTTCTATCTGTACTTCTTTGCATAATAGCTAGAAGTTTCTGTATCTCTGACAGATTATAACCCTCTGTGAAATGCCCAGGTATTAGGCTCATTTGTCAGTCCCCAGGCCTGAGAAGAGACCCAGACACAGAAAAAGCATCTCTGCCACCTTGCCCTCGATGGCTGCATCCGACTCCAACGTGGGATACTGACATCCAAGCCAGCCACGGTCCTCCCTACTCCTCCTCTGTCTCTGTACTCACTCTCTCAGAGGCAGACATCACTAACAAACTAAAGCACCCTTCCTAAATAAACTCCCGAACATTCTCCATCATCCCTCTTCTTTTCCTATCAAGAAGTGGGGGACTTTAACATGCACTGACTACATGTACCCACCCATCCTTCTGGTCCAATCTTCTGCCGTCTTTGGTTGGGAGCATAAGGTTGAAGGAATCCACTGTACATAAAAGGATCCTAACACACTCACATATGAGTCTGTTTGCAGCCTCATGCACCTGGGTGGGTCATAAGGGGTGTATTTCAAAATGCAAAATGAAGCAGGGAGCACACTTAACTCCTTAAATCTTTAAAAGGAAACTTAGGCAGACATATCTGAAAGACTTATCACCCGAATACATGGGTCTAATTCACAGATACTAGGATGTTGGCCTTTCCCAAATAAGGAAAAATAGACAAAGGGAAACACTGTATAAACTCTCATCAGTGTTAGGGGAATGAACACGCTGCTCAGCATCCCCCGTGTGGTCCGAGGCCGCCGAGGACTATGTGTGCAGGAGGACCAGGCAGCGGCAGCACCACGTGCCTCTGAACCCTCAGGACGCTCGGAGAAATAACAGATCTGCTTCAAGACTCTGAAGTTCAAGATGCGGGTGATGTGTGCATATGAGACTGTAATGGCAGTAATTAAGATATTATAACTTCTAGGGGACCTCTAATGTTACTTCATCTATTTGAGGATAAATTTAGCCCTCTTAGATGATGACAGTTCAAATCAAGAGTTGTACGAATATCACCCGAGCATGAGACCTCTTTTCATCCTTTGGCCACCAATACATTATCTGCTAATATTTGTTCTGTATTAATACAGACATCAAAAGACAGATAGAGTCACCACCGAGAGCTGGAAGCGGGGATGTGCATGTCAGGACGGAATAAGACTTGAGCTGTATTTGAGCCTTAGCAGGAAAATCAGTGGGGAAGGAAAATCTAGAGCATCTATAGGACACAGCAATGCATGTATGTATGGGCTGGGGGCGGCAAGGGTTCACTATCAAACAGCGAAATTGAAGATGCTTTCGGGGCATTTTCAGAATTCACTTGAAGATGACTGTAAGCCAGTTTTCACAGACGCAAACACAAAAGAAGCCACAGAAAATAAAGTTAATGGTTATGGAAGGAGTGTTTGTGACAGAGAGAAATAGAGAAGGCCAAGTTTTAAAAAGAGGAATCAGGAAATCCTAAAAATAGAGAAAACTTCCTGTGGCCCACTATTCTCTTCATTTATATATTTATCCACTGTTACACATACCCACCTAGCCATTCATCTAATAATAACCATGAAGAAGCTAACGTCTGGATCTGCACTGAACTTTAGGTATAAAGAGGGAAACTGTAGTACCTGCCTTCAAGGAACTTATTGTTCAACAGAGGCTCAAGAAAAACATGTGAACAAAGGAGAGAAAGAAAGGTTGGGTGAAGGATACTAAGATAAATGTACAGGGAACAGTGTGTGTATCACAAAGAGATAGCAGTCAGTTCCCCTGGGGAGAGCGGAGGTCACAGAGGAGATGGTTCCCAACCCAAGGCCTGAAGACAGACATGCATCCATAGAAAGTGCGCTCCAGGGAGACGGGCAGCGTGGACAGAGATCAGAGACGGGGGCCATGAACCCCAGAGGCTACTGGGGTAGTAGCCTGCTTCCTTTTGCTCCTGCAACCTTGGTCTTCTGTGAAGGCTCAGTCTCCCCAGCAGGGGCATTTGAACCCAGAGCACCCCAAGTTCAGCAGGGGGCCACTGTCACATCACCTTGTTTTATTCTGCCCTCAGGATGCACGTTGTTCTTGGACCTGTCTCTGGTTTATTTCTTGCTTCTTTTATTTACCTGGCTGCACGCTGTCCCCTTGCCCTGGCAACCAGTGCATAGGATGAGAGAGGGGGCATCTAGCACGTTCATGCCTGAATTTTCAAGTCTAGAGTAGTCTGGCCAAATTGGGGGGGGGGGGCGTCTCTAGAAATACTCATCGAATGACTTAACCAGCATTTATTAAAAGCCTTCAGAGTGAAGTAAGTCAGACAGAGAAAAACAAATATTGCATACTAACGCTTATATGTGGAATCTAGAAAAATGCTGCAGATGAACCTATTCGCAGGACAGGGAGAGAGACACAGATGTAGACAGCGGAGTTGTGGGCATGGAGGTGGCAAAGAGAGGGTGGGACAAACCTAGAGAGTGGCACTGACACATATTCACTATCAGGTGTGAAGCTGCTATATAGCACAAGGACCTCAAGCCGGTGCTCTGTGATGACCTAGAGGGATGGGATGGCGGGGTGGAAGGCTCAGAAGGGAGGGGATATATGTGTACATATAGCTGATTCACACTGTTGTACAGGAGAAATGAACACAACATTATAAAGCAATTATATCTCAACTTTTTCTTTTTAAAGCCTATTTCAAGCCCAGCACTGGGGATATGGCCCCTGCCTCAGACCTTGCGGAGGAGTGAGGCAGCTAATAAGCAAAGAGAATGCACGATTACCTTAAATAGTAAGGCAGTCTATGAAGAAAATAAAACTAATGGGATAAAGGGGACAGGAATGGTGGGGACTGAATTACATAGGGTAATCAAGGAAAACAGTCCCAGCAGAAATGCATACTGTGCTGGCGTTTGTCCTGAGTGAATGGCCAGGTGCTGCTTACAAGGAGCTGACACGATGACAGAAGAACCCTCCTGTCCAGCGGCAATGCTGGAGACAGAGGTAACAGTTGTGATCCTGGACTAATAACTATATTATATAAGGCTCCTGAAAGGATGATTAGCATAATTTTATTTCTGATTGCATTTAACACAATCATGATCTGCTATATTAGATTTATGTTCAGGCAGCAGACTTTTTAAAATGTATTTCTGTATTATGCAAGCGTTACATTAATGCATTCCCACCACAAGAGATTCAGACACCATAGACATATACACAGAGTCAGAGAAGGAGGGGAGGGAGGAGGAACTTTGGGGATTAGAGTCATAAGTCATGTAACCTCACTATGAGGGCCTGCGGAAGCTGCAAGGTTGTGCGAAGCATCCAAAGAGGCGACGGAGCTATGGGATACAGGAGCAGCATCTCTTTAGCAACCTCTCAGAAGGGGAAGAAGTCCAGTCCAGTTCACGGTTGTTAACTGGACAGGAAAGGGATCCTGAGAAATTTATTCAAAGACATTACCGACCACACACAAAAAGAGAAAATGTTGCGGAGAGATTGTTCCCAGCGAGACCCACTCTTCCGTGCACAGAAAAGCGGTCTCTGGAGAGGACGAGGGCAAGAGCTCCTTAGCTTCCGAAATACCGCATTTTCCTCAGGAGAAAATGCACGGAGGCGTCCACTTGAATTTCCCCATGGGGAAAGCATTTTCATCAACTTCACAGCCTTGGAAGATCAGTTTGTCTTGTCAGAAAAAAAAAAAAAAAAAAAAAAACATCTTGCAGAGTTATGATGGAAATCTCAGAATAGCCCTGGGAGCTCAGGTGGGGGCAGGCATGAGCCTCCCTCACTGTCCGAATGACATTCTATTCCAGCAGCAGGTCACAGGGGACGACCAGAGAGGGGGGCTCCTCAAGAGACCCACGGAGGCTGGAACCTGGGGGCTCTGACACGGAGCTCCAGGACCCAGAGCTCTCCAGACCCCTCCCTAAGGCACCTCCCTCCATCCTTCTGAGGTTGCAGTGGCTGCTTCTCCTAAGGCTCCTCACGCTTCCATGAGAGTCGCAAGAGCTCTGTAATAAGTCTGCAGGCTGCTAATTAGACCCTTCTTGCCACCTATCTCAGGTTAATTCCATATGAAGTTGGGGCTAACGCAGGACTGTTCCTAGTCCCTCCTCTGGTCCACATTGTTTCTGTTGACACAGATTATTCCATCCGAAACCCTCTTCCCTCTAACTCCCTTCCTCCCTCTAACTCCGTTCCTCCCTCTCACCCTCTGAACAAAATATGGATCAGATGCTGTGAAATCGCTATTTTTAGGAGCAACAGATGCAAATACGGCTGCTTTTTCAATTATTTGGCAACCGATCCAATGGTTCCAAGACAGGAGCTAATTAAAACCTAATTGAAATAAAATCATTCCCGATTCTGCTTCCCTCCCTCCGTCGACTACCCGAGTGGAGGGCTCTGTGGATAGAGCCCCCTCCGTCCCTACACCTCCTTCCACATTGTAAACATCCATTCGTGATTCATCTGAGAGCATCCTGGCTGCTGGGAGAGGGCCCAGGCAGGGATGGGGGGAGCCCCTGAGAATATTAGAGAGGGATGGTGTTCACAGTGAAAATGGCCAGCTGAGTGGAGGATACATGATACAAGAAAGGGAAATGGCAGTAGTGGTCAGAGTGGTCAGCAGATGCTTAGGAGGAGAAGGGAAAGTAAAGGAGGTGGTGGTCCAGGGTCTGGTGGGAGCTGGGGCCAGGGGACAGCATCCAGCGAGCACACGTGTTATGTGGGACCCTTGGGGTCTTGTTCAGATGAGTGCATGCTCAGTCACTTTAGTCATGTCTGACTCTTTCCAATCCTATAGACTGTAGCCCACAGGCTCCTCTGTCCATGGGATTCTCCAGACAAGAATACTAGAATGGATTGCCATTCCCTTCCCTGGAGGATCTTCCCCACCCAGGGATCGAACCTGGGTCTCCTGCATTGCAGTAGGATTCTTTACCCACTGAGCCACCTGGGAAGTCCCCTTGTTCAGATACAAGGAGTCATTTAAAGATCAGGTCCTTTTTCTTGAACGTTCAGATGTCTGGCCTCTCTGGAAACACTAGAAAAATCCTGCAACCCTATCTCTTTCCCACACAGACTACGACTGAGCTGTGTCCTCTTGTCCACGGGAAGGTGGGAGTCCCAAGTTCCTGGTTCCCTCTGGGCACCTCCGGCTCTTTCTCACTGCCATTGGCCCCACAGGACCCTGGTTTTGAAATGTGCTGGTGCGTGAAAGCCCTGAAGAGCCCAAGGACACAGGAATGTATGGACCTGTGTACTTGCAACATTCCCAAACCACATGTCCCTCCCCTGTAAGAAAAGCTGGATAAAACTGTTGTCATGGGGCTGCTCACATCAAAAGCTCGCATCAGTCTTTAAACACTCAGGAAACCAAAACATTATTCACACGTGTTTTTGTAACTGTACCTTTCTTCTAAGAAACTATGAGAGTCCTTTTTAAGGAGGGCAGGAGGAAATATGAAGAGGAGATCGGGGCTGGAAAAGGCTGATTAGGAAAAGGGCTGTGAAAGAACACAGCACAGCCATGGAGGCAGGAGGAAAGGACGAGAGGCAGCAGGAGCCCTCAGCCGCCCCACAGGTGGCATCGTCCTCGTTCTCCAGCCTCTCTGACCTCGGACTCTTCACCTTTAAAGGGGGAAATAAAAACCTATCCCACAGGGCTGCTTGAAAATGGAGGGAGAAAATCTCCTATAAATTACCTGGCAAAGTAAGGGCCTCCTAAGCACCAGCCATTAAATTAGCCATTAACGAACGCGGCACACAATTATCCAAGGCTTCACACTGCATTAAGGGAGGAGGGGTTTTTTTTTCTTTTTTTTTGGCCAACCACATCACCACATCCTTGGCACTTTTTAAAGCTAAAGCAGAAATTTGAATTCACTTACCCAGCATCTTCAGACCCCTTGGCCCTCCCCAAAGGACACCACTAACAATTCTTTTCACTAAAGAAAGTGAAAGTGAAGTCGCTCAGTCATGTCTGACTCTTTGCGACCCCATGGAGCCTGCCAGGCTCCTCCATCCATGGGATTCTCTAGGCAAGAATACTGGAGTGGGTTGCCATTTCCTTCCCCAGTGGATCTTCCCGACACAGGGATCGAACTCGAGTCTCCCGTACTGCAGGCAGACTCTTTACCATCTGAGCCACCAGGAGCTCTCCTTTCACTAAAGGAAATGGAAAAGAGAAGTCCAGTGGGAACCCCGAGTATAAATCTAAGTGTGAACTCAAGGATCCGACCTGCTGGGATGGTTGGGCCCACCCCTATTCTTGCAGCCTGTGGGAGGGAACTGCCACGTCCAGAGGGGTTTCATTCAAATCAAGACAAAAAGCTTTCTTCATAACTATCCATAGAAAATATTTAGAAATTCTCCCCCAGTGAGGAGAGGGACTTGATATTTTAGGAAAAGACTGTCCTCAAATAGACAACATACTTTCAGAGGAGGAGATGCACTCTGCATTCACAATTTATAAAAATTATATTTTTATAAATAACAGTGTCAACAAAGGAGAAGATGCAGTCTTAGACCCAGCCCAATCTATCCGCATCCTATAGAACATAAAATGACATTTGAAATTACATCGTCAGGGAAAAGTGTAAGGAGACAGCTTCTCACTGATATAGACAAAATTGAAGAGCCACAGAAATGAGGTGGAAGTCTAGGAATCAAGGTGGCTTTCACTTTCCTCTGCAGGAAGTTGGCTTCCTGCCCTCAGCCAGGGTCCTGGGGTATCCTGTGTTTTCCTGTGACCCTGCATAAGATCTTTTCCTTCTTCCTCCCTCTGCTGCAAACAGTGTACACCTCCAGTCGTCTATACCTCCCAAAAAGAGACTGATGCCTAGTTTCCACCTCACGTGAGCCAGCACTTCCCCCAAGTGAATTACTCACCATTATTAATCTTTGCAAAAGGTCTCTGGGGCTCACGCTGATGAAGTGCTATCTGTGTTCACAGGATCTCTGGGAGGCTGTCACTGCATCACTCGGCAACAGTGACCATAGCTTTCTGTCCTCCCAGAAACAGTCTCAGTAGCTCCAGGGCTAAACAAATGTGGTTTGAGGACCAGGGAACTGCAGCGATTGGCCTCTGTGTCTCTGTTCACCAAGGGACTTAGGGAGACAGTAGCAGCCATCTCAGCCTCATCACAGAAGTTGAGGAACACTTCTAACCCAGTGTGGATAGCTCAGGAATTTCATGTCTGCCCCCAAGAATCTGTCCATCTCTAAGCTCGGCCTCCACCTCCTGGTCTTACAAATAGAAAGGGCCCCTCCCTGCAAACCCATTCAAGGGTCCTAGAGATCCACCTGGACATGTCACCACAACTTCCTGTGAAAAGCAGACAAACTTAAAACCAAACTGACTTAGATGCCCCCACTTCAACCCTCCCAGTCAATACAGGAGGCTTAGAATCCCCTCCAGCTCAGGAGATGTGGATTCGATCCCTGGGTTGGGAAGATCCCCTGGAGAAAGAAATGGCAACCCACTCCAGTATTCTGGCCTGGAAATCCCATGGACAGAGGAGCCTGGCAATCTACAGTCCATGGGGTCGCAGAGTCGGATGTGACAGAGTGTCTGAGAACAATGACAAATGACACAATACCCGTGTTAAGGGACGAAATGTTAGGAGATGTCAAGACACGGAGGGTTAGAAAAGTTATATATTCTGCTTCTCTTCATCAGCTGAAGGTGCTGGCTTTCCCAGTTACTCACACGTGGGTGGTTCTTAGCTTTTAAGAATTTGTTAATCAGTTAATCTAAGACATTACATTTATTTGTAGAAATAACTTAACCAGAGGTCCACACTATTCATTTAAACTTCTAACATTTTATACTGTGATTTCAAATCAGAAGTGGGCATCAAACTCAACTGAGACTCTTTTTTCCAAAATAAGTCCTACCATCAAGCTGCCGATGTCACAGAACTATTACTGGGTGTTTTAATGAAGCTGATAGGTACCCCAGAAGGAGAACTCTGTTTAAGACAGAACACTGATGTTAAATACACATGTACATGTGTGTCCCTGGAGAACACATATGTGTTTGGCACTCAGAATAGCCCTGGCACAAAATAGGTGCTAAAGTGATGTTTCTTAAAGGATGAACATTGACTTCAGAAAGATATTTAGTCCATAAAATGTGGAACATGATTATTTAGATTATAGAGAAAGGGTCTGTATGTATGAGAAAAAAATTTCCCATACAGTAAAGGACAGAAGATCACTGTAGATTACATGGTACCTGACCACACATGTTCAGGCTTTGCTGAATTTACATGACAATTTTAGAAGAGCATACATGTGGAAGGATTAAAGAAGGGCTGCTCAGTTCCTGAAGACTAAACCATTGCATGGAAATCTACATGTATGGAGTGACTAAGGCAGGGTTCCCCTGGGACACACCTGGCATATTGGGATGAGCAGTCATTAACTGATTGATTCCACACATATCTCTTTGGCCAGTGGCAGGAACTGTGGTAGACAAATATGGCAGAGATCCAGTTGCCAAGAGCTTAGCATCTACTGGTGGGATAACAAGTAAGCAGACAAGTTACAGTGTGGTGTCATGATGATGAACACTATTGTGCTGATACACACATAGGGCGATGGGAATAGAGACAGTGAAATAGTGATTAGAAACTGTCCCTAGAACCTTGTACCTGGACTGGGTTTCACATATGGGGAAATTTGAGAAAAGGAAGAAGGAGTCATTCAAAACAAATGGATCCCTACTTGTGATAACAAAGGTTCAGTAAAAGGCAACACAACCCCTATAGGGAGAGGAGAGAGTTGAGTGAAAGGGAAGCAATGAAACATACTAAGTAGCTTTGGAGAGGGGCTGCCCTGGGAGGCAGCTAGACTTTTCTTGTGTGAACACAGCGAAGAAGAGTGGCAGAATCACATTTAAGTTTTAGGAAGATGCCCACAAAATCACATCACATGTAAGAAAGGGGAGAGCCCAGGCCATTTTGGAAACTTCTGCAATTAATCCAGACAACAAATGCCAAGTCTAGATCAGGAGCTGACATGTGACTTCTGTACAGGGTTAGATAGGAAACAGTTCAGGATTTGCAGGTCTCTGCCTCCAGCATGACGGTTCAACTCTGCTGTTGCAGCTGGAAAGACCCACGGATTTTTTTTTTTCCCAATTGAGCAAAGCTTTGTTCTTATAAAACTGTGTGTGTCAAGAACACATGATAAGCCAGATTTGGTTTCTGGGCTGTAGTTTGCAACCCAAGGGTCTGGATCAAGGAAATGATCTGTTCTGGGTCAATGTCCTATAAGCTACTGAGTTGGCCAAAAAGGTTGCTTGGATTTTTCCATAAGATGGTATGGAAAAACCCAAACTTTTTGGCCAACCCAATACATTACTCATGAGTGGGTGGGCCTAGCTAGTTGATTAATCACTATACCCATTAAGAGATTTAAGAAAGGTGTGATGAAAGGAAATGTTTTCTTTCTTTCTTTCTTTCTTTTTTAACTTCACAATAGTTTTGGAAAGAATCTAAAAGACACATGCCTGCAGAGGCAACAAACTCATGCCCCCTTCCACACTTCCGACTCCTGACCCAGTGTTGGAGGACCAAGGTTGTGGGGGGGGGTGGGGGCAGCTCCTCAAAGACCACTGCTGAGAAGCCCCACCAAGGAGATCTTGGTAAACAGACCTGAGAATCATTGCTCAGTATGACTGCCTTTTAGCCACCAGTACCTCACACTCATGCTAAATTCATCTGTCATCTTTTGTCCTGATAAAGGTAGCCCTTGAATTTCTGCAAATAGGATAGACCACCACTCACCATGTGTTGAGGCCACCTTGGTTACCTGGAACTGACAAAGCAAACTCCTTTTGACAACAGCTTAAGGAAATATAGTCAGGAAGGAAAACAGGGAAGCAAAGCATCGCGTTTCAAACTCACACAACCTTTAAAAATGTGTGGACGGGGACGCAGGGCGAGGTCATTGTCCTGACTGTTCTCCTGCCTATAGACCCTTGAGGGGTTAGCTTGTAGTGACCAAGGGCTCTCTGGACCCTGGGGTGGGGTCTCCAGGAGGTGGATAATACTGATGCTCCCTGCACTTTCTCACTTTGACAGAGCCTTCTTGAAACTTCTCCGTGTATCCTATTCCATATAGTTGCTCTGTGTGCCAGTCACAGACACACTGAAAGCCCTCTACTTCACCTCTCTTCTCTCTTCCTCTTTGCCTTACTATTTTTTCTAGACCTAGTAATGATTTGGGTTCACACTCCCTTTCCTCGCTCAGCCTTCCTTGTCAGGAAAACCTTCCCTAGACTGGCTGGGATTCAACATGGCGGACTGGATGGTGCCAAGCCACTGGCTCAATATGGACACTTAACTTTGATCCCTTCTATTTCATGCTTCAGAATGCTGAGAGCAATAGCTCCATCACTATCACTCCTTCACAGTGTCACAGAAATTAAAAGTTAATTAAAGAAAAGGGCAGAACACATTTCCATTAAGCATCATAACACTTAAGGGCAAATCCATTTATAGAATCCTCTAGAGCTACTGTTGATCTGGGTTTTCTTCCTGGAGTTTCAGTGAACTTCCTTGAAACAGTGCCTAAGAGGCTAGGGTTTATAGCCAAGGATTTCACTGTCTCCACGGGCTGAGATGAGATCACCCAAAACCAGTTGCAAAAGACAAACCCCACACTCAGGACTCTTCTCCTAAGTCCTTCTCATTGTGGTCTGAAAACATTAACATTAAAATTCTTCCTGAAGTCTATTGGTCAACTCTACCAGCAATAGGTAAGTTAAGTCAGAAGGGTTTGGAGAAAAAATTCTTTCAGTTGGCTAGTATGAAGTACTTTTTATCTCCTTCTCATAAATACCTGCTTGCTCATAGCCATCAAGAGGAAAGAATAATTTTTTAAAAAAAAACTCTCAAATAATCAAGAATTAAAGCAAGACTAAGAGGTGGCTTTCTGATTCTACCACCATCCCATTCACATTGGACAAAAAGTAAATGATAGAATCTTAGGATTCTATCTGCCTTAGCATTGGTTGAGTTCAATAGCTTAGCATCTTCTCCTAACCTGCTAAAGGGGCATGAGTCACTGGGCCATAGCTGATGGTTGAGAAGTTGCTATTGGCCAGGTTCTCTTGAAACACTGGGTTACAGGGTGAGACTCCCAGCTGCCCTTCCCTCTGCTTTAAAAACTAGTGACAGGATCTTCCCACACACTCCACTCTTACCTGGAACAGCTTAATGTGTCTCAAGTTTTTACTGAAGCTGCTCATGTAGCATCCTCTTACTGACCTGATTCCATCCCTGGAGATCCATGTGGTGTATGTTTCTAACTGTAGTTTGAGCTCCCTGAAGTGAGGTGAAAGTTGCTCAGTCATGCCCGACTCTTTGCGAAGCCACGGACTCTACCATCCATGGAATTCTCCAGGCCAGAATACTGAGGTAGGTAGCCTTTCCCTTCTCCAGGGGATCTTCCCAACCCAGGGATCAAACCCAGGTCTCCCTCATTGCAGGTGGATTCTTTACCAACTGAGCCACAAGGGAAGTTCCCCGCTAAAGATCTCATTCTCCTTCTTGACAAATTACTGGGTAGAAAAATTAGAATATATAACTGTGTCCCCAACACTAGTAAAAAGCATGAGATGACACCCTTCTTGGCGGGTCACAGAGAATGTGGCCCATCTTGGACATTTTGTCACTCACCAGCCTTAATAGTCTCTGGGGACTTGGGGTAAATCACAAATCAGGCTGTGGCCCCACACGGCTGAAAGTGTACTAGTACCTTCTCCCGGGCAAGCACAGGGTAAAAAGATCCTCCAGAGTCAGTAATCTTGAGCTCCTCAATATTTGTTCAATGTTTTATGTCTTTATGTATTAAAAAATTTCTTTGCCTAGCCAAATGTATATCTAGTACATTAGAAGAAGAAGAAGAATATCTTCTTATCACAATATATGAACAACTTTCTTGCAGTAAGATTCCAGAATTGTGCTAATTTGTACACTGTTATTGGAGAAGGAAATGGCAACCTACTCCAGTATTCTTGCCTGGAGAATCCTAGGGACAGTGGAGCCTGGTGGGCTGCCGTCTATGGGGTCACACAGAGTCGGACACGACTTAAGCGACTTAGCAGCAGCAGTACACTGTCATTAAGATGAAAACCAGGTAAGATGATGCAACTCACATTTCTTAGCTTGGACCTAAGAGAATGCCTGGGCCCCACATCCTCAGATGACAATACACATTGTTAGTATCACTCATTTCTAACACTTAATTTTTCTTCTCTATGCATCAGTTGTCCTCGGGAAGTATTTCTCCTAATTCTTAGATGGAGACAGGAGAGTAACATAGAGAATTCCAAACTCTTTTTCAGGAATTTCTGATACCACTAAAAATGCTGTTTTGGGAGTTAGGTATTTGAGCCTGAAATTAAACTTCTGAAGTATAGTCTTTGGAGGATTCTGTTTCTTTTCTTGTTCCCTTCCTGTACTGATCTCTCTCCTTTCATTTGTTGATGTTGTTCCTTTCTTGTTGCTGGGGATTTGTTGGAGCCACATCTGTACATGATTTCTTATTTCTGTTTGTTTTGTACATAATCACCAGATGCTTCAAATTCCAGCTCCCCGATCCAGGGGAAGCGTTCTAAGGTAGAAATGTGGGCTATCGGCAGACAGAATCCACAGCCCTGAGCCCCCCACCCAGGGCAGGCTCCTCAGAGGACAGGCCAGCCTGCCCTGCTGCTGCTGATCAGGCACGTGTCGTGTTGAGAAGGAAATGATAGAAGCACACAGCAGCCAGTTGCCAACACCAGGAACCATGGGCATCAGTAGCAAATTGGTAGTTGTTATTGTTGTTGTCCTTTAGTCACTTACGTCAAGTCTGACTCTTTGTGACCCCCATGGACTGTAGCCCACCAGGCTCCTCTGTCCATGGAATTCTCCAGGCAAGAAAACTGGAGTGAGTTCCCATTTCCTTCACTAGGAAATCTTCCTGACCCAGGGATCGAATCCACATCTCCTGCGTTGGCAAGAGAGATCTTTACCCCTAAGCTATCTGGGAAGTTCAGCAAATTGGCAGTAGGAAATTGCAAAAAAATTTGTAAATACTCCCACATGAGACAGTGAATTCCAAGAGAAAGCACTGACTCACGTATTCTGAGGAGCTCACAGTCACCCCGTAACAACCTGCAGGGCTATTTGACAGGTGTGTGGCCACCTTGAAGGAACAGCCTTGTGGGAAATACGGCTCATACAGAGATGCAAAGGTGATGGATGTGTTTTTCACTGTGCCATCTTAGGTATTCACACACCTTTCCGCTCACCTTGGAAAGCAGCAAAGTCATCCATTAAGACTTTCCACGTAAGCTCATCTCCCGAGAGTGTCTGCTTCATGACTGTGTGGAACAGGTGGTGTCTCCCTGCAGCGCTGAGGGCACTGTGGGCTTGTGCTCTGACAGCAGCGTCCTGAGGAGAGGATGTGAGAGCTGCAAGCATTTCCCCAGCTGTCCTGTGACTTTTGTGAACACCAGAGGAGGCGGGACATCATGACAGGCCCAGATCTGGATGAGGTAAAGAGTTGCGGGTTTGATCCCTAGGTCAGGAAGATCCCCAGAGAAGGCAATGACAATCCACTCTAGTAATTTTGCCTGGAGAAGCCTATGGACAGAGGAGCCTCGTGGGTTACAGTCCACAGGTCACAAAGAGTCAGAAACGACTGAGTGAATGAGCACATTGAGTTTTGTGAGTATATATACTAATGACTCTGACATGAAGCCTTCCTCAATTTAAGGTAATGAGAGATAGTAAATAAAATACTGGAATGAACTTAGAAAGTCCAAATTACTGTCCTCACTCAGCCTCTTTATCAGCTATGTGATCATCTTCTCTATCCTCTACTTCCTATAAAACGATAATGTCACTTCCCTTTTTACAGAGTAAATACTGGAATGAACTTAGAAAGTCCAAATTACTGTCCTCACTCAGCCTCTTTATCAGCTACGTGATTATCTTCTCTATCCTCTACTTCCTATAAAACGATAATGTCACTTCCCTTTTTACAGAGTAATTGTGAAAACCAAACTAACTCCTGCCAGTAATAAACTTTATAACGTCCTCTACACGGTAAGGGGGTGACTGTAGCTGGTAAGTTGGGAAAGGTAAAAATGAGCCCTGGGTCCCTCGTGTGGTCCTCACACACAATCATGACCTCAGCAATGACGCTGCTCCCTGGGACCACAACCAGTGGTGACCAGACACAAAGGATCCAAACTTCTTGGGTAACAGCCAAAGTCCAAGACGTTCTGAGCCGATTTGTCTGGTTGCCATCCTCCCTTTTAGTGAAATTATTCTCCAAAGAGGCACCCTCAATAAAATCTAAAGTCCTGATAGGAAAGCTCCCCTCATGGTTAGGGTCTGCTTTTCATGGAATGAAAATAAGCCCTCCTTCCCCCTAGTGGTTAAGGATGACTGTTTCTACCTCTTCCCAGTGCACCAATCAGGTGCCACTTAACATATTCCCTAGCCATCTTGAGAAATTAGATCAATCCCCATTTGCCCATTAAAAGGCTCATAAACAGTTGCAGCATGGAATTAGTGCTGCTAGATTTCTCCAACTTGGAACACGTTAAAATGCACAGTTGGTTAAGAAGAATCAATTAGGGGCAGACAGGGTGTTGGAAGTTAAACACTTTGTCTATCTTACAATTCCGCACTGTGGAAAGGGTGTGCATGTGTGTGTTTACATTTTTCAGATTAAAAATCACTCATGTGTATAGTTTGTATAATTCAATCCATGATTGGAGCAGAAACTACCCACAGAGAGAGAGGTTATTGCTTTAAGAGTCAGAGAAGGCTTGTATTTGTAACTCTGTCATTTGTGATTAAGCGTTTTGTAACTCTCTCATATTCTAAACCTGGGGCAGTTGTGCTTTAATTTATAGGAGAGATGAGTAATTACTCAGCAAACAGGTTTGCATCCAAATATTCACAATCCAGGTGAAACACAGACCTGGCTAGTTGCCTCTGCTCCCAAATCCACCAGACAACTGGCAATTCTTCAGAACTTTTCCCTGTCTTTACTATCCTTTCTAATGATAGGTAAATGAATAAATAGCTAAAGAAGATAGAGGTTATTAACCTAGGACCTCCCTCCATTGCCAGTGACTTGGTCACTGACAGACCAAGAGGTCTGTCAATAGAATTCAGGGAGCTCTATCAATTTCAACGGAGAGGAAATGTACATCTTTGGTTTCCTGCCCTCTAATTGCAACACGGCATATCCTTTATGTATATATGAATAGTCAGAACCTGTCACAGCAATGTCAGCAGTGCTTGTAGGTCTATCACTGAGAGATACCATAGTTAATCTCATATCACATGATACTTGGATTTCCAGCTGGTTCAGTAGTAAAGAACCCATCTGACAATGCAGGAGATGTAGGAGATGCAGGTTCCATCCCTGGGGTGGGAAGATCCCCTGGAGTAGGAAATGGCATCTCTCCTCATGTATTCTTGCCTGGAAAATCCACGGAGAGAGGAGCATACAGTCCATGGGGTCACAAAGAGTAAGCCTGACCTGAGCGACTGAGCATGCACACAAGCATGTGATACTTGCTACCAATATTTTGAAATTACTTTTTCACTCCACATTTCTTCAAACTTATGTTGGGCTCACTGCTAGATTTTATTTAATGTATTAATCATGAAGCACACGCTCCATCACGTTTTAAAATATTTTGATGCTGTGCCTATCCTAATGCAGTTGGTTTCCTTTGTAATCCTAACTGTATGTCAAAAAATGTCTAGAGTTTAAAATACGATGAAGAATCCCAGGTCTTGAGGGACATGGGGCTGCCATTCCTAACACACTCTGCCGGAGGGTCCAGTGTGGACAGGCTCCACTCTAACACACGCTCCCACAAGGTGCCTAAAATTCTACCAACAAGAGAGTTCACTTTGAATGCAGCATTTCTTCTGTGCACATAATTAACAGCACAAAGGAAGTTAATTCATAGCATAAAAAGAAAAGATTATGGCCAACAATAAAGTAGTTACTATTCCAGCACTCTGCTAAGTACTTAACTTAAAATCTCTCATTTAATCTTTTTTTTTTTTTTTGGCCCTGAATCGGACACGACTAAATGACTTCACTTTCACTTTTCACTTTCATAAATTGGAGAAGGAAATAGCAACCCACTCCAGTATTCTTGCCTGGAGAATCCCAGGGATGGGGGAGCCTGGTAGGCTGCCGTCTATGGGGTCGCACAGAGTTGGACACGACTGAAGTGACTTAGCAGCAGCAGCACACAGCATGTAGGATCTTAGTTCCCAAACCAGGGATTGAACCCACACTCCATGCACTGGAAGTTGAGGTCTTAACCACTGGACCACTAGGGAAGTCCCTTAAAAATCTCATTTAATCTTAAAAAGAAAGAATGGATACTGTTATTTTCCCCACATGATGGATGGGGAGATTAAAATTCAGAAAGGATAAGTACCGTGCCCAGCTAGGGTGCCCAGCTAGATCCTTTCTGAACTAGTCAACTACATGCTGTTTCACACTAGGAACATGATGGGAAAGAAGGACAGAAAAAAATCACCTAGACCAGCAGTGGCCTACAGGCCCCTGGAGGTCCCTCAAACTTTTTCAGAGGTTCCCTGAGGTCATAGCTGTTCTCAGAATAATTCCATGATATCATTTCTCTTTTTCATTCTGTATATTTGCACCATAGGTGAGAAAGCCATGATGGCTACAAGTTCTGTGCCTTGGCAAGAGGCAAAGTTCTGTGCCTTGGCAAGAGGCAAAGCTGTGACACCCAAGTGTCTCACTTGTCACTGCATGCTTTACCACCATGCCTACAAAGAAAAAAAGAAAAGAAAAAAAAGGAAAAAGAAAGCCTATTTCACTTTTCACTTAAGAGTATAGTTGAAGAAGCATTGAAAGTTTATAATTTTAATTTATCTTGATCCTCAACCGTATGCATTTTTATTCATCTATGTGGAAAATAGGAAGCAAGACATATAGCACTTTTGCACTCCAAAAAAATGACTGTCCAGACATAGGTGGGTCACATCTGGCCTGACCTTATGTGGCCCACCAAGCCTAAAACATTTACACACTGGTCCTTACTAAATAAAAACCTGCCAGCAAGAGAAATGCAGTTGTGTGATTGCTTGAGTTGTGAGCTGAACTTAGTGCATTTTTCAAGACACACTATTTTTCCTTGAATGATCTAGAGACAGACAAACGATGGTTATTAAAATTGGTATCTCACAGACATTTTCTCAAAAATGAGTGAAGTGTCACTTCAAGGAAAACAATTGGTATTATTTATTGCCAGTGATACCATTTGAGCTTTCATGGGGAAAATGAGGATTTTGGAAAACTTGAATTTGTCACCCTGAGCTTGACAGCTTCCAAATATTTAAAGAGATTCCTCAGATGACATTTGTGGTGTTAAAGTGAGTGTTATTTTTTATACTGTGTAATGAAATGTGTCAATACTTTCAAGATCTGCATAACTTTTGAATCAATATTTTCCCAATTTTATAAGATTAGGCATGATAAAATACCCAAGTGCAAGATAGATCAGTGGATGGATAGTGAGATAAAATTACATATCACAAAATTCACCCTTTTAAGATGTACAATTCAGGGCATGTAAGTTGATATGCAGAGTTAAACAATTACAATGAGAATCTTGTTTTAGAATATTCCTATCACCCCAAAATGAAACCTCTTTTCTGTTCACACTGACTCCCTATTCCTACCCCCCAGTGCTAAGCAGCCACAAATCTACTTTCTCGCTATTGAGAGGTCTTCTCTGGCTATCTCCTTACAAATAGAATAAAGTATGTGTGCTTTTGTGATTGGTTTCTTCCAATTGTTGCAATGTTTTCAAGGTTCATACTTACTGTAGCATGTGTCAGTACACCATTCTTTTTCCATCAAATAGTATTCTTCCAATGGATAGACCACATCTTGCTTATCCATTCACTAGTCAACAGACATTTGGGTTGTTTCTCCTTTGAGCTATTGTGAATAATGCTGCTGTGAACATCTGTACCCAAGTCTTTGTCTAGACAGATGCTTTCATTTCTCCTGAGTTATTGGACAGGAGTAGACTCACTGGGTCATGTGGCAACTATGTTTTAACGTTTTGAGAAACAGCCAAAGTAACTACACCAAAGTAACTGCAAAGTAGATGCTTGCTCCTTGGAAGAACAGCTATGACCAACCTAGACAGCATATTAAAAAGCAGAGACATTATTTTACCAACAAAGGTCCATCTAGTCAAAGCTATGGTTTTTCCAGTAGTCATGTATGGATGTGAGAGTTGGATTATAAAGAAAGCTGAGCACCAAAGAATTCATGCCTTTGAACTGTGGTGTTGGAGAAGACTCTAGAGAGTCCCTTGAGCTGCAAGTAGATCTGACCAGTCCATCCTAAAGGAAATCAGTCCTAAATATTCATTGAAAGGGCTGATACTGAAGCTGAAACTCCAATACTTTGGCCACCTGATATGAAGAACTGACTCATTGGAAAAGACCCTGATGCTGGGTATGATTGAGGGAGGGAGGAGAAGGGGAGAAAGAGGAAGAGATGGTTGGATGGCATCACTACATGATGGACATGAGTTTGAGTAGGCTCCAGGAGTTGGTGATGGACAGCGAAAGTCTGGCGTGCTGCAGTCCATGGGGTCACAGAGTTGGACACAACTGAGGGACTGAACTGAACTGAACTGCACCATGTTACATTCCTTCCCCCCAGCAATAAGTAAGGATTCATTTTCCCTCATGCTACCCAACACTTGTTATTGTCCAAGTTATTACAGCTATATCAGTGGGTATGAAATATCATCTCACAGTGATTTTTGGTATACATTTCCCTAATGATTAATGATCCCTGGATCAGGAAGTTCCCCTTGGAGGAGGAAACGGCAACCCACTCCAGTATTCTTGCCTCAGAAATCCCGAGACAGAATCCTGGACAGAAGAGCCCAGCAGGCTACAGTTCATGGGATTGAAAAGAGTCATTGAGCGACTGAGCACACAATGATTAATGATGTTGAGCATTCTTTATTTGCATATTCACCATCCATCTATCTTCTATGGAGAAAATCCGTTCAAATTATTTGCCTAATTAAAAAAATATTTTAACGTACTTATAGACTCACAGGAAGTTGCAAAGATGGTACAGAGAAGACCAGCAGATTTTAATGAAACTGGGTAAGATTATGCAGTTAATATGGCTTCAGGCCTCACATTGCAATGGCTCTTGCAGAAATTACCACTTGTTGAGTGTTGGTACAATACCAAAGGAGAAAATCCACAAGTTTCTTAAAAGTCTATTCAAATGCTCTTTACCTCATGAATACAATCTATATGAAGCCAGACTATCTTTAAATACTGTAAATAAATTTGTAAATACTGTAAACAATTTGTAAATAAATTGTAAGTGATACAACAGATTGATCATAGAAGCAACTATGAGAATGCAGCTGTTTGCTAAGAGATTTTCAAAAATGTAATAACACATTTCTCATTAATTTATTATGGAAAAATATACAGGTTTTCATAAAATGTGTTAAATTAACATGCAATAGACTTATTTGTAATGTTAAATGACTGCATAGCCATTCATTTTTTTCTCAGCTCTCCAATATGTACATATTGACAGATATAACCCACATGAAAAAATGTTCTTTGGGATCCTCGGTTATCTTAAACATCTAAATAGGTCCTCAGATCCGATTGAGTCTCAGGACTCAAAGAATGAGTGCAAGTTGCTAATCTAAGCCCCGGGATGGCAAGGTGGGTGGGGCCGGGTCCCTGAAGAGGTAAGGGCAGTATGCCCTCCTGAGAGAAGAAGGTGGGTTATGCGAAGGGAGACAGAGCCAATGTTTTTATGTGTATGTATACACATGTATCCCTGGAGGAGGGCATGACAACCCACTCCAGTATTCTTGCCTGGAATACCATGGACAGAGGAGCTGGACGGGCTACAGTCCATGGGGTTGCAAGAGTCAGACACGACGGAGAGATTAAGCACAGCATAAACATGTGTACACACATAATCATTCTCTGAGGGGAGCTGGAAGGAAGGGTGTGTGTGTCTCGTCTGTGCGTTGAATGCAGAACAGCTCATGTCGTGCACATTCACATCCATAACTTACCCACACAGCACTCAGGCTCTGGGCTCGCCCCTGAAATGCCTCACCAAGGCCCTTTTCCAGCTGTTCTGATGTCCCCTCCCAGCTTGGTCAGTGTCCTCACTCGCCCTTTTCTTCTTTTACAACTGCACAGCCCCGTCCCACCTGACAGCAGGTGCACGCAGCCTCCTCAGTCACCCCTACCTTCCCCTGCCTGAAGGAAGCACAGGCACCCTTGAAGATGATGGTTCAATGCTAAACACTGCTGGAAAACAGAGAAAGGAGAACAGAGACTCACAGTGAAAGGTTGTGAGCCTCCACTCAGGGCTGGAGAGGCCCCATCCAACCCCGAAGGACTTCCTATAGAGCTTTGCTTCACAACAACAGGAAGAATATTTGCTTTGGTATGAGAAATTTCAATCCAAGCCCTGACACTGTCGTCTCCAATTAGCCATTCAGAGTTTCATTTTTATCATCTACTATATGGGGGTAATGGATTCTTTTCACATTAATTGGAGAAAAAACATACACAAGTGTTTTTTCAATACAAAATTCTATCAATGTAAATTGAAAATCACTCATACCTAACTCAATGGGTCACTATGAGTATTTCATACACTAACATAAATTCATTAGACTATAGGTTAATGCAGCATAGAAATGCAAAAGACTCTGAGTAGCATTGTTCATTCATATACACTTGGAACTCAAAAGAGAACATTCCATATCCTTTCTATTTTCTGAGCCAAGAACACTTGACTTTGATTAATTTAAATACTGTTTTGTATGTGTTCCTTTTTTCCCCTCTGCTGCATTAGATTTCTCTCTGAAATATGAATATTTACTTTCTTTATTTCATTTTTTAATTTGCATATGCATAGAACCAGAATAGGAAAAAAAAATTAAATAAAGAAGCCAAAATTCTTGTGATTTAACATAATAGTGATGAAAGGAGGGATCAAAAAGGCAGACTATGAAGATCCTGAACTCATCTCCTCCCAGGACACGGCAAAATTACAATTTACAGAATAACTACCTATGCGAATGACCTGCAGACAAGCAGAAAAGAGTCTCCACCACCAAAGATATAAAAATAAGGAGTCTCAGTGAGATGGGTAGGAGGGTGGAGATGGGCTTTCATCAGGACCCACACCCCTGGCTCAGCAACCCACAGGTAGGAGGGAAATCCCAACCACAGAGGCCTTCCTCAAAGATAGCATTCTGAGCCCCATGTTAGGACCCCACCTGGGAGCCTTGCTCTGTGAAGATGAACCAGGAACTTGGGCTTTAAAACCTGTGGGGCTTACACTGGGAGAGCCAGAGGGCTACAGGAAACAGAGATCCACGCCAGCACCTCACCTGCCAGAAGGCCCACAGCCTTTGGCCCTGAAACATATAAGGGTGTGAGCAGCCCGCACAGAGGACATTCCAGGAGCAACCAGCTCTGGACTGTCCAGCAAATGGCTAGCAAACTAGCCAGACTGGAACACGTTGCTGGGCCCAAAGTACATCTCCTACACACAGCCACATCTCTAAGGTCAGGAGAAGTGAGGTAACTCCCTAAACATAAAAATAAACACAGCCACTTAGGCAACATGAAGACACAGAGGAATATGTTCCAAATGTAAGAACAAGACAAACCTCAGAAAGAGAACTAAACAAAGTGGAAATAAGTAATCTACCTGATAAAGAGTTCAAGGTAACAATACCAACAGTGACCAAAGAACTCAGAAGAAGAATGTATGAACATAGTGAGAAGTTTAACAAAGAGTTGGAAAATAGAAGAACCAATCAGAGCTGAAAAATAAGATAATTGGGGAAAAAAAGAAAAACAATAGTACCTTAGACGATAAAAAAGTTGATCAGAGACATGAAAGAAGAGTAGTGGAAATCATCCACACTCTAAACAGGAAAAAAAAAAATTTCAAAGGATGCTTTAAGAGATCTCTAGGACAACATTAAGCACACCAACATTTGCATTATTGAGCTCCCATAAAAGAAAAGAGAGAGAGAGGGGGGCAGACAACTTACTTGTAAAACTAATATCTGAAAACATCCCTAACCTGGGGATGAAAACAGACATGCAAAGAGTCCCAAGGTGATCCCCAAAAGGTTCACACCAAGACATCACAATTAAAATGGTAAAAATTAAACAACCTTACAATCAGCCTCAGAAAAGCAACTGGTTATACACAAGGGAATTCACATAAGGTTATTGGTTGGCTTTTCAGCAGAAACTTTGCAGGTCATAAGGAAAAGCACATTATATTCAAAGTGCTGAGGGAAAAACAAAAACACAGCCAAAAATACTGTCTCACTAGTTTACCATTCAAAATTGTAGGAGAGATAGGTTCACAGTGAAAGCTAAAAGAGTTCATCACCACTAAACCAGCTTTAAAAGAAATGTCAAAAGGACTTCTGTAAGTAAAAAAGAAAAGACCACAACTAGAAACAGGAAAATTATGAAGGAAAAACCTCTACTAGCAGGAAGGTTAAAAGTAAAATCATCTAAACTCACAATAAGAAGTTGAGAGATACACACAATAAAAATGTAAAATCTGGTGTCAAAAATATAAAACATTGAGGGGGGGATGAATGAAGTAGGTGAAGGAAATTAAGAGGTACAAACTTCCAGGTACAAAGTAAATAAGTCTTGGGATGTATTATGTACCATAAGGAATGTATCCCAAGACTTATTTATTATATTATTATATTATTGAGCAATAACACTGCTTTAACTTTGTGTAGGGACAGATGATTACTCAGGGTATATTCATATATATATATATATACACATATACACACATTCATACATACACAAATACACATAATGGGAAGTTAGTCATAAAAGAATGAAACTCTGTCATTTGTGAAAACATGGATGGATCTAGAAGGTATTACACTAAGTGATTAAGTCAGACAGAGAAAGACAAATACCATATATCAGATATATGTGGAATATAAAAATCAAAACAAGTAAACTAAACAAAACAGCAACAGACTCTCAGAAACAGAGAACATACAGGTGGTTGCTGGTGGGAGGGGATGGATGAAGTAGGTGAAGGGGATTAAGAGGTACAAATTTCCAGTTATATAATAAATACATATTGAGATGTACTATGTACCATAAGGAATTTGAGTAATAACACTGTGCTAACTTTGTGTGGGGATATATGTTTACTAGATTTATCCTGGAGATCATTTTAGAATTGTATTTAAGTATCAAACCAAATACGTTGTACACCTGACAATAACATCATATGTCAATTAAATTTCAATAAAAAATAAAATAACAAGAAGAATAAAGTAAAATACTGATGATGATGATGATGATGGCAAAGGAAAGTTCATATCCCTTTAGAGAAAGCAATCTGAAGTGGGGAGAGGAAGGGAAGAAGCACCCACATGTGGCCACAATAAACACACAGACCTTGAATACTATGCTCTGCTCCATGCGCCCCTGGAGCAAGCATTATAAGGACTAAAGGCAATAGATTTTCAGAAACGTTGATTCTCAAGGGAAGAATTTAGGTCACCATGCCTTAAAATTGGGTAACTGTATTTGGAAGAAAACCTTCAACTTATTTCAATTGTCTGGACTGTGCAGAGAATCAATTTCTAAGTTAACTAGGTCCCAAACCATTCACAGCTGTGTAGATTAGATTTTTATATCCTGACATGCATTCACCAGTAATGAGGAAACTTGTTTGGACTTCGGAAACAAGAGAAATCTTCTCTATCCACAAGAGCTCCTCAGGCAGCCCCTGAGTCCTGGGGAGGAGCTGGACTGCACCGGGGCCAGCAGGACTTTGACAGCGATGGACTGGGCCCTGCCTTCCCAGATACAGTGTCCTGAATCCACAGCCCCCACCCCTAGGAAGCTCTAAGGCTCAGGGTCAGAAACAGGCTTACTTCTAGTAAGAGGTGATTACAAGAGAAAGCAACACAAATATCATCATGTTCCTAACTACACTTCACATTTCAGAGACAATTCTCAACATTTGATTTCCAGTAGACACCAATAGACATTGAGTACAGAAATTTTCAATTTTAGGTGGTTTTAATGGTGGATTCATGACATCAGTGAAATGATAATAATCTATTTGATATGTATTTTGGGTGTTCGCTCTTCTTCAAATATTTAAACCAAGTTTTGGACTACTAATTATACTTATCTGTGGGTGTTTTGATCACTTCTGAGCTCATTAGCTTTGAATTCATCAGGGGGTGGGTGGGATTCTGATAAGTGAGAACTACCTTTTTTAAGAAAAGTTAGAAAATGCATATCTAGAAGGTTGTTGCCAATGACTGCATACTGACAAAAATGCTTGAAACCTCCACATTCATATTTCACATGTTCATAATTTTGCAAAGTGGACTGTTTTCCGCACGCCTGTCCATCCCTCCTTCTCTCAACTGTGTCGTGAGTTCAACTACATATAGCCATGTCTCTCAGCCTCCTAACACTAAATCTGACCCCTTCATTTCCCACATTCCATTCCTTTAAAAAAAAAAAAAACAAGGGAAAAATGCCGTAAAAACACTCAAGTCATTGTACCGGCAAACACTGCTGTTGAAAGACAAAGACCGTTGGCTGCCAGACAGCACTTCATAAGACTCCTTGAAAGGTTAATTCATCAGTCGCATTAACTCAAAAAAGTCTGAATTTGGCATATGCAGGGCGGTGCAGGGGAATCAGGGCATAATTATGTAAGTAAATATTTTAAAAAGCAAGCTGGAGGGGAGCTAGAGGGGCCTGGCTGGTTGTCTGATGATGTCACCCTGCTTCAGGGACCCTGGTCACATGCAGACACACACGAGAGCCTTGCCTTCCTGAACCTGACTCACAGCAAAGACCTGGTGTTCATCTGAAAAACCTGAGTTCAACTAAATGTCCACAGATTCGTGACCCACATGCCTTGTTCAGTAGCTGAGTTTTATATGGAACACTATTTCAAGTGACTTTTAATAAAAGGGTGTTCTTGAGTCATTTTATAAAGGCAAAATATGATCACCTTATTAAATTCCCTGCCCTTGTAGACAGGGTAAAGTGACAGGCCTGTCCCCTGAAGGCCTAGATGGAGACGAGACGTGTGGTGAAAGCAACAGCTGTCTCCCGTGTCTGGATTCAAGGTGAGTGTGACCAGAGCAAAGTGTCCCCTCTCAAAACCCCGAGAGGAAGACAGACTCTTAAACTAGGAGAATGCAGGAGCAGGCAAGGGAGAGTTTGGGATAGTTTTAGTTTCCCATAGAGTTAAATTTAACAACCAAGCACTTTGAACTCTTAGGAACATGAAAAACCCTGGGGTCCACATCACTGAACTTGAGAGTTATCCATCATGGTCCCACATGGAAGATCTCTCAACCCCCTGCAGCTGGATGCATGGACAGTCATGACACAGCAGAAGGCATTCAGTAAGGATGCTGGTACTTCTTTGGGGTGGCGAGTAAAGTTCTTTTCTAACAGGAAAGAAAGATCCAAGTGCAAAGGGAGTTGGAGAAGGTGCGGCTGATACACTGCCCCCGCCGATGACGCGCCGGGAACTTTGGTGGGAGTTGTCATCCCTGAATGGCAGTGAATCCTGATGACAGTCCCCTGAGGGAGCTATTTTTATTCCTCTTTTTACAGATGAAGAAATCGAAACTCAAAATGTTAAAATAGCTTGTGTAGCCTATTTAAATCAAATTTAACTGTTTACAAACACCAGGATGTTTTATAATGAGGCCCTTTCTTGAGAAAATAGGGTATCATGTAAGAATAGTGAAGTGGCTACTTCACTTACTAGCTGACGGGGAACCTGTCAGCTAGTGACAGGGGTCACTTCTGACTCTCTTTCTTAAACTGAAAAATAGAAGGATAACTCTTACATGTGAAGGTAGCATTGAATATGCAAGGTATTTATATATTCCCATTTATATGCTAACGCATATAAACATACACTCTCTCACACGCATATACATGTTTGTGTGTATGTGTATCTCAGAGTCTGGCACAGAGTAATAGATCTACTAATTAAAGTTACTTTACTGGGACTTCCCCGGTGGTCCCGTGCTCCCTGCATGCTCCCAATGCAGGGGGCCCGGGTTTGATTCTGGTCAGGGAACTAAACCCCACGTGCTACAACTAAGAGTTCGCATGCTGCAACTAAAGATCCTGTGTACCGCAACTAAGACCCAACACAGCCAAATAAATACGTATTTTTTAAAAATTTGCTATCATATCCTCCTTAAGCTAGCTAAGTTGGTTTTGAAAATGAATTTAATCCTACTGGAAACTGTCATGCATTTATCTACTTTTTTCTTTACATAGTGTCTTCAAGTTAAATTCTATTAATTTGAGCATACTCTTAACCTGAATGAATAATTATTTCTAGTTCATGTGTTTATCAATTTTCCAACTTAGGATGAAAAGGAAAGGCGGCCGAGAAACTAGAACAATTCAGTCTTTAAATAGCAGGCAAGGGGGCACTGTGATTTCAGAAAGTAATAATGCGTCTCAGAGGTAACTTTTCTATGCAATAATTATTACTTTCCATAATAGTACTTTTAAAGCACCCAACTATTTTTAGCCCTTATCCATTTAAGAGGCTTGTTTGTCTACATTTGCACGCAGATGGAAACTGAAGTTTGGATAATCCAGCTCATTGTCAGTTTCTCTTCTGGCTTTGTTTTGAAATATCCCAGGGATCTGAGTTTCCTATCAATGACAGCAGGGTAACAAATTCCTGATATATTCACATAGGGACGGGCTGGGGAGGATCTTAAAGCCCATCACATCTAACTTCTTTATTTACACATAAAGAAACTGAGAGGGAGAGAGACAGACAATGGCTTCTCAAAGATCAAACTGCTAGTTGAAATAAATTCAGAAACAAACAAGTGTCAAGTTCAAGGTTCTTTCCATTGTTCTGGCCAAGGACTGAAGCTCGGGCAGAGAGGGCTCAAGAAGGCAGTGGGCTGAGAGGATATTTTGGATGCGGTGACACTGTAACTTCAAAGCACGTTAATAAGATTTGAATGGGACATTGCCAACCTTCCCCTGCCTCATCCCTGAGAGGTACAGAGGGGGAAAAAAAAGAAAAAATCCCCTGACAGCTCAACTCTTTTTGAAAGATTTTCTCTTTGGATTAAAATATTTCAAATTCTTAGACACGAGTGACCTAAAGTTTCCAGGCTATTCTTTTATAAAAGAAGATTATACATCCAAAAGCTCACCCTTCATGCAAAACCTTATCTTACGTGGTTATACTAAGATATTTCTTTGAGGTTAAGAATATGTTTTCTCTATAGAAAGCATTCCTCTTACTGCTTTTCAGACGGCTCCTAGCATTCAATGCATGCACTTCTGCTTGGGTCTGGATCAACAGCTGCTTCGCAGGATACACACAGTAGGTCAGACCCTACTTCAAGTGGTTAGGCTGCAAGGGGTATTCTTGGGCCTAGTATGTTTGCAGCAGGTAATCCTGAACAAACAGAGTTTATTCTTGCATCCAGTCTGGTCATTGTTGATGACCAGAAATGCAGTTGCATAAATTAATACACTGCCATCTCTGGGTATTCATGGTGGATTGGTTCCAGGACTTGCCATAGACACCAAAATCTGCAGTTGCTCCAAGTTTCATAACTGACCCTCCTTATCTGTGGGTTCTGCATCCTGGGATTCAACCAACCACAGATGGAAACAAGATACACGGTCATGGTTGGTGGAACCTGCAGATGAGGAACCTGTGGATAAGAAAGACTGACTGTATATCGATTTAAAAACATCCACGTATAAGTGGACCCACGCAGTTCAAGTCATGATATTCAAGGCTCAACTGGGCACAGGAGTTTTCAAAAGAGGAACAAATGAACATATTCTATTCAGTGGAAATCAGAGATGGGTCATGTGTGTGTTCATGTCTTTCCTGATGCAGTTGCTTTTGAGCCCCTACAGAGAGCAGGGTTAGGCTTGAATGAATCACGATTATGAGACAGTGTATAATGTTCTGACACTAGAGGCATGCCTGGAGCCCAGGGGATAAAGTGGGGTGAGAGGTCCCTTTTTTCCAGCTCCCCAGTTTTTACCCTCATAGCAGGTGGGGACTTGGCACTCTGATGTCCCAGTCAACCACCAGTAGAACCTGACTGTGGCCACAGGACCAACATGGCAACATGGTGAAGAGTTAGTGAGAAGGACCGACAGAAACACAGGCTCGCCTCTGCTCCTGAACAAGGGCTCCCAGGAACTTGACGCCTGTACACAGGCTCCAACAGAACATGGTCTCCTGCATCGCTAGGCTGGAGGGCCAGGGACATGGGATTTCATGTTCAAATGCAGGAAACAGCAAGTGGAATTGTGGGCAATAACACTAATAAAAGCTTAGGGTAATTAATACACTTGAGCTGTTGCCACATTTTAAGCACCGCACATCTTTTGATTATACTCTTTTTGTTGAGTGGATCTCTTCCTAGTGAATTTGTTGTCTGTATCTGTGCAGAAGTGAACTCTAGCCCTTCTCCATGCCTGCCAGTTTCCCTTCATCGGTCTCAGGCCTCCCCCTTTCCCCTGGCCCCATCACGTCTACATCTCTGCAGATGGCCTCTGTGACCTCCCAGGGACCCTCCACTCTTGAGTTTGTTGCCCTCCATCTGGACTTTTCCTGTGTTCTTTTCCCTCATCCATCCCCCTTTCTTTAGTCCCTCCTAGCTCCCCAGACATTTTTTCTCACTGTTCAGAGGACACAGCTATTACAGCTCCTGGATTCAAGTCCACTGACCATCACAGGCGCTTCTGATGGCTGGATTATATTTACTGAAGAGGAGAGGCAATATCCCAGCATCTAGTGAGTGTCCAACAACAGTTCCGAATTGGTTTATTTCTGAAAGTTAATTGCACATATTTTAAGCTGTTGTTGTTCAGTCAACTAAGTCATGTCTGACTCTTTGTGACCCCATGCACTGCAGCATGCCAGGCTTCCCTGTCCTTCACTATCTCCCGGAGTTTGGGCAAACTCATGTCCATTGAGTCAGTGATGCCATCCAACCATCTTATCCTCTGTCGTCCCCTTTTCCTCCTGCCCTCAATCTTCCTCAGCATCCGGATCTTTTCCAGTGAGTTGGCTCTTTGCATCAGGTGGCCAAAGTGTTGGAGCTTCAGCTTCAGCATCAGTCCTCCCAATGAATATTCAAGGTTGATTTCCTTTAGGATTAACTGGTTTGATCTCCTTGCTGTCCCAGGGACCCTCAGGAGTCTTTTCCTTTTGAGCTGAGGACCTTTCTAAGTCAGATCAGTACAAGATGCAGGAATGTCAAGAGACGTTAAGTTCTCTGCACCCAGACATGGGCCAGCTGGTGGCCCAGATGTGAACAGTGGGTGACATTTAATACTTGGAAGCTGCCTTGCAGCAACTGAGATATTGCAGAAACAGGACTGAATCTGGATTCAGAATGCATGTTTCAAGCTCCTGTTACGGCTCACTGCGTAACTTCACTCAAATCACCTGATATTCCTGAACCTTGGTTTCCTTATCTGTAAGGTTAGGGTCATAGTACCTGGGCTTCCATTTCATAGGGTCCAGGTGATGCTATGGATGATGCAAAACAAAGCACTTCAAATGGAAAGTGTTATGTAAAGATCAGGTCTGAAAGTGCTCTGCCATCAGCAGACTATAAACTATAGCATCTAATACAAATTACAAATAGGAATTCAGTAAGTTTAAATGAAATTATGATCATGACGCAAAATACGGAAATATACTTCAGATTAGAAGGAAGCAAAGACATAAACCCTGAGTCTCAAGGTAAGGATGAACCCTAGATTTCACATCTCAATTTAAAATGGTTCTCTGGCTTGGGAGGAAAAAAAAAAAAAAACAAAAAACCCACTATAGAAGGCTCTTTGAGATTCTCTCCTAGAATGGTTTTTTAAAAAATAGATGGAAAGGCCCTCAGAGCTTGTTACATAAATAGACAGTTACTGAATTTCTATGCTGTGCTAGCCACTATGCTAAGAGCAGGGAGAACCAGGATGGGTGAAGCCAGGCCCAGTCTCTGAGAGTCACAGGCTGGGAGGAGAGGGCAGGCAGAGCACATGCCTGGCTGCTATGGACACATGATGCAAGAACAGAACAGGCCAGTCACTACCTCTTTCTTGCATGAATCATTGTAGTAAAATAAGCATGTGTGCGTGCATGCAAAGTCACTTTAAGTCATGTCTGACTCTTTGCAACCCCATGGACTATAACCCACCAGACTTCTCTGTCCATGAGATTCTCCAGGCTAGAATACTGGAATGGGTTGCCATGCCCTCCTCCAGGGGATCTTCTCAATCCAGGGATTAAACCTGAGTATCCTGCAGCTCCTGCATCGCAGGTGGATTCTTTACCGCTGAGCCACTGGGGAAGTTACTTTTTAAAAAATAATAATCATAATATTTGTAATTCTGAAAGTAAGATTTTGCTTTTGGCAAGTCAAGGAGGACAGAATTCTAAACATGGTATTGTCAGTAAAAAACAAAAAAAAATCAGGGGGATTTCTACCATCTTCCTAAAGTCCAGCCTCCAAATTTAGCTTTAGAAAGAAAGAAAAAAAATGTATATATCTTCTTATAAACTGAACTTAATAACCAGTAAAAAAAAAAACACATTTACAAATATCAAATATGGTTTTTTTGGAAGAGGTTCATCATTCTTCCATAAGCTTTTTTTGTTTTTCCAATAGGTGTATTTTTGAAAGCTGTACAAAGAAGAAAGTGTATTTTTTTCCCTATTTTTGCTTAGGAGGCATTTTTGCAAACACTGTGAAAAGTCCGTGAAAAATGTTTACTACAACTGAACAAACAGGAGAAACTGAATCATACTCTCAAGTCAGCAGAGGCACAGTCTCTTCTGGGCTGTGCCATTACCATTTAAACAGCCTAACACTTTCCTGGTGTTTCTGAAGCTGCTTGAAGCTTGCATGTAGTTTAAAAATCACAGAGACTCAACACCTTTAAAAGCATGCAACGCTCCTTCAGATTCTGCTCATGTAGCCCTCTGTAGATGCAGACCTAGCAGCAAACAGGCTGGAGGAGTTGCCAAGACTGAGGACAAATGCAGAGTAATTATCTGAGGACACGGCCAGCGTGATTCTGATGTAGCCAGAAACCTATCCGTGAGTGATTACAGCCTTGTAGCCAATTTCAGCCGTTTTATTATTATTAGAAAAACTCATCGATAACGCAGAAGGAAATGGCAAGTCATCTGGCCCCTGAGAGCACTTTATCCAGTCGGGCAGTAAATGTTTCTACCACTTCCTGAGAGAGGCAATTCCACAATCTAAAAATGGCCATTGCCAGGAATCTGTTTACTCCCAGTGGTCAGCTGACGTTTTTCATATTTCACTTCATCCTGTTACTCTTAGAGGCTTTGCCTCCTTGGAACACTCTTAGGATCAGCTCTAGCCATCCTTCTCTCTGCTCTGCAGGAAGAAAAAGTAACCTAAAATGATAGCATGCAAAAAGCAAGAATCTACCTTAATGAGATCCTAAATTACAGTGAGCATTTCTGAATGCTTGTATGTCTAATTGCTTTCGATCCTTATGACATTATGCAGTAAAGGTACCAAAAGGTACAAATTGTTTAATTCATGAAGAAACTGAGGCAAGAAAAGGTTAAGCTATTTGTCCTCGTAAAGTCATTGTCAAGATGGGAATTCTGCAAGACCAAAGGGGATGCGATAAAGTTCATCACTAAATTATGAAATGCTTATTCTGAGGGTGTGGGACTCTGGATGCACCTTTGCTGTCACTCAGACAGTGCCTTCTAAGCACTCAGACATCTCTGCCAAAGACTTGTGCCAAGGAAAGAATCTTGATTGGTCACCTGGAGGTTTTCCTACTTTTCTTGCTGATTTTCAACTTTCTTATCTCAAAGTGTATCAAGAGAAGAGAGTCATCATAATAGACAAGGGACAACTGTGGGTTGCCAAAAATGGCTTTTCTGTTGGTGTTTTGGATATCTTCCACATTTTTCACTGTGGATTTTCCTTTGTGATGAAGTTCAGTTTCAAATAACAGTGTTAATAATGAATATTTGCATATGAGAATATGCAAAGGCCTTTTAAATGTTCTCTTCTTACAAGTTATCACTTGCACACTGGGAGGCAGGCGCCTCGGTTTTATTGTCCTCTATTCAAAAGTGAATGAAACAAGTCTGGAGGCCCTAAGCAACTTTCTTCTGATCACACAGCCCTGAGCTGAATCTACTGCGTTTCTTGGCTCTAAACCCCTTGTTCTCACTGCCATGTTTTGCTACTGCTCATTTGCATTCACTGATCAGCTTCTAAAGGTGTGAGGCAGCAGCTGAAAGCTGCAAGCCCAGGCTTCCATATTTTCTTCACACAAAGCCTCACACATCCCATTTACTTCCACTCGCTCTGGTCCTTTGTGGCTTAAAGACCCTGTTGTCACTGGTAATAACTTTCCACCAATTAGAGGGAAATCTCAAAAAGTTAGAGATGAACAAAATGATCCTGCAAAGTCTCTCCAATCACACGATTCAGCAATAATCTGAATGGCCTTTCGCACTGTGCAATATCTCAACTGGCTTTATTTTGCATCTGACATCTTGATGGTTATGGAAACGGACTGTTTCAGGGAGGAGCAGAGCTGGAAGAGACCCCCATTCATTAAAATGACAACAGCTTCCCCTGCCCTGGACTCAGAGTCTCCCTCTAAGAGGCAATGGCCAAAAAGTGCTGAGAACAAAGGCAGCCCGACTGCGGACCGTAGATTAGCTTGGACGGGAATCTCACCAAGATAAATAGAAATTACTTTCATGGAAGATGAAATAAAATGGTTGTTTTGTTTTGGGGCTGTGCAAGATGATATAAAGTGAAGCTCTCTGCCAGCAAAGCTTCAGGAAAAGTAGACTGTCAGACAAATTAATTGATTTCTTTACGGAAGTAGCTGAGAATTAAGCATGCCCGGGAACCCACTGCAGTTTCCTTATGTTTCAGATGGGGCTTTCAGGAGGTTAGGCTGGGGAGCCTGCAGAGCTGAGGAGGTGTGAGTTCCCAGGACAGGATGTGAACCCAACAGGGCAGAGTGGTGAGGGTCCTGAGGGCAGACCTCCCTTCCTTCCATCCCTTGGACCCTCTCCCAACCCACCTGCCAAATGTACAGTACCTGTAACCCCTCGCTTTTGTGTAAGGAGGTTGATTTAACACACTACCCAGGCACCTGCCGCTCCCACAATGAAAGCTAGAGGAAAAGTACAAGGGGTGTCATCATCTAGGTTAACCAGGAGGTGGTCAGAGGCGAGGTGAGTGAGGTCATGGAAAATGAACCCACTCTGCCAGGCTCCAGGCTCAAGCCAGTAAGAGGGACTGTCCCACTTGGACATCTCCGGTGAAAGAGACTCCAGGGGAGCAGGGTGCTTTGCTGGCATTGACCTACTAAGTCGCCCACTACTGCAGGAAACCAAGAAGTGTCGTGTTATTTTCTCAGTTTAACAAGTGGAGAAACAGAACCAATAGCCGTCTTTTCTCATTTTCTCACAATTGGGCAACAAGGCCGAGGATGCATATCGTGGACGGAAGGGTGTTTTCAGCCAATGAGATCGTGCCTGTTTTCTCAAATGTTGGGCTGTTTTCTCAAATGTCTTCCCTGTTGTGGTGATTTTAGAAAAGGAGAAAGCGTTCTACATGCTTAGGGTCATAGAATGCATCCAAGTCAGTAAAAAGAAAGGGATAAAAATGGTCAGATGATTTGGACAGAAACCAAATGGAGGCATCACGTGGTTCTGGGTAAGTCACTACATTTTCTAGATATCAACATGCGTGTCTTTCAAAGAACTGGGAGGGACTCCCTTTCCTCCCTCCCTCATCTCTGGTGGGAATAAAGCAGCAGTCAGAGTCACTGTTGGCCCCCTCTCTCCTACCCATAGCACGCGAGATGCTTTAGTCACATGATGATATTTTGACAACTACGTAAGAGAGACACGGTTAATGCCATTTTCATAATGAGAGAGCTGCCATGGGAGAGCCTTAGTAATGTGCTCCAGGACAGAGGGCTAGTAGGCAGCTACTAGCAGTCAGACTGATTTCAGAATCCATGTAGCTCCTTCCACCTAATGTGACAACGGCCTCAATACCTGAAGACAATGAGGTTAAACCAATAAACACTCTGTCATTTCTTTATTTGTTATGTCCATTGTTCAGTGTCTGTCTCCCTCCAAGGGAATCCATGCCATGGTGCAGGGTACTTGCTGTTTGGACAACCCCCTGAACTGCTCCTGGCCTGGGGTACACACCCAACAGCCGTATTTTGAATGAATGAACCCAGCTGCCATTGCTGGAGTCACCTTCAGCATGGTGGAGTGTTCTAAAGAACGCCCATTCTCTGTACTTTTCAGCTACGTCTCATTAATGCCTGTGTGTCTTTGTTTTGTTTGGCTGCTTGTTATTCAACAGAACCCGCTTTGCCCGGGGTGATTATAAACTCCTTTTGCCAAACCTGATCCTGGCTGGTTACGGTTTCTAAATGCAACGTCATCCATACTCAAATTTCATCTCATCTTTCCAGAACTTTCTACGCAACTGTCAGCACTAATATTTCATTAGCATTGTTTACTTTCTAACATATTACATGGTTTTAAATTCTCTGTTTCAGGATTTCCCTGCTGTTCCAGTGGCTAAGACTCCATGCTTCCATTGTAGGGGGCCCAGGTTTGATACCTGGTCAGGGAACTAGATCCCACATGCTACATCTAAGACCTGGCAAAGCCAAGTAAATAAATAAATAAATAGTAATACTACTAACAATAATAATAAAGTATTTGTTTCCTTCAAGGGCAATGATTGTATTGGTTTGTTTGCTCTTTATTTCTGAGCTGCTACAACAGTGCCTGGCATTTATTCCGTGCTCAAAGAGTATTTTGTGGAGTGGATGAACAAAAGGTACAGTTCTTCTTATCTTTAAAGACACCCCAATGAACGTAACCTGTACTCTAAAAGCATTTGAAAGAGGAACTGTTTTTCCTTAACTCTTCTGCTGTGCTGTTAATTTCACCTTCTGAATGTGACTGCCTGGAGCCTGGATGCTCTGAATCGGTTCACATGTGCATGTGGGTAAATTCACCTAGGTCTAAAAGGATGCCAGATATATAATCATCCCCGGGGGCCCTGCCCACCTGGTGAGCTGTGCAGAAGACATCGGGCACCAGCTCACCTCCCATCCAGGGGAGGAGCCTGACATTGAGCAGATCCATCTGGCCCAGCCTGCAAAGCTGGGGCTGGCTGAGCAGAGTGAGGCCATCCAGTCACTCAGCCCCAAAGGAAACAGTGAGGAGGCACTGTGCTCCTTCCCAATCTACAGGCAGGAAGGCTAGAATGGCTAATGTACTTGTCACCAGTCAGACACAAGAGACAGGAGGTCCCCATTAGTCTGCTGCTCTTCCTGGAGCTAAAGTTCCATCCATAAGAGGATGACGAGTGCATAAAGCAAAGTGTGAAGAGGGCTCCAAACTCCTGATTCTGCTACCATCCTGCTTCACTCAGTTTCTTCTCTTTCCAGGCCACTGTGAGTCCTGACTATCTATCTGCCAGGGTCATCAGTCACACTTAGGACAGCTGTCTCCCTTCCAGGAAGAGCGCTGATGTCTGAGAAGTCCTGTGGCCGGAGCGCAGAGGCAATTAGCACTCAGGCATCTTCCTGCAAGAAAATGCAAGCTCTGCTGGTTGTCCTGGAAGCCACACCCCTCAGAGCGCAGGGACCCACCATATAAACCTTCCCCCTCACTGCCCTGTGAAGTCTGACACCACCTGCTGGCTGGGGTGCTTCTTACTCCATCGGGAAAGGGGGTTCACTTCTCCTTCCAGGCATGGTCAAAAGTCCAGTCCACAGACTCCCAGCCTCTTGCTGCAAGCTGGGCTGAATTTAGATTTCATGAAAATCCCATTTGAACCTCTTTGTGATTCTACTTTCTGTCTCTTGTCCTTCGGATCAATGCTTCTGTACATTCAGATTTATTTAATCTCCTAGGAGATTTAAATAATATGTTGATGACGAGTCTGGAACCAAATTGGAGTGCATGGGTTCCTTCTGAGTTTCAAGGTTCCCTCTGAGTCCAAGGCCCTCTGAAGCTGCGGGTGTAGACACGCCCTCAGGGCCACCTCCCCCAACTGACCACCTCCCCTTTGGAGAGGAATCTGTTGCAAGTACATGCTTACTTCTTGAAACAAAAATCATGGGAACAAGGCATCCTTATTATTCAGTGCAGAGGGTGTAGTGTTGGGAAGGTGGGGAGATATGATGTTCAGGCAAAGAAGAAAGAAAACAAGAGGAATGAAGACACAGAAAGACAACAGGAGGAAGATAGGAAATTAACCTGGAGATTGGGGGAACAGCTGCCAAGAGAAAACACAGCGAGGAAGGATAATATATATTATTTAAAAGCTAGTGAAAAGCAGTAAACAAACTTGAAAAGAGGTGAAAAGTGACTAAGACAAATAAAAATTTTCTTAAGCCAAAGAAGGTGATGTTGTTTAATTGCTCAGTCGTGTCTGACTCTTTGCAACTCCATAAACTATAGCCCACCAGGCTCCTCTGTCCATGGGATTCTCCAGGCAAGAATACTGGAGTGGGGTTGTCATTTGCTTCTCCAGAAAGAAGGTGACAAAGAGACAGAAATGTAATCGAAGCGTTTGTCACTTCGTTTTATAGATTTGTTTAAAAAAACAAAAAAACGAAACCAAAAGAGCACTCAGAACAAGATCCACCTCTCTTGCTTGCCCGCCTTGGTGTTTTAAATTGGTAGCTGGCTTCCCCAGTGGCTAGTGGTAAAGAATTTGCCTGCAATGGAGACGTGAGAGACACGGGCTCAATCCCTGGGTCTGGAAGATCCCCTGGACGAGGAAATGGCAACTCACTCCAGTATTCTTGCCTGGAGAATCCCATGGACAGAAGAGCCTGGTGGGCCACAGCCCATGGGGTCACAAAGAATGACACGACTGAACACACACACACAGCTGAAGAAGTAAGGAACTCGCCTGCCTCTTTCTGGATAAGGCTCTGGCAATCACACCAGCCCACGGTCAGGTCTCCTGTTTTCCTCATTCATAGAGGGATGTTTCCTTTAGGGTGCTGGCCCCCACCCACACTCCTACTCAGAGCAAATGGCTACAATCAATTACACCCTCCTTTTCTCCAAGGGACATTTTATCCATCATCACCTGGGTGGGTGTTCTATTATTATTATCATTATTATGTTCAGTGACAAAGTATCCAAGCCTGCCCACATTGATAGAAAATCTATCTGCATCCTGGGCATCTGGATGGCATTGCTGATTACTCTGAAAAGACCTGCAGCAGTGTTGAGAGAAAATTATCATTGAAATGATCCAAAGGAGTACCTAAGACAAACCTTTTTTTTTTTCCATCTAATTTCCCTAGAGGACAAGCTATCTTCTTTGGGAAACTGTGTTTCAAGTGCATGCTTTGGGAAGACATCAGGGATGATTGTCAGATTGTTCTTGGGAAATAGCTCTTCCCCCATCCACCCCTGCTCCTGCCACTGGGTCTTAGGAGGAAATCAGGTCCACTTGTTAGTACAGATCAGAATTGACAGTGAAACCAATAGAAAGACCCCGGTTAAGCAGCATGGACCTGAAGAAAACTTTATAAATGAAGTCCTAAAATGTGGATTAGTGGGAGAAGATGCTAGGACAACCTGCGTTTAGGTGCCTAGCGCTATGCAGGTCTGGAGAGCAGGGGTCTGCAAGGAGCCTGGGGATGCTTACTTAACCAGTGAGTTAAAGTGCAAACTGAAGTGGGGGAATATGGATTCAACTCTTAGCACAACTAAAAACACGTTTCTTGGTGGACAAAGAAACTACCTCCCCCTCACCAACTACAGAGAAGATCTAAGATAAATTCCAACCTAAGCAAATATTTAAGCAGCAGTTTCAGATTCTAATGGAATGTTAGGATTGTCTGAAGTAGAATCTATATAAGCTTTGCAGGGTGCCAAGTACTATAATTTGAATATTCCCAAAGAAAGGGGATATGCACTTTTAAATCCATAAAACTTTCCATTTTTGTAAAAATGTATAATTACTCACGTTAGGTAAAGAGGAAAACGCAATGCACCCATGCCACACACTGTAGAATCCATTCTTTCTCTGAGCAACACTGAAAAGTGATCCAGTTTTGCATTTAAAACCTGTATTTATCATCTTGGTCAAGTCACTTCTGGGTCTTGACTTTCTCTTCTGCATCATGGGGCTAACAGTATCAAAGTCATCCTTTATGACCCTGGTGACATTATAGGTGCTCCGAAATTGGTAGTTTCCTTTCATCCATCCATCTGTCCAGCCATCTATCCATTCAGCTAATAAATATTTGTTGATGCTTCCATGCAGACACTGCTCCATGTGGTAGAGACTCACCATTTATCAAGACTGTCTGGGCTCCTCTGATTGCTTTGCTGGAGGGATTGGGAGAGACTTCCAAGCACTGGAACATAAATTGATATGTGCATCACAGCACGGCAGCCCAGGTGTCAGTGAATCATTGTTGGGAGGTGCACTCATGAGCACAGATGGGATCAATTTTAACAAATAAAAGAAAACAAGAAATGATGGAGAGTTTGAAGGGCTCTGTGTAAGATTCTGTTATTAAAAAAAAAAAAAACACACACACACAGAAAAAAAACAACACAGTTCTAGCAGGTCCTGATAGGAAGAACATCATTCTCAGGTGTTAGCGTACTGAGTCACTTTAGTTGTGTCTGACTCTTTGCGACCCTATGGACCTTAGCCCACCAGGCTCCTCTGTCTATGGGATTCTCCAGGCAAGAATACTGGTGTGGGTTGCCATGCCCTCCTCCAGGGGATCTTCCTGATTCAGGGATCGAACCCATGTCTCTTATGTCTCCTAAACTGGCAGGCAGGTTCTTTACCACTAGCACCACCTGGGAATCCCTCTTAGAAGTTTACTAGCGTCCAAGTCCAAACAAAGTCCAGTGCAAGGAAGACAAAATGCACACCGGTTTCATGGAAGTTGGGAGCTGACATTCTTGACAGTCACTTTTTCCCAACAGACCTTAACCTTAGCAGACCCTCGTGCAGAGGAGAGACCTCTGGTTCACAGAAGGAAGGGGCATAAGGGGGAAGATAGAATGTCTTTCAAAGCAGGACCTCTGATGGATCCCAGAAACTCCTAGGCACAAGCCCTGTAAGATCCGCATCCAGGGCCATCCCGTTCTGTCTCTTTAACACGGTCAGACACGACTACAAGGGAAACACCATCGCTCAGAATTTCACCTTGCAAATAAATCGCTCTGAACTGCAGCCAGAAGCAATGGAATCTCTCAAAGACATTATCTGGAAATAGTCAGTGGACGGCAACTCAAGTCCCATTCATCATTCTCATGCTTACAGTACTTCTTAATGGCTTTTATGGTTTATCCTTTGAACGCCAACAAAAGAGTGTGATTTTTCCTGGCTTATTCTATTAAACAGAAATCAATATCTAATACAAATGTGTGGACAGTGGGAAGCTTGGAAAGGCTTGGAGTGAGCTGGTGCACCAGTTTTATCATGCCCTGCCCAGAATGGAAGGGGGAGGCTGAAGATGAAAAGGGTAGCCTTGTGCTTTCTAAGGAACCAGACATCCCCACTTCAGGGAGTGTGCATACCACCAATTCGGATCTTTAAGGGTAGAGGGATGTGGCTTTTGCTTTTCAAGACAGGTAAGGTTAGGGAGGCGCCTGCAACCACAGACTATTAGAGAGAGTGAAGCAGAAAGCTGCTCAATATTCTCCAGGGAGTGATTTTAGATAAAGCAACGTGACTGGCATGGTTGTTCTCAGGAGGAGAGGAGGAGGGCTTTGCGCCCGATATCTCTGACTACCACAGGTGCGGGGAGCTGGGTAAATGACCCACTCACTTCCCAGGGTACCAAAAGGCGGCAGCAGACTTTTAAAAGCGATATCTGCCCCCTAAAGAGAGGAGCAGCAGCTGTCTTCTGCACAGATTGGCGTGCAAAATGTGAGATCCATCTTTTCAACCTGCAGAATAGGTTTGAACTGTTCCATTCTAAAATCCACAGTCAGCATTTCTGAAGGCAGTCATTGATGGGAACTAAGCTAGCCAGCAAAACTCCAAATAAACTCTTAGAACAGAAAGGCACCACTGAAAAGGTGGTTTTCTTAAATGGTGATGAAATCTTCACTTGAATAGAAGTGGAAAAAATGTGAGGTCTTCAGAAAATGAAGGGCCAAGCCTGGTACCATATCAGAAATAGCACTGAAAGCAGACCTGGGAGAGCCTGCTCCCAGCTTGGCCACCCATGGATCATGTTAACTCCAGGAGCTCAGCTGACTTCCCAGTTCTTAGTTCCTTATTTATAGAAAGGGGTAGCAATGGTTGTCCTACTTACTTTACACCTTGTTCTAAGAGTCTCAATGGATGACAGGAAAACAGTTAACAGAAAGGACCCTTAGTGTTCATGATCCCTTAGGGAGCCCCAAGCTGATGATCTCAAGTGTGGAGGGAACTTGGCTGGAAGGAGCCCTGAGCAGCTCCTTCACCACACTCAGGGTGGACCGGTCAGCAACATCCCTAATACTCTACCCAGACTTCACTCCCTACCCAGCCTCAAGGCTCCAGTCATGCAAAGCAGCTTTCCCTTGAGAAGACAGGATCAAAACCTCAAAGAATCATCATCAAGTGTGAACATTTGGCCAAAGGAACATCACGTGGAGCATTCAATTTCTAACTGATTGCATTGTATCTTATTCTCTGCTTCACTGACAAATATAAACAAGGACACTAACTCATGCACCACTTCCATATACAATCTTTTACTGACTGGTGGCAGTCCTGTGATCACGGCTGGCACGGAAACATGGACATCAGCTTCAGATCTGGAATGTTCTGGAAAGCTCTACAGTTGTTGTGACAAGGACGCCACAGAGCATGACTGAAATTCAAGGTCAGATCACTAGGTCTGCACTTTCTGTTGTGCAAACTCTGGCCAAGAGGTAAACCCACCAGAGGCTCACGGCAATGCGCGATCCCTGCAAAGGGCTGCAACCGGTGCTTCACAGATACAACAGGAGGCATAGGAAAAACATGCTTCAACCCATCTCATTTCACTTGGCTCAGTGTTAGGAACTTCATACAAATAAAATTAGTGTAAGTGAGCTATACTCCTTATTGATGTCAAATGTCTAAAACAAAGCAAAATGGACATTGCTGGTTGTTTTTATTACTGCTGTATGGATATTTGTGGGTTTCCCAGGTGACATTAGTGGTAAGGAACCTGCCTACCAATGCAGGAGACATAAGAGACTTGGGTCCTATCCCTGGGTCAGTAAGATCCCCTGGAGGAGGGCATGGCTACCCACTCCAGTATTCTTGCCTGCAGAATCCCATGGACAGAGGAGTCTGGTGGGCTACAGTCCACGGGGTTGCAGAGTTGGACACGACTGAGGTGACTGAGCGCAGCACAGATATGTATAGAGCTTCTGCTGCAGGCCAGACAAAGTGCTGTGCACCGAGATAAGAACAAATGTGAAACACCAGTATTAAAAGTGTGGGAAATGCATAGCCAATGGTAAAAAGCCCTTGAAGAGCCTAAAGACCAACACCCACAGGGTGAATGAACTGGAGGCCACTTTGACCTTCTCAACTCACAGATTCTTAGAAATCAACAAATTAAAGACAGGCAAAGAGACACAAAATCTTCTCCAGGTTTCAAAAAATAAAGGTGATATTAGAAAGGAAGATTTAAAATAGAATTCAGACTTTGCAAGTTCTTAGGAGCAGCCCACCAACCAAATCACATTTTGCAAGCATTAAAGTGGGAAAGAGACTGGGAAAGTGAGCTTCTGCCTCCAGAGTGACATTTTGTGATAAAAACAGAATGGGTGAGAATAACAAACTTCAGTGAGAAGTTACACTGAATGTTTATTAAAACTCTTGGACCGGTGGTACTATACAGCAAGTCACGGGTAACAGCTATCCTGAAAGAGATTACTAAATCAACTAGAAGATTAGTCCAGGGTTAATGAGTAGATTTTTCTTCTATTTGCATTTGTAATAATAGGAAAATATTCTAAGAACCTATTGCATGCAGGGATCATTTGCAGGGAACAAACAAGCAAACAAACAGAAATACGCATGGTCCCTCACACTTCCTTATGGTAACTGTGGCATTTGGGGTATCGTGAATCCTCTTTCATGGAAAGATAAAGGATTATTTCAGAGACATGCCAGTTACGCATTTTCTCCTCCCCAGAAATAATCTGCATCTCTAACCTGCATAATAGAGTTATAGAGTTATAATAAAGCTCATTCACAGATAGGTAGTAAGCACCTTCCACTTTTCCATGCCTTCTGTACTTCCAAATCCTATCTCACTATCTCAGTATATCCCTTCAACTTTTGATTGTTTCTTTACTTCTCTTAGCCCCTTGAGCTTTCTCTAATCAACCTGTGAAGTCACTAAGAATGTGACATTAAATAATTGGAACCTGGGCATGCATGTGCACACTGATAGAACAAACACAGACTGTCTCTTCAGTGTGCATGCTTATTATCAAAACTCTTACACATCTAAGTGTGTCTGTGCCTATAGATCTCTTCTGACTGCAAACCAGTTGACCCTATCTTTTGATTAATTTGGTACCTTATTTTCCCCTGTTATAATATCACAAAGATATTCCATGTTCAAAAAAAATCCCATAGTTGATTATAACCATAATTGAGACACACAGGGATTAATTTGAATTAAGCAGTAACTCTACAGATGCTCAAAACAGAACTCAGAAGACTGACTTGCCACTTCTCACTCTCAGCTCTAGGTAAGGCCATAGAATGCTAGCACATTTTACAAAAAGTCAATTAACATGTACAAAATAAAGTGAACACCCAAAAAGAAATGTGATTCAGGAAATGAACTGGTTAGCATTTACAGTAATTACTAGAGATTACTAGCAAATTACTAGCCAAATTACTGGTAGAATGATCATATTATTTTCTTCCTTCTAATAATGCTGCATACCAATTTCAAGTAATTGTACATAATTTCCTTGCCAGGGTCCAGACAGTAATTTGAAACTGATACCTAGTCAGGGTCTCCATACCTCCCCCTCCAACACTGACGAAGCTGGGTTTTGCTTTAACCTGCCGACAATGCTCCCCACCCCCACTAGCCAACTCCAGCCCCTTGTAATTTTTGGCGAGAGTAACATCAAGGTGGAATACAAAGTTAAACAAAAATAGCCTTGTCATAAGACTGACCTTACAGCTGTGTGGTCATTCACGTGAACTGATCTGAAAGGGGTTCACAGAGCTGTACTCAACACTCAGGGGCCATGACTGTCTGAGATGCCACCATCTAAACATGAGCTAGGGTGAAGTACTGGGAAGCATTTACTCATCCACCTACAGGGACATTTGGGAGAGAAGGAGATCCCTAGCTCTAGGGGGAGAAAAAAAATACTTGTAAAATGGGGGGAAACAGGTAAGGCATGAAGGTCTGTATAACAGATTTGGGTTTGGGAAGCAGTGCTGAGTGGATGAGATGGTTCAACAGCATCACCGACTCAATGGACATGGTCTGAGCAAATTCTGGGAGATAGTGGAGGACAGAAGAGCCTGGCCTGCTGCTGTCCATGGGGTTGCAAAGAGTCCTCCGCGACTGAGCGACTGAACGACCACAAAGCTGAATGGAAGTCTGGGGTCCAAGATGTTGATGAGGAACCCATGCCTGGGAAAGGAAGCAGAGGGAAATAGGATCGGGGCATGTGTTCAGCACAGCCCAGCTGGGAGGCAGGCTCAGCCGCCTGGTGGGAGCGCGGAGACATTAAAGCCCATCACATCACGGCTGTCTCACCAGGTGCCAGGACGGCCTGAGGTTGATACCCCACCTGCCTCAGTCATTGGCTATGAGATGCCCTGGGAAAGAGGACATGAAGCCACAAAGGAACAGTTTCACTGTAGCAGGGAGGACCCTGACAGAGGTGACTAGCTGGGCAAGTAAACCACAGCCACATGGAGAAATTCCCCATAAACATCTACTCTGCAGTTTTGGTTAGTCCTGGACCTTGTACTAAAGAGCCTGGCAAGATCCCAACCTTAAAAAAAAAAAAAAAAAAAGTAAAAAATGAAAAAGCCATCTTCAGAAAACAAGAAATGACACGACCAGCTCTATCATAAAAGACACGCCAGTGATTGCAGAAATGTTGTTGTCTTTTCAAATCAGCCTAAACTGGATTTCCAAATTAGCAGCCCCAACTGTGACTGTGCAGTTACTTGCGTTCATGGTGCTGAAAAGTTGTGTTCACTGTGAAGAGAGAACCATCCGACAGAAGGCTACCACATTTCCCCCTTCTCTGAATCTGGGAAATGTGACTGATTTGCATATTTAGCATACATTTGCATTCTGTGTTCAATAGCCCCTAACTCTAATTATGTAAAATAAGATAAATTAGTGCATTTTACTGTCATTGCATTCCAGCCCTGTGGTAAGGGGCTAAGGAGACTTAACCCAACTTCTTCCTCCTCCTTCTGGCTTATTTCCTTGGGGATCTGAAGTCATGTGGTGTTCAGGCTGGAGATATTTCAAGGAAAACCCCCAACTACGGAAGTGGGGAGGGGGCAAGAAAAAAGGAATGACCAGCGATATCCAAAAATGGGTTGTGCATTTCCTACTCCAACAAGTACCTTTAAGTGCCAGCTTGATAAAATAGTAAATAAAAAATGAACCATGTAAATATTTTTATAGGTAAATATAAGGCAAATTGCTTTAAAACAAAACAAAAAGTAATAGAAAACCAAATCCAGTTTCTATTGCATTTATTTCTGCCTTAATTTTTAAGATTTCTTTCCTTCTGCTAACCCTGGGGTTCTTCATTTCTTCCTTCTCTAATTGCTTTAGGTGTAGAGTTAGGTTATTTATTTGGCTTTTTTCTTGTTTCTTGATGTAAGCCTGTAATGCTATGAACCTTCCCCTTAGCACTGCTTTTACAGTGTCCCATAGGTTTTGGGTTGTTGTGTTTTCATTTTCATTCATTTCTATACATATTTTGATTTCTTTTTTGATTTCTTCTATGATTTGTTGGTTATTCAGAAGCGTGTTATTTAGCCTCCAGGTGTTTGAATTTTTAACAATTTTTTTCCTGTAATTGAGATCTAATCTTACTGCACTGTGGTCAGAAAAGATGACTGGAATGATTTCAATTTTTTTGAATTTTCCAAGACTAGATTTATGGCCCAGGATGTGATCTATTCTGGAGAAGGTTCCGTGTGCACTTGAGAAAAAGGTGAAGTTGATTGTTTTGGGGTGAAATGTCCTATAGATATCAATTAGGTCTAGCTGGTCCATTGTGTCATTTAAAGTTTGTGTTTCCTTGTTAATTTTCTGTTTAGTTGATCTATCCATAGTTGTGAGTGGGGTATTAAAGTCTCCCACTATTATTGTGTTACTATTAATTTCCTTTTTCATACTCGTTAGTGTTTGCGTACATATTGCGGTGCTCCTATGTTGGGTGCATATATATTTATAATTGTTATATCTTCTTCTTGGATTGATCCTTTGATCATTATGTAGTGTCCTTCTTTGTCTCTTTTCACAGCTTTTATTTGAAAGTCTATTTTATCTGATATGAGTATTGCGACTCCTGCTTTCTTTTGGTCTCCATTTGCATGAAATATTTTTTCCAGCCCTTCACTTTTAGTCTGTATGTGTCTCTTGTTTTGAGGTGGGTCTCTTGTAGACAGCATATATGGGGGTCTTGTTTTTGTATCCATTCAGCCAATCTTTGTCTTTTGGTTGGGGCATTCAACCCATTTACATTTAAGGTAATTATTGATAGGTGTGGTCCCGTTGCCATTTACTTTGTTGTTTTGGGTTCACGTTTATACAACCTTTCTGCATTTCCTGTCTAGAGAAGATCCTTTAGCATTTGTTGAAGAGCTGGTTTGGTGGTGCTGAATTCTCTCAGCTTTTGCTTATCTGTAAAGCTTTTTGAGTTCTCCTTCATATCTGAATGAGATCCTTGCTGGATACAGTAATCTAGGTTGTAGGTTATTCTCTTTCATTACTTTCAGGACGTCCTGCCATTCCCTTCTGGCCTGGAGGGTTTCTATTGATAGGTCAGCTGTTATCCTTATGGGAATCCCTTTGTGTGTTATTTGTTGTTTTTCCCTTGCTGCTTTTTGTGTAATTCCTATTAGGGTGGAAGGATGGGTTTGTAGACTAGAAACTGGTCCAGACAGAGCAGGAACTTGAAGGAAGGTAGCCAATGGCCAGCAAAGCTTGTCTCTGCTCTCCCACCTTGTGTTTTCACCCCATGCTCTCTGACTTTGAGGGGTCTTCAGATCCCTTTGGAGAGATACTTGAGAGTTCTGGATCATTCTGGAATCTTGGCATGTATTAACATGCACATCATACTCACTAACTCCCCTACCCCATCCCTTTACCTGATCTAATGTTTTACACACTAGCAAAGTAATGCTCAAAATTCTCCAAGCTAGGCTTCAACAGTATGTGAACCGAGAACTAACAAATGTTCAAGCTGGATTTAGAAAAGGCGGAGGAACCAGAGATCAAATTGCCAATGTCCATTGGATTATAGAAAAAACAAGAGAATTCCAGATAAACATCTACTTCTGCTTCATTGACTATGCTAAAGCCTTTGACTGTGTGGATCACAACAAACTGTGGAAAATTCTTCAAGAGATGGGAATACCAGACCATCATAGCTATCTCCTGAAAAATCTGTATGCAGGGTAAGAAGCAACAGTTAGAACTGGACATGGAACAACGGACCAGTTCCAACTTGGGAAAGGAGTACATCAAGGCTGTATATTGTCATCCTGCTTATTTAACTTATATTCAGACTACATCATGTGAAATGCTGGGCTGGATAAAGCACAAGCTGGAATCAAGCTTGCCGGGAGAAATATTTATAACCTCTGATACACAGATGACAACACCCTTATGGGAGAAAGCGAAGAAGAACTAAAGAGACTCTTGATGAAGGTGAAAGAGGAGAGTGAAAAAGCTGGCTTAAATCTCAACATTCAAAAAACTAAGATCATGGCATCCGGTCCCATCACTTCATGGCAAATAGATGGGGAACAATTGAAAGAGGGACAAACTTTATTTTCTTGGACTCCAAAAATCACTGCAGACAGTGACCACAGCCATGAAATTAAAAGACACTTGCTACTTGGAAGAAAAGCTATGACAAACCCAGGCAGCATATTAAAAAGCAGAGACGTTACTTTGCCAACAAAGGTCCATCTAGTCAAAGCTATGGTTTTTCCAGTAGTCATGTATGGATGTCAGAGTTGGACCTAAAGAATGCTGAGCATCAAAGAATTGATGCTTTGGAACTGTGGTGTTGGAGAAGACTCTTGAGAGTCTCTTGGACTGTAAGAGATCAAACCAGTCCATCCTAAAGGAAATCAGTCCTGAATATTCACTGGAAGGGCTGATACTGAAGTTGAAGGTCCAATACTTTGGCCACCTGATGCAAAGAGCCAACTCATTGGAAAAGACCCTGATGCTGGGAAAGATTGAAGACAGGAGGAGAAGGGGACGACAGAGGATAAGATGGTTGGATGGCATCACCGACTCAATGGACATGAGTTTGAGCAAGCTCCAGGAGACAGTGAAGAAGGACAGGGAAGCCTGGTGTGCTGCAGTCCATGGGGTCACAAAGAGTCGGACACAACTGAGCGACTGAACAATGTGTTTACAAAGCACTGTCTACATGGCAGGAAGCCCACCAGTGGAGAGTTTTAAAATGAACAAGAAATACATCCTAGATTGCTAGGGAACCACATGGAAAAAGTAATTACAATACAAGTTCTACAAGTGAACAATGTAATGAGTGCACACAAAATCAAATGCCCAATCACACTTGAGGAGGGACATAGCAAAGCTGAGTAGGCCATTTGAAGTTTCCAAATGGAGAGAATGTTTCATGTGGCTCAGACCAAAGAAGAAAGGAATACACTAATAGTACAAGTGGGAGGAGGACTTTCTAGGCAGTGGGAATTACCCACATTTAAAAGCATTTACATCCTCAAGATTGAGCGTCCAAAGAGTGGTTCCAAAAATAGCCCATATGTTTATGTAAACAATGAGAAAAGAACTCAGCTGGGATGGTTGGGACAGAGATCATGGAGGAGGTAGGACTTTCCTGTTAAAGTCAGAAAGGTCAGCTTTGAGGCCATAGTGGCTTCAGAAGCAAGAGTCTGCACACACAGAGGCCAGAGGACAGGCTGCAAATTTCTCATATCAGAGACAAACATCGCGTTTTAACTACAGCGTGGGAGGGCAGCAATAAAACACAGATCAAGGTGTCTAAGAAAAATGTATTATCCATGATAGGGGCTGTTGTTTATTTATTTTAAATAAAGAGGCGGCAACAATAACATTAAATGACTTTGTGCTCAGACTATGTTTCTGGCGCATGTATTTGGTCATTCTTTGTGGAAGGCATGGACAGGTTGAGTCAGGAAGATGCCTGAACGGGACGCAGGGTTGGTTAGGCCTGTAAAACAGGAAGCTGGTGGAGAGGCTGTCACAGAGCCCCTGCAGTGGTCCAGGTATGAAGGGATGGAGGCGCTCTCAGGTAGGCGGATCCCAGTGGGATCCGCAGGGGCAGTTGTAACAGCATTTTGAGAGGGACTGACGTCACATGATTTGGTTTGGGTTGGGGTGACACATAAGAATGGGGCTCACGTTCTGAGTCTGAGTAACCAGGAGAAAGACAGACACAGGAAAATCAAAAAGACTGCAGAATACAAGGGGAAGGAAACAACATTCATCACGTGCCATTGTATTTCTACTATCAACCTATCAATTTTATATTCTTTAGCTCATTTAATCCTTATAGAACTCTTATAAGATTAAAAAAAAAAAATTCTTCCAGATAAAGAAATTGCAAACCAGGGAGGATGTGCAAACTTTCCAAATAAACCGGACAGCCACAACTAAATCCGAGATCTGCAAAAGTGTGAAAGTGTTAGTTGCTCAGTCATGGACAACTCTTTGCAACCCCAGGTACCGTGGCCCACCTGGCTCCACTGTCCATGGGATTCTCCAGGCAAGAATACTGTGGGTAGCCATTCCCTTCTCCAGGCGATCTTCTCAACCCAGGGATTGAACCTGCGTCTCCTGCATTGCAGGCAGATTCTTTACCATCTGAACCACCATTCCTGACCTACTGGAGTCCAAATTCTGTCTCTGCTCTTTACAATATGGCTTGCACGTTCTGAAGAGAAATATGATGCTTTGAGACTTAGGCATGGTGAGTTTGAGATCCTAGTGGAACACATGAGAGAAAATATCTAGCAAGCAGTTAGACATAATAGGATCAGAGATTTATAGGGCTGGAAGGAATCTTAAAAATTACATAATCATGGTATCTAAATTCCCAAAGGAGATGAAAGCTGAAGCTCTCCATTTGGGAAAATTAGCACGCTAGGGCATGCATGAAGTCATTGTATAAGAGGAAGTGCATGTTAGAAGCCTGCTGACTCTCTTGTGGGTGTGCTCACCACCTTTCTGGGGCAGAGGGGAGGGATGAGGCTTACTGACAACAGAACAGAGGCTTCTTGGAAAGGGAGGCGAAAGCCAAGGTAGTTCTCATGTCAGGACTGGCAGATTGCTAAGAAAAAGTGAGTAATCAAAAACGCTAGAAGTTTTAGAGAAGTCAAAGAAAATGAGGTAATTGTCTATGGCTGTTCAGAGTTCCTTGGTTGCCTTAGAGAGAAGCTGTCAAAGAAACAAGGAAAATAATATTAGGAGACAAATACCAGGGGTGAGAAACATTGCCTGGGTCTCTTTATTATGACTAGATCACGGAAAAGAAAATAGTTTATGGGGAGACATGCAAAGTGGGGATTCTGTGAAAATTTATCTTGGCTTGTTGTGATTTAAAAGGGATATCACAAGCTACAAAATCACACAGGGTTTGTGGAGATGAAAATTGTTGACAGCTACATACAAATTCAGAGCAATCTTCATATTTTTATGCAAGATTTCAATAGTAGCTATAATTAATGGTCTATCATATCTGCTACACAGACATACACACACAAATAATTCAGGAGCATTACAAAATTATTTCTACTAAAATTACATAGATGGATGTACCCAAAGGTGCTTTTACAGGGAACTGAGAAACAGTTCCTCAGATCAGTGACACGTTAGTTAAAACACTGTGGTTTCTAATGGAGATCATTTCCAAAGGGAAAAAGCTGAGTTACATAAATCTATGCCCAGCAAATCATTGGTGAGGGCTTCCCTGGTGGCTCAGGTGGTAAAGAATCCTTCTGCAATGCAGGAGACCCAGGTTTGATCCCTGAGGCAGGAAGATCCCCTGGAGAAGGGAATGGCAACCCACTCCAGTATTCTTGCCTGGAGAATCCCAGGAGCCTGGCGAAACCTTTCACTGGTGAAAGGACAGCTCTAGCTCGGCGTTTGCCAAGGGAGACAGACAGCAACTACTCTGATCATAGGCTGCCCCTCCCTCCCCCACCTACTCCCCCACCACATAAATCAATTTGCCAATGAGCCACAAATGCACCCCATCCCCCAAACACCACACATCTCCAGGTGAGCCTTGGCATAAGATCACTTCCTAAATGGCCTGTGACTTTATCTGCAGGGTGCTACCGTGGGCACCACCTGAAAGAGATGTCTGAAACAGGGAGGGGTGAGTGCTACATTCCAGTGGTTGCAGAACAATGAGGATGGTTCCTCCTCCTAGAAGAGAGCTGGCGTGAACAATAATCTAAACCACATCTTGCTAATTACCATTCTCTTTGGGTGACTGAGTTCATTTCTGCCTGTGGTTAAAACATGCTGTTTATACTGCCTTGGTTGAGGGTCGGGAGGTACAGAAAGAAAATACAATTAATTCTTTATTAATATCATCTGTTTCCCAGACATCACATTTTATAATATTCTATGCATGACATCCAATGTTGAGCTATACAAAAAACGAAGTCAGTCAGTATTAGGGTTAAAAGGGCTGTCTCAAATATTGAAAAATAAATTCTTTTTTATTGTCTTTGTGCAGTTAGTTAAAAATCTGCAATTTCAGGGGCATTTGCAATAAATATAAATAATTTTTTCTCTTCAGAGGTAGTATATAGACTTTTCATTGCCTTCAAGTTTTTGGAAGTGTTAATTTCAGTAAGAATTCATGGTAGAAAATCAGATGGTAGAGAACAGGGTGACATGAAAAGAAAATTGATCATGGAACTGACTCCTCATTCCACTGTCCAGCAGTAACAGCTCAAGAGTTTCTTGCATACCTTTCCAGATTTTTCCTGTGCACATATAAGCCTCACTCAGACACATACATAGACATACACAGTTCCTTTTTCTTCTTCCTACAATGTGATAGTAAACACACTGCTTTGCAAGTAGCTTTTTTCAGCTTATAATATGTCTTAGACATCTCTTCATAAAAGATATTTCGCTATCATATCTCTATAAGGATTATAGAGATTCCATTATGTGAATTACCATAAATTACATAATCAGTCAGGCCTGTACTGAAGGAACTTTTAAACATTATTTTTGTTTATAAACATTTTTTTATTTTTTACTGAAAACATATTATGGGCTTCATAGGTGGCGCTAGTGGTGAAGAATCCACCTGCCAACACAGGAGACCCAGGTTCGATCTCTGGGTCAGGAAGATTCAACTGGAGAAGGAAATGGAAACTCACTCCAGAATTCTTGCCTGGATAATTCCATGGACAGAGGAGCCTGGTGGGCTACAGTCCATGGGGTTGCAGAGTCGGACATGACCAAGCACGCATGCAAAAGTATTACTGTCTCTTCTTTTGCTATTAACACATAACAAGCCCCCTTGAATTTAGTGAACTTAGCCAACAACTATGCTATGCTGGACCCAGACTGTGGGTCAGGAACAGGGACAGGGCAGTGATGGCTGGTCTCTGCTCCATGAGGTCTGAGAGGTTGAGATGATGGGGTAACCGGCACACCTGGGCCTGCACTATCCAAGAGGCATTGCCAGTCACTTGTCTGCACCTTAGAAGGTGGCTGGAAGGACCAGCTTCACCTGGGAACCTTCAGCAGGTTTCTGTTTTGAGTGGGAAAACTTCTTCCAGAGGGGGTGGCCCCTCTGGGTGACTGGGCAGGAGCTGGCAGGCTTTCTTGACCTGGCCTCAGAATCATGCAGTCATGTTAGCCAAATCCCATTGGTTATGAGCAGTCATAAGGCCAGATATCACTTTGTCGACAAACATCTGTCTAGTCAAAGCTATGATTTTTTTCCAGTGGTCATGTACGGATGTGAGAATTGGACCACTAAGAAGGCTGAGCACCAAAGAATTGATGCTTTTGAATTGTGGTTCTGAAGAAGCTCTTTGGGACTCCCTTGGGCAGCAAGGAGATCAAACCAGTCAATCCTAAAGGAAATCAACCTTGAATATTCATTGGAAGGACTGATGCTGAAGGTGAAACTCCAATACTTTGGCCACCTGATGCAAAGAGCCAACTCATTGCAAAAGCCCCTGATGCTGGGAAAGATTGAAGGCAGGAGGAGAAGGGGAGATGGCTGGATGGCATCATCAACTCAATGGACATAAGTTTAGCAACCTCTGGGAGACAGTGAAGGACAGTGAAACCTGGCATGCTACTGTCCATAGGGTTTCAAAGAGTCAGACACAACTTAGTGACTGAAGAATAGCAAAGCCAGACTAGATCCATGGATGGTAGGAGCAGACCCTGCACTTTGCTTGGGGAGTAGCTGCCAGGTCAGCTTGTAGAGGAGAAAGTTGGAAGGGTGGTGTTACTGCAGTATCTTTGCAAATCCATCTGCCAGGACTGTCTGAGAAGCACGTGCCTCTCTCTGCCTCTGTCCTTTGCAAAATGCTTCCTGCCATCATGAAGAAGCTCCCTCTTAAGAATGTTTCCTGGTTCCCCACGTATGCACGCCAGAATGTCACCAGGCCCTGTTAGAGAATGTAGACCTAGTGGAGAGGACTGGCTCTGTGGTGAGCGGACAAGGCTGCAGGGTGCTAAATGTCTCAGAGCTTGGGCTCATCATTACAAGGGAGGGATTGAATTAGATTAGATCCAAGCCGCCCTTGATTATAACACTGTATCCTTCTCAGACCCTACCTAGGTGTTTCATCTTAGAATTCCTTATTTTGAGAAGGACATACAAAGGGTACGATGGACAGAACTCAGCTCCAATACCCCAGACTTTGTTGCCTTCACCCCAAAGACAAAGCGTAACTGAGTAGGATGAGCTGTGACGACATCATACAACCCGAATGTGACTCCAACCTGTCACCTGTCACGTAACTGCCTTGTGAGATGACACGTGTGTAGCTTTTCTAAATGTATACACAAGACGACGATACCCGTGCAGGGGCTGTGCAGAGTAGAAAATAGAGTAGAGAGTCCTCACACCCCCTCTCCTTTCAGAGCAAGGGGTAGGCTGGGAGAGAAACAGGGAGGGCTGGTGGAATAAGACATGCTTCTCCTCTAAGGAAGAGTCCCACTGTCGTAAGGCTTTGCTGTCTTGAGGCCCGGCCCGCTTTCCACACCTCAGCCATGCTGTCCACTAAGCCTTAGCTTTGTACTTACTCTGCCTAAAGATAGAGTGCCAATCCCATGATCAATTTCTCTTAGGGATTTAGGGGCCAGACTTTATTGATCCTACGGCCAGGATCTAATGACCTCTTTCTATGCAGAGTAGGCCTGGGTGGGGTGGGGGCAGGCATTTAGAGGAAAAAATAACCCTTGCACAGCACCATAGAAGATAGAGGAGAACCTGTTAGCAGAGATGGAAGGGTGGGTAAAGGAAAGAGGCAGGAAGAAGGGAAAGCAAGGTGATGGAGCCCAGGACTTTTAGCACAGGTAGAGGGGTCTGGGGACCCACCCTCTTCTGTCTCTGCTAGGAAATCTGCCCTGGAAAGGCCACACCCCCACACAGGGGCAGATGGGCCAGACCAGGGTCCTTGGCCAGATGGGAAATATTCTAGGCTTCTCTTTATTTTCCTGGCCCAGAGCAAATTTATTATTTAAGTCGGACTAAGTGGAATGGATAATATTCTCCGGAGATCAGCGGCTACGCTCCATTTCTGACCTGTGACGAATGGAGGAAGCACAGCCTTGCCTTCAGCTTGCTGAGTGAAAGATGGACAGTGAGAAGGGACTGGGAGGGGTCTGGGAGTACCTTTCATTTCCTTCAGCTTCTCCTGGCGCCCAGCTGCTGTCCTTGCAAAGCAGGAGAAGGGAGAGGAAATGTCATTTCTCCGGAGATGCGACAAAAGGTTATTTGCTACCGAAAGAGGCTCTGTCTTAAATAAATGAAAGTTGTCTGCATTGTTCGTTTGTTTGTTTGGCGCTTTTTTTTTCCCTGGCTCCTTCTCAGTCACCCCATAAATCACTGAAAATCACCTTACCATTCCCTGAATTTGTAGGACTTCCTTGCTGCTGCACAAAGGCATGAGCATGGGCCAAGGCAAACATCTCAGATGTCTTCTTTCAAAACCAAAATGCATTTTAATAATTTAAAGCTGCAGCTCTTGCAGTCACTTGATAAATTATTCACCAATTTTACAACAAAAAAAGAAAAAAAATATCTGTTCCCTTTACAACTTCTGGAACATTAAATCATGTCAGAAAAGATGAAAAGGACAAATCAGTCCTAAACTCTTAAAAATCACACATTTTACTTCTTTATCTGAAAGCAGGGCTGGGGTGTAGAGGGAAGCTGGTAGCTTGAGATGGCTTTTCAGGATGTATGTCCAGGCACAATGGGAGGATGACAATGGAAAAATGAAAGAAAGTGGTTTGGGAGGGTGTTCTAGAGAATAGCTCCCTGTTTGCCTCAGGACTCCAACTTTAAGTACCATTTCAAAGAAATCTTCAGGGATGGAAGAATGAAGAAAGTGGGTCCTTCAAGATGACTCGTGTTAAGTTCTGGGCAAAGGAGGAGACTACAGTGATGCTGGCTCCTGCTCCTCTTGAGGTCTAAGCCCCACATCCTTCTCCCATGATGGTCAAGAACTTGAGGGCTGTCTGCTGTTAAATGTCCATCAGACACACCTTTAGGGACTCAGCAAGCAGGTGCTTCTGAATCCATGAGAAGAAACTTTTAAATCTGTATCCAGGGTGGAAACAAAGCTCCACCAACAATGTCACCTTTCAGCTGAGGACCCTTGAATCTGGGTTGGCACCTCCCATCTCATTAGAAAAATGTGGTTACCTAAGGCGTCAAGTGACTGATAGCCAAGGGCAGAGCAGAACTAGCAGGTTTTCTTTCCTGATGCTTTCCAGGAGAGAAGTTTCCTTCCTGGAGCCAGTGCCCAGGATGTGACTGGCATTAATACATCTTGTCATCAGGAGGTTTGCCTTCCAACTTCATGGTTTCTTTCTGCTCTGCTGGAGCTTAGCAGGGTAGCAGTCTTGTAACAGGACCATGAAAAGGCCCCACTCCAATTGGGATGGGGATGAGGCTCATCTGAGTAAACATACAACGCTGGTAGAAATTGCAGGCATAAGTCAAATGTTTAACCTTACGTGTGCAAAACAGAAGTAGATATTTAGTTTTGTACCATTTTAAAAATTTTATTTATTTTAATTGGAGGATGATTACTTTACAATTTTGTGATGGCTCTTTGCCATATATAATACGAATCAGCCATCGGTATTCATGTATCGCCTCCATCCTGAATCCCCCTCCCACCTAGCCATGTACCATTTTAATAGAAAGAAATGAACTTTTTTGTCTTTAATTTGAGATGGGAAAAACATGAAATTTCACATTTTAGGCAAGGGATTCTAGAGGAAGCTTCCATCCTCATTAACAAGGTAACTTTTATCTTTGAGGAATTTTGTAATTTTTTTCTACCTTCTACTCCCTCTTTCTTTTATAATCTAAAATTTTTAATATATCTTAAGGAAATTCTAAAGTCAGGGGTATTCTTGGAAGCATCTGACTTCTGATTAAAGTATTTTATCTCCCACTTCAAAGAAGTCCTGTAACACTAGAACCATCTCTACTGACAACACCTTTCTTCACCCTTCCAATCTCATGCTCAGCTTCTGGGAGAATCAAGTTACAAAAGAGACAACCTCTTAGAAAGCCATGGTTCTTTCATTTTGATTCAGCAGGGATAGATGCAGACCTCCATGTCAGTATTTGGAGATCAGAGAAGTGAAGAGGCAGAAGAGAAAGACAGTTCAATTTCTAGAGCATGCTGTTTATTTATTTACATATGACTTTCTACCCTAAAGAATTTAAAGGGGTTAGAAAAGATGCATGCAAAAGCACAAGATAAAATAACTTAAAAATAAGAAAGAAAAATGCCCCTAGGATAAGACACGAAAAAGATGGATTCAAAACTTCGTGATCATCTCAGCATAATACTAACATTCTTTACTTCTCCATCCCTCACTTTCTCCCTAAGGCATGTCAGTGTAATATTACCTGGTTTTTGCCCCACTGGATAGGATTATGCAATTTATAAGCAACATCCAAATTTTGTATCTTAAGAGAAATCACTATTACACATATTAGAACATTTAAAGGAATCAGGTAAGGTAGTTTTACGTATCTCTTAGTTAGTTTGGGGAAGTTTGTGCTATAAAAATTATTTCAGTTTCCTAAAAGCATCCAGGCCCAATGGTTCAACTGTCAACTTCATGGACAACTGTCTTTACATCTTAGGAGCACAGAAATGGTGGGTTCCCCTCTTGCAGCTCAGATCTGAGCTCACACAGCATCTCAGGGAGATGTTCTCTGACATAGGAGCTGAGGAAACTGCTCTCATCCCCACCTCAACCTCTGTCTTTCCATCACCTTGTGTTATTTTCCTTATGATGTGTACCAATATTAAAACTGACTTGTTTATGGGCAAATGGTCCCCTTCTGCCCCCACGCTCAGAGGACATGAGTTCTATAGGAGCAGAGACTTTGTCACTTTATTTACTCTCATGCTTCCAGTGTCGGGAACATGGCCTGGAACAGAGTAGGTGCTTGATGAAAATTTGCTGAATGAATGAATGACTATTTGGGGTAAAATCTTATCTCCTCTAATTCAGTTCAAACATTATCTTCACAACTTTTATTAGCTGGATGAACGAATCAGTTGCATGAAAGCCCCTTGTAATCCAGATTCTTCACTTGAATTTTCACCTGCAAAGATCTTCTCTCTGTCTCTCCCTGTCCTCCTCCACCCCAATCCATGCTGCAATAAAGGAAGCACCCTCCTCATGTTTCATCTCCACCAGTGCTCAGGTTCAGCCCTTCCTTCTTCTCAAGGACCTGCTGTATCAACTCTGTCAGTTCCATTTGCTCTGGCTCTTTCCCAGCAACATTTAAGAATACTTACGTCCCAAGCAAATCTAAAAACATAGATGTGTTTATTTGCTTATGTCCGAAGGAAATCTGTTAAAACATAGATGCTCAAGGGCTTCTCTTCCATCTCTCCTAAGAAGCAGGAGCATTTGTTGCTAAATCATCAACCAGAAAGGGTGTATCACTCCATGGAGTAGTAATGGGCTAAAAGGAAGCTGAGGCCAGAAATAGCCAAATTCAGAGTGGAAAATTGCCTGATGCTGGGAAAATTCCTGATGCTGGCAAATATTGAAAGCAGGAAGAGAAGGGGCTGACAGAGGATGAGATAGCTGAATGGCATCATCGACTCAATGGACATGAGTTTGAGCAAATTCTGGGGGATGGCGAAGGACAGGGAAGCCTGGCATGCTATAGTCACAAAAAGTTGGACAGGACTGAAAGACTGAAAAACAACAGTGAAAAAGGCAGAGTTCCACTTGCAGAAGAAGAGAATAGATGCTACAGGCAGACGGAGAAGAGTGGAGAATTAAGGTCTTATTCTGACCTGGATGAGGAGAGGAAGCTGTTTGGGGTGAGGAACGGACGCTGGCCATACATGAGATGGAGAGAAATGTGGGAAAAAAAATCAAGATACTGTTATAAAGAGAGGGGCCCCCTTCTGGTTTTCAAAAGTAAAGATTCATTTACTTTTTAATAAAGCCTGCTACTGTTGGGGCTTCCCTGGTGGCTTAGTGGTAAAGGATCCACCTGCCAATGCAGGAGATGGGAGTTCGATCCCTGGGTCAGGAAGATGAAGAAGACAAGAAGAAGATGAAGATGCCTGGAGAAGGAAATGGCAACCCACTCCAATATTCTTGCCTGTGAAATCCCATGGACAGAGGATCCTGGCAGGCTACAGTCCATGGGGTCGCAAAAGAGTCAGACACAATTGAGCGACTGAACTGAACTGAGTGACTAAACAACAATAACAACTGTTGTGGCAGGACACCCATTAGTTTGACTGAAACATAATATCAAAGCAGAGCATAAACTAGAAGCAAGAAAACC